>NC_137889.1:147037047-147763289 GCF_963455335.1 Martes martes
TAGGCGCCTCCTTGCTTATGTAACTTTTAAATAATGTTTTTTCATTAAAAATACATTTTTAGGATCTATCCATTCATGACTGTGGTTGCCTTTTTTAGCGGATGAATATTCAGTATATTAAATAATCCTCAAATGTGTGAAATCTTAGTGGAAAATTTTAATGGAAAACAAGAGTCCTCTGAAGATATGTAAACAAACATAATAGAATAAACAGATTTCAGTGTCTCTGTTCCTAGATCGGTCTATATACCTACATAGAGGAAACTTTCCACATTCAAAAAAAAAAAAACAACAACAACAACAACAACAACAAAACCATTGTTTTACTACATTGCTGATGTTAATCACAAGCCTCTCACTTTCATTAAATCATCAGTCTTGTTTCCTTGATTTATTTTTTCATGATTCTCAATTTCCTGCTCCATGACCCTGTGCTATTCCAGTCTGGTCTTCATCAAACTCTATCTGAGCAGATAATCAAATGTTCAGCATGTGTCCTAAGGTGACCTTCAAACCAAACACCTCATGGGAGGATGCTCTGGGTGGGGGTGCAGCATTCCTTCCTGCATTATTATGATCACCAAAACTAAGACAGCTATCATTTTATTGAACACTTTCAACATGGCAGATGATGTACAGAGTAATTGATATCATAATAAAAAAGGCTTTTAATTCCATGTTATTGATAAGTGAAACTCAGCAAAGTCAGAGGGTCCATCCACACTACAAGTGTGGGTTTGTGTTCAGTGCTTCCTGACATTTCACACAGCATTGCCCCACCGCAGGAGTAGATATACAGGACCCAGTTGCTACAGAGTATTCAATTCAAACATGATATTTTCTCATTTTGTCTGAAATTTCTCTCTTTTTTAAAAGAATGAGGAAATTTTGCTTTGTTGGCTCAGTCTTCATGGATTGTACTTTCAGTGTATGTTAGCCAATGATGCATATCAACCACCCCAAAACTAGAGGTGTAAAACCACATTTTATTGATCTTACAATACTGTGGGCTGAAGAGATGTTTCTTCTGGTCTGATTTCTGCTGGACTGTCTAATGCATTGGTGGTTAACTGTGAGACAAGCTGCTGTCTGCAGCTAAGATGGTCTCACTGGTATTTCTGGTAGCTGGTTGGCTGGAAGCAGGGATGTCTTGGTTCTCCTCCATATGGTTCCTCCTGCTCCAGAAGGGTAGCTTGGGCTCTTTCCTATGGCAATTTCAGGATTCCAAGAACGGCAAGTGGGCAAGCCCCAAAGCACTAGCGCTTTTAAGCTTCTCCCTGAGACATTTTACTTATGCCCCATTGACCAAAGCAAGTCACATGGCCAACTCAATTTCAGGGGATGGAGAAATACACTCCACTCAGTCACAAAGCAAAGCAGAGAACATTCAGGCACAGGGAGATTTCGTGGCCAGTTTTGCAATCTATCACAATTATGATTTGCTATTTTTGTTTTATTCACTATTTCACACATTCTGGAAATAATAAAGCTGTGGCAATCGTTCCATGTGAACATGCTTTCTACAAAAATTTGGAGATTGCTTTCTTCAAAATGTCTTCTGTGGGGGTGTTACAGAAGAATAAGCCCTGTGGTTTCAGTTACAAAACGAGTACTCCCAGGGCTTAGTGCTGATGCATACTCTCCCTCATTACCCATAAACCATTTGTTTCTGTATCACCTCAAATGTCCACATCTCTTGATCCCATCCCCTGCTGCATGTCAAAGCTGGGATCATGGTCAATTTGCTGGCTGTCTCACTTGATTCTGTGGTTTTACTGACTTTTATTCAAGTTAGGTGGGCACTGTTTTAGAGTTGGAATTAATACATTCTCCAGTTCTCTGACAAAGCAATTAAAATAGCTGCCCTTAAAGAGGGTTTATAGATTTTTTTCATTGCATTTTCTTTTTTTTTCTTTTATGTTTTTATTTTAATTCCAGTTGGATAACATATAGTGTTATGTTAGTTGCAGGTGTACAATATAGTAATTCAACATTTCCGTACATCACCCAGTACTCATCATGACAAGTGCACTACTTCATCCTCATCACCTATTTAACAGGGTTTATGTTCTTAATTAGGATATTTTCTAGATTATTCTGGGATGTATGTGTAACTTTTTATGAACCAGAACTTCATACTGCATTGTGACAAGAAAACAAAAATAAAAACAACTCAGAAAATAAAGAAAACATCCATTCTATATCTTCTAAATATTAGGAAATTTATACATAATATATTTCATCCTTGTTATGCCAAATACTCACAAGAAAAACACAACTGAGAAGTTATATAATTAAAACTGGAGATACTGGTTTCAAATTCAGCTTTACCAATTAATAGTTAAGTAAGCCTATCTGAGCTTCACATATTTAATCTATAAAATAGTGCTGTTGATATGCATTTCAAAATGTTACTGTAAATATAAAATTAGATAATAGATGTGGGAAAGCTTTGTAAAGTCAGGAGTAAGAACATTTATAATCCCAAGAGTCAATGTGGCTCAGTGGAAAACTATAGAGACCTGGGTTTATAATCAGTTTAGCCACTTTCTAATTGGAGTGAAAGAGGAGGGGGAAAGTAATTTAAAAAGGCATGTGTCCCTAATTTTTAACTCTAAATTCAACTTTTAGGTACATACAGTCTGCCAGGCAGAAGACAAATTTGAGATTAATGGGATTTTTTTTTTAAGTGACTTTTTCAAAGAAATTAAGCTCCTGGTTTTCAGTCCTTGGACTAAAATACTTTCTTTCAAATTCTCTCCATAATAAATTCCTAATCCTGCTTTAAAGAAAATATACAAGTATTCATTTTTAGTCCTGTGCCTTCTGGCTTACCATGCAGACCCAGAAGTGTGAGCAGAGAGGAGAGCCTCACAGTTGGACCAGACCCTTTTTGTTACATGGATGTCTGATTTATCACTGGATACCTGTCTGTGAATGCACAGATGAGCCCCCTTCCCATCTTTCAGATTTACCTAACACTGATATTTTCTTGTTCATTAACCATTCATGAGAATTTCTGCAAAGATACCTTGCATTATTCATACACAAATAGATGTTCAGAAACTCTGTAACTGTAAATGTTTAGCATGCTACGATAGTGGAATATGCTCTGGCAGTTTAAGAATCAAAGTTAAAACATATTTCCCAGTCAAAAGAATGATTTGTGGAAGAAGAAAACCTAGCTTTCTTCTATCAATGTCAGTGCGAAGATGGTATCTTTGTCTCAGTTTGAAAAATATAAAATGTGCTATTTTGCATAGCAGCTGACACACACACACACACAATACATACAAACACACATAGATACTTTTATAAAGTTCAATAACTTTGGCTAGCTAGTATTTTCTGTTTATCTTTCATTAAAGCAAGCATCAAACAAAAATCTACCCCTTATTATCAATGTAATATCTCTATACTCTTTTATGAAGAGTCTGGGAGCAAACATGGTAAAACCAGGAACAGTCAGAGAAAAAAAAAAAAATTCCTATACTCACTACTACTCAGTCTTCTTTTTGCCAAGAGCAGTCATGTAATAACTTCAATTAAACTTTCAATGAACTTCAATTGAGAGCCTTCCTGAAGGCCTTTTCCTATAGGGAATGTGCACAGTACTATAGAACAGCTTTACTTTTTACTTTTTTTTTTTTTTTTTTGACTCTTTCCAGCAGAAGAGCAAATCAAGTGATTGGGATTCAGTGAAAGAGGAGCCACCTTACCTGCAACAGGCAACTTCATTTCTCAATATAATTATTTTTGTAATTACTTTTTTTTTGAGGGGGGGAACCTATATTCTCAGTAACAACAATTGCATTGGAAAACTCATTATAGATCCTCATTCTTTCAGTAATTTAGGCTGTGAGTTGTATTCATAAAATTATTTTCTGCCAAGAAAAAAAAAAGTGCTTCTAGCTGCATGCTTCATTTTCAGAGCAATAACTATAGAGAGATTGACTTCTCCTAATTTCTCCCAGAATGCAATGAATTCAGATGCTCTAAGGAATTGGACTGGATTCATTCTTATTGAAATTAGGGAGCATAATGAGGCATTTTACCAGCTACCTGATGTTGACACAAGACTCAGAAGAAGTGGCTAGGGAAAAAGGATGTCACTGATGCCTTCATCTGGGAAATGCTCAGGAAGTGCCTGGCCAAGTCTACAGAGGGATGAGATGATCGATCCCCTCCCTGAGCACGGAGGTGTTCCAGCAGGACATCAAGCCCTTCTTCAAGCATCTCCACCACCTCCATTGGCAAACTGCAGGTTTCTTCCGCTTGAAACTTCCCTCTTATAAATCTGTGGCACTATAGGCAAATTTGGTCCCTGTTGCCAAAATGTACTTTATCAAGTTATTCTTTTTTTTTTTTTTGAATGAGACATATTTCCCTGAACCGAGCCTTCTGCCTTTATGCCAGAATAAACCCTATCTACAATGACGAGCACTTTGGGAGCAGAATGTTTTGTCTAACGTAGTTAACTGTATGCATTAATAAATTCTGAGCGAAACAATGACTGCCTTCCCATTCCAGGCTCTTTGAAATCATTGACTTAGAATATTCTATGTGGAAGCCAGAAAATTGAGTCTTTTAATCAACTTATTAAAAAATATTTGATTTTCTTCTACTAGAAATGTTATTGTGTATGATGAGGAAGGAAATGCTATTTATTGTCTACAATGTTCCATGAATTTGATATACATCTCATTTTTAAATTTTTTTTTTACTTAATTTTTTTTAGAATTGAGATGTAGAGATTTCCCATATACCTCGGTCTCTGCATGTGTAGAGCCTCCCCCTTTCTCAACAACTCTCGCCAGTGTGGTACAGTCATCACCAAGGATGAACGGACACTGACACTTCATAATCACTTAGCATCCCTAGTGTCAATCAGGGTCCACTCTTTGTGGCGCACGTTCTAGGAGTTTTTTGACAAAAGCCTAATGACATGTACCCATCATTATAACATCATGCAGAATATTTTCACTGCCTTACAAATCCTCTGTGCTCTGCCTATTCGTCTCTCCACTCTCACTGCTGGCAACTAGTGATCTTTTTCTGTCTCCATAGTTTTGCCTGTTCCAAACTGTCATAAAATTGGAATCATACAGTATGCAGTGTTCTCATATTGGCTTCTTTTGCTTGGTAATATGCACTTACGTTTCCTCCATGTCTTTTCATGACTTGAAAGCTCATTTCTTTTTATTTCTGAATAACATTCCATTCTCTGGATGTGGCACAGCTTATCCATTCACCTACTGAAGGGCATCTTGGTTGCTTCCAAGTTTTGGTGATGATGAATAAAGTTCTATAAACATCTGTGTGCAGGTTTTTGTGTGACATAAGTTTACAACTCCTTTGAGTATATACCAAGGAGAACAATGGTTTATCAGCTTCCTATAAAACTAAGATACTGTCTAGTTTTTTAGAAAATGGCCAACATATCTTTAAAAATGGCTATATCCTTTTGTATTCTCACCAACAGTGTTTGAGAGTTCTTGTTGCTTCGGATCCTCATCAGCATTTGGCGTTGTCAGGCTCTGGATTTGAGCCATTCTACTAGATGTATAGTGGTACATCGCTGTTATTTTAATTTGTATTTCTCTGATGGTAGAGAATGGGGGAGATCTTCTTATATGCTTATATTATATATACATATATGTTATATATAGTTATATATTTCATATATGTTACATATAATTTACATATAAGTTATATAGTTATGTGTGTGTGTGTGTTATGTTTATAAGCACAGACACACTTTTTTTCTTCCCTTTGGTGAAGTTTTGTTATGGTCTTGGTCCATTTTTAATCAGGTTGTCTGGTAGTTTGTTTTAATTCCTATAACAGATGTGTCACCTACTAAAAGCCCCATTTTATAGCCTAGGAAATTAAGGTGTAGAGAGATTAGGAAATATCTTCTGGTGGCTTGAAGTCAGAATTCAGATTCTTTTCTGAGAACGTTTAACACTCATATTCCGTGGCTTTAATCAGATTAGCTTCTAGAGTAGATGCTGAGAATTATCAGAGACAATTGACACCAGTGCCTCTGTATTGCCCAACTCGTGTCACCTCACGCCACTGTTGCTTATTGATCATCCCATAGATTCTCTCCCTGTCCTGGCCCCCTTACCCCAAAAGTACTAAATTGATTCTGAGATGAGAAGGACTTATGTTGTTTCTCTCACTCTCTCATGGGAGCAAGTCTTAATATTATCACCACTTTCCTCCATTAGGCTGACTAGGTTCAGGGACTTCTTTTCAAGTTCCTGTCCTGGATAGGGGCTTGAGTGGCTCAGATGGTTAAATGTCTGCCTTCGGCTCAGGTCATGATCTCCAGGTCCTGGGATCAAGCCCAAGGTCTGGCTCCCAGCTCAGCAGGGAATCTGCTTCTCGCTCTCCCTTTGCCTCTCCCCCTGCTTGTACTCTCTCTGTCTCTCTCTCAAATGAATAAATAAAAGCTTTTTAAAAAATTTGCTGTCCTTGAAAGTTAAGTCTCCATCTTTAACCTCAACCTGGACACAAGGGTCTTGTTATTTATAGACAGATTTTTCAGACCCACTGTCACCATGAATTTCTATGTATCACTAATTATCTAGGTTAAGATGGTAGCTGATTTGCTGTGAGTGATTGATTGGTCTCCTCTCACCTTCCGATAAATATTTCCCTCAAAGAAACACAAATAGAAAAACTATTAAAAATGTGTAACTAAGGATAATATAATCTACAGGCCAAATTCTAGGGGATGTTAGTTTCTCTTGACAGCATTCATCTGTAAAGATATATTGAGAAACACATCCTTGGATCTCTGCCAGATGAACCCCACTTTGAACAAAAGCATGGTAGAAGCATAGTGAGGAGTCCAGCATCCCTGTGGTCCCTGCCATGTGGGTCTTTCCTTGGTGGAACTGTTCTACTAATCCAGTGTGACACAGGGCCATGGACTGGAAGCACCTTTAGCTTTTAGCTCTAATTCCTGATCTTAACACTGCCTCAAACATTTTTAAAAATATTTTATTTTCATATGACACTAGTCTCAATGTTGTCAGAAGTACACTTATCCTAAGGAAAGGTAATGAAAAACAAAAGCACAATATAATATGAGAAGTCCACCTATAAAGACAGATACCCCTGTAATTTCAAATACCTTTCACCCCACCTCTTCTGTATTTGTTATTTCTAAAGCAAAAGGTGTTTTTTTAACTTAAATTCAATTAGCCAATATATAGTATGTCATTAGTTTCAGATGTAGTGTTCAGTAATTTAACAGTTATGTATAATACCCAGTGCTCATCATGTCACATGTCCTTCTTAATGCCCATCACCCAATTATCCCATTCCCCACAAACTTCCCATCAAGCAACCCTCAGTTTGTTTCCTATAGTTAAGAGCCTCTCATGGTTTTAAATTGGGTTCACCCAGAAGTGGTTCCAGAGACTAAACTTTGAGTGAATGGTTTTATTTGGGAAGCTGGAACATGATCCCAGGAACTACTGGGAGGGAAATGGGAAAGATAGACGAGCAGGGGCAGAAGTAAATAAAAGGTATGTTCTCTGGTAGATTATCCTGTGGACAAGCTGAGTTCAGCCTTGCCAGAGGACCTGAAGCATAGTGTAGAGCATGCCATTGAGTCATCCTGCCCAGGGTAGAGGAGATTGGACTTCTCATCCTACAGTTGCCATTCGTCAGTGGTGGAGAGATACTGCCAGGGACATACTTCTCAGTACTGCTAACCTTCAGTGGAGGTCCATAAAAAGCTACAGGTAGAAAGCCCTAGATATCTGCAGAAGACTGTTGGCAGGTACTACAAAGATGAAAGCCATCAGGAGGTGGGCAGGTTACCAATAAAATCTGTTATAATTGTTGTGTTACAAACTCAGCTAAAATTTCTCTTCTGGATGTCCTACCACTTTTGGGAGGCAGGTTGGTAAGATGAATAGACAAAAAGCTTGACACCATAGAGGATAGAACTAAGTTAGAAACCCAGAGCTGCAAAATAAAGAACCCTAGAACCCTGGGGCAATTACTTAATGTTCTTGAGACACAGCATGGTCTAACAGTAGTTATATCTTTATATGATTATTTCTTCTGTGTGATGGTGAGGGTGGTAAAACATCTGTTCCAGACACTGCCTCAGCTCTTCCAGCAGTTCCCATTTCCAATTGGAAAAACACTCCTTTCCCCCCAGGTGATCAATTACAGAATGCCCCACTCCTCTTATGACAATGTATCCTACCTTCTCCTTAAAAGGATCTATTTTTAACCTTCAATACCAGCAGAAAAGCCAAAGGTGATCAGTGGCATTTGTATGACACGGATGTCACAACCTAACTCAAATTCCCTACTCTGGTGGGAGGGCAGGAACCTCAATGCTTGGCATTCCATGGCGCTAAGGATGGAAAACAATGTTTCAGAAGTTCTTGAATGAGAATATTGAATTAAAAGCTGAGCGGCGAAGGAGTAGATAGGGATGAAGGATGGTCAAAAGAAATGTTTACATCAGTAAACTAGAGAAGGAAATCTGAACTTCTCACTGAGACCAATAATAGGACACAAACATTTACAGTATGTAGTCTGGTGGTTGGAGGCAGATGGCTGTCAAGGGAAGCAGAACAATGTGCCCTGGGGGAGGGCCTTCTTCTGTATGGTCCATACCTGTATGTCCCAGCATCTAAAATAGTACCCAGAGTGTTATGTAGTTCACATAGCTATTTGGATGGATAAATAAATCATTGAATTCTCTGAGGGTTTGCTTTCTTGAGATATTTTTGGAAGAACAACAAGGTAAAAATATGCCAGGGATGGTGCCACTACTTGCAAAAGCAGCAGGTGTTCTCTCAGACTTCTTTATCTTACCCACCATTGTCCTCCTAGACAATAGTAAATTGATCTTCTTATCAGGCCTTAAACAAATCTGACACTTCATTAACTCTGCCCATGTACCCTGTGTTCCCATTGCTGGAAACTTTCCTCTCTTTAGATTATCCAAATTCTTTCAATGAAAGTGTTATCTCTGTCCAATAACCCCTGCCCCCAAGTATTTTTCATGTCTCCAGAATGCCTTTGAATTGTATAAATGTATTGAATTTATTTATTTTCAGTCTCCTGAACACACACACACACACACATACACACACCTCTGGTCTAGAAAGGTCCTCCATTACTTCTTTAGTTGATGAGCTTCTCATCCATCATCAACTTGGTGAAGCTATTGTTCCTGCCATCAACTCTTCACAGAATTAATCTTGTCTGACATTGCACTCCTGTGGCTTTTTATGTACCTCTCTGTTAGTAGCATGTATTACCTTGCTGTGTCTCTACTTTTGCTTTTTACTATTACAACAAGAACCATGTATATGTGTACACAGACTGCAAACATAAAATGTAATCTATAGAAGCAACATTAATCTTCAGGTCTGAAAATGAATCATATCAAGGAAGATCTAAATAAATGGTTTAGATATTCCATGTATGTGGATAGGAACACTCGGTATTATCAAGATATCTGGTTTTCCCTACTTGATCTATAGATTCAACCCATTCCCAACAAAAAGACCAGTAACTTATTTTGTGGATAACAACAAACTGATTAGCTGATTCTAGTTTATATGGAGAGACAAAAGACGCAGAATAGCCAACACAATATTGAAGGAGAAAAACAAAATCAGAAGATACACTACCTGGTTTCAAGACTTCTGTAAATCAACAGTAATCTAAACAGTGTGATATTGGCAAGAAATGGACAGACCAATGAAATAGGTTAGAGAACCAAAATAGACACAAATATAGTCAACTGACCACTGACAAAGAAGCAAAGAAAATTCCATAGAGAAGGAATTGTTTTTTGAAAAAATGGTGCTAGAACAACTAGACATCTATATTAAAATGAAGGAGGAGTAGAAGGAGGAGGAGGGGAGAGGAGAGAGAAGGGAGGGGAGGAGAAGGAGGAGGAGAAAGGAAAAAGATCTAGAGACAGACTTCACATTCTTCACAAAAATGTGCCATAGACCTGAATGTAACAGGTGAAACTATAAAATTCCCAGATGAGGTAGGAAAAAATGTAGGTGACCTTAAGTTTGGAGATGTTATTTTAGATATGACACCAAAAGCATGATTTATGAAAGGAAAAAAAAAAAAGTTGGAGTTCATTAAAATTAAAAATTCTAGGGGTGCCTGGGTGGCTCAGTGAGTTAAGCTTCTGCCTTTGGTTCAGATCATGACCTCAGGGTCCTGGGATCCAGCCCCACATCAGGCTCTCTGCTCAGTGGGGAGCCTGCTTCCCCCTCTCTCTCTGCCTGCCTCTCTGCCTACTTGTGATTTCTGTTTGTCAAATAAATAAATAAAATCTTTAAAAAAAAATCTATTCTGCCAAAGACACTGTTAAGAGAATGAAAAGACAAGCTAAGAATTCGGAACACACTTTTGAAATACATATTTCATAAAGAAGTGCTATCTAAAGAAAGAATCATATTCATACAGAAAACTCCCAAAACTCAATAGTAAATTAAAAAACAGACAACCCCCCCCCCAAAAAAAACATAGGCTAAAGATCTGGACACATCACTGAAAAAGACATATAGAAGGCATATAAGCATATGAAAATATTTTCGACATTGTATGTCCTCAGGGGATTTCTAATTAAAATAACAATGACATACCACTACACACCTATTAAAATGGCTAAAATCCAAAACATTGGCAAAGATATGGTACAAAAAGAGCTCTCATTCACTGGCAATGGGAATACAAAATAGCACAGCCACTGTGGAAGATAGTTTGACGGTTTTTTACAAAACTTATCCTACAGTAAACATACTTTTACTATATAATTCAGTACTTGGGCTGTGTGGTACTTACCAAAATTAACTGAAAACTTATGTGTGCACCAAAACCTGCGCACAAACATTTATAGCAGCCTAAGGTATAATTGTCAAACATCGGAAGCAACCAATACACCTTCCGATAGGTGAGTGTACAAAGTGTTGTACATCCAGACAATGGATTATTATTCAAGATAAAAATCAATGACCTATAGGGCCACAAAAAGACATGATGGAACCTTACTTGCTTATTGCTAAATCAGAGAAGCCAATCTACAATAGGCTCCATACCATGATTCCCATTATATAATATTCTGAAAAAGGCAAAAACTGTAATGATTTAAAAAGTTAGTGTTTGCCAGGGATTGAGAGGAGGGTGGGAAGGATAAATAGGTGGGACGCAGGGAATTTTTAAGGTAGTGAAACTATTCCATAGGACATTGAAATCATAGATATCTGTGACTATGTATTTATCAAAACCTAAAGAATGTGCATCACAGTGAGTGAACTTTAATGTAAATTATGGACTTTAATTGATAGTAGTATTTCCATATTGTCTCATCAATTGTAACAAATGTACCACAGTATTGCAAAGTGCTAATGATAGGAAAACCTGAGTGTAGCAATGGTGAGGGGTGTATAAGAACTCCCTGTATTTTCCATTCATTTGTTCTGTAAATGTAAATCTTCCCAAAGAAAATAAATTCTATTAAGAGAAACTATCAAATAATTCACCAAAATAAGTACATTAAACAAACAAGTCAGGCATGCCTTTATGGTCTGAAGCTTGAATAAATTAGTCCTTAGAAAATTGACATTGTATATTTTGCATCATTTGTAAAAGTCTTACATGTTTAGAAAGGCAAAAAAGAAATTAAAATTGTTATAAAATATCACTACCCAGACATAAGTACTATTAAGTTTGGTGAATATTTAAGAAATGAGTATTGTGTGTTTCTTGGACCATTATTCATCTGTGACATTTAACTGGGTGTGATCATGTCTTATTGGAACATGGGTGTCCTGAAACCAAGGGTGTCCTCTTTCTCCTGACGTTCATTTCATAGGACCCTGTGTGTAGTCCCTGCCAAACCTGTTATTTTGGCTAATTGATTCATTAATCAGTGGGGCAAGCTTCCATGCTCAGTTGTCCCCCTCCTCATAGTCCCACTTGTGTGCCTAGGATCAACTGAGTAAAATGGAAGTGGTTGGAGAAGCAGAAAGTTTCATGACTGTCCCAGCATGACAGCAGGTGGAGACAATGAAGTAGAAAGAAGGATTTAAGTCGAGTCTAATCCCAGCCACTGGCCTCTCTCTTCGACTATGGGCAGGACAGCTGACTCCTCCTAGCCTCCAACTCCTCTTCTGTAAAATGGGTAGTTAGTAAAGTTAGTAAAGCAGACATATCATCCTGTTCACAGCATATCAGGTGATATCTCAACTCTGTCTTCCTACCATTCTCTTAGCTGACTCAAGAGCTAAATTGTGCAGCTGGACTCTTGCCAAAACAGTTAAATAGGTTTATTTTGACTCTGCATTTTTAGTTTAAGCTGCTCTTTCTGACCAAACAAGCCCCAGAATTGAAGGCTTGCTATTTATAAACAATGTGACTCTTTTTTCGCAAAGAGACTCTATTTTTAGCTTTAGCTAAATCACGAAGATTTTGTGTTTGTTAAAATAAATTCATGCGGCAGAGATTTTTTAACTCCAAAGTGAGATGCAAAATCATTTCCCGAAGAATAAAAGTCTTGCATTTTTAATTTTTCCTTACGTAGTTTAAAAAAAAAAAAAACAAAAAAACCTAGGTAACTAGGTTATCTACTAGAATGTTAGAGATCTGAAGGACTTAAGAACTTATCTGACACTCCGCCTCTGCTTAAGGATGTGGAAATTGAGTACCAGAGGGAAGCAATGTTCAAGGTCATATGGCTACCCAATGTCAGAACTGAGATCAACCACAGTGCAAAAATACATGAATGAATGAATGAATAAATAAATAAATAAATATTTGCCCCCAGTATAGCTACTCATGAGATATCAATGACAAGTCATGGGTAAATGCACAAATTTTTGGTCCCAGTGAGGGGAGAGTTTTTAAAATTAAAACCTCTGAATTAGCATTTTCCTAAGCATATAGCTTTAAATAGGTATGAGTTGAAATACATGTACATATGGAGTTTCTTTGGAAACTTTTTTCCCACGTGGACAAAGAAGTAGGGGTACAAGGGTTCCAGCCATGTTGGGTATTAATTTCTGTATAGACATTCTCTGTTCTGAGTAAATGCTGGACTCAGGCTTCTTTCATTATGAGGAGGTATAGACCAGTCTGGATCTATGCACTGCCACAAATACACTCTCTCATTTTGTCTTCCTCTCTGTATTTATTTTTCTGCACCTCTGGTCAGTGAAATTTTTACCTCAGTGTGAATGGTGAGTTCAAAGATGTAAGTTTGGGCTTATGGGGGGAGAAAGCTGCTCTAGTCTTAAACTAGACAAGACCGAGTCTCCCGGAATCTGAGTCCATGTGAATCTATGTGTTTCTTGAGACAAAGACCCAGCTCTTAGTAAAGTGTTAGCCTGACTTTTATTTGCTTCTTATTTTCCCCAGTGGCCTGCAGAGAGCAGAAGTAGCTGATTAAGGCAGGATATTAGTATCCCTGGATCCCCTGGACTAAATACCTCTACCATCATAATGGCATCTCCTACCTCACATTGCATCTATCAGATCTTCAATGAGAAGCACCCACCATGTACCACACACTATTTGAGCTGTGTTATATACATTCTTTCTAATTTTCAACAACACGGCAAAAAATAAATAAATAAATAAAATCTGAGATTAAAGAATGAAATTCTAGATCTCTAGACTATTAAATCTTCTTATTTTTGTAATATTAATGGATGGACACAAAGGCTGGCTTGAAACAAAATGATAAATTGTATTTATCATTGAACCAATACCGTAGACAAACCTAACAACACATCTGAAAGATGGCATTACAATAGCCCCCCTTAATTTACAATTTTGATTGTCATGATTTCACTTACTTGTGGTCAGTTGCAGTCTGGAAGTAAATGATCCTGTTTCTGACATACCATCAGAAGGTCCATAGTAGCCTAATTCTATGGCACAATACCTACATCATTCACCTCCCTTCACCTCACATGTGGCCATTTTATCATCACACATAATAATTACAAGAAGAGTGAGTATAGTACAATAAGGTATTTTGAGAAAGAGAAAGGGCACATTTATTTAAGTTTTATTACAATATTTTATTGTACTTGATCTATTTTATTATTCATTATCATTGTTAATCTCTTACTATGCCTAACTTCTAAATTAAACTTTATCATAGGTATTCATACATAGGAAAAAAAAACTATATATGTTTAAGTTATATGTATATGTATATGTATATATATGTATATAAGATTGTTTGGTATTACCCGTGGCTTCAGGTGTTCACTGGGGGTCTTGGAATATATCCACCATAGATAAAGGAGGACAATCGTAAGTAGGATTTTACAGTTGTGGAAATTGAGGTTCATGGAAATTATATGAGATGGCTCAGAGTTCTACAGTTTAGTTGTGACATAATGGAATCTAAAACTCAGGGACTGCAATTTCAGATATAACTCTTCCCATAACAGCAAGACTATAATTGGCTTGAGAAATGATTGATGCTCCCTTTGAGAAAATGCTTTTTAAAGATACACGCATTTGTTCATGGGCGTGCCTGAAGTTCTGGGAATGTACTACAAATAGAGTAATCAAGTGGGGCCACGAAAAGCCAACTCAGGGGTAACAAGGAAGTTATTAAGATTCTCCATCCTGAGCTTGCCATGGCTGGGAATAAATAGCAGCTTTCCTTAGAGACTGCTGAAAAAAAATCAGAAGGAGGGGCTGTGAGGTGTCATGAATTCCAAAGCTTTCCTGACTAAAGGGGAAGTTCATGAACAGGAGAAATAGAGGAAGCCTAGTGGTAACCAATTATGTGATTAAAAAGGTACCAGCTACTATTAATAGGAGTGATTTTTTTTCAAAACCATTCATTTTCAAATCAGTAGAATCAATACTGTTCTATACTGAGTGTCATTTCCATCTCTCCTGTGTTGTGATAAAATCTCTATTAATTAAAGGACCCAGAAAAAATGTCACTTCTCTGAAGTACATGTCCCCTAGTTACTCTTTTACATATCTTTACATGAAATGCATATTATTATGTATTGTCAGGATGATAATTAGGTTATTCGTTTGGCTTCTATCAAGAAAACAGGTCCACTATGAGGAATATGAAGAAAAAAGAATCTCTTATAAGGATAAGATATAGGTAACTGGGTGAGATGGTGAGGGGGTCTAAGGAAGACTCTTACCTCAGCATCTAGCAGTAGATCAAGAGTCACTCACTGAAGGTTAACAAGAATAGCAGTCAGGAAAGAAGCTGGAAGTAAAATTGAGGACACTTAGGACAACCCGGAACCCTCATCTGGCATCGCTTTTCACCTCAACAATACAGGACATCCAGAGAAGCCGATGTCCTTCATCATAAGTCTGCGGACACTCGGAAAAACCAATGGAGGGAAATTTCAGAGTTGCTGTGGACGAGTGAGGTCCTTATGCACTTCGTCTTCCTTCTTGTTCTAAAGGAGGATAAGTAGATATTCTGTAACAGCTTCACATTGTGAGTTGAATGGATATGGGGTCAGATAAGTTGTCTCTTTAGTTTCTAAGTCTTCAGATTGAAAGACTCCAGAAACCAAAGCTCTGTACTGAGGGCACCACTTTCGAGGAGCCAACTGAAATGAAAAGATTTAGCCCTTGAGGCTGAGTCCAATAATCTGCATGATAATCTTGTGGGATCGTGGAAGTGAGTGGAATCTTGGGAGTAAGTGAATGTATTTTAAATTGGGGAGTGATGTCTACAATTGAAGTTGGATACCAGACTGCAGAGGTTTTTTTTGTTTGTTTGGTTGGTTGGTTTGGTTTGTTTTTTAACAAGACCCTGACATTCTTTGGTGCTTTTCCTATTGACTCTTCTCCCCGTGCTGGGCTCTGTGACTGTCCTTCTGATATGTTACAGGAAAAGGGACACTTTGCCAGTTTTCAGGTCCAGACTGTAAGAAATTTGCCACTTCCACTTCTTGCTTTGAGGATAGCTCCTGGAATGCAGGCATCCATGCTGTGAGGAAGCCCAGGCTACATAAAAAGTCTATGGCTGGGTGTTCTAGCAGATGTCCACAACTGGAATCCCAGTAAATGGCCAGCATCAACCAGCAGGCATGTGAGTGAGGGAACCTTTGGCATAACTACTATCCTATCCGCTGTCTGGTAGCAAATACATGAGAAGCAAAAACCTCCAAGCTGGGCCTACTCATACCCCTAGAATTCTGAGAGGTAATAGAACATGGTGATGGTTGTCTTAAGCCTTATGTTTTGGAGAGATTTATTGTATAAAAGGAGATGGTGGCAGAGCAACTAATAAGGATTGATGAATGAATGCAATAATTAATGCTGAGCTCTTGAAGATTCTCATTATTAACCACACTTTGTGGAATTTTTAGGTGTTTGAAGTAATTTCCCAGGGAAAAAATTGGGTGCTCAGGAGTTCAGGTAAGTGTTTTTTCTAGGAAATTGAGGTAAGTTACCTTCCTTAATTTCCCATTTCCGTTTTCTTTCTACTGTGTCACTAAGAAGCAGTAGTTATGATGAAATGAAACACTAATTAAGAACTTTATCTGTCATTATTACTGTAGCAATATAGATTGGTCCTCCCTTTTCAGTCTTGATAACATAATTTGGATGTAGTAGGAAACAATACAAGTGAATAGCTGTATTTAATGAAATATTTCATTAATGAAATGAATATTAGGTTAATACATACATAAATGATTTATTTTATTATTCCCATATGTTTTTTGTTTTTGTTTTAGTTGAAATCAAGGCAAGACAATGAATGTCTATTCACTGAATGTCCCAGGACACAGTACTTAAAATACAGTCCCCCCTCAAGGACTCAGTCTTCCACCCAAGGACCAAGATTAACAAACATGAGCAAAGTTCATACAGCGCCATCTACAGGAAGGTGAATTGGACTCAGGAAATCTGTTTAGATCTCCTGTTGGCATTTTCTTGTTTTTCTCCTGTAGTAAACCAGACAGGAAACAATTTAGGCTTTGCAGGCCATATAGTCAGTTTTGCCATTGTAGTGTGAAAGTAGCCATCAATGATATGTGAAAGAACGAGGAGGCTGTGTTAACATGTTATTATCAAAAGCAGGTGGCCAGCTGGCATCAACCCACAGGCTGTCAATTGCTGAGTCCTGTTCTAGACCTTGCTTTGCCATTGGTTAGTCGTGGAGGTTAAGTCAGGTGGCATCTCTGAGCTTTGTCTTCCTTATCTGTAAAGTGAGGGTAATAGTAGCAGCCTCTTTAACATTATTGGTAGGAAGAGAAGCTACAGAAAATTCCTATAGACTTTCTTTGACATCTCTTGTGTACTACAGAGATGTTCAGTTATTGTGACTATTTTTTACAAGATGTCCATTCTCTTAACTATCTTTTGTACCTTTCTGGTAAATGTTTGTTTGTTTGTTTGTTTGTTTCCACTTGGGACTGGAAAGGAGTTGGTTGGGGCTGCCTCAGGCCCTCATGGCCTTGCTGTCCACACAATCCTCTTCACTCAGTCACTCATATATGTCTTTCCTTCCCTATCCTACTATCTAAATGAGCTGTCACTGCCCTCTTCGATATACACCACTACATTTTCATTATAGTACTTATCAAAATCTGAAAATATCATGTTCCCTTAAAACATTGCCTCTTAATGATCTGTCAGTCCTTTATGGTATCAATTTGTTTATTTTTTGATTTGTTTAGCAGTATCTCCTCAGCATCTAGGAACGTGCTTGTCCAATACATATATGTTGAATTTGCTGAATGAATGAAATGCACAATGTTGTCTCACCCTATGTGAAAAGGTAAAACTGCTGTTATCTGCCTTGACTGCTATAGTGTTCAGAATCTGGACCAGAAATATTATTTTTATATCACTCAGCAAAGTGCAGATATGAATTAAAATATGTAAGATTCTATGAAGGTGTTAAAAGAGATTGAGATGGCCTGAACTATTGCGTGAGAACTATACACATTGCATTTAACTCGAATGTGGTCTTACACAACCCACTTGACATAATATCTTCTAAAATTCCAATAGTCACTTGTATATTCTTCCTCAACTCACCATGGCTTTGGGAATTGCATTCACTCTACCTTGAAGAAGCATTTCTCCTTTCTTTCTTCCAGGTTATGTTTATTCCTTTCCACGTGCCCTGAGCTTCTGTATACTTCTCAAGCATACTTCTATATACTTGAGATGGGCACTGGCTAATTCCAGAGCCCTTGATTATACTGTTTACAGAAAACGTCCCATTCTGCTTATTTAGCTGTTGTAGTTCACTTGGGAAAAGCGGGCTTTGTCAGCTGTATATCTGCAGAGTTAGCCCACCAATGTGGTCTTTGCCAACTGCTCGCTACATTGTAGTCCTCAATCCTCTCTGAGCCTTTCTTGCTTCCTGTGCTTTGATTCTCTTTGGGAATGGGAGTGAGGTTCAAGGGCCACTCTTTTTTATTGGTCATGCACTTGCCAGATTGAGTTTAAGGTGCAAGCACATTTTTTCTCTGCCTTTTGTGGAGAAACATGATACCGTGGCTCTGTGAATGCTCTCAAACACTCATTCTTGCTAAAGCAGATCAGGATTTTACTCAGAATCCATTTCAGCACTGCTAAAATGGGGACCCAAAATCCCCAACATTAATTATGTGCTCACTGAGCCTGACACCTTTTTCTGAGGGATACCGAAGAACAGTGACAAGGGGGAACATCAGGCCCATCTTTAAACAAGTTGTATTATAAAGTTGGATTCCTAAAGGCTGAGTAGAGGCCGAGCCTCACAAAATGTGGAGAAAATCCGCTCACCGTCTTTCCCATCATGTAGATGATCCATTGCGAAGTTAAACATTTCTGGTTTTCTTATTTAATAGGACTAGGCTGGAGAGGCAATGAGTTAAACAGATTATACAGGAGATCCACAGAGCCTGAGAATTTAAAGAACACTGCTTTGTATATTCTCTATGTGCCATTTTTCCCTCCCCTCCATCCCTAATTTAATCCAGCAGCACTCTGTGAAGGTGTGGTAAGAGATAAAGCGTGAGAGTTTGTTTGGGCTGGCTTGCCAAGTGATTTGAAAGCCTTCTTAAGGACTGTGAATGCTGCCTTGAAGGGTAACTGGTGGATGCTGACAGGTTTAGGCAGTAAATTACTTTGTCAAATTTACAATTTAAAAGCTACCTCTGGCTGCAGTCTGGGGGATGAATTGGAGTATTCTGAGACTCTAAGTAAGCAGAAGATTCCAGAGCCTGCTTCCACTGTCTCCAAGAACCAGAATAAGTGAAATAGGGGATAGGCTCCTGTGGAGAGTGTAGGGAGAGAGATCGAGTTCTTGGAAATCTCCCCTTAGTGGTAGGTTTTGAATAGGGCCCGGAGGCTCTCTAGATCTGGCCTCTGATTAGTATATTTCACACTCCCACCTCAACATATGCAAGTTCTAACATCCCAAAGAAGTAGGGAGGGGCGTGGAAAGAGTCAACCTGATCAGACCTAACTCGGATTAATGAGGAGGAAAATCACCTTGAGTCTCTCCGTGGCCAGAAGAACAGGGTTCAGATGTTTGCTGATTCTTTAACTTCAGATCACTAGTGAAATACAGTATGTAAGGGAAGCGCACACACACACACACACATCATGTCAACCGTCAAGTCCTCGTGCACTATAAGTTAATTAGGGAATCTGGCCGTGAGACAGTTGGAGCCAAGGTCAGCTCAGGTTACTTCTGCCAATTCCTAGATTCAACTCTGCTCCCTCTGGGATCCTGCATCTCCTTTTCCCTAATGGCCATTGGGAATCTGTAACAGAATGGGACAAGGGCAAGGCAGGAACTGAGTCAAGTTTCTCAGGGAAGCTGAAAAAAGGATGGCAGAGATAGGGTTGGGCTGTGTAATCTGAAGTGGCAAGTGCTGAGTCACAGGATCCTGAATAATGACTGTAGGGTTCAGCCCATAGTGGGCAAATTCAGTTGCAAGGAAGGGCTTTCAAATCTCTGACTTCTACACACAATGGTCTTGCATAATACACATATTTGATTTACCTGTTTCATCTGTGCACACTGGCAAAGAATTGTCTTATAATAATGATGATGGTAATAATGGTAGAGAAAAAAGGAGGGAGATGGAAAACTAAAAAAGGAAGAGGGAGATGGAATCACAATGAACAGAAAGCAGGTGATTCTACCCCCAATTCTCTATCCCTCTAAATATTTCCATGATTGCATGTGACATTGGAGACAGAAGTGTGCTATTGGAGTCTGAGTCTTATATTAAATATTCATATTTTTCCTACCACATGTTCCGTAGAAGCAAGTCAGCAATGTCTTCTGTGCTTAAGGAAGGAAGAAGCAATCTGTCTGTACACTGGAGGGAAAAGCAGGATGCGTTAGATGAATGAGAAATTCTGAGTCTTCAACTTAAGACTTTCCCGAAGGATTTTAGTGGATGATTTGGACTTAATTTTAATCTTGAGCATAGACCTTGGAACCAACTGTGATTAAGACCAGATGAATTGCCTTCTGTATGTCTGCTGCAAACTCGGGGTGGCCTTCATGTCTGTATTACAATGGATTGTCATAAGTTCAGTAATAGAGCAGATGATATTATCTTCATTTTTGCAGGTGAGAATAATGAGACTCAGGGAATTACCAACTAATTAGTAACCAGGCCCATGACTAAAATTTCATGGAGACATTTTTCACCTCCTGTGTGATGTTCTGTTCTAGCATTTTCCTTCTTAGTCCTGGAGATTTCCTCCTAAAGTTGCATAGATCATGCTCAGATTCTTATTTTCCAAGAGTATGCTGTCCCTGGAAAAACCAGTCCATAAAGCCCATGCTTTCTGACTCTTTTTTTTTTTTTTTTGAAGATCTAGTTGTCTATTCATGCTTGACTCTTCACAAAATGTCTATTGACTAGTTCTCAGGCAGAAAAGTAAAGCTCTATTTCAGAAACCAATTCCATGAAGTCAGGCTGGCAAGATTTAGTAAAGAAGAGCCAGATGCCCCACAATCTAACTGTGGTCTAGTCCCAGGTCTGTCTCTAATTAACTTATGTAATTGTGGGAAACATATCTTTCTCAATATCCTTCTTGATACATAAGGGAACAGAGTCTCCCTGGCCTGGCTCACAAATTGCTGTGATATCCAGATGAGAAAGCATGCAGGAGCCTGTGAGGTAGTGCGAAGTGCCATAAAGGGAAAGATATTGACAGAAACTAGGGACAAGCCACACAGGGGTTCTTCTGTTTTCATCTGGCCAGAGGCTTTCCCACCATGAAGGGGGGCTCTTTCTCCACTTCCCTTTCTTAGGGATCCACATCCCCATATTAGGAAGAAGACACAAGTATGCCCCCACTGCCACCAAGGAGGAAGAACAGAACACTCTTCTGGAACTTTCTTAACCTGACTTAGCACTTTGCCCGCCATCCATCCATCCATCCATCCATTCATCATATATCTAAAGAAAACCTCTATTGTGAAGAACTGGAGATATGGAATTGAAAAACAAGGTTTCTCCCTCAGACAATCTAGTGTAGTAGGGTGAATCTGCACATAAGCTACTTCAGAACAATTCAATTGTGTGTGGGCGTGAACATGCGCACATGTGCTTCTTGAGAACAAGCTTTGATGAGATTGTAGGACATAACTAACCAGACTGGCAAGACTTTCTGAGAAGGCCGCCCTTCTGTGGAATCTGCAGGAAAAATAGAATCATCCAGATAGCCCAGGGGAAATTACTTCCAAGGGAGCAAATCCCTGCTGCTTGCTTACCAGCATGGCTCAGCAGCAGGTAGTTTTCTGTACACTGGGACGTTGAATTCTCACAGGCTCCAAAAAAAAAAAAAAAAAAAGGATTACACCCACTTCTTACAGGACACAGAACAGAGGTGCATTCAGGCTCCCTCCGCTAGTAAATGACCAGGATTTGCAACCAAGTCTATCTGAACTCCAAGTGCTTATGTTATTAATGATGTTTCAAAGCTCCACATGGAGGTTCTAATAGTGCCTTGTTTAGAATCACACAGTTAGAAAGTGGTTAAGCTGGAAATCACACCAAGTTCTGTCTAGCTCCAAACCTTGCACCCTTAATTCCTCTGCTGTTCTGGAAATACATAGGCAAATGCCACAGTTTTAATAAAAATCTTCTTGGAGACTATTCCATTCTTCTGCTAGGGGTGTCATAATAAGTACCACAGACTAGTGGCTTCAACAGCAGGACTATATTGTCCCACAGTTCTGGAGACTGGAAGTCTGAGATGAAGGTGTCAGCAAGGTTGGTTCCTTCAGAAAGCTGAGAAGGGGGGGCATGCCACCCCCAGCTTCTGGGGATTTGCTGGCAATCTTTGGCATTCGGTGGCTTGTAAATGCATCATTCTGATGTTGGCCTTTGTCTTCACATGGACTTCTCCCAGTTGTGTGTGTGTGTGTGTGTGTGTATGTGTGTGTGTCTATGTGTCTGTGTGTGTGTCTGTGTCCAAATTTCCTTTCATCCTTTTTTGTTTTTAGGATACTAGTCCTTTTGGATTAGGAGCCCATCTCCATCCGGTATAACTGGGTCCAGATTACACTTGCAATGCCTGTAATTCCAAACATAGCCGCATTCTGAGGTAATGAAGGATAGGACTTCAATATATGGATTTTGGGGGGACACAACTGAACCCATAACAGTCATTCTGCTTTGTTGAGGCATGCGATGGATGCGGGTGAGTTGTAGGAAACGTGTTTAGAGAGACAGACAAGGGTGAATCACGCCGTGTATTGTCGCCTCACTACGGACCTTGTACTTTGCAGACAAGGACCAGACGACCAGCCCTCTGCTGTTGCTGCTGATTCCACCAGAGTAAGCATGCCGCCCTGAAGCTACAAGCAGCCTTGTTTATTCCCCCTCCTCGGCTTCCAGGAGGACACAAGCAGGAGCACTTGACTGACAGCCATTATGCATAATGGACTAAGCAAGAATCTGGCTGCTGGCAGGCTCTCAATCTGCATATAGGATCCTCCTGGGGGCGCCGTTCCAGGAATCTGCCTGCCAGGCCCAGCCCTGGGCCACCTGTGTGTCTTGAATCATTCATTAGCAGGTGTCCTCCTCTCAACTTGCAAAACACAAGCGTCTTGAGCAGGGAAGAACACACCGTAGAGAAGTAACACGGAGAACTCCAGCAAAGCTGCCCGTGAGGGAGACACCGATCAAGCACAGGCTTTGAGGCAAAGGGGATTAATGAGCTTCCGCTGCAGTGACACCCTGGCTCTCTGCTGTCAGGACAGCAACCCGTATTACCCTCCAGCTTCTGTCTCCACAGAAGGCCTCGCTTCCACGCCGGGCTTCAATCATGATCATTATCTTTGTAACAGACTCTCTCCGTTCTCTTTCGCAGATGCTTATACACTGGAGCTAATTTTACATGTCACCAACTTGGTAGTTTATTTTGGGCTCCAGAAGTTTACATTTAGGTCTGTTAAAAAGCACAACCTGCAGGGGTGTGTGGTGTGTAAAACTCATCAAGCTCCTTTAGTAACTCTGAATGTGAGTTATTTCAGACTATTTTCAATAGGTTGCTAATTCTGTGCCACAATTAAAATGGAACTTTCAACCAAAGGAACTTACAGATGAATGACTGATTTCATTTGCTTTTCACCCCATTCCTTCTGTTGACGACTTTTCGATGGTTATTTTTGATCCGATATATTCCTGTTTCACCAAATTTTGATCTCTCACACTTTATGTGCAGTTATAAGAGATGGTGTCAATTGAGCATTCTCTGTTCTAATTTTTGTAGGAATTCTGCAGGTTAGCTCAATTTGGGAGAAATTAGAAAACTGAAGGTTCATAGTAGTGACTTATTTTACCTAAGGCCACATAGCAGGAGAGTGGCAGAGCAGACATCAGGATTCATGTTTCTCTGTTCCGAGGCTGGCAGTTTCCTTGGGGGCTGCACAGTTACATATGGTCTGTATTAAGGCCCTGCCTGATAGGGGCTGGCAAGTGACCCTGGTGTCCCAAGGTGCTGAATGGAGTAAATCCTTTGATAAGTGGCATTTCCAGGGCAGCCAAGGGACTCCTCAGCCTCACCTGAACAAATCAGAATTTGTTGGGGAGAAGCCTGGGAATTGGCATTTTCTGTTCACACCCCACAGGACTGTGATGATTGGTAGCCCTGTGATACACTGATATAGTATACTGATCCAGTAAATAGACTAGAGGTCAGAAAGCCTAGATTTTGTTTGGATTCTGCCATTCCCTGCGTATTTTTTTTTAAAGATTTATTGATTTATTTATTTGACAGAGACAGAGAGAGAGAGAGCACAAGTAGGCAGAGAGGCAGGCAGAGAGAGCCGGGGGGAGGCAGACTCCCTGCCGAGCAGAGAGCCCGATGTGGGGCTCAATCCCAGGACCCTGAGACCATGATCTGAGCCAAAGGCAGAGGCTTCAACCCAATGAGCCATCCAGGTGCCCTCCTGCATATATTTTTTTTTAAGATTTTATTTATTTATTTGACAGAGATCACAAGTAGGCAGAGAGGCAGGCAGAGAGACAGAGGGGGAAGCAGGCTCCCTACTGAGCAGAGACCCCAGTGCAGGGCTAGATCCCAGGACCCTGAGATCATGACCTGAGGCAAAGGCAGAGGCTTAACCCACTGAGCCACCCAGGCACTCCTTCCCTGCTTATTTTTAAGGAAACAGTTAATCTTTCTGTGTCTTGTGTTTGCATTTGTAGAAGGAGGACAAAAGTCATTTAGTTGTAAGGATAACATGAGATCAAATTTCCGAAAGCATTTTACAACCTGTAATAAAGTACAAATGATAGTTATTAGTATTCCTGCAGAATCACACTTAGAGCCAAATTTTGCTTATTGGATCACATTCCCCCACCCTCCTACCCCACCGTAAGTTCTGCCATTTCAAGGAAGTGTTCCAAAAGAGAAAAGCAAAATCTTGGCTTAAATAGGGAATACAAATAATATTTAAGAATGGCTTGATTCTGGGTTCAAAAAGGATTTGTATGTTATGGTCCATAGTTTATGTGTTTGCTATTCTCCCCCACTACTTTAGCAAAGAATTTATCACATTTAAAATGAATCCACTTGCACTTTACACATATTTTGCATATCCATCAAAACAAATAGAACCAAGTCAATGAGTATGTTTTCTTAAAGCTGCTGCTGACCACACTTAACCTTCAAACATCAGGCCCAGGGTCTCTTGATTTCTGAGTCCATCTTGGCAAAGCCTGGAGTTGTAGTAGGAGCCTTAAGCAGGTGGGGTTTGGAATTATTCATCCTTGATCCAGAGATGTGGTGTTAATTGCCATGATTATGGTTCCAAAGTCCCAAAGGGACCCATCCTAGCTCTCTGAGCACACCTTTCCACCCCCTCCAAATGAACTTTCCCTGTCCTTTAGGTTTCTTAATTGACCTTGCTTTTTTTTTTTTCCCCCTTCTGTTTATTTCAATGTAATTCACATATAATTGTGCTCCCTTCAGCAGCACATATAATATAATTCACATATAACATTGTATTAGTTTAAGGTTTCTAACATAATGATTATATATATATATATATATATATAATGAAGTGATTCCTATAATGAGTGTAGTTATTATCCATCACCTTACATAATTACAAATATTTGTCTTGTGATGAGAAGATCTAAGATCTACCCTCTTAGGAACTTTCATACAATATGGTAGTTTTAACTTCGGTCACCATGCTGAACATTACATCCCCAGAACTTATAATTGAAGGTTTGTACCTTTTGACTACCTTTATCCATTTCCCCAATACCCACCCTCCAACTCTGGCAACTACCAATCTGTTCTCTATTTCTATATGGGTTTGGTTCTTTTAAAATTCCACATAAAAGTGAGATCATATTGCATTTGTCTTTCTCTCTTTGACTTATTTCACTTAGAATAGTTCCATTGAGTTCAATCCATATTGTTGAAAATGGTGGTGGTGTTTCCCTCATTTTTATTTATTTATTTATTTATTTATTTATTTATTTATTTATTTTTTGGTTACAGATGAGTAATATCCCATTGTGTATGTATGCCGCATCTGCTTTACCCATTCATCCACTGATGGACACATAGATTGTTTCCAGGTCTTGGCCACTATAAATAATGCTGCAATGAATGTAGGGTAAAGATGTATCTTTAAGACGGTGATTTTGTTTCCTTTAGGTAAATACCCAGAAGTGGACTTGCTGGATTGTATGGCACTTGCATTCTTAGCAGTTCATGATAGTTCTGATTTACCTTCCAAGTTTTGTCTGAATAAAGACTTGGTTGTGACTCAGATCTCCCATCTATGACTCAGCAACCCCCTTCTCTGGGGTTCTGTGCTCCTTTTTGTAGCATCCCCTCAGATAAGGAACCATCATCCAAATTAGGCACATCACTTTGAGCAGGAAAGAGCCTTATCTTGATCGCCAGACTCTCCAGGCCCATTCCCTGATGGGAACCCCTAACTCTGCCCTGGACCCCTTTTCTTCTTACTTATTCAAGCCCATGACTTCCAAGATGTTTCCCATTCCTGCTTCATCACTGTTTTTTCTCTCATTAGGTCATCCACATCAGCACGCAAGCATGCAGTAACTAACTAAATCAACCAGACAGAATCTTGGATCCGTGGGATTTCTGGCTGCTTCCCTGTTGCAAAATGTGTGTCTATAGTTGTTCCATCAACATTTATTGAAGAGACTAACAGTTCCCCAACTGAGTCACCTTATATTTGTTGAAAATAAATTGACCCTAAATAAGTGGATCTATTTCAATTTTATTGATCATATGTGTATTCATTAACCCAGGCCTCAGCAAACTCTGGCCCATTGCCTCTTTTTTTAGAAACCTTAAATAAAGAATATTTTTTTTTCATTTTTAAATGGTAAAAAAAAAAAAAAAACAACAAGAAGAATATTTCATGACACCTGAAAATTATATGAAATTCAAATTTTAGTTTCTGTTCCCTTATAAGAATGTAGTCATGTTCAATCATTTATGTATTATTTGTAGCCACTTTCACACTATAATGGCAGAGTTGAGTAGTGGCATCAGAGAACCTAACAACCACCAGCCTAAAATACTTAGTCTCTAGCTCTATAAAGAGACACTTCGTAAAATGTTCTTTTAACTGATACAACGTTCTCTCTTTTTTTTAAACTTTACTTTTTTTTAAGGTTTTATTTATTTATTTGACAGAGAGATAGAGAGATCACAAGTAGGCAGAGAGGCAAGCAGAGAGAGAGGGGGAAGCAGGCTCCCTGCTGAGCAGAAAGCCCAATGCGGGGCTCAATCCCAGGACCCTGACATCATGACCTGGGCCGAAGGCAGAGGCTTAACCCACTGAACCACCCACGTATCCCAATATAACATTCTCTTGATTACTGTTAGCCTTACAGCAAATCTTAAGATCAGGTAGTATGAGTTCTCCAACTTTCTTCTTTTTTTTTTTTTTTTTTTTTTCAAAATTGTATTGACTATTCTAGTTATTTTTCTTTTCCACATAAATTTTAGAATTGGTTTGCTGATTGCTTTAAATGTCTGCTTGTATTTTGATTTATGTTGAATCTATAGATTAATTTGGGTAGAATTGGCAGTTTAACATTATTGGTCATCTGACACATGATCATGGTATATTTCTCTGCTTTCCTAGATCTACTTTGGTTACTCTGATCAATATTTGTAGTTTTCACCATATAACTCTTGGACATACTTTATAAAT
Source organism: Martes martes (assembly GCF_963455335.1). NCBI lineage: Eukaryota > Metazoa > Chordata > Mammalia > Carnivora > Mustelidae > Martes > Martes martes. Next base: position 147,064,751 of record NC_137889.1, read on the forward strand.
TTTTACATAACAGTTTCTTAAGCTTTGATGCTATTTAAGTGGTACTGGTTGGTGAATTTCAAATCCGTCTGTTCATTCCTAGTATAGAGAAATAAAATTATTTTTTTCTATATTTATCCAGTGTCTTGTAACCTTGTTAAAATTATTTATTAGTTCAAGTACCTTTTTTGTAGGTTTTGGTGTATTCAATATAGATGATCGTGTTGTTTGAAAAGACTACAGGCTTATTTATTCTTTTCCACTTAGTGTTACTTTAATTTTGTTTTATTATTTAATTTAATTTAATTTAATTTTTATTGCATTTGGTAGGAATACCAGTAAGATGTTGAATAGGAATTGAGAGAGCAGTCATCTTTACCTTGTTTCAATTTTAAGAGGAAATCATTCAGTCTTTCGCATTAAAAATGATGTTAGCTGTAGGTTTTTGTAGGTGGTCTTTATTAGATTGATAATTTTTCTTTAACTTCAAGTTTGTTTAAACTTTTTAACATAAATAAGTGTTGATATTTATAGGATGATTTGTCTGTATCTTTCAAGATAATCATATATGTATCTATATCTATCTATCTATATACATATATATTTGGTCTTTAATAAGATTAATTGCATTAATTGATTACCAAGTATTGAACCAAACTTAGGTTTCTGTGGTAAAATCAACTAGATCATCATATGTTATTCTTTTTATATATTGTTGGATTTTTTTGATAGCATTTCATTGAGAATTTTTCCAACTATGTATGAGGGTAATGGTCTGTAATGTTTATTTTCTATGATTTTTTTTTTAATGCTGTGCAATTTCTTGAAAAAAATATCTTGGTCTGGTTTTGTTTATAGGGTAATTCTGCCTCCTTGATCAAGTTGGGAACTGTTTACTCCTTTACTTTCTAGAAGAATTTGTATAGTACTGGTAATATTAATTTCTTTAAATACTTGGTAGATTTTCCAGTGAGGTCACCTAGAAAATGGAAACGGGGAAAAATAAAAATTAAGTAGGAATAAGTCTACTTGTCGTAGAGCTCAAATAAAACTAAATTCAGAATTGAAAATTTTCACCATGATTGGCTTGACCTAGGCTTTTTCCCAATCCAGAAATCACTGCCATGTGCAGGTAAATACACTGATTGGCTGGAGCATGGACAACACGTCCTCTCTGTAACTGAGCCAATCTCATTTAAAAGACTAAGACTGGGAAAAGAAATTTCCTTTGGTGGAAAATAGGGCATAGTTCCCAGAGGAAGGGTGAATGGATGCTGAATGGCATAAAAAGAAGTTTTTGTAAATTACCAGTCTTTTTTGCTGCCAACTGTGCAGAACTGGGGGCCAGTGTGGGGAAGTCTAAAGGACATATGGAGGGCTATTCCAAGTAGAGGAAGAACTTCATCGCAATCAGAATTCTCCAAGGATAGAATAGATGGTAGTTTAAAAAGTGGTGAGCTCCTCATCCCTAATGGCATTGATATAAAATACTGATGATTGCCTTTGAGTATAGTAGATTAAATCAGGGGAAAGCATATTTTCATTTTAACCAGATTTCATCATCAACCATCATTTCCATGATTCTGTGATTCAAAGATATCCGAAGTCAATGTAAAATTACTCAGTAAAGGAATTGTCTGGACAAGAACGTTTTTGGATATTCAGAGACAAGGCCATTTTAGAGCAAAATGGACAGAGAAGGATGCTGGAAATGAGATTTAATCTGGGTCTGGAAGCAAATGCAGACTCTGGCAGCAGGAGCAAACAAGGGAAGAGAAAAGGGTATTTAACATGCATTGAATAAAAAGTTGACCAAAATTGCTTGTACTTAGCATATTGCCTGATAACTTGTAGATACTAAAATAGGTATTAACAACATAAAGAATAACCAAGTAAATAGATGGACATATATTCGTAGGTGATAAATAAACCAATTTGGCTGAGATTGGAAGCTTTATATAAGAATCAATTTATTGGGAGGAAAACAAAAGTATGTTGACACTAAATTGGAGAGGTCCTTGAATGGCATACTAATTAATGTCTAAATGTTTCAGTTCTCTATGGGGAAGAAAAAAGGCAAGTAAATGTATAGACATTTTATCAATGAGGGATATTTTGATCCTCCCATATTTATCTATTTTTTTAATCCATTGGTCTAGCACTATTTTCTGTTTATTGCATTTAAGGTTTGCCTGTTTGTTTGTTTGAGATTTTATTTTATTATTTATTTAGGAGAAAGAGAGAGGGAGAGATGGAGCACCTGAGGGGCTCAGTCAGTTAAGCGTCTGCCTTTGGCTCGGGTCATGACCCCAGGGTCCTGGGATTGAACCCAGAATCATACTTCCTGCTCAGTGGGGAGTCACTTCTTTCTCTGCCCCTCCCCTCTGCTGCTTATGCTTTCCCTCTCTCTCAAATAAATAAACAAAATTCTTAAAAAAGAGAGAGAGAGCACAAGTGGGTGGAGGAGAAGAGGGAGAGGGACAAGAAGACTCTGAGCATTCAGCACAGAGTCTGACATGGGGCTTAATCTCATGACCCTGAGCCAAAACTAAGAGTCAGACACTTAAGGGACTGAGCCACCCAGGCAGCCTTGCCCTGAAGCTTCTGACCCAACTCTTTCCTCTGCAATAATATCTAAGGCATTTTTAAATAAGAAGTATGCCTTTGTTTTATTTTGTTTTAGTTCATGTCATTTTTCATTTAATTTTATCTTTTTTTTTTTAAGTTTCAGCAGACTTTTTTTTTAATCTGAGTAGAGTTGACACACTTGTGTCATTTCCCATGTACAACAGTGGCTCGACAAGTCTATACGTGAAGCTGCGTTAATCATGGATGTAGCTGCCATCTGTCACCATATAACATGATTACAACATCTTTGACTATATTCCCTATGATGTGCCTTTTACTCTTGTGACTTATTCATTCCAGAACTAGAAGCCTGGATTCCCAATCCTCTTCATCTATTTTGAAACCCAGCCCCCCCGAAAACCATCATTTTATTCTCTGTATTTATAGATCTGATTCTGCTTTTTTGTTTGCTTGTTTGTTCATTTGTTTCATTTTCTGGGTTCCACATATGAGTGAAATCATATGGCATATTTTAAAATTCACACATATTGGCAATTCTCTTTTACTGTGTGATTTTTTTAAATTCTTTTCCATTCTCAAAATAAACTTTGAGGTTTTTGTGTGTTTCTTGTTGCTCCTGGTGATTAAATTTGGGGAAAAATTCTATGGGAATGTAGTATTTAAACTTTGAAATTTCTTGTTAATATGAAACCATATTCTTTGTAGGCTTTATTATTCTTTATAGCAGATATGTATTATTATAATCCATGGAGTCAGATACTTTTATCTTGATTGTAAATGTTTGTTTCTTTCAAGCATCCACACATAGAAACATTTTTACAGAAATTCAATGACAAAGAAATTCAGTTTATATAATTCAATGAGATATTTAAAATATTTTTTCATAATCTTTCTGAATTTGCAGTAAGTTTCAAACAGTATATCAACAAAGCTAACTTATTTACCAAAAGGATGTTTAGGAAAGAAAATATTGGATTAGTGATTAGATAAATTGGTTTTTTGAACCTCGCCATTAACTAGCTGGAAAACTTTGGGCAAATCTCAACTCCTGTATGCAATTCGGTTGCCTATTTTGCAACATAAAACGAGTTAAAATAAATAGCATTAAGAACTTAATTTTATGGTCATTGTGCCTCATGATATTTACTGTAATGACTTATAAAGGGACAGCAAGATTTAGGGTAAAAATATTGCAGTTAACTTTAGAGATGTTGAATTTTGGACACATATTATGTTCCTCACATAAAATTCATCACATAAGAGGGAGGTCTGGAAAGAAGATAGAGAAATAATAAAACATGGTAAATATTTTACTCCACTGTGTTCTGGCATGAAGTGTTAGTGTCAAAAATTTCGGACACCTAATATTCTTTTCTGTTTAAGTGACTAGTTCTTTTTTTTTTTTTGGATGCCAAAGGGTTTTTCTTTATTTTATATAGTCTTTGCATGCATTTTACATTAAGACTAGACAGGGTTAAAACTCACTGTGTGGTGTGTGTATTTATGTAGTTTTAAGTTGATTTTTATTTTATTTCAAGAAACTTTCTTAAATTATAGTCTCAACATTTATTATGTTTTTTTTTTTCCTTCCAAACCAAAACCCTATTAAATGTTTACTGGATTTTATTTATTTTTGATAGTTGTCATGATCACCTTGAGTCTTAGTTATCTCTAACTTTTTAGGAGGGGGGCTTTAAGTTTTTTTGTCATTTTTGTCTTCTATTTTTTAAAGCTATTACCTGTATTTAATTTAGTTTTGTGTTTCTTCTAGGTAAGTCTTCATTCATGAAATGATTTTCAAGTTTATTTTGTGAGTTATCACCTCTTTTTCCAAATATTCCTTTCTTCAACTCACATAATTGATAAAATTTATCTACTTTTGATTTATGGTTTCTTTAATAATTTTTATCATTTTCTCAATATCTTTATGTTTTTTAGAAATATTAGTTTACAGATCTTTTACATGCTTCACAGACATGATTTCTGGCAGGATTTTATCATCTGTGCTAACTTTATTCTGTTCCTTATACCATTTTTTCTCATAATAGCCTCATAAATAATTCTCTTCTGTTCCTTATTTTTACATGATATGAGTTTTCCTGTGCATATGGCTTCAAACTTTCTGATAACTACACTCAAAAAAAATTTTTTTTTAGATATTCTCTTCTGTTTGTTTCAATTGTGTCTGTTTTACTCAATTCATAGTTCCCTACAACAGTTCTCCGTGTGGGGTTTCATCCTACAACAAAGGTTTGGTATGTTTACTGAGGGCGTTGGCAGGACTCAGAGGGCTCCTGCGCCTCACTGCCCTTCCCTTACTTCCACATGTAAGCTGGAGTCTAGAGAACCACTCCCAGTTTGGGTTGCTGCTCTCACACTTTGCAGTAAGTACCTTTGGGGGACTCCATGAGGTACTGCTGTCATTTCCCTTTCAGGAACAGAAGGCTGATTCTCCTGTCTGCTAGGAGTAGTGTCAGAGATGACTCTTAACTGTTAGCCCTCTGTGAGGATTGCCACATCCAGGAAAAATCTGTTTCATCAAAGATCATACTGCCTTGTAGGATTCACACAGTCTGTGATTGATCAACAGGAAAGTATAATAATGTCCAGGCAGCCCAATGTAGGGACACAGCTGAAGGTCCATTCTAGCACCAGAGCTTCCCAGGAGATGGGTTGAAGCTGTCTTTAGAGCTATATCACAGCTGGACTTCCCACCCCCTGCCTAGTACTGCTTCCGGTGTCTCTCTTCCTCAGGCTTTGACCCTAAGAGCATCCCTTAATAAATGTCTGTTATGCAAACAGTTCCCTTCCCTGCCTGGTTCTGGGTGAGTATAAAATGCAGTATTATGGTGATTTGTAGTTTTTCTGCTCTTGGGGCTTCCAGATTCCCCATATTTCATCCTTCTGCTTTCCACCTCACAAGTTCTGGTGTCACAGGAGTCTCACGCTGTTGGCAGTTTGTCGTTACCTGCTTATATTTTTGAGGTTTGTGGATATACTAATCACTTGGTTCTATTATAGAAATTGTCCATTTGTTTTCATTGTGTTACCCCCATTTCTCTTGTTTTATCTGGGAATAGTTAGAGCTGAGTTCTAAGAGACCAATTAAATATCAGTTTCAGTATTTGAAAAACGCAGATACCTTCCCTGACTATATCACAGGGACACTGTGAGGCTGAAAAGGCAGTATTTCAAGTGGAAGCTCCAAATAAACATGAAGAAAGTTAAGAGTAGGTTTTTATCTGAAAGCCATGTAGGATGGGCACAGTTTGACCAATTCAGCTACTGATGAAATTGACACAAAGCCAATAAGCCAGAAGAGACTAACTGACTGGCTTGTGTTAACTCCAGCAACACAATTTCTCCAGCAATTCCAAGTGGGATGAAGGAACATCACTTGGATTTTTCAGTTACAGCATCAAAGTCTCCAAAGGGTTCAAAGACAGGTTTTAAAGGGGTTAGTCTATGGCAAGCACAATTGACTGATGCTGTTGATTTCAGAATGCAAATGTGTTTGTTTGTGCAAAGGGAAAGAAGATGAATGAAGGGCAGAAACAAAAGAGCCTATTTCTTCTGTAAATCTTTCAGTGAACTTGCAACAATGAGGACTTTCTCTCCTGGGGGGACGAAGTTCCTAGGAGTGAATATGAAAGAAAAATTAAAGGAAAGGAGAAAATAACATAAAACAAAATAACCTTAGAGCTTTGAGCTATGCCCTCATTCCTGGCTCTGTTTTATATCTTAATTGTTGTTGTTTTTATTTCTATTTTTTTCATAGTAAGTTTTTCTGGGAAAAGGCACAGTGTTTTACAATGCAGGCTTTCAATCAATATTCACGGCAGAGCACTTGGCTTCAAGCATTTTTGCATAGTAATTTTGCAATTTTTTTTTAAATAAGCCATTGTCATGTAACCAAAGGCAGGATTTGGGAGCAAAACAGATAATTTTACTAAGGAATATTGACAAAAATCATATAAAAAGAACTTCAAATCATGGGGTTTGGCATTATAGGAATGCATGTGATTTCTGGTCATTATTTGGACTTATACAAGATTGAATGATCTAATGATTTTGAGGATTGATACAGATAATCTCATCCCTAAATATTTTTGTGATATTATAATCTACCCCAACAGGGTCAACAGTGTAAGCCACAATAGATCTGAAATAATAAGTTGCCACAGGCAGCTAAAAGAATCATAACTGGGATTAAGACCTAAAGGTTGAGATACAGAAACAACAACTGTGGCTTGTGTCCAGGCACAGGTGGGTGGCTCAGTGGTTAAGTGTCTGCCTTTGGCTCGGGTCACTATCCAAGGGTCCTGTGTTTGAGCCCCATGTGGGGCTCCCTGCTCAACGTGGAGTCTGCTTCTCTCTCTCCCTTTGCTCCTCCTTCAATCTTGTGCTGTCTCTCAAAGAAATAAAATCTTTCAAAAATTAAAAAAAAAAAAAAGGAAAACTGTGTCCACATGACATAAAAAACAAAGGTGACTTTTTCCATAGAAAGTCCTACAGAGGAGTATGACAGTGAGGAAGACAGAAATATGACAATACCAAAAGGGTGAAGGTTTTCTTCCCTTTTCTCATTTCCAAGAATACCAAATGTTGAGCATGGGCTATAGAGTAAATGAAACAACTTCAAACATAGAACTGAGGACATATGATAGAATGAATCTGGATAGGTCATAGAAGGGCTCAAAAAAACCATTAGATGATCCTCCATGGGAAAGCACAGGAAAGTCAATGTCCCAAGTATGAAAAATTCATCAGGAAGGAATTAAAACAGAGACTTGCTTTAAATGATCTTGAGTTCAGTTGTCTAGACTATGTCAGAAATATTATGTATCTGATACTAATAAGAAAAGAAAAAAAAAGTCTTGAATTTTATACCAGAGAAACATTATCAGTGATTAGCTTGGAATTCTGGGGGAACAAATAAATTCTTGAAGCTGGGGTCAGGTATTGTTTAATTTGTAAAAAAGACCAAGGGTAGACACAAAACATTAAAAGTTAGTGACTTGGCACAGTATTTAGCATAATGTTTCTCACAGAGAATTCATCAGAAAAAAAGAGTTCATTGAGTGACCAAATGAATTGTTTCCTACGTAAAAGGCAAGAGTCAGTTAAAAACAAAACAAAACAAAACAAAACAGTATTGGTTCATGGAAAATGAGTCCATGCAAACTAAACATTTTTGACATAGTTGCTAGACTCAAAAATAGATACAGATTTTTTACCTGGATTTGGCAAAAATCTTATGGTGCCATCATCTCCAACATACAGAAATGTGGTTTATATGACAGTATAATAATTTAATTCATAGGTGATTTCTAAAGCAAAAAGAAATAATTAATAAATCAATGTCAAACTTGACAAAGATCCCTACTGATATCTCTGAGGATCTTGTTTTTAAACCTGTTACAGTCAACATTTTAATTAAACACCAATCTGATCACAGATACATGAAAAATTGTAGATAACACGCAAGTGTTAACTCTCCTCAGTGGTAGAATCAAGGTTCTCTAAGATCCTGAAAATGTCTTGTGATTATTTGACTTACATGGATATTTTTTTCTTTTTAAGGAACATGGGATAGCCCCTTCGCTTTCATTTGATTGAATGATGGAGATAAGCTTAAGAAGCCATGTATTTGTTATTATTTTCTCTGGCTTCACTTTCCTTCTTTGAAATTTTGATATCCAAATTTAATATCCCCATCAGAGACATCTTGTCTCAAAGACTGCCATCCTAAAATTTAGATTTCCTATTGGATCATATCATATACTTTCATTCTGTTAATTTATTCATTCATCCTTTTACTAATTCATCTAACATTAAACAAGGGCCAAATTTGTGCTGGATAAAGTAAAATTAATAAGATAGTTCTTGTCCTTCAGGAGATCATAACTGATAAGGATGAGCACCCAGAGACATTAATAAGTAATTCTAACATCATATGATGAATTAAAGGAGAGAGGTAAACATGGAAGTTACAAGAAACAAGGAACAGAGAGTAGGAGATACTGGGGGAAGAGCCACAGATGGAGGAGCAAAAGTTTCTGGTAGATGTTAAAATTAAATACAAAAACTAACAAAACAAAACAAACAAATAGCAAAAATTAAAGGCAGAAGTGGGGGTTAGGGTTTTATGGTTGCATAAAAAGGCATCTCATTCTCTTAGAGACAGAAGAAAACAAATTCCCCTCTTCCTTCTGCACAAAGCACTTAAACTTGCAGGCTATGAACCCAAAATCTTGGCCAGCACTCTCTCTAGTGGTGGACCTAAGAACTACCCCTCTGTCACAACCTAAATGAGTAAGACAATGAATTTTGGAACATTGAAAAAAAAATTTAATTTAATTTAATTAAAAAAAAAAGAACATGAGTAAGATGATGCACATGAAGATACCCAAGACATATAAAGTAGTTAATTATTTGTTGAATCTGTGTAAGAATAAATATATTAACATTATAGAAGTATATCCTCCAAGTCATTCCGACAAATAAAAAAAAAATTATCAGTGAGATTTCACCTAAGGAGAAGTAACATCAACCAAAAAACAAACTTGCATAGATACTGTGGGACTTAGAAATTTACCCAAAAGTAAAAGGGGATCTGGCACAGGAGAAGTCTGACTTGATTCCCAGGTAACTTATTAGTTCTCAGTGCTGACAAGTCATTTCAACAATCTGTACCTTAGTGTCCTTAACTGATGTGTTGGCATTGACCTTATGTTCCAGCTGACCTCGAACTGTTTTGGTTTATGTTAGTTGTCCTAGATAATTGTTAATAACATCTTATTTCACTTCCTAAAGTGCCCTATTTGTGTTATACACTACATAGTCACCTGTACTGCATGATCTAAAGGTAATATTCTTCTACCTTCATGGGAAGAATTCAGTGAGCATGGAGGAATGGAAGTGTGGTCAAGACGTAGGTGTTTGGTGCCTGCTTACTGTGTTTTTACACTAAAACTGTCCCTTGGGGCTAATCTCACCAATGACCATGATTATGATTAATGTTTCTATCTTCACAGTGTCATGCCAGGAATGAATGGAGGAAGAGTGGGCCGTGGGTCTTCTCATAAAATTAATAAAGTTAGCTTTACCCAGGAAATAGGAAAGCCCTCCTGAGTCACACATTTCTTTGTAAACTGTGGCCTCTTGAACTCTTTTAAAAATTTTTTCAGCTTTCACAAATAATTGTGAAACATGGACAGTCCTCTAAAATCTAAAAAGACATGGAAAAAGAAATAAAACCAGGATAATGAATGCCCTGTGTTTTAGGTTTGTGCTAAGCTGGGTATCCCCACAGCTGCACATTCAGTTCCTCTAAAAACAGAAATATGAAACAACCTTAATATTCTAATAATAAGTAACTAGTAGAGTAAATTATAGAGCATCCATATAATGGGACACACTGCAGTCACTCAAAATGATGGCATGGAGCTATATTTATTGACATGGAAAATTGCTCATAGCATATTATCAAGTGAAAACTACAGTTGCTAAGAAGCAGGTGTGATATATTTTAAAATTATATAATATATAGTTTAGGTGTTTCTGTGGATATAAAAATGTCTGAAATGCTCATCAAAACATTAATAGTAGTTATCTCAGGGTGGGGTGATTTAAGAGACCTTTTACTTCTTTTCCATTTTTTTAAGCAGTAAGTATGTTCCCTCTTAAGAAGAACAAAATATACGGGTCACATGAAATTATGAAATGACTGTCTCTTTGATTATAACCTCAGAAGTTGGAATGACCTGTATGCAGATGATGTAAATAAGTGTTGACCTAAAGTAGCTAGTATAGTTAAACCTACACACAACTACAGCTTTCTCCTCCATAAACACTAAGACTTCCTGCAGTTCTAGTTCTTTTCTTTTTTTTTTTTTTGTAAGATTTTATTTACTTATCTAATAGACAGAGATCACAAGTAGGCAGATAGGCAGGCAGAGAAGGGTGGGGGGAAGCAGGCTCCTTGCTGAGAGAGAACCCGATGAGGAGCTCAATCCCAGGACCCTGAGATCATGACCTGAGTGAAAGGCAGAGGCTTAACCCACTGAGCCACCCAGGTGCCTCTGTAGTTCCAGTTCTTATAGCCACCCCTCCCCTCAACCGAGAAGCAGGACATCCTAAATACTAACACCACAGCTCCTGTAAATACCAGCCTTGAGGATCATCCTCAAGGCCCCCGGACTCTTGTTAGGGTCCCCCTGTGTAAGCCTGTCCCACTGAGTCTGGGCTGGACTTGGTGACTTACTTCTAATGAAAAGGATAAGACCAAGGTGATTTGTGTGATGCAGAGATGAGGTCATAGAAAGCAGTATGGCATTGCTTTCTGGGTGTGTGTGTTTGTGTGTGTGTGTGTATCACTCACTTTGTGGGAAGCAAGCTGCCATGCCATGAAAATGCCTAGTAGGCTTGAGAGAGGTCAACGGGGTAAGGAACTGAAGTCTCCGGCCAGCAGCCAGAGAGGACTTGAGGTGTGCCAAAAACTCGAATACTGCAACCCTAGCCAAAAGCCTGATACAATCTCACGAGAGATCCTCAGCCAGAACCACCCAGCTGAACCACTCCTAGATTCCTGACCCACAGAATCAAAGTGAGATAATAAACATCTGTTATTATAAGCTGGTGATTTTTCTTTTTCATATATATATATATATATATATATATATATATATATATATATAAAATTTGTTTAAAAGCAGGGGATAACAAATATAACTCCAAACACATTTGACAATATTTCTCCCTTAGAAGTAGGTAATTCAGGAACCCTAATCTTAGCCAGCTTTTGCTTCCCTGCCAGGCTCACTCCCTCCTCTACTGATAAAAGATTCCTTGAATTGGCTCTTACATGTTTTGTCAATATCAGTTAAATGCGCCCCCCCCCCCCCCCCCCGGCACTGGTTATCTAAGTCAGAGAGTTCAAAAACATGTGACAGTTGATTTTAGGTTGAAAATTTGCCTGGAATTGGGATTCCAGATGCATTGCTTGTTCTGACCTCTGACCCAGTTTCCCTCAGGGCCCCTTCCTCCAGAGCCAGTCCATAATCCACGGGTTCTTTTCCACATGTACTTCTACAGCTGATAACTCAGAATGTAAAGCGCATCTCTTCCTGGGATAAGAGCCCAAAGATTATGGGGTACTTTGTCATTGGAAATGTTGATAATTTACTATTAAATTTCAAAACAAACAGGAAAGCACTTCCATTTCGGTTATGATGGGTAATGGATATTGGAGTTATTCTTTGTCCGTAAAAGCAACAACAATGACAAAAACAGGATGAAATATATGAAAATGTTTTTAGGCCTTGGCAACAGAGATCACAGGCTGTGGTTTAAAATTAAAGCAAAACACAACAAAGAAACAAAAACAGATGAGACAAATAATAAGCAAATAGAAACATGAAAGACTTAACTCCAGTCGTGTTAATATTTACATTTTATGTAAATGGTTAAACATTCCAGTGAAAGGCAGAAATTTGCAGACTAGATAAATAAAGACCCAATACTGTGCTGTGAAGTCAATCATACTTTAAATAGAAAGACACAAATAGGTGAAAAGTAAAATAATGGGAAAAGATATATTTTGCAAAAATTAATCATAAGAAAACTGAGTGGCTATAGCAATTATCAGACAATGTAGACTTTAAAACAACGAGTGTTGCCAGAGATAAAGGGGAGAATTTTATGATGATAAAGTGTCAGTTTTTCAGGCAAATATAAGAAGTCTAAAATACATCTAATACTAGAGCTTTAAAATTCTTGATTAAAAACTGATAGAAATAAAGTCAGAATTTTTTTACAAAATTAACAATTTCAGTTTGAAATTTTTAACATGTCTCTCAGAAATCGATAGAGTAGATAAAATACTACTGAAGATATAGAAGAACTAAAAAATATTATTAACTAACTTGATCTAATTGATATTTATAGAAAACTGAAATCATATAATGCACAGTGTTTTTAACTGTTAGAAAACTTCACCTAGGTAGTTCATATAATGGCCATAAAAACTCAGCACATTTTTAAGAAATTACATTGTACAGAGTCTGTCGATAATAGAAGTATATGAAAAAAAGTATTTAAAATATCTGAAAAATAGTCAAATATTTGGTAATTAGATGAAAAGTCTTTAAAATAACCCATGAGTCGGGGTGCCTAGGTGGCTCAGTTTGTAAAGTGGTTGCCTTCAGTTCAGATCATGATCCCAGGGCCCAGGGATTGAGCCCCACATCTGCTCCCTGCTCAGCAGGGCATCTGCTTCTCCTTCTCCTTGATGGTGCTCTCTCTCACTATCTCTTGTCACTCTTTCTCTCTCTTTTTCTCAAATAAATAAATAAAATATTTATTTTCCAATTAAAAAAATAAGATAACCCATGGATCAAAGAAATGCCTTTTAATATTTAGTACTATTTAGTATTAAGTAATACTAAAACCAGAATAATACATGCTAAATATAATTTTAAAATAATAAATGCACAATAATTTATATTATATGAGGAATATTTATAATATTAAGACACAATGTGTGGGATGCAGCTAAGCATCGGTTAAAGGAAAATCTAAAGCTTCAAATAATTCTATTATAAAAGAACAATGGTCTAAAATCAATGATCTAAGCTTAAATAAGAAACTAGAGAACAAAGAGTAAATTAAATGCAAGTTATGTTGAAAGAAGGAAATAATACAGATAAGAACAGATATACATAAAAAAACAAGAATAAATTTTAAAAGTGAACAAAAGCCAAAACTGAATATTTGAAAAAGGAGTAGTAAGATCGATACCTACTAGCTAGACTGATCAAGAAAGAAAAGGGATAAAATACAAATCACCATGATCAACAATGAAAGAGAGGACATAACTAAAAATCCAACCAATAATAAAAGAGACCTAAAAGATGACTGTGAAACCCTTTATATCAATAAACATCCCTGTTTAAATAAAACAGAAGAATTCATTGAAGGTCCATCTTGCCAGAACCACCTCAAGAAGAAGTAGAAGATCTGAATAGCCCTGTATCCATTAGAGAAAGTTAATTTGTATTTAAGTACAAAGGAAACTCCAGGCATACATGACTTCACTGGTGAACAGTAGCAAATCTTTAAAGTACTCTACAAATTATTTCAGAAAATAGAAAAGAAGCACTCCCCAATCCAGTTAAGAGGCATCATTAACTAGGGCATCACGACTAGACACACATTACAATGAACAAAATCTTAAAACTGATACCTCTCATGTGTGGACACAAAAGCCTTTAGCAAAATCATCACTATATATAAAATGATAAGCATGAAAGATTGGTTTAACATTAGAAAATAAATCAATATACTTTACCATTATTGACAAAGAAAAAAAAAAGACTATATAATCATCTCAATAAATGCAAAAAATAATTTGATACAAACCCTCAGCAAACAGAATATTCCATTCAAAGAATAATGGATAAATAAATTATGATACATTTATACAGAGAAATACATTCAGGTATTACATATTTGTATCTACATATTTATTTCTGATTGGCATTTCACTATATAAACATATATATCATATATAAGTCATATATATATACACACACACACACACACACCCCTATATATATACCCATATATATATGTATACATGTATATATAGGCATACATGTATACATATACATATAGGCATACATGTATACATATACATATAGGTATACATGTATATATAGGTATATATACCTATATAGGTATATATAGATATATATATAGCTCTGTGTGTGTGTATAAATATATATATATATATTTATGACAAACTACTGATACATGAAATAACATGGATGAATCTTAACAACATTATGTTGAGCTGATGAATTCAGACCAAAAAGAGTATATATTGTAAGATCTCATTCTATTATAGGCACATCTTAATCTATTGTGATGGAAATCAGACCACTGGTTGGCCCTGGGTAGGAGACACAGGTCAGATTTTCTTAGGAAGTGGTAGCTGAGAATTTTCTGCGTTGTTGCAAATGTACTCTGTCCTGACTGGGAGGGGTTACATAAGAATACCCATATGCGAAGAAATCTCACAGTGTCCCTTTAAGCCTGTGTATGTCATTGCATAAATCAGCTCAGGCTGCTGTAACAGAATACCACAGACTGTGTGGCTTAAGCAACAGAAATGTTTTTTCTTACATTTCTGGAGGCTAGAAGTCCAAGGTCAAGGTGCCTTCAGAGTTCATTTCTGATGAAATCTCTCCTCCTCTTTGTAGATAGCTGCCTTCTCCATATGTTCTCACATGGCCTTTACTCTGTGAGCGTGGAGAGTGGAAGACCCCTAGGATCTCCTTCTTTTCCTATAGGGACTACAGTCCTATTAAATTAGGACCTCATTCTTATGACCTCATTTCAACTTAATGACTTCCTCATAGGGCTTATCTCCTAATGTAGTCATATTAGAGGAAAAGGCTTTAATGTATATATTTGGGATAGTTGTCACGATTCAGTCCACAACAATAACTTACAGTCTTTAAAAAATGAAAAAAAAATTGGGAAAAGATGTGTTTATATTCTTTGGGGATTTTTATTTCTAGGTATATAAAGACTTTATAATATTCAGGGTCACATTTTTTATAAATGAGTGTAGTTAAAAAATGTTCTGAAGTATTAATCTAAGGAAGCAGATGTAATGCCTAAAACTCAACACAATTGAGCCATTTGACATCATTGGCCTTACTGGCAATAATATTTAGTTAGGGAACGAG
Source organism: Martes martes (assembly GCF_963455335.1). Lineage (NCBI taxonomy): Eukaryota > Metazoa > Chordata > Mammalia > Carnivora > Mustelidae > Martes > Martes martes. Next base: position 147,080,074 of record NC_137889.1, read on the forward strand.
TCAAGTATGAGGTAACTTCCCTTTACATAAGGCTTTGATTTGGCTGGGTTAATGCAAAGCCACATTTACCACTATAAATAATAATTCTCACTAATCCATTTCTCCTTCTGACATGTTGGGAGTGATTTTCCAAGATTCTACATCAATCATCCACCTCCATGCATTACACATGTGAAAAATTACTATTTGATAAAATCAAACTCAATTCTATAGCGTCAACGTGGCACAGGAAATAAGCTCTTGTATGCTGGGCAAATTCTGAAGTTCAAAATATTACTACTTTGTTTCCTGCCCCTCTCCCCCCAGGGATCATTGTGTAGAGGTCCATGGGAAATACCTTCCCAGGCTTCCCACCACACATATCTTCTGTGTTTGACTGAAGAAGCAAGATCCTTTCTTCTGTCCTTGTGCTAAGCCTGTGCTGAGTATACATCTGTTTCTAAGAACCATGGTGGGTGCTGGAGGTAAGAGATGAGTATGTTCTCTGCCCTGAGAACACTCAGACATAAACAGATCATGCCATGAGGTATGGTGGGACTCTGCTTGGGACCAACAAGGAAAACAGATGTGTGAACTCCCAATGTTAGCATAAACTGTAGTTTGCTTGGTAAGGACAGACTGAAGAATGGTAAGAAAATTCCAGGCGTGAGGTACTGCAAGGCTTGGAAAGCTCAAGGCAAAGGTTCTAGAACATGATGGATCAGTAAGCCCCTGTGGCAGCCGAGAAGGCAAGGAGAGGAAAGGTAGGGAGAAGGCAGACTATGTTATCAGTGTTGAATACTATATCACACTAAGGAATTTGAGGTTTTTGTTTTGTTTTGTTTTGTTTTGTAGACTTCAGGGAGCTCAAGGGAATTTTAAGCACAATTGTGTAATGAGGTTTTTCTCAGAAAGACTGGAGTGTCACGTATGTGGAGGGTAGGTTGCCAAAGTACTCGCTATGACATCATTGTCATTGTACAGTTGGGTTGTAAAGAGACCAGAACTTGAGTTGTTTGCAATCATTCCATTAATTGATTCAATACTTCACAGAATACAGGGACCATCTAATGAGTTAGGTGCAAAAGATTGATCAGAGAATGTGTTAATATCTCTGTCCTTAAGAATTTCTAATCCACTAGAGGAAGCAGAGAGATGATGGGCACTTAAAAACGTCAGGGACCCTCTGGCATTTTTCATGGTTACTCAATCTTCAGTATCTTTAATGAGCAAAACAATCAAAATAACAACTCCTCACCTTTCCTAAGCATTTTGTAATTTCTAACTAGCACATCCTTGCATGTTTTCTCACACGAGCTTCACAAAAGCCTCTGTAACAGAGGAAGACATCCTAGAAAGGAGCTGGAATATAGGCAGAGAAAATGACTTGCATGGAAGAATAATAGTAGTCAGGAACAGAGCTAAAGACAGTCTTGTCATTTTGAGTTTAGTTTTTATTCCAGTTCACTGCACATCTTCTCTTATTAACTGTGCTTCAGCATCTTTACTTCCTATGAATCTTCAAATCCTGATCCTTTGCCCAACATGAGACCCAACTAACCTCTCCTTTCCCATGGGTGTGCTGGGGACAGCCAGCCTCCTGGTTGTTAAATGGCTGCCTGGCTCTCTCAGTGTCACCTGTGGCATCCTGATGCCTGGTTGTCTCAATAGCCTCTGACCCACAGTGTGTGTGCCCTGGGTTCTGGGGGCCCTCTTCTGTCCCTTTTGAGCATCTTCCTGTTACAGCTGTGCTTGAACTAATTGAAGAGGACTAGGGCAGATTGGAGGATTTCTTCTCAAAATTAATATTCCATTTAACTCTGAGCTTAAGTCCTTGGATTCCACTTAGACCTTTTGTTTCCTTTTTTTTTTTTTTTTTTTTTAAATGGGCTTCAAGTGCAAGTGTATTGTTTATAACCTTTGGTCATGGACTTTATCATTGGTCTGTGGGTTACTCTCTCCTAAATTTTTTTAAAATAACTAATTACCTTGAAATAAGTTTATAAACATCTGTGAATCCACAAGTCAAGGCAAGACCTTCACAATAACTTTAAGGAATCTTCTTGCCTCTTTTTCTTACTTTACCCCATGCAGAGTAAACACCATCCCAAAGTCTTTGGGTATCATTCTTCTTCTTTCCCATTTTGTTTTTTATATGTTCAAGAAATTATTTTTAAATGAATTGTGTTCAACTTCCTAAAAAATGAATTTATTTATGTTGTACATAATATTTTGCAACTTAGTTTTTCATTTAGACATATTGCTATGGTTCATTTATATTGCTACTTGTTGCTGTACCTCGTTTATTTCTAGGGATATAGTATAATTAACTAAATATGCAACAGTTTTATTTTTCCATGGTCCTGTCTATGAGCACCGGATAGTTTTCAGATTTTTACTAATTTCAAAGATGCTTCTGTGAATAATATTGGACTTATGTCTTGTGAATATGTTTAAAAGTTTCCTTTGGTTCTGCATGTAGAAATAAAATTGTTATTTTGCATGGTATTTAAATGTACAGCTTTAATACAATTTCCAACTATTTTCAGTAATTGAACCAGTTTATACATCCATCAGCAATATACTAGAAATCCTGTGATTGTTTTTACTTTCTGACACTTGGTATTGCCACACTTTTTAATTGTTGCCAATCAAATAAGCATAAAATAGTAGCACATTTTGGTCTTAAACTAATGGGATTGAATATTTCCTTGAATTCTACACACCATATGAATTTTCTATTTTATGAAAAACCTCTTTAAATTGTTTACCCATTTTTCTATTGTGCTTTTCTTATTAACTTGTACAAGTTCCTTTTATATATTTTTGTTGCTGTACTAAACATATCTTCTCTCAGCTTCTGGCTGATCTTAAGGAGCCAGCATGGTATAACGGGTATGAATTTGGGGACACACTGACATGGTAAATTCCAATGTTGGCACTTACTCAGCATATAACACAGCTAGCCTGTGGTTAAGCAGCATCTCTCAGAAGAATAGCATAGGCAAAGTGTTTATATCATAATCAAAGTCTTTCTTATATGCAAAGTGGTCATGGCATCATGCTGATAATGACAACAAGGAATCAGAACATACAACTGAACTCCTATTAGATATAAGATACTGTGCCTAGCCTGTAGGAGATACATCCTGACCTCACAGTGAATACAGTGTAGTGTGAAGAGGACGAGTCAACAATTATTAGCAGATCTAACAGTAATTGATAAGCCTGGGTGTGCAAGTGTTCTTACATGGGCCCACCTAAAAATGGACTTTGCCAGGGAGGGCTGGCATTCCAGTCCTTCATTTATTCAATCATACGTTCATTCATTCATCAAATATATAATGAACACTATGAAGTAGGTACTTTGCTAAGTACTATATTATTAGCATTGTAGATGTAATTAATATGATTTAGTAAATGATTCTCTTTGGGGAAGAAAGAAAATAAAGAGTTAAAGAACTTCAAGATTTACAGCTACACCAACTGGATGTACCAGGATGATTGCCACTGGCTAGGCTTCATTCTCATCCCCTTTAATTCAAAGTGCCTGGCCCTAGCAAATTGTCTGTGTTTTAATAAAATGATTATGGCAGGTTAGATTTTTATTCTCAACTCTTCATTATCTTTCTACAATAGAATTGCAGGTCCATTGACTGTCACTTGACTTGCCATATGGCAGCAGTATACATCTATGTCTTTCTGACTCGTCCATGTGGCACGTTTGGTCAATGGGATGTGAATGAACTTGATGTTTTCCAGGTCAGAGTAAGCACTATAGGTACCATCTTTCACTTACCAGCTTAGTCCCCCTTACCTCTCTGCCCGAAGTCCAGGGAGGGAATGCTCCTGTGGTCTGAGTGCCAGAAAAAGTAGATGCATGGAGAAGAGCTGAGTAGGGCTGATGCCAACCTGCAGTCAACTGGCAAGTTGGCAGCAGACCCAGAAACCCTGATGTGCTCCTGTTTCTTCTTCATGGCAGCTCAAACATCACCTCCTCCAGAAAGTCTTTGCCACACTTCTTTGTATCTCCCTCCTCTCCCATCTGACTGTGTTCTCCTTACAGTCAGAAATGCATCACTTTCATTTTTCTACCATTGTCCACCAGCATAATGTTTGTTTCAGGGGAAGCACGCAGTGAAAGGTTGTTAATGAATGGATGGATGAATGAGTGGGAGATGAACAAAACAATGTATGAATGAGAGACAGGGGTTACCCAGAAGGTAGGACTTGAATTCTCATGGACAAACTTTCCAGTGTTGTTTTTTTTACATACATTTAATTCTGAGTAATGACTTTTGTAAATAACTCAGTGATCTACAAGAGAAATTAAATGGGACTGGGCTGGCCTAGGGAATGTAAATATTTATATAACAGATTTTTTTCTAAAAAAATGTGCATTCCAAAGCATTTTTTTTTTTCATAACAAACACATCGTGGGAGTGATAGTTTCTTTTACTTTAGGATCATTCATTTGGTCAGTCAACAAATATTCATGGAATGACTCAAGGACTGTGATGCCAGCTTCTCTTAGGGTTGAGGTAATCAAGTGTCCAAAAGGAGGAAAGTCTGGTCTTGTTCAAAATTAATGACCCATGACTGGAAAATCAACGATCTTGGGGATGGGGGATAGGGATTCCTGGAAACAAAATAAGTTGTTGATTATCTGGAAGACCCTGGATTTTATTCTTTTAGGCTCAACATTGACAGAAGAGAGCACTTTCTTCACTGAGAAGAATCAGAACTTTTCTAGGGTATTTGGACACACGCGTGAATGTGTATGTGCGTTGCTGTGTGTGTCTGTGTCTGAGTATAGTGTTTATGGATGTGTCTGTGTGTATGAGGGAGAGAGACCCCAGACCCAGGAATTCTAGCTAGCAGAGCAAAAGTGCATTTCACCAGTAGCTATTCACACACACTGGTGATATCTGAACTGTCTTTTGAAGTTGACAAAGTATTTTAAAATTTATCATTTTAGGCTGCCACATCTTACTCATTTTCAGAAGATGCAACTGAAATTAATACGACTAATGGATTGAAGAATTTCAGTGTGTCAGCCTCTGATCAAAGTGCTTTATAGATTTTTAACTTGGTTATTCCTTATATCAACTAGTTAGCATAGACTCTATTAATGCCTATTAATATCAGTTTGTCAATATTATAATCAATTAATATCACCAGCATTAAAGAGGGGAGGAAATTGAACCATACGTTGTGTGAGTGACCTGCCTAGGGTCACACACAACTGGCAATTCGTGGCCTTAGAATTTGAACCTAGGCACTTTGGCTCCAGAGCCAAACCCTTAACTCCTCCAAGATATTGTTGTAATCTCATCCATTATCATCCAAGCTGTAAGTGGAAAGTAGCATTTTCACTTCCAAGTCAAAATCTGGCCCTTTTATCATTCTTTATAAGGCTCATGACGCTGGTAGCAATTGTAGTTTACAAAAGTTCATTTATCATTCTTTATTTGCAATCCAACAGCTGGGTCAAACAAGGAAAATTATCCTCCTCCACTTTCCAGATGGAAAACTGAGGCTCAGGCCCAGAGCCTTCAAGAGATTCACCCAGGGTCATACCAAGAGTTAGCAACAGACCTGAGACTAGAAACCAGGACACAAAATTCCTAACATGATACACAATCTATGGGACATGAGTTCATGCTATTCTCAGTGAGATCTCTCTATAGACGTGGTGTCATTTCTAACTTCACCCTAATAAAATGGTAAGTTAAATAAACCAAGGTGACCCAGAGTTCTCCTACAAATAAGCCATGATCACAGCCCCACTTACGAGGCTGGGAGCAGACAGCTTGGAAATGGGCAATGTAAGTGACAGAAAAATTTGGAGGTAGGCAGGTGAGAATGGCACCTGAAACCCCAGTGGCCCAATACACTCCTATCTCAAAGCAAACAGAAACAATGGATTGTTCACCATGCTGCGGGCCAGAGAGATTAAAGCCCATGAGGGAAATGTGCAGTCTCTGTTGGAATTAAGTGAGAGAGACATTGATAGGTGCCATTTAGTTAAAAATGCTAGATTAGCCTCATAGTTGTTAACTCTTTCATAAGTTAGCTTCACTTCTGTGTTTGGTTAAAAATAACCCTCCTTTGCACTGAGATCACAGACTGATCTGTTTCACATGCAAATTATATACAGTTGACTTTCACTGTGCTGCGCTATGCTATTGCCGAGTTATCTCAAGTTCAAGGCCTATTATATAGCCTTGCTGAAGTTGCACAGACAATTTAGGTCTAACTTCAATAGCTAATGAGTTCAGTTGCTTCTTTCCTTTTCAGTCAGTTTTCTCTTACACTATTAGCTATCCAATTACTCCAACTACAAATTCCAAAGCTAGATCTGCTAGTTGCTTGACATTTTCTAGAGCCTGCCCACAGACATTTTTCCCTTGGTTCCCCACAAAAGTAATAGGATTAGTGTCACTGTTTCTGTTTTAGGGAGGAAGATACCAAGGCTGGGAGAATTTTAGGTATCTGCCTGAGGTCTCACATTGAGTGTGGAACCCACTCTGATGAGAATGCAAGAGTTTGAGGCTTTCTTTTCTGCACGACACTGGGTCCTGATCATAAAGATGTGGATAATTCTTCCAAACAGTAGTAAAAAAAAAAAAAAAAAAAAAAAAAAAAAAAAAAAAAAAAACCGTGTTTACAAGGGTCTGAAGTAGTTTGGATTCTACACTATCATGCTCAAGTTAGTTCAGAGTCAGCTCGCTTAATGCCATCATCTCAGAGTGACCAATAGTAAAATCAAACTGACTTTCCTTGACAAGACTTGCTCTGGGGCCTTTTGCCTATTCCAGCAATCTCACCTCCCATCCTTTCACTGTGTGCACCGGAACATCTGTCACATGGGATGACTTATAATTCCAAACTACCACCCTGTTCTCTCCTGCCTCTACATCCACTATTCCTCCTGACTGCCCTGCCATCTCTATGCCTTATGCCTGTTGAATATCTACTCTATGTGGTTATTCAGATCTTATGTTAACTAATCAAATATGCCCTTTTGGATTCTTGCTGTCCAGGTATAGTGTTAGCTCTTGAGGGTCTAGATGGAGTGACCAGTTAACCCAGTCTGCCAGGGATTGAAGAATTTTCCTGGTTTTAAGACTTTTAGTGCTAAAAATGGGATGCTTCTGGGCAAAGAGTTGTTGAAAGGAGTAAGTTGACTCTACAGTGACAACCTCTCATCCCTGGGATTTAAACATTGCCTCCTCTGGGTTTCTTGGTTCTTACTTCTGCATCCGTTCCATTGCTCTAATTGTTTGCTTTAAAAACTGCTTGTCCATATCTTAAAAGACTGTGAAATCTCATTGGGAAAGGCCAAGGGTGTGGACCTTGTTTTATTCACTCTGACTCCTGGCTCTCAGCCTGGTACTGAGTGAATGTTCTTTAAATGCTTACAAATGTTTTTCTAGGCGGGACCATGCATCTACCCCAAGGGGCTCAAGAGCTGGAGAGTCGAGGTTTTAATAAGACAGAAGAATTTGGCACCCTGTGAAGGATAATTTTCTGAACTCTGATCTGCTCCATTCTCTAGGGTCCTAGAAATTTTTTTAGGAAAGCAAACCGGGACAGAATCAGATCAGATAGCAATATAAAATAGATAACATCGGAAAGGGACACAAAGAGGAAGGAACATCAAGAGAATAAGTAAAATGAATAGAGAGAGTGTGTGGGGGGTAGAATAATGAATAGTCTAGTTAAGGTATTTTTAAATTTTATAGTACATAACTTTTACAGAAAGGATATAGTGGTTTTCAGGAAAGAAATGACAACATTTAGCCACACACACACACACACACACACACACACACACACAGTCCTGTTGCTCAGATTTCACAGGCAAATTTCAGAAAAAAATTGAGTTGATTCCAAGCTTACACAAACTGTTCCAGAGAACTGGCACACAGGTAATCCCCCTAATTTATTTTATGAGGCTGAGATAATTTTGGTATTAATCAGGCATGGACAAATGATACGTAAAAATTATGTGGCAATTTCACTTATGAATGCAGATGTAAAAATTTTAAACAAAATATTAGCAAATTGAATCCAACAATTTATGAATAAAATCAGGACTGGTTTGAGTGTATTCTAGGAATGCTGGTGTGGCTTATTATTATCAGATACGTATTTTTTTAAAAGATTTTATTTATTTATTTGAGAGAGAGAGTGAGAGAAAGTGTGAGAGAGGAGAAGGTCAGACAGAAGCAGACTCCCCAGGGAGCTGGGAGCCCACTGTGGGGCTCGATCCTGGGACTCTGGGATCATGACCTGAGTCGAAGGCAGCTGCTTAACCAACTGAGCCACCCAGGCACCCCAAATTAGCAAATATTTTAAATTGATTCATTTCATTAATTCACTAAAGGAGATGCATAATAAAATCACTTCAACAGACTCAGGAAAACATTTACTAAATTAATTAATTTAAAAAACTAATAGAAAGGGCGCCTGGGTGGCTCAGTTGGTTAACCAACTGCCTTCGGCTCAGGTCATGGTCCCAGAGTCCTGGGATCGAGTCCCATATCGGGCTCCCAGCTCCACAGGGAGTCTGCTTCTCCCTCTGACCTCACCTCTCATGCTCTCTTTCACTCTGTCTCTCTCACAAAATAAATAAATAAAAATCTTAAAAAAAAAAAAAAACACTAGTAGAAAATGTGAAACTGTGGAAAAAAATTTATAGGTAAGAATTTTAATAATCCTAAATTTCAGAAAGGGAATTTTTTTTAAGATTTTATTCATTTATTTGACAGAGAGAGTAGGCAGAGAGAGGTGGGGGGGAAGCAGGCTCCCTGCAGAGCAGAGAGCCCGATGTGGGACTCGATCCCAGGACCCTGAAATCATTACCTGAGCCAAAGGCAGAGGCTTAATCCACTGAGCCACCCAGGTGCCCCCAGAAAGGGAATATTTTACACGTGATACAGAAGCACAAATTATAATATAGTGAACTCTATAACAAATACATCATAAGAAAGTGAAAAGAATGGGTCACAAATTGGATTTGTAATACATATAACCAACAAAAGATTAGGGTTCACAACTTATAACAATTCTGGCCCTTACCTCTGGCTCAGCACTAGCACCTGAATATAAATATTTGCTTATCTGTACCACCGACCTCCCGGAGATGGGAACAGCAAGTCGTGAACAGGGTCTGGGTCATTTTTGCATCCACAGAACCCAGCACAGTACCTGGCACATACTGGTACACAGGCCAATGTTTACGGAATGGTTAGAAGGTATGAGGCCCTGGGCTGAATCCCCTTCAGTGGTTTACTCATCCCCAGCCATCCACATCACTGCAGGCTTTAAGTTGAAACAATACAAACTATTTTAGTCAGTACAGGCTGCTGTAGTGGAATACTGTACACTGGAGGACTTAAATAACAAACATTTTTTCCTCACAGTTCTGGAGGCTGTAAAGTCCAGGCTGAAGGTATGGGCAGATCCACTCCCCAGTGAGCCAGTGAGGGTTCTCTTCCTGTTCTCATAGCTGGCAGTCTTCTAGTATAACTTCACATGACTAAGAGCAAAGAGGCAAGAAGCAATTACTCTGGTGTCTTCTTTTGGGACATAAACCCCATGATGAGGACCCAACCATCATGACCTATTTGCTTCTCAAAGACCCCACCTCCTAATACCATCCCTTTGGGGGTTAGGGTTTCAACATATGAATTTTGGGGAAACACAAACTTGCAGTCCACAAGTCCACTAGAACTACTTTAAGAAGGAAAATGGGAATGAGTCATAGATTTCCAGGAAGACTAGAGAACCAGACTCCAAAAATGGTGGGAAGGAAGGCAGACTTATTAGCCAGAGCCACAGTGCAAAGAGAACCAGAGAACCAGTCTAAGGAGAACTTGAGGGCAGTAGAACCTGCTGCCACCTTTGCATGTAGGATCCCCACTGAGTTGTGGACTACTCCTGGCAATATGATGTTCTTACTCAGTTTGCTGCCCATCAGGAAATAAAATTTTTCACTCTGATCACAAACCCTAGTTACACATTTCTGGGCTGTGGAGGGAATTTGCAGACTTTTACCCTCATTTTCCTGGGAGCTTGGAAAGTTGGATCTGGACCCTTATTAACCTGTACTAACAGGCAGGGATCATGCAAACCTTAGTAAAGTATTTAGATTCTGGGTAACTAATAAAATGCCAGATGTCCACTATATAGCCCTTCATCTTTTAACCACTGATACCTTATTTTACTTCTACGTTTAAAGGTATAGTTAGTTCAGAGAAGAAAAAGAGGATCTCCACTTCTGGAGGAGATTATGCTGAGTGAAATAAGTCAAGCAGAGAGAGTCAATTATCATATGGTTTCACTTACTTGTGGAGCATAAGGAATAACATGGAGGACATTGGGAGATGGAGAGGAGAAGTGAGGTGGGGGAAATCAGAGGGGGAGACGAACCGTGAGAGACTGTGGACTCTGAGAAACAAACAGAGGGTTTTGGAGGGGAGGAGGTTGAGGGGATGGGTGAGCCTGGTGGTGGGTAATAAGGAGGGCACGTATTGCATGGACCACTGGGTGTGGTATAAACAAAGAATCTTGGAACATTGAAAAAAATTAAATTTAAAAAAAAAAAAAAAGAATCCATCCTTAGCAACAATAAGATCAAAGCCCAGAGGTTTTCAAGATGGTGGTAATTTTCTCTGTAAGAAGCATTTGGAAACACGTGAAGACTTTTTCAACTTATCGTGAGACCTTACTAGAATTTGAGAGTGGGAGAGAGTGAAGTCAAAGGACCCACAGTGAACAGAACATTCCATGTGGCAAAGAATTGTCCCGCTTTATGTGCCCATCCTGCCTTGAGGAATTATTGGGCCTCACCATCCATGAAGGAACAATTGTCACTGCAGCCAGTGCCACACTCAACAAGGGGGCCCGGAGATAGATAACCAGGCTGTTGGGGATGTCTTAACTAACACTGGACAAGATGAAGAGAGAAGAGATGAATCCGAAAATACTCAAATGTAGAACTAGAGTCTGGTCTATTGCTGTTAAACCTCTCCTGAATTGAGGGGACCCTTAAAGGGTAAACTAGTTCCCAGGGTTATAGACCTAAGGCGGCCCTGGGCTCCCTAATGTTTAACCAAACCCCTGTATTGGAGGGAAATCTTACCCTTAGCTGAACTCATTAGCAACTGCATTTGCTGTTCTTTTTAATGCTATTTCCTGTGTGTGCGCTTACACAATACTCTTCAGATATTATTTAGCTGGGAAGATTTTACTCCATATAATTCCTTTACATGTTGGGTTGATGTGTGCTATATAACACTACTAATTGTGTGTTTACAACTGCGGCCAACTTTAGGGATCATATTATTGGCTCTGGAATATATATATATATGTGTGTGTGTGTGTGTGTATATACACACACACACACACACACACACACACATATATATATATTTATATATATATAAAGTTGAGAAGTCAGGATAGTTGAAAGGGTGGGGACCAGAAGCAGAGAAGCCAGATCAAGCCTACTGCAACAGTGAAGGTGAGATATCTATATATATAGATAGATAGATAGATCTAGCTAGATCTATCTATAGATAGATATAGATATAGACAGATCTATAGATATAGATAGATCTATCTATATATAATTTCACATGAATGTGTGGGTATAAACGTAAATATAAACTCTCCTGAATATGCACTGTTCTTATTCTTAGCATTTAAGGATTTCCCTGATATTGTTTATGGGATTATAAAGTAACTAGAATTCTTAGTTATAACTTTCAGCATGCTTTTCCCTACAGAAGTAATAAAAAAGTCATAACAATAATAACTGATGTTTTGCATTGTGCTTGGTGGTTTATGGAACATTGTCGAATCTTATACACCGATGACATAGGCGTTGCTAATAGTGTCACCACAGTTCATACAGTTCACATCGTTGGAGCAGAGAGCAATGCGGCTTACAAAGGTCAGAGCCAAGATGTGAGGTCAGGTCTTAACATCTTCCAAACCTGTGCTTGTCACTGTGTGCCAACTTCTTTTAGTGAATGTTATTTTGAGAGCCCAGCATCTCCCTCATATGCAGAAAATCCAAGATCTCCTTCCTTTTCAGGGGAAAAGAACCCTCAGGAATGTTTATTCTCTATTCATTGAATATCTTTAAACTGGAAGAGAAAACACAATAAAAGCACCATGTAGTTAGATTAGAAATATTGTTATTTCTCTCTTCCCTGTTTACACAGTTACTTGTAAGACAGGCATCTAATGTGAGATGAGAACATTGAACTTGAAACAGCTTGAACACATACAAAACCATCAAAGGGCAACAGCGGACACATTAGTGTTTGCAGCAAGCATTCTCCGATGTTTGATGATTTTCTGAGCTGCTGGAGGTTCGAACAGCACATAAGAGGGGGTTGCTGGAAGAAAACACAATAGCTATGTTGACCTAACTTCCAAATAAAGGGATTTTCAGACTCCTTAAAGGAAAGGCTGCAGATATAATGGGCATAAAGTTAAACATTGTTCTGACAAAGGTGACACATGAGTTGTGACTTTTCCTTACCTTTTCCTTACCTTTCCTTACCTAAGATATACTTAAGAGGTGTATCTGGAATCTCTTAATGCTTAGTTCTGGTCTAGTTTGCATCACCAATGGTTGACAGTGCTGGCCTCCTCTACTGAATTTCTGTGTAAAACATTAGTGTAAAAACAAAAGAAAACAAAACAAGACCAGCCATATGATATAAGTCATCACTGTTAAGTTCCTATGCTTGTTGGGTTTTAACACTTCTTAGATACCAAGCAATTTTTTGTATTTGATCTTAAAAAGTCACTGAGGCAATTTTATATATATATATATATATATATATATATATATATATATATAACATTATAGGCATAAAATTACGTGTGTGTGTGTGTGTGTATACACACATAGCAGTTATGTAATTAGTTCTTCAGTTCCTTGTAAAAGTGTGTGTGTGTGTGTGTGTGTGTATTTATTATTATTATTATTATTCTCACGCATGTAGAACACTGAGCCCGGTGACAGTTAATTGTCTGTCTAATATAACTCAGCTTTTGAGGAGCAGAGCTGGGATTCGACCCTACTTCTCTGATTCCACATCCGAGTTTTACAGAATTATTGATGCTGCCTGTTTTCAGCATACCAACACACCAACGTCTCATTCTTGTCAGTTTTCTTTTTTTACACTAAATATACTACTTCCAGAAATGCAGAGCCCTTCCCTGCCATACTCTCCCACAACCTTGGTCTCACTGTCCTGTGCCAAGAACTTAACTCATTCTATTTCTAGCACTGGTCTATGTGGCTGGTTGGTTTTGTCCTTCTTCGTGGCTCAGTGATATTGCTGTTGTTTATTTTCAGAAAGCCTCTAAGTGTCATCTCTAGTCTTTTCAAGTTTGGGGAAAACAAAACAAAATAAAGATTCTATTCTTGTTGCCTTAATGTATGGTAATCATGAAATAAATCTTACTTTAAAAATGTCTTCATCTTTTAAAATACAGGTTATGAGAGAACCTGGGTGGCTCAGTCAGTTAAACGTCTGCCTTCAGCTAAGGTTATAATCCCAGGGTCCTGGAACTGAGCCCCGCATGGGGCTCCCTTCTCATCAGGAAGTCTGCTTCTCCTTCTCCCACTCCCCCTGCTTGTGTTCCCTGTCTTGCGGTCTCTCTCTCTGTGTCAAATTGATGAATAAAATCTATTAAAAAAATAAACTAAAACAAAAGTTTTGGTCCAAACAAACCATATATATTATTCCTGGGGAATATAGGAAAAAAGGAATTTGGCCATATAAATATTTTCAAAATGTAGAGAAAGAGCTAAGTCAATTTTTAGAATGTTCTCAATTAGAGAATCTTTTGTAAGTTCTTTCTAATGAGTTAGCTCCTGTTAAGTATCAACAAAGCCAAACTGAATGCATGTAGAGTGAGTGAGCAGACATCAACAAAAGCAGAAGCCAAAATAGTATCATAAAATCTGCCCCTCAACTAACTTGTCCCTAGATCCCATCATAATAGTATGACTTTCATATTGCATTCATGCATCATAATCACAATATCTGATAATAAACACTTTCTTATTTTATATGATACATTTAGATGTATCATAAAATCATTACATCATGGGACGCCTGGGTGGCTCAGTTGGTTAAGCCGCTGCCTTCGGCTCAGGTCATGATCCCGGAGTCCTGGGATCGAGTCCCGCATGGGGTTCCTTGCTTGGCAGGGAGCCTGCTTCTCTCGCTGCCTCTGCCTGCCTTTCTGTCTGCTTGTGTGTACTCTCTCTCTCTCTGGCAAATAAATAAAATCTTAAAAAAAAAAAAATCATTACATCACACAGTTCTATAAAGAAACCTTGATTCCAGGAGTGTTATCTCATAAATGAGTTTGTGATGCATTGAGGCAGGTAGAGAAGAAAGATCTCCCACAGCAGCAGTGGTTGATAGTATGCAGTGTGCTTTCTGAAATCAGCGTTGTCCTAGCAAATCAGTCAGATATGATAATCCCCAAGTGCATAAATTCAGAGTGTTGAAGAACAAAGACACCCAGAAGATTTCAGCATGACAAACCCTGAAAGGCAACGAACTGACTCCTAAGGCACGTTTGTATTTTTTTTTTTTTTTTAACAGCAGAACTCCTAAGCATCTACATGTTTCTGGGCATATGGAAAATGCTTATGAAAATGCAATAACACTCAACCTGCTGTTCAGGAGGGAGTTACTGCGTCTGTGTTCTGTGCCACGCAATGTGCAATTCATAGCATGACTTCCAAAGAGCTTCTGTGTCCTGGGTGGTGCTTGCTTGCACAGGACACATTCTGTTATGATGCACCTGTTACTCCATCCTGTGCAAGTACCACAGAGAACACGGCGGGGAGTCATAAGCTCAAAGCTCTAAGGGAGGTAGAGAAGACAGAGAGGTCAGGTAGGTGAAAGGGTGGGGACCAGAAGCAGAGAAGCCAGATCAAGCCTACTGCAACTGTGAAGGCGAGATATGGTAAGTGTCTGCACAGAATCAGTGGAAGTGGGTTTGAAAACATGGGAGCACATTTGAATGAGTTTTAGATGATACAGTAACGTATTTTCTGCCAGATAAAATATGGGGCAGTTAATGGAAACAAGTACTTCTGTATAACTTCGTAAGTAAGAAAGAGATATTTTAAAGAAGAGGTTGTGGGAAAAGGAAGCCAGATTTGGGACCCTTGATAGGAGGCACCTGCAGGAAGTCTGAAGCAGAGTAAGTTGGGCAGAAGTGACTGTCCACAGGAGGGCACTGGGGGTAGGTGTCAGTATCCTTTCCTCTCCCACACCCCCTTCCACTCTCTTTCCAAGTCGGGATTTTCTTGTAGCAGTCACTTCCCCGGCAAAGGAGAGAAATTCTCCCTCATCCACCCCAGACTGAGGTAGAATGGTTGAGAATTAAACACGCTGTGAACTGGAATGCTTAGGAAGGATGGGCATGGTTGTATCTCCAGTCTGCGGGGGCACATCTTGGTTTAAAGTGCTGCCCAGAGTAATTATTAAGAATGCCTTCTTTCTCTTTCAAAATGTCCCTAGTTTGTCATCTTTGCTGTTATGGTTTTAGTGATCCTGGTAATTTTTACCTTGCACGGCCTCTATAGTTTAAGGGCATGTTCACAGGCACCATCTACTTTGATCCTTACAACAACGTTATGGGGAGGTGAGGGCAGAATTCCCACTTCTAAATAAAGGTGGGGTTTTATTTGGGGTTTCAGTAGCTGACCATCACTTTGGAATTTTGGTGTGGAAACAGAGCTTGAGTCTATATTTCTGAGTGTACATTTGTGAATTTTTCCAGGTATATCACGTTGTTTTCTTAACTTGATAATCTCATGATTTTTTGACTTCATGATGAATGGGGTAAAAATCTTAAACACCCGAAACCAAAAGGATATTACCTGGAAATGCAAGGCAAATACGAACAGGAACATTTTAAGGGACCTGCCCTTGACTCATAATATCACAGATCTATGCCCAGATGTTTCCTCTTGTTCACCCAGCCCTCTTCCTCCTTATCAGCCTGGAGGCTGAAGTCAGCAAACTTCCTTCACCCGTTCTGCCAGGGGAGGGCAATAGGAAATTTTTCTTAAAAAATTCAAAGAGGTGTCATAGTTAAAAGGAAATCCTATGACAGGGAACAAATTGTCTATCAAAGAAACAAAACTTTAACTTGGCACTGAACGATACTACATATCATTGATAGGATGCTACATATTGTAATGATACTACATATGATAGAGATACATAATTTCTATCATTCCCTCATTTAATTTTTACACCGTACTACAGGGTCACTAACAACTATGAGGGAACTTGGTCCTCTCATCAGTTCTTCAGATTCTGAACTGCAAACTTTCTCCATGTGAACACTCACGTTCCCTGAGATGAAATTATGTTCCTACCTGGTACCTTTTAAAGAGCAGTCCATTTTGTTTGCCCCAGAGAAGTCTCTGGGTCTCATTTCATGTTGAATTGGGAAAATCCTAGATCATTCTCTGCCTTCACAAGGCCAAAAGCTATTTGATGTTGAACGTAACACTGAGTCTCAGTTTCCTTATTGCCTGGATCGCCAAGGGTTCGCAAACTTACTGTGTTTTGCTGTCCACATCTTCTCTTTTGTA
Source organism: Martes martes (assembly GCF_963455335.1). Taxonomy (NCBI): domain Eukaryota; kingdom Metazoa; phylum Chordata; class Mammalia; order Carnivora; family Mustelidae; genus Martes; species Martes martes. The sequence goes on from NC_137889.1 coordinate 147,096,716, forward strand.
ACTACTCAACTAGGCCAGTGTACCTGAAAAGCAACTATAGGCCAGATTTAAGTGATTGAGAGTGGCCGTGTCCTAATAAAACTTTATAAAAATAAGTGGCAGGCAAGATTTAGTCTGTGGACCATTGTTTCCCAACCATTTTCAAGAGAAAATATAACCTGCTTCACCAGGTTGTTCAAAGAATTGCATTGACTAGAATATGTGAATGCTTGATGGAGAGTCTAATGTCAACATTTTCTTTCTTCTTCCCTTTGGACTCACACCAATCATCTTTGCTTGAGCACAGTAAGGAAAGGGAGGGCATACTGTTGGCTGATATTTCTTATCTGTAGCAAGTCTTTTTTTTTTTTTTTTGGTTTAATGTTAATTATTTGCTAGAAAAACTGAACTGAAAATATTGAGTCATTAATCTAAGAAACTTATGGACAAATTTGAGCCATATTCAGTCTCATTTCCCCCCACATTTATTCCTTTAATAAATGTTACTTAAAACAGCCCTTTTAGTGAAATTCACAACAGACATATAAAGAAGCCTGTGGTTCAGGCCAAAGGTCCAGGTAACAGCTGTGGATCTTTATTTGAATAACAATAATAATGAAGACTCAGCTTTGCAGGCATCTATTATTTTAAGCTTGACCTCTTGTGCCTGCATTCTGTGTCCTTCCTTGCCAGCCTCCAAAACAGGCACTAGACCTGCCCCTTCATTTCTCTGAAGGGCTGTATTGTTCTTTAGAGATCATCCTCTTGACCTCAGTTTTTGAATTACTTTTTAAATACTCTTACACATCTCATTTACGGCTGCATGTTTTTTTTTTTCCCCCTCACGTACCTTTAGGTTATTAATGCAAAAGACAAATGACTTGAATGCACTAAAATACATTAAATTGGAACAAAAACACACCAAGTTTGCAGTCGAATGTCCCCAGTTAAATGTTTGACTTTATCGCTGATTATTTAAGTGACATTGAACAGATGCCTTCCACAGGATGTGTCTCAGGCTTTTCATTTGTGAATCAAGATAGGGACTGTTACTCTTCCTACTTCTCTAGGGTTCCTGTGTGAATAAAGGCACACTAGCTATGGAAATAAGATTCCATGAAATTGCTCATAACTTTTTTCTCAATTATAACCATTAATCACATCACAATAATAGCTGTAACTTAAGTAGCACTTACTGGGAACTAGAAAGTATACCAAGTATTGTTCATTATTTAGGTTATTAATCATTAATCTTCATAACAAATGTGTGAGGTAATTATCTTTCTTTGCATATTACAGATGAAAAAAAAAAAAAAAAAAGAAGAAGAAGAAGAAGAAGCCTGGTGGTGAGGTAACCTGCCCAAGTCTCACAATAAGTGAATGAGTTGGGATTGAAAGGAACGGGCAGTTCTTCCTCTGAACCACAATGGGACTTGAGGAGAATACAAAAGTTTACATCTTCTTTATCAAACCAGAGAAGACCAGGCATTCTGTGTTTGCCTCACAAATCTTCAAGTTTAAATCTAAAAATGATGCCCCAAAGGACATTTTTTCCTTGTTTTGTCACATTTTATTCTGAAAAAAATTATATAAGCACATACATAGAAAATTTACAAGTAGATATTTTCAAAGATCACCAAAACATGATCCAGATCACAATTTCTAAGTACAACTTTATTAGAGATAGTTAGATCAAAGAGGGAAAAAAAAAGGTAAGAATATGGAAAAATAAATCCAAGGACTAGAGCTAATGTTAACAGAGAGGGACAGAAGAGAAAGAAAGAAAACTTTTCCCACAACGAATGAAGAATATTTGTTCTTTAGGGATATTCATAAATTTTAATCACAGACTAAAGTATAAAGTAAACCTCTTATTTTCTAAATATAAAAATCCCACAGATCATGTCTAATAAGTGCAATGAATATTGAATTAGGAATAAAAAAAAAACCTAAAATATATTATTTAAAAATCTAATGAGATAAAGACAACATGACCGTGGAAATTACAAACTATATTGATCAGAATCACAATGAAGACAGCATATCAAATCTGCAGTATGCAGTTAAAAAGGAATGAAAACCAAATATGTGTCCTTAAATGTACTAAACTGAAGAAGAAGAACAACAGCATTAACAACAACAACAAGGAGGAGGAGGAGAAAAAAAAGGAGGAAGGGGGGGAAGAAGGGGAGGGAGAGGAAGGGGAGAGGGGAGAGAGGAGGGGGAGGAGGAGAAAATAGAACTAAGGGAGGGAAGAGGAAGAAGGGGTAGGAGAGGGAGAGGTCAGGTGGAGCTAGGGTTCAGAGCTCCTCCTAGGTATGAAGGAACAGTCCTTTCAAAGACACAGGAAAACAGGAAAGGATGCAAGGCATTTGACTTTTATCACGGTTAATGTTTAAATATGACCTTCTGACCTCCCAATGAATTTTAACACACATTAATGCTTTCCTCGTAAAGCGTATTTAAGTGAAAATACGCATATATACACTACTTTGATAATGCATCCCTTAAAAACATCCATGAGCAAGTATCCTATTTACCCAGATAATACAGCAAAGTGTTTGTTTTTCATTTTCTTTAAAGAATGTGGATATTTTTCTGTAGTTTTCACTTGACTCTTTGTGGTGATACTTATAAAGAATTTAGGAGTTGAATTGAAACATAGAAGAAAATTGAAATTGGCATGAAGCTAAATGAATATACATAAGCTTTTGAGATGTCCTTATTAGCAATGTGCCTTTCTGACTCCTCAATTGCTTAATGAGTTGTACGTACCACTATTGTAGAAAGGGGAAAGGGTACAGAGTTGCGGGGAAAAGCACCCCAGGAAATGAGGAAACTTTGCCCTTTGAATTACTGTTACACTTTTTTAAAATGCAGAGTTTGATAACACATTGTTTTGCTTTGCCTGGTTCTTCTTCTCCTATAAAGTGAAGGTACATTGTAAACATCATCTTGTAATGATCCTCTTATTCCCCAAACAGACTGCTTCCTCACTCTCAGCACAAAGGTCTGAATATTTGAAAAAACATGACAAAAGAAAGGTTTTGATCAGTGTATGACTCCAGCTGTATTTCCTAAAGTTTAATTTAGTGCATTTTAAGCTTTGAGGAACTGGAGGAGGGATATTGTTTTGCCCACCCTCCTCTTTTTAAATCTCTTTGAGGTATAAGTACATAAAGGTGTTTATAAAGACAAAGTGGACCCTTGAAAAACTAGAAGATTTAAAAAAAAAAAAAAAATAAGGAAAGTCCACAGAGAAAATGAACTCAATTTGGGTGGTTGCTAGTTTGAGGACCAACTGTTGTTGTTTTTTTGTTTGTTTGTTTTTTTAAGATTTTTTAAATTTATTTATTTGACAGACAGATCACAAGTAGGCAGAGAGGCAGGCAGAGAGAGAAGGGAGGAAGCAGGCTCCCTGTTGAGCAGAGAGCCCGATGCGGGGCTCGATACCAGGACGGGGGGATCATGACCTGAGCCGAAGGCAGCAGCTTTAACCCACTGAGCCACCCAGGCACCCCAAGGACCAACTGTTTTGCCAAGATCTTAGTTCAGCCATAAATAAACTAGAGCACATTCAGAAGAGGAGCACGAATCCGTAAGCTAAGCGCTAGTGGGAATCCATACTTTTATACGCTTTCATCTCCCCATAAATGTTTCAGGGTTCTTGGGCTACCTCTCGCTTGTGCCCTGGGAACTTCTCTATACTAGTTGGTGGGTTGCAAGGGCTTTGGAATTAGATTGAGCAGGAACACAGAGGCAACTGCTGATCATGGACTCTGCCAACCAGTGAATTAGCAATCACCCTGATAGACAGGTGTTCTGAACGCTTATCCAAAGAAGACACTTGTGAAGGCACCAAAGCTAGTGAACGGACGAAGGGTGTAAGCTACAGTACGGTGAAGGAGACCCATCCAAAATGGGGAGAAGTGGTGATGTCCTACTTCCAGACTCCACCCAGAAGAAAGAAAACTTGAGGAAACATTCAGAGTACACACATTCTAGATATAGCTTATCCCTTTAACGTGAAATAAAATTCCTACTTGCTTCTGCTGGCTTGACAGGAAGACTCTCAGTTAACCATTCTGGCATCTGACTGACTTACAGGCTGTTCACATGCAAGGAGAAACTGTGTCTGGGAAACAAGGTCTGCTTAATGAATGTGTTCAGCAGTAAAAATGTAACCCCATTTTGTCCAGCTTCACTTATCTCTGCTAAGTTAACATCTATACAAACGTATACGGGGTATAGGTAATATTGTACATAGTGACTCTATGTGTATAAAATAGCAGTATCTTCAAATTTGTTCTTACGCTTGAATGCTGTTTTCTCATCTTACTGCATTGTCAAGAGTCTAGAATTTTGTCTGATCTTTAGCAAGAGTTCAAAAGCAGTGTTCTCCTTCTCCTAAACACTGCATAATTGATTTCCAGATAACCATCATGGATTCAGAGGAAGACCAAATTGGTTTAATAACAAAAAAGTAATCGTAGCCTAGCACTTGACGGGATCCGTTGTCAGGATAATTCTCTTCTATAGCACTCTGGGACTGTCCCTGACAGTTGGGTTGTCTGAGAACATTTAGAGTTCTTAATTTTAATCCCTGGACCCTTTGGATCCTCATTTCAACAATATTCATTTCAATTTTTGATGCTTGCAAAAATCCTTTGATTTCTGGACCTGTCTAAATACTTTTTGTTGTAATGGTATCGTCTGAAAACTACATTGTAAGTGTTTAACACATCCATCCATCACAGCATGCATTGCTGGACACAAATTCTGAGTCATTAAGCAAGTAATTGTCCTGCTAGACTTATGTCACACTTAATATTTGTTCTGGGTCCCTTAGGCACATCTCAACTTAATATGTTAAATTTCAAATAATCTCCCATCCTCTTAAAGGATGAAAAATATTCAAATATATATGAGCAGATCTGCAAGGGGAAATGTGGATAGTTACAAAAAAGCCTGGTTTAGAGAAGAGGCCCTATTTCTGTAGTTGATGTAAAATTCTCTAAAATGAATACCTATTGTCAGAAAAGATCAGCAGTTTTTGTTGATAATGTCCATGTGAAAATTTGGCATCTGCATATTTTTCTAGTTAAAGAAATAATCCTACAGCACTAATTTACTCTAATGATACAGGCATCATTTGGCTTCACATAAATAAAAAATGAAAGAAAGAAAAACTGAGCTAAGGTCCATTTCCTATTTATGGGATGTAATATACAGAATTCAGTTGCAATGTTCACTGAAGTTTAAAAAAATAACTCAAACAAATGTAAAGCACAAGGACACTGTCACAAGGGCTCTTTGCTCTGAATGGAAATTTGAATTTAATTACAAATGATATCTATATGAATTTTCTGTAAACATTTAGAAAAGCACTCAGCCTTGTCTCTTTCACTTCTATAACACTTCTCCTTCTTATTTGTATTCTATTATTGCTTGAACTAAATCTTTTTCCAGTTATTTGTTTATCAATCTTTCTCTCCCACTAGAAAGATGTTTAGGACAGCAAATATCACAATTGTTTCCATATGCCTAAGATCTAGTCCAGTGGCTTTCAAGCATTATGTGAATATTATATGTGTTGAGTTAATTAAATTGCTTTCTCTTTCCTACAGTTGGGATTACCTCACTTCCCTCAGATACCAATTGTACTACCTATTTTTTTCCTTTACAGATCTCAAAGCACCTCAATTCAGTAACCACAAAGATACCATTTGATCCTATAGTATGGATTGTTCTTCAGCTCTTCTATGAATGACTCAATTGATTGGTTGATTGAATCATTCACTTATTAATTAATCTAATTATCAGATATTCTAGAGTTTCAATTTTTTTAAGAATAATAGATGATGCATCTGGTATATAATTTTTAATTTCCAAAAATTCCTAGTCCAGTGTTAAGTATAGGCGCTAGTTGTATAAATCTTGTCAAGTTACTTAATACTCTCAGTTTCCATTCTTATCAAATGAAGATGCAGTGACATATTATAATTGTGGCACAAATTAAAGGAGTTCTATAGATAAAGTTCAGCCATGGAGTAAGTACTCTAACGCTTGTTGTTACATTAGCTGATCAATAAAATCATGCCAACCTGCCTGAGATTACATAATTCATGACTGGAAATAAATAATTTTAACTATATTAATTTAAGGAAAATTTCTCTATTTTCCAAAGTTCATAAAGGGGATTTTTTTCTTTTATAATCAGATAATAATTTCAATGATAAAAAGACAACTGCATAATCCATGCTGATGTATTTAAACTCAATTATGAGGAATTAACAAATGGATGAATGAGTGAATCCATGTATATAGTAAGTTATGAGTGCACTGAAATGTTCTATTCTTAAACATACAGCCATGATTATTTAGACTTTCTGAGGTGGGAACAAAATGGCCAATCCAGCTTCACTTTGTTTCAGTTATGTTTACCTGAATTTCAGAACTCATACTTACTGTGGCTTTCAATATCTTTAAATTGTTCTTCTAGGATACACAAAGCTAAATGGAGGGGTTTCAAATGTCTTTATTTGAGTCATAAAAATATTTTTAGGCTTTTATTAACTTATGTGCATTTTTCACCAATTTATTTCATATCTTTAAAAAATGAACTACCCAGGTGCTACAACACCCAGGTAGCTCAGTTGGTTAAGGGTCTGCCTTTGGCTCAGATCATGATCCCAGGGTCCTGGGATTGGGACCCGCATTGGGGTCCTTGCTTGGCAGGGAGCCTGCTTCTCCCTCTGTCTGCTGCTTGCGCTCTCTTGCTCTTGCCCACTCTCTCTGACAAATAAATAAATAAAACCTTTAAAAAAATAGACTATAGTATAGTTGACAAAATATAGGACTAGGAGAGAGTTTAAATCTCAACTTCATGTCCTAAATCTGCAACTTCTTCATGGTGTTCACCCTGAATGAGTCATCTGACTTCCCTGAATCTTCTTGTCCTCATTTGAAAACATCCTGCGCAGAATAAAGCAGCAAAGGTAAGTAGAGTGCTTCACTCATCGTTTGGTACAATAGATGTTCTGTAAAGTTATCTGCCCCTCCCCCCTAACCCCAAGCTTTCTCTCTTGGAGCTGATTTATCTATTCAAAATAGAAAAAAAAATGATTTTTCATTACTTTTATTTGAAATCCCAGTATTTTTTCCATAGAAGCTTATTAACAGGTATCATTGTCAGCCATGCTTTATTAAAAATTTGTATTTGAAAATTATGCAAGATCCTTGAAAAACATCTAATTCCATGTTCCTTCTAGAACTTTAATCATCATTGACATAGCCTAGCAGCCTGATCATACACATTTTTTTCTAGAACATCTCTGTTTTATCTTTCCATAGATGCTGCATTTTTAATTCTATTCATCTTTGCTAAGATTTGAAATTTCTCTCCCAGAGTTTTATCCACTGATTTCACCCTGACTCCTTGGGTACCCATATAACATGTCTGAACTATCTTTATATGCCAACCATTACCACTTATCATCCATCTGGCCCACTGCCTTCCTCATGTTCTTATCCCTCAGAGGAAGCCTCTAACTTGCTCTAAGTTTTGAAGTAAGTCATTTACTATCTTCATATACACCATGTATTCAGCTAAAAGTATAGGTCATAATATCTCCTTTTCTTGGTTGTGAGGAATAAATGAAGTCATAAAACCCTTAAAAATATTAGCACTAATTGAAAAAATAAAAATTTTTTTTAAAAAAAATTAGCACCTATTACATACCAGGTGTTAGTCTAGAAACTAGGGATGGAACAGTGGACAAAATATACAAATTCTCTGCTCTCATCAGCTTACTTATTTATGGGAAGGCAGAGAGTACATAATCTATAGTTTAGTGTACAAAATTAGTATAACAGGTAATAGATGATTAAGGAGTGATAAGTATTCAAAAGAAAAATAGAGTAGAAAGTTATATGAAACATTGGGACATGGGTGTTAAATTTTAGTTAGGGAGTACAAAGAGGACTTAGGAGAAAAGCAGTATTTTAAGAGACCTGGAAGACCTTGGGAAGGACCAAGACAGATCCGGGGAGAAAGAACATTTGAGACAGTTGGAAGAGAGAGTATGGAAGCCTTGAAGTACGATCTTGGCAACCATCTCTCTTGCTGCAAAAATCAATAAATGTTAGTCTCTGTTTTTCTACAACATTTTTTATTTTATTTTTTCAGTGTTCCAAGATTCATTGTTTATACGACACCCAGTGCTCCATGCAATATGTCCCCTCTTTAATACCCACAATCAGGCTCGCCCAGCCCCCCAACCCTCCCCTCCAAAACCCTCAGTTTGTTTCTCAGAGTCTCAGAGTCTCATGGTTAATCTCCCTCTCCAATTTCCCCCAACTCACTTCTCTCCTTCTCCCAATGTCAGTTTTTAATTTAACCCAGTGGTCTCCAAACTTCATTGATCATACCTAATTATCAAACTTAGATCGCTTATCCAAAATATTTGCATTATGTATTTCCTTACTTGCTTAGAAGTTATATACATGTATTATTATGCCAATTTAGTGGGTATGGCATAAATGACATAAATGGACATTCTAGTATTGTTTTCTAAACTTAGAAATATCTCCTTACATACTCTAAATGTCAAAACCTACCCCAATGGATGTAAATAGAATACTTCACCACCTTCATCTTTTTCTACCTTTTTACCTTTGGAACTGTCATTACGCACGTTTCAAGTTTTTCAAGATTAATCACCAGAAGTGGGGTAACTGAAAATTTTTACCATCGACTCCCCATGGTAAAATCTGATCCTCATTCCTCTACTTTTCTTCCTATAAAACATCAAACATAATACTATATAAACAGTGAGTCTTACCTTCAAATTGGAATTTCTGAATTAGACTATATTAAACATTCCTTCTCCTTACTGAAACTCCACATGCCTGAGAGAACTAGGTGAATGTTACAGAAGGTACTTCTTGTTTTCTCTCTACAATCAAGTGCCATCAAATTTGATTAACAATTGATATTTCCCTAAGCAAGATTGCTTGATGGCAGGTGTTTTGACCTTTCGTATTTCAAGTAGAGGAATAAAATATGAAAGAGTTGAATTTTGCCCAAGATTACCTTTTGAATCAGAAACAAAACAAAGTCTGTGGGTTACCAGTCTGTATTTTGACCCCCCCACCTCCAAACTGATAGACTGATAAGACATTGTCCATGGAAAGCCAGTAGAATTTAAAGAAATGACTTTATGAAAGAATGACTGCCCTGAAAATAAAGGGTTTCTCTTTTTAAGTATTTATAAAATGTTGTCAGAGAAAAGCACAAGAGGACCCAGAAGAGAGCCTCCTAAAGACCTCCCCAGTGAGGACAAGTGTTTAGAAGAGCATTTCCCTGGAGATACTCCTGTTGCCTGTATTATAACTGAGCTACAACTGGAAGCACACTTCCCCAAATGGTCTGACCTTATTTTATCAAATTTGGGTAATTCACCAAAAAAAGTGAAATGTGAATTATTTTTATGTCCCCAAGAGTCACACAAAAAGGTCAGAACCATCTTTCCTTTTCAAAATTGACAGAAAGGAAGAGGCCAACAGCGACCAATTGTTAACCTACAGTCAACCGTATTTCAACTATAAAGTCCTTCAACCATCAAAACAAATTTGAGAGTAAAAATGTACTATTCACATCTAGAGATGAGAAAACTTGAGCCAAAAAAGTTAAGTGCATTGTTCTCAGAGTCATTTAATTACCTTGTGGTTTTGTACCCATTATCAGCCCACCAAAATACTCCAATAGATATACACATGCTATGTTTCCTTATCGATATTTGCTGCCTTTTAATTTCACATTTTTACTTAAAATGTTTCATTCTTCCTGATAATAATTTTCTAAAACTGGCTGCAAAATAAATTGTCCTTTTTGGGTTTTTCAGATGAAGTATCTCCCAAATTAAAGTAGATCACTGTCAAACATGGTTTGCTCAAAACCAGAAGGTGAACACACCATTTTGCCGCCTATGTCATATTTGGGACCCATTTTACTTTCACTACTATCCAGTAACAGAGCTCGTTAGAGTAGCCCAGTTGACATAATGAGATATAATTACCCTTCCCAATTGTTCTTTTAAAATTGTAATTGCAACTCAATGTACTGTACAATTTTTAAAAAATCATAACATGTAATTTTCACCTTTCAACATGTATATGTTATAAAATGGGGATTTTTTTCTTAACTTATGTGTATTTTTTTACCCCCAAATCCCCTTGTCATTCAAATAAAACTTTCTTGTTTATGATTTATGCTTTTTATGACATATGGTCTGCATTCAGTTTGATAATCGCACTCAAAAAGTCACCCATGTCTGAAATGACTATGCAAATGAAATCAACATGTTTTGGTGTCTTAACACACTGGTCCATAGAAACAATTTAACCAGCATTCATTGTTTTGCTTAGGCCAGACAGATAAATAATTTACCTGTAAGATTTCTTTACTTACCCTATATTTGGAGGAATTGAGAAACATAGGATGTAGGTTTCCAAAAAATGGATTCTGGAATTGCTTGTTAGGGATTTGATGCATTGGCAAGGGCTACAAAAGGATGATGAAAATAGAAACCTCAACATATGATAGTGAATAAATTATTGAGTCCAGAGAAATGAAGGGCTTTCCAATGAATGGTACATATAGGCAGAAAGGTGACTGCATTAGTTGGCTAGAACTGCTGTAACAAAGTACTACACACTGAGTGACTTAAACAACAGGAATGCACCGTCTCACAGTTCTGGAGGCTGGAAGTCCCAGATTAAGATTTGGCAAGGTTGCTTCATTGTGAAATATGTGAGGAAGAATCTGTGTGTCTCTCTTGTAGCTTCTGTTGCTTTGTTGGCAATCTTTGGTATTCCTTAGTGTACAGAAGTATCACTATGACCTCTGCCTTTATCTTCATATGGTGTTCTCCCTATCATGTGTGCCTCTTCATCCAAATTCCCCCTTTTCCTTTCACCAGTCACATTGGGTTAAGAGCCCATCCATTGCCCATATTGGACTAGATCTTTATCTTAACTAACTACAACTTCAAATAAAGGCACATGCTGAAGACCTGGAGATTAGAACTTCAACAACAAGAACTAGAGATTAGAACTTCAACAATTAGAATTGGGGGAACACAAGTCAATCTTTGGATTAACTTAATGTTTTACTGTATGGATACCACTCTGAAGAATACAGTATAACAAAGGGAGCATCTTTGTTCTCAAGGAGGTTGTGTTGAGGCTAAGAAGAACACAGTTTGATATTTAATTCACTAGTTTTGAACATCTCTTCTCTTTTAATATACAAAGATATGGCTATAAGTCGCCCTCAAAGTATCTCTTTGGCTGTGTGTTAAATTTTATTCTAAAGTATTTTCTTTGTTATCCATTATAAATATTCTCTAAGTATCTTTTTTAATGGAACATTAGCTATTTAAAAAATATGGCATTGTTATTATTGGTTATCAGAGATCTTAATCTATAAGATAGATTTTGATATTTGTTGATGGTTGCTTTATGACAAAGATATCTAATCACATTTTGCTAGTGTTTCAAGTGATTGAAAATAATGTATATCCATCAGGTATATACCATTCTTCAGCTGTACCAGTTCTCATACACAAAGTTCTATATTTGACAATTAGATTAAAGATATTAAATATTTTGTTAGGGCACCTGGGTGATTCAGTAGGTAAAGTGTCTGACTTCTGCTCAGGTTGTTATCTCAGGGTCCTGGCATCAAACCTGTATTCTGGTTCCACCCTCATCAGGGAGTCTGGTTCTCCCTCTCCATCTGCCCCTCCCCATGGCCTGTGCATGCCATCTCTCTCTCTCTCTCTCTCTCTAAAATAAATAATATCTTTTAAAAAATAAATATTTTGTTTCTTCTTTTTTATATTTTTTATTTTCCCCAAAGAAATCATTTTCTCCTAAAATGATCCCGGCCTTTCAAAATGGTCTGAAACAGTTTAATTCTCCACACGGCTGAAAGAACCACTGAAATAAACTCAATATTACATGTTAATTTTAAGAGAAATGGCTCATAACTAAGTCATGAGTTGATGAACTTTCCATCAATTTTATATTTTTAAAAGATGAATTTTCAGAAGACATCACAAAATAATAAATTTAACACTAGTATATCCTTCGCCTTGATTGCTAAAGTCTAAATATTAAAATATTTTTTTCAGAATAATTTCAAAATTGCAGACACCATGGTATTTCACCCCTGAATTTCATTAACTAAGCTGAGAAAATAACAATTGTGCAATTTCATTGAATATTCAGTAGGATTACCTGATAAAATACATAGTACCAAGCTAAATTTGAATTTCAGATAAACAACAAATAATTTTTTATATAACAATGTCCCAAATATTAAATGGTATATAGTTATGCTAAAATATCTATGCAAAACAATGCATAGGTATTTTAGCGTAACTTTATACCATTCAATATTTGGGGCATTGCTAAATTAAAAAAATATATATATTTGTTGTTTATCTGAAATTCAAATTTAGCTTGAATTAGTTTTGGTGGGAGGTTGGGTGAGCCTGGTGGTAGGTATTATGGAGGGCACGTATTGCATGGAGCACTGGGTGTGGTGCATAAACAATGAATTCTGGAACACTGAAAAGAAATTTAAAAAATAAATAAAGTTTAAAAAAAAAGAAACTATGCATTGTTTTATGAAATTCAAGTTTAACTAGATGTCCTATAGTTTACTTTGCTAAATCAAAGAACCTTAATATTCCTTGTATCCCTAATATTCCATTATTTTATCTATATTATTAACTATATCAAAAATTTTAATGTATTTGGTAATATATGTTGTTCTAAATATTTTAACTCTTACTAATATACCTATTTCATCATCCCATTGATTAGTATGTGGCAGGCATCTTTTCCAATTGTTAGATTTTTTTTTCAGTGGTCTCTTCTAGAAAGTTAGTTTCATTATTTTGGAATTTTAATGTGAAGGTTACTTTGTCTTCCAATTAACAATAATTATCCACCATCTAGTGTTCCTTTCATCAGTCTATTTGCTCCCCCACCTTCTCATCCATCTGTCTATCATCTATCTATCTATCTGTCATCATCATCTGTCTATCTATTTTTATTTTGGAGATGATCACTCTTTTCTCTCTACCTATTTTAGAATCCTCTTCCTCTCTCCCTCTCTCTTCTTCTTTTACATCTTGAGATGTATTACATCCATCTCCTTCAGTGATACACCTTAAGATATTTTTATATTATTTTGATGTCTAGTTTTGTGCATTGGATGTCTCTTCAGATATCTAGTCTGCCATACATATGTAAATGAAAGTTTCTTTTGTATCTAATTTTTCATGCTCTTTTCTGTCTTTTTTCCTTCTTAATAGTTTTGAACATGTACTATGCTTGTTCACATTTTATTATATTTTCTTGGATTGAGTTTTGTTCTTTCTGGACTGTTTATTTGAGTGAAGATTGACAGGAAGGAACAGGGAAGCTTTCTCATCTCATAGGAAATATTCCAGGAGAACTTTTTTAGATACAAGGCTTATAGCATGTGAAAGAGTATAGATCTTCATTTCTTCAAGTTGATAAAATTAATCATTCCAGGGCTTCTTTTAATTTGCAGTTTATTCTCTGGATTCATTTCAATTCTGGACATATGGGGATGTGCATTTCCCAATTCATCTCATATTCTCATTTAGCCCCCAATTCCCTGCTTTATGACATCAACAACATTCAGAAAGTTTCCAAAATGCACCTCCTCCTTTTATCCCAGTCTTATTTCAAGTAGATATTTGGTGCTGCCCCTGGGTTGCTTTGCATTCTCTAAGCTCAACCTCCAGGTAGCATCAACCATCAACCTTTTTCTCTATGCCTGATGGCACATGGAAGGGAACATAGGAGTGGGTAAGAAAACTTCCTTCTCCTCAAATGTCCAGAAATTATTTGAGTTGGAGTATGAAAGGAACACTTCCTATAGATAAGGACACATGCAAATTCATCTTGATTCAATGAAGCAGAACATTCTGGTTACATGACATGAATAAAATATCTACTATATATTGAATCCTTTTTATGAGTTATTCTATTAATTCTCAGAAAAACTCTTTAAGACCAGATAGATGTCTCTTTTGCACCACTGCAGATACATTGGCCGTTTGATTACTTGTTCCATTATGGTCACTATTTAGGAATCAAATTCTATGAGCACTTTCTATGGACTTAACCCAACTGGCCTCACCCATCACTGGTGCTACATGCCTCTTCCATGTTGTCACCAACATGTAACAGACCCCTCTTTGTATCCACACATGGGCAACCTGGAAGTTCACATAAGTTAACACCCTGTATAGTTACCTTGACCAGTAGGGAACTGGGCTGTTGGATAATCTCTGCTTCTATGGGTAATGTCTTCTAGCTCTCTTCAGAGTTATTTTCTAAGGAGTCACAGTTCAATGGCTTTGTGGGAAGATGGTCCCATATACAAGCAGTCAGTTGAGCCTGACACTGAGTAGTGGCCAGCTTTCCTAGTTCACTCTTTCTTTACTTCACATGAATTTCCCTGATACTGCATGCCTCAGTGAACTAATCAGTATAAGCTTTTGCCTCAAATTTTGATTTCAGAGTATTCCAATCAAAGATAAATGAGAACAATGCACAGTCCAGGAATTAGAAAAAAAATGTAGTAAAGCTGAGATTTTAGTTTAGTTTAGTGTAGCTCTAGGACTATTTATCTTAAAATTACTGCTCTTTCACACTGTGGCAAAATCCCTATGACATTTAGAAAATTCAACTTTTCTAAGTTCTTTAAATTTGATTTTGAAATTAAAAAAAATATTTGAGCTTCTTTAAAAAAAAAAAACAAAGTTTCTTAATAAAAGCATGGAACATAATAAGATTTTGAAGTTCTTTGTGTCCTCTTCATACAGCTGGGCCAGAACAGTAGCCCCTTAAATCTTCAGGGTAGAGAGAACAATTAGGTTGTCATCATAACCTCCTAATGTCAAAGGAAAGTTTGATCCCATTGTTAAATTCTGATGTTTTTGGTATTAACTGCTGAGCATTAGGAAGTTCTGTCCTTACTGCCAGAAGCTTATTAATGTTAAATTCTTGTCAGCTTGCTTAATCATAAGCAGCTTAAATGAGGGGGGATGGAAACCCCAGTGTTCCCAAATCTGAACCAATTGTGCTATTTAAAAGAGAACATGGTAATGACACTTCTCTAAGAAATAGTCTGCCCAGCAGTGATGTGATGTCCTAGATAACAAGTGTAAACAATCACTGGGACTTTGATGAGCTATCTTAAAGAAAAAAACAAATAGAAAAAAATAAGAAACCTTAAATAATTTTAAAAAGCAGTAGATAAAACTAGAAGAGACATATTTTTGGGTGTCCCGTTCTTAAACTAAGGCCCTCTCTGCCCTTGTCTGAAGTCAGGCCAAAGTCCTCATATACGCTGTTCTCACTATGCAGTGCAACCACTCCAAAGTGAAGTGGAACTGTCATCAAAAGATGGCACTAATTATATTTAATTTGATGTGTGTGTATTCCATTATCACACTTAATGACAATAAGAATAAACTTGTGAAATAGAATAGCCTCCCAATTGTTAATCAAGTGATTGTTCTTCCAGCAACTCAACTTTTGATTTGGGGCAAATAATATGCCTGTTTACTCCTCAATTTTATTACCTGTAAAACAATGGCAGCTGGCCCACATGATATCTAGGTTGTCACCTAGTTTTTAAACAGATTTTATAATATGTTTTGCAAGTGAAGGCATATACATGCACTCTTCTGTAACCAGTATGCAACTGATATCCATTCAGTAGACAGTGACAAAAATTCAATTCAACTGGATTAATACAAGAATGGAGTTTTATTAGCTTGCATCACTGAGGAGGATGCGGAAGACCTCACCTCAGGCATATATGGGTGCATAGATTCTAAGGACTGTTGTGTTCTGGTTCTGCTTCCTCATAGTTCTACATTTTTCTCCATGCTGAGCTCTTGCTCACCTGTTGCAGATTAATACTCTCCACATGATAAAGAAGGAGGAAGAATTCTGCCCAGCTTCACATCTTCCTGATCTCCTACATTAGAAGCTTTTAGAACTGTTAAAACAGTCCCAGGGAAGACTTGAATTGACCTGAATTGGGACATGTGATAGCCCATCAAACAATTACTTGGGCAGTGTGGACAAGACCAGAATCCATCCACTCTGAAACTATCAGTGTTCACCTGTGCAGGGTTGGATCAGGGGGAGGTAGGAGACTAGTATGAAGCCAGACAAAGCAATCCTTAACACAGTTTAGCATAGATTTATTCCCAAATACTTCAAGTAAGTCAGCCATTTTGCTTAGTCCAATATAAGTCAATTTACATTGCTTACAAATAAGAAATCCAATACAGTGTCTTGAAGACATCTTCTCCCACTCATTCACATGAATCTCTGCTTTAAACTTTTTAAATTATTCCCAACTTCTTTGTGGGTCATACTTTTTCATCTTTGCTTGTCTTTAACTCCCTCTTCTTCCCAAAACTCTAGTATATCTATCCATCAACCTTCTTCACCCACATTTCCAAACTCCCACCACCAAAAAATGTTAAAACAAATAAAAACAAAACGAGGCAAAATATAATAATTACCATATCTCTGTGGTTATATTGTTGCCCCAAATCATGAAATAGGGAATTCTCTGGTTTTGTTTCCCTCAGTTCTGGAATAGGAGATTCTCTTTAAATCTCCCACAACACCCTAGGATTCTCTCTATATTGCACTTACCACACCAAGTAGTACATTTTCTTCCCTGACCCTACTAGATTTTTGCATAAGTAAGTGACATTTTTATTGAAAATGCAGAATTTAAACTTGAAGTATCTTAATAAAATAGGAAATCAGGGTGTCTGGGTGGCTCAGTCAGTTGAACATACAATTCTTGGTTTCTGCTCAGATCATGATCTCAGGGTTATGAGATCAAGCCCCACATCTGGGGAGCCTGCTAGAGATTCTGTCTCTCCTCCTTCTGCTCCTCCCCCTGCTCATGCGCACTCTTGTACTCTCTCTCTCAAAATAAATAATCTTAAAAAAATAAAAATAAAAACCTTAAATCATATTCAAAGGATCCAAGGAATCCCATAACTTCAAAGGTCTATGTATCTCTTGTCTTTGGTAACTTTTCCAGTCTGCTTCATGCTCACCTCTTCCAGACATGGTAAAATGTATGATGGTTCTTAATGCCCAAGCCAGTCACCATGGAGCTATCGTTACGGAAAGCGGCTTGTCTCTCTGTCCTTGGTCCCACTTTGAAAATTCCTTAGAGATTGGGTCAGATGATCAAAAATCCACTCCTGTGCCAACAAGTATGGCCAGGGGGGCTTGGAACATATAGAAAACATGGTTGCTGGGGGATTTATACAGTGTATTTAAAATAGTAGCTGACAAATAATATTCAGTTTATAAATGAATTCTAAAGGGACATTATTGGGATACCAGGGTCGTTCAGTTAGTTGAATGTCCAACCCATGGTTTCGGCTCAGGTCATGATCTCGCAGTTGTGGGATCAAGCCCCATGTTGGGTTTCATGCACAGCAGGAGTCTGCTGGAAAGCATCTCTCTCCCTCTCCTTCTGTCCCTCCCCTAGCTTGCTCATGCTCTCTCTCTCTCTGAAATAAATAAATAAATCTTTTAAAAAATTATATTGAAGGGAAGTTATCACACTGATACTATCTAGAGCTTTAATAGTGAGAAAAGTTTCCCATTTCAGGCTCATCTAACAGTTCTCAGCTGTGGGAGTGGCTCCTCTCTCCTTTGGAGAATCCTTAGGAACAACTGACTTTTCCAGACATCAGCTCCTTGTACTTTTCAACTGTATATAAAAGTGTTTTTATTGTGGATATGTGGGCAAAAGGCCCAATTTCAGATTAATCACACAAAGCTTTCTTATGTGTAAATAGCCTAATTATTAAACATTTTTCCTGAAGCAGTATTTTTTTCTGATATTTCTGATATTTTTTTCTGATTTTTTCTTCACAGGCAAAAAAAAAAAAAGTTTAAGAAATTAAAGGCCAACTTGGATGTAGAAACATAGCTATAACTATAGGCCAAAAAACTGATCCTTTTCATACTTTTCTAAATTACGTTGGCCATAAAATTAAAATATACCAATTACTCTCCATTAACATTAAGATACCATGAATAAAAGACCAAGTTTATAATAATGAGAAAAAGTCCCAAATTTTTGCCCTGCATTCCACTTGTTATATTTTACTTTTCCTTTTGGTGAGCCCCTATGCCTCCCTTTCTCATTCATACAAATAAGGGTTTAATACTTTCCCAATGTAAGTCAAAGGAATGATGTAATAACAACATACATTTTCTTCTGTTTTAATATGCATATAAACACAGTTTCAGGTACCTCATGTTAAAAGCATTTGTTTCTCATGCTCAAGCAATGGTGGTTTCAAAATTTCTTTATAGGAGGAACAGAGATGAGGAATATGGTTGGATCAAGATTTAGGGGACTTGTCTTGAAGCTCTTTTTGCATATCAAGCACATTGTTATAACTTAGAGCATGACTTATACATAAAACAAATAGCGAAGTATTTTAATCATTTCTCTGTGAGCTCTGCTCATAATTAATACATTGTCTTTTCCTCCCATCAACACAAATACACTAAGGGAATTTTCTGGATGGGCTAACAGAGATTTGAGGGCCATGGTGAAAGCACTCAAACCTTACTTAGGACCATGATGAACCCCCTATGCCTCTATAGTTACTGTTTCAAGTTTCTGAGATCCATTCCAACAAAACTTCTAGAAAGAGTTGCTACATTTCTGATCTTCATTTCTTTCTCACTCCAGAACAATGATGCCTTTCCAACTAAAGCATCTTGTTACCTTATCAGTTTCATTAAACAGATGACATTTAAACTATACCTTGAAGAACATGTCAATTTTATGTTGGAAAAGAATGGAGAGGACCAAACAGAGAGTGTTATTCATGAGTGTAATACATGGAATCCTGATGTCTCTGACAAGGATTGTGAACAAGGTGGATTGGGGTGTGGTATGCTAATTTGCTAACTCTGTGTATATTTGTATATATTCATATAGATTCCATGATTAGATACTGGAAAAGGATTATACATGGTTCTGCTCTCATAATGTTCAGAGAAGATAGTGTCCCTTGGGGTACATATGTCATAGACATTGAGAGGTAGATTTATTAATTATTGTGAAGAGTCTTCAATGACAAAGAAATTTGGGCTTGATCTTGCCTTACTGATAATAATATATTTTTTGAAGATTTTTTTTAATTTATGTGACAGAGTGACACACAGCAAGTGAGGGAACACAAACAGGGGGAGTCAGAGAAGGAGAAGGAGGCTTCCCGTGAGCAAGGATCCCAATGTGGGGCTCAATCCCAGGATCCTGGGATCATGACCTGAGCTGAAGGTAGACGCTTAACAACTGAGCCACCCAGGCACCCCCACTGGTAATCATTTTTTTTATAATAATCACAAGCTAAGCACTATTTTAAGAACTTTACATTTATTACATAAGGATACATTTTTTATCTCCATTTTACTGATGAGGAAACTGAGGCACAGTGTAATTTCTTAACTTGTCTAAGGAATCAGAGTCAAGGTCAGAGCCAAATTTTGAGCCCAGATGGTCTGGATTTAAAATCTATAGTCTCACTTTTTGCAATTATAAATATGAGTCTAAAGTGATTCCTCATATATATGAAAAAAAATGGCTTAAAGACATTAGGAGACTCAGTGGAAATAGCGTGTATCAAAGCCTACACCAGAGTCCAGAAGATGGCTGATTCAATGTTCCTTCTGCTACACATAGAGGTTGCATCAGTTTTGGGATGCACAAAAGGGCTTGGAGGATCTACTTGGCTGAATTAAGGGAAATATGTTTACACTACCAGAGGAGACAACTCTGATTTTCTTGTATTGGTCAGACCAGCAGACTATGCCTATTTTGTTTGGCTTGTTTTCAAAATACACCAGGCAGGGGCTGCAGTTAATGTTTTCAAAAGTAGAAATAGTTTGTTGTTTCTCCACGTGAGTTCAAACTCGGGCAGAAAGGCATTGATTGATGAGGATGGCTCTGGTATTCCCGTGGTCTTTTACTAAGCATGGCGTATGAGATTGATCAGACATGAAGATGTCTTTCCATGCACTGTCTCACTGGAGCTGGTTTTACCTCCTCCAGGACTTGATCTATAGTAAAATGTACGCAGGGATAGGGAATGACAATGGCAAGAACTCAGGATTCGTTTCTCACTAAAAGGCAGCTTGAAGTGATGTCACACATAGAAATTAGATCAATTCAGTCCCATTCCCAGAATTGTTTCAATTGAGCCTGACACAGAGGGACAACTGATGCTGACTCAGAGCTCTCTTTTTCCAGATGGAAAGAGCTTTCTGCATTATCACATCCACACAGTTCTAGCCTTATTCCATCCTAGTCTATTTCCTTACTGCCCATTCAGCAGGGTGTGTCCATTCCAGATAACCAGACTCCACTCATTTTAGGCCCCTTTCCTTCCCTTCCAGATCCTTAAATTCCCCAAACCTTCTAACTATATACTGGTGCAGAAGAAATAATGCTCAAAAATAAATTAGTTAATATCTAGATGCAAACAAAATACCACCTTTACTAATGGCAAATCATAGTTTGGAAACTATAGTTCCTGTGTCTGGGCAGGTAAACTGCCTGACATTGGCTCCTTTTTCTATCTTATTTCCATCTACTGGTATCGCTAGACCCTTATATACCCTGCTCCTGGGAAAGAAAACTTTACAAGGCATGACACAAAGGAACAGAAAAGAACTTGGACTCTTCCAAAAGCGGGGGGGGGGGGGGGGGGAGTCATACCAAGTATGTAGAGTTCATTATATCCCGAATTACTCTAAGATTAATCATGAAACTCTCCATGATGTAGTGGGTAATGGAACAGAGAGAAGCTAGGAACATTTCACTAATTGATCTCACTCCACAAGGAAGGACTCATGAGAACAGGGAAGTATTTCTTTCCCACCTTCCTCCATCTTTTTTCGTCTTAGCTTTGTATTTTTCCTGCCCCATGGGGAGGGGAGCAGAACTTTAACCAACCAGTTCTCCCCTCCTTCATACTGAGAAGGCCTGTTGAAGAACCCTTCAGGAGTATCTGTGAATAGCACTGATTTACCCATCATCACACCCCTCAAAGAACCTAACATGGGTCAGAAGATCACATTGGTTAAATCAGCTCCAAGGCTGAAAATACAATCCTTGGCTGATTGTCCATTCCATATTTTTTCCCAACAACATTGCCCAATAGAGCCTGTTATGAGATGTGTTTTGAGCTTGATTGAAACATAATTATAATCCAATAACAAAATGTCAATAAAGAGATGGCCCAAATTTGAAAATAAACACACTGCTACTATAACATTACTGAGGAAATATTAAAATAGGGAGGTTAAATTCTTTTACAAGTTAAAGTAAAAATACATCAAATTTCCACAGAATTAAGGTCTCAAATCAACTTTCCTTATGCTTGTGAGTTACAAAACTCACAAAGTTTAAAAAGTTTAAAAAGTACTCCCCAATTTGTCCATTCTATCTCAATGGGCAGGATTCTTAACATGTTGGTAGAGATAATGCTCTTTCAGCATTTGGAGGTGGGGTCTTTTCTCATTGGAAGGTATGTATTTCCTCCTCTGTGACCTTGGAATTGTATTTATTCAACAGAGTCTCTGATGTTTCTCACTATTTTAAAGATTCCCAAGAGTTATTATGAAAAATGAGTTTTATCACAGCATTGGAGTCATATCCCCAGAACTGGAAAAACAAAGCAATTCTTGCTCCTGAAAGACTTATCTCAGACAAAATTATTTCTAAGGTAATCCTTTGTGTTGCCAAAGACCATGGCAGAGACTTATTACTACACTGCAGGAAGATGGCTATTTTGGTGGGTGCCTTGCTGGGAGACCAGGCAGTTTATGAAAGTTCTTCTGACAGCCAAGCCTTGGAATTTAAGCTCAACTGGGAAACACTCAGCAAGAGGTTAATTTTGGTGCTATTTACTGTATCAATAAAATCTACTTATGGATACTACTTGGAAGTTCAGAATGGTATTCCCCTTGCTTTCTTATGTTTGTCTTGAGCCTCATGATTCAGGCAAAAGTGCTTAATTGAATGTGGGCTTTGCAAAGTAATGTGGAATCCACCACACCCTCTCTGGAGAAGGTGTTTTTAGCACTGCAATACTAAGGGTCTTTCTCCTTCATTTATCTCTGGAATTGTTAAGACCTAGAGAATTTTACTTTTTGCAGAGTTCTCCCCCCTTATAGGTAATTAAGCAGCACAGAACCAGCTTGACACCAGATAGTGTTAAGAACTGGAGAGGTGTCTTGATTCTTGACATTATGGATAAGCCAGTGCTGGCTCTAGCCCTATCATTCCTCTCCTTGGTCATGAATTCTCATTGAATTTGGGAGCAACCAATCTAGCTTCCTACCTAGGGCTGGTGCTAATAAGTCAAAGCAAGAACTTCCCTTGTGCTCTCTAATATATTCAAAATTAACTCCCCTTCAGATCAAACCCAACATACAATCTTCAGCCACTGATGCCTAAAAGTTCTGTAGTGACAAACTGTTGTCTCCAACCAAGTTCTTGCCTCAGCTCTCCTTTTTTTACCAAAGTTTCTGAGGGAAGTCCCTATTCACCATAGTTCCTGCTCTTCATACACAAACTAAATGCAGGGAAGATAAGGTGCTGGAACTTGTATCCTGAGACAATATGCAAACTTGTTGGGGTTTTGGAAGATCCCTGAACATTTTTTGGGTCATCCTTTTGGAAAAACTGTCACAGAACTCTAGTCACTGCCACCATAGGCTGTAGTAACCTACTAAGGCCAAGATACTGCAAATGTTCAAAGGTTCAAAGTCCCTGCTCCAAACCACACATTCATAAAGCCAACTCTACAACTGAAAAATCATGTGTTGTGCAAGGCAGGCTACAAATCACTAAGATTAAAAAAAAGAAGAAGAAGAAGAAAAAAAAAAAAAGTCAGTAGGGTCTATGCTTAGGAATTCACACCAAAGCCTATAGCCATCTGTTCAAGCCATGTCAAAAGCCCAAATCATTCCACACATAATTTGTTCTACAAAATTTTACACCTTGCACATTTCTCAAGGTCCATAGCTCACATATCAGACTTAACTTGAAAAGAGATAAATAAACAAGATTCCTCTTTGCTATGACCTAGGTCATGGACTAACTGAGAAATGAATACAAATAAGAGCCAACATATTCTCTTTATTAATAATAAAAAATAGGTTGGGGGACAAGGTTTGCAGCTGTGGACAACTGGATTTATTAAGGCTAGACTCTGAAGTAGTTACATTTACTGACTCGACCACAGATCACTCTACATGGAAGCAGACCCTGTAACTGTTACAGCATGGAGGAATAAGGAGGAATGTTTGAGATAGCTCCTTCTCAAGACTATGAGGGGGGTGGGGGCAGTGCCTGGGTGGCTCAGTAAGTTAAGCATCTGCCTTTGGCTTAGGTCTTGTTCCCAGGGTCCGGGGATCGGGTCATGATCCTGGGGTCCTGGGATTGAGCCCTACATTGGACTCCCTGTTCAGCAGGGAGTCTTCTTCTCCTTCTTCACACCCCTCCCTTGTGCTCTCTCTTGTTATCTCTCTCTCTCTATCTCTCTCAAATAAATAAATTAAAGCTTAAAAAAAAAAAGAAAAAAAATAGCATAAAAAGGGGAACTAAATCAAACCTTCCAAGTAAATTCCTAACTAAATTTTTAGTGAGAAAAAATATTTCCCCAGCTCAAGTATAAAGGGACTTGAAGGCAGGCATCTGAGCACATCTGCACAAGTTGTGTACTGCATTATTCCAGTGGGTATATTTAAATCAAATAGATTGTGACTGGTGTCCCTAGATTTATGCAGTGCACAAAGTGGACAACTGTATTCAGTGCACTGGTAAGGAGGTAGAAAGAGGCCAGGGCATTACATTATTTGAGCTACTTTGAAAAGGAAGGAAACATCAGGAATAGGGAAGAAATGTTTCTTGCTAACAAGAAATACCTAAATAATTCCTGATTATGAAACTCTTACTTCTGGTTTATGGCACAAATCCTTCCTTTGTTCCTTCCCAGGTTTCTGTTCAAGATTGAAGTAGACTGTACATGATTCACTTCTACTTAGTTGATTTCCTAATTTACTTGTGACTCATTTCTTTTTTTTACATTCTTATTATCATGTGGACAACGACCTTTAGCCAAAACAATTCAATTGGGCTATTTAATTGTACTTCAACAATGTTATTTGCACCTTACTCTTGTCATGAATGAAATTCACCAATATACAACCATTGCTTCTTATTTTTTTCTGCTTCTTATGCATGTCCATTGACCTGTGTTTCTCCTAAATTTGTGACCTTATCTAACAAATATCATTGACACATTTGCACACATTTGCATTCTCCAGTAATAAACTGTCCCCAGTCTTTGCTTTTTTTTTTTTTTTTTTTTCCTGACAGAGACAGCAAGAGAGGGAACACAAGCAGGGGAAGCAGGAGAGGGAGAAGCAGGCTTCCCGCCGAGTAAGGATCCCGATGCAGGCCTCAATCCCAGGACCCTGGGATCATGACCTGAGCCGAAGGTAGACACCTAACAACTGACACCCCCCGCCAGGCGCCCCTCCAGTCTTTGTCTTGGTGACAACTATAGGCTATTATCTATAGGCTATTGTCTTGGTGACAACTATATATATATTTAGTATAAATTCATCAATAAGTGCCTTAATGGGAGTAACATTTTCTATTTATTTAGTTCTAATTTTATCCTGCACATTAACGTATCATATTATAATTTTAAACAAAGCTTTGCAAATTGTGATTATTAACCCTCTTTAAAAATGAAGAAAAACTGCCTCAGAGAAAATAAGGCACTTGAGTTCATCCAGCTGGTAGGAACTGCGGAGCTGCAGCACATTTTCCTTCCACCTGACAGTGCTGCCTTAGCATGTCTATAGAATGTTGGGAGAGGAATTACAGGGTACTAGTCCACCAATTGTTGCTTTATAGAAGGGAACTTGAAGCCAGTTATATGAAGATCACACACGTGCTTAACATGTAACATTCAACTTACAAACTATGTAACACAGCAACTTTATACTGAATACATGGAAATATAGAAAGCCAGACTCCCATCTGTGATCCCTCGTTGCAACTACCAGATCTTAGCAGACAATGCCTTAAGCAAAGTTCTTATTTAGCATTATTCATTAAAGTTGTCACTAAACTTACTGCGATAATCATTTCACAATATATGTAAGCCAAATCATTATGAAGTATACCTTAGATTTATATATAAATCTCATAATTGCTCTATGTAAATTACATCTCAAAACTGGGGCAATTATATATTTTTTTAAAGTTCTCATGTGTTCATTTATATATCACAACCTTGATCTCCTGATTAAGTTTGGGTAGTCTATACTAGGTCCACCAGTGAATGGGCTAAAGGGCTCAGAATCTAGTTTAGCCCTAGACGATGAAAATACATTACATTTATGAATTTACCAGGAAAGGTAAGCCAATAGATACACTTCCAAGACACATTGGTTGCACACAGGAAAACATTCATTCTGTTTGATTGGAGATTATGCGACTGGGCTCTCAGAGAAGCCTGGAAGGGAAATCTTCATCTCAATTGGGTTTACAAGATTTAGGTCCTTTCCAGGTGGGAGAATGAAATGAGCTGGAGATTCTGGGATTAAGGAACACACTATGTAAAGGCAAAACACATGGTGTCTTTGATGAAGAATTGATCATTTTTTGTTGGAGAACAAAGCATGAGGGGGGAAGTGGATGGTTATGAAGTATAGAGGTAAGGAGATATCAACTTATTACACACATTGAAGAGATAATTAGAACTCTTGCAGGTTGTAAGCAGGAAAAATTCTTGATAGTACACACTTCCCCATTTATTGTTTCTGTGTACAATATTTCTGACAATATAAATTTTAATACCTTAAGCAAGCTTAAAATGAAAATAAATAACATTTTACTAAGTACTTACTAAGTACTGTGACCTGTGCCCAGGACTTTCCATGCAGTCTCTTTTACTTGCTAAAGCGAGGCTACAAGGGAGAGCCTAATGTCATCCACATAACATGGAGGAGTTACCTATATCCCAGAGAAGTTGAGGACCTCCTCTGAGCTTGCATAGTTAAGCGGTAGGGTTAAGCTTCAAACTGCAGTCCTCCCTCTCCAAAACCCAGGACTCAACCACTGCACTTCACCTTCATTTGTAAATTCTGGTTTCCCTTACCATGTCGGAAAACAAGAAGTTTTACACCAAGGGAGGAGGGGAAGAAAGACATTTGGTAATTGGAGGGGTCAGCTAGGCAAGAAGCAGGTGCAGACTTGAGGGTGGGCTGTGTCCCATGTGAAAGATCTTTAAAGGAAGCAGCTGGTCTAGGTTACAGATGTCCATGAAGCAGGACCAAAGTATTGAACAGGAGAAACATTGATCAGGCACGAAATTCCAGGTACAAGTGAGAATCCATTTGGAGCCAATTCTGAAAAAACAAACAAACAAACAAACAAACAAAAAACTGAGACACCAACAGAGAAAGGTGCTAGATAGGAAGGTAAGAACAAAGATCTAGTGCAAGAGACAACCTGCTCAAGGCTCAGGAGAGGGTGAGATCAAACATGTGCAAAAAAGACCTGGGTGTCAAATAGGTCAGGGAGTAGACAGTGTGTGGCTAGCATGAGAATTTAAACTAGTGCTGTAATCTTATGCTGGTTACCTTCCACTCTTTCAGTTTCTTGATCTGTAAAATGGGGTTAATGAGGGACTTACATAATTGTTCTGAGGATTTCATAAGTTAATATACATAAGGCACTTATTGTAGTCACTGGAACATCCTCTAATGCTGGCTATCATTATTCTTAAAATGGTATTAACATAAGAAAACTGAGGCACAGAGTGCTTGTGTGACTTTTTCAAGATTAAACAGCTAATCAATAGTGGGGCTAGTATTTGAACCAAGGAATTATGGCTTTGTAACCCATGCACTTAATCACTAGTTAGTGCTTCTTTTTTCAATATGATATGACTTATCTTCTTTCTTGATATGATAAAATCTTGCTTTACAAAATATGACAGCCTCAGTTGTACTATCAAATAATATTAGTCAATGGCTGAGTTCTATTTTTATCCAGTCATCCATCCTATAGTTTTGAAAACATTTCTTGTTTTAACTAATGACTATGTTTCTATATATAGTATATGTCTATATAAATATATGTATAGCATATATGCAATATATAGTATAGTATGTATACCAATTATATTATATTATACTATATTAATTATATTGTATTATATATTTTTAAAGATTTTATTTATTTATTTGACAGACAGAGATTACAAGTAGGCAGAGAGGCAGGCAGAGAGAGAGGAAGGGAAGCAGGCTCCCTGCTGAGCAGAGAGCCCGATGCGGGGCTCGATCCCAGAACCCTGAGATCGTGACCTGAGCCAAAGTCAGAGGCCTTAACCCTCTGAGCCACCCAGGTGTCCCTATATTATATTATTATATATTTACTATAGATTCTATCTGCCTATCTATCCAGCTAATACACGTATATATAAGTAGTATATATATAAATAGATAGAAAGATAGATGATAGATAGATAGATAGCTACCATGTGTATACAGTTTATACAGTAAAATGTTTCACCCACCCTGGTTGAAGATTGCTTTTGAAATGCCATCTATTGTTGGTGATAAGTTATATTAACTTTGTTACAAATTTGAAATCATGGGAAAGAAACATAGGCCAATGCAGCTGTTCACTTCCTGAAGCGACTTGTCTCCATCTGTTGTGATCAATCCTTTCTAGCACCCCCAGAAGCTCTGCCAATAAATTAATGTCCTTTTGTAAAGGTGGCTTTATTCCTGGGTTCTGCCATGTGGCTTCCCTCCTTACAGATGAGGATAATGATGAGTCACAAAGCAGAGAATGATAAAATTCAGCTTTGCCAGTGTGTCACTTTCAACAGTGTAGGGCACTTTCTTCTCTTGCTAGAAAGTTAGCAGTTCCTCTTAACCGGTCACTTGTTACCCTTTCATACTTGACTCTTGCTTGGAGGTCCAGATTCATCCTGACACTCCTGCCCCCATTCTGTCCCCCAGTCAGACACAGAGAGATTTTTGAATGTCCCATGCCCTCTCTCTTATGCCAAACTTTACATGTATTATTCTCTCTACTAAGAGCACTTTACCCTGCTAATGTGCCTGCCTCGATAATTTCATATTGTTAGGGAGCCCTTCAAAGACACTTTCTCTCTGTGTTGGTTTGCCAGGGCTGCTCTAACAAAGTACCGTGGACTGAGCAGCTCAAATAATAGAATTTATTGTCTCATCATCCTGGAGGCTTGAAGTCCAAAACCAAGGGGCTAGCAGAGCTGGCCTCATCTGAAGACTCTCTTCAAGAGGGCCTATTCTCTGTGTCTTCACACTGTCTTTTCTTTGTGCGTGTCTGTGTTTAAACACCTTCTTCTATAGGGACACCGGTCACATTGGATGAGGGCTCCACCCTAATGACCTCATTTTAACTTAATTTCCTCTTTAAAGAGCCCAGCCTCAAATAGAGTCACATTCTGAAGTATAGGTAGGGCGTGAGGATTTCAACAACTGGATTTGGAGGGGGAACAGTTCAGCCCATAACACTTCCCAATCCAGGGAAGGTCCCTTCTGCTATGATTCCTGGCAAGCAGGACGTGTCTGCGGCAGAGCTCAGCTCATCCGTGATGTGACTCTACGTTCACTTGTCATCTAGAGACAGTGATCTCTCAAATCCCGGCCTGGTTCCTCTTGGTCTTCTCTCCTCAATTATGAAACACACTTCCTGACAGCGTAGGTGGGAAATAAATATATTTTGAACTGGTGAATAATTCAGGGGGAAAGAAGTTAATTTAAATATAAAAATATTATCTATCTTCCATGTACTACTTAACCACCATTATTTAATTAGGAGATCTGATGTCTATCTGTTGTTCTAAACCTGGACAATCATTTTTTTCCCACAAACTTTCAAGATGACACTCAGCTTGTATGCTTCCTTAAGTACCACTTTGGCCTTTCTTTTATATTTCTGGATATTTCAAAGAAGCCCCTGTATTGTGCGATTAGCAACAGTGATTATATGGCTCTGAGCAGGGTGCCTGTGAATGATTTTCCATGTGAGCCATGATTTACGCTGGAATTTCAAAGATGGGGGAGTGTGGGCTGCAGGTAGGCAAACTAGAAAAGGAATCCATATCTAGTTTATGGAAATCACGGTTTGGTCCCTGATCCAATACAGCTTTAGGAAAAGGGGCCATCAAGTTACAGGATTTCTAAACCTCTGTATTGAACGAACTATTTAACAGATTTCATTAATCACTGGGACCTTCCGAAAAGA
Source organism: Martes martes (assembly GCF_963455335.1). NCBI lineage: Eukaryota > Metazoa > Chordata > Mammalia > Carnivora > Mustelidae > Martes > Martes martes. The sequence continues at coordinate 147,126,201 of NC_137889.1, forward strand.
TAGAAGGAACTAAGAAACAAACACCGGAAGAGTGGGATGGGAGGTCTGGGGTGAGAGTGGGGGTGGGCAAGGAGAAACGGGGCGGATGCGTGATGGATGAGGTCGTCTCTCCAGCTGTAAATCTCCAGCGCCTCCGCTGCCGCCCGGACGCACAGGTGTTTAATGAGCTGCAGAGGGATCAATAGCCTATGACAGACAACTTTGAAAAATTCCCCTTGATTCACTCAAGTGTTTTAATTCCTCATTAGTTCTGATGATGTAAACCCTTTGTGATTAGCTTGGTTGTTAAATATCCACTTACGAGTGTTGACAAAGTGTAGGAAACTTCACCCTCTTGGACCTTTGCCCTCTGCGTGGAGTTAGCGTTTAACCGGCCCTGAGAAACTAGGAGGGATTGCCTTTCCAGCTTCCCCACTGATGCGCTTATGTATTTAACCTATTCCAGACCCAAAGAGGGCAACTCCCTCTCCCAAACATTACATTAGACACAGACAGACACACACACACACAAACACATGAAACATTTATTCATCTATTATAAATGTATTGTGTGACTAGGATGTATCCTATTTTTTTTTCAGTACACAAAGATGAAAAATTGAGATCTGAATGAGCCCATACATGAGAAGCATATGTTTGATCAAACATGTGAAACTGGTTTATTGTCTAAGCTGGGCTTGCAAAGGCACACAAAAAATTAGCTTTATTCTTTCTTCCACCATTCCTTCACCCTCTCTCTGGGACGTTTTCTCGATTTCTGTTCAAAAGTTTAGGAAGATGCCACAGCTTTGCTAAATGTTCTTAGATGACATCCTATCTTTCCTCCATTTTTGGCATTCAAAATCCACTCTGGTTTAATAATCAAATAACTCTGGTTTAAGCTAATGTAATGATAAATACTCAGAAACCTTAGCCAGTTGAAAGTATTAGATCAGATTCAGCCATGGATGTTTTAGCCTGCAGTGGGTCAAAATTGGCTTCTCCTCTCTTTCTATCCCACCTCATCCCATTCAGCTGCTGTTCCGGATCATTTCAGAGGGAGAGGTAATTTGCAATAAATGGCTGGCAGGGGTGTCTGTTAGCATCACCGCCCTTAAGGCGTCAAACATTCTTTTGATGGCTCCTTTGCTCATTGAGTACTTCTGTGGACTCTCAGAGAACCTCCACCTGGGACCTCAAGTGCAGTTTCCTGGATCTGGGCAATACTTCTTTTCTAATGAGCTCTTTATTCCAACAGCACATGAAGGAAGCATATCTTGATTGCAGTTTTCTTTTTTACTCTGACGGCAGAAAGGGACAGCTCCTAAGCTTCCTTTCACATTTAGATTTTTCTTAGCCTGGACCAGAGGGTAACCTATGTTCAGCTAACTCCAGAAAACCTGTGTCAAACTCTCTGGGAGTTTTCATCATAACTATCACTTTCCCTATTTGAGATCATTAATGGACATAGAAAACACCAATGATGTTCCTGAAAACAATCCTCTCTTTGAGATCATTTCTAACTCAAGCATGTCCGTGATAGTGCAGACTTTCTGTTTTGAGTAGGTGCTGATGACAACTGATTGTTCTGTTTACAAGTAGTACATCCAATGATTCAAATAATTTTCTATAGATTAGATTCTGGTTTCTCACATTTTAGACTTTATTTCTCTCCCACTATCCACACGCATCTGGTGCTAGGCTTCAAAGATCATGTTTATGTCACTGTGAGACTCCTGGTGCTTTACTTGTGAGTCATAATGCCCACCAGACTTATTCCTGAAAGACCTTCCTATATCAGGTAACTAACAATAACTAACCTAGTAAATGACTCTGAATTTAATAGATACAATCTCCTAAGATCAAATAGAATGAATTCTTACTTTATCTTCCCCATTGTCCCATTCCAAAATACCTTTAACTACACAAGTGCAATCCAACACAAGGACAGTTAGAGTTAGAGGACAAGAAATAGTAGTTTAAATATCTCACTTTTGCAAATTTACAAAAATGTAAGACCCTATGAACTCATTGATAGTATCCTTCTAAGAGCCATGCCAGGGAAAGGTCCTGAAGCTTGAGATTCCTTAGTTCAACAATTAATCTACCTCTGGACCCAATAAGCAGCCATGATTGGGTATCTCAGAGCACCTTCAAGCTTAACAATTTCTGTAGTGGATGTTGTGTTGTACTGCCCAGATGTCTCCTTCAGGACAAAGACACTCAGAACCTGATGGCTCTCAGAAGAATCCCTCTCTGGGAAAGGCTTTGAACTGAAGAGGATCCTATTCTAGTATTCTTCTCACTTAGCTAATATAAATTGATCTTTCAGGTATCAGGTTAAAAGCCACTAAATCAGAAAGCCCATTTCAGAACTCTCCAGACTAGGTTATATCCTCTGGTTATTTATCAGTGGTTATTGTTTATTTACCATTATCACCATGTAAAATTTAAAATCCCATGTGACACCCCCCCCCATGCTTACAGTTATAAGTGTGATACCTGCTACCTACTTACTTTCCACACAGGGGAGAAAAACACCTGCATCGTTCATCACTGAATCCCCAGGACATAGTACTATGCTCGGTATCCGTTAGAAGTTTAGTAATACTAATCACATTTAGTAAATATGTGTTAAGCCAATGGAACCACAAAATTATTGCTATGCTTTAATCCAGGAACTATTTATTTTATTAGTCATCCATCAGATGGAAGTCTTCATTTACTACTAAACCACACAATGTTGAGTTAAAAACACTTTCCATAATTTTTACAGCGAGCTCACTTAGAGATGATAAGATAAAAACAAGTGAACAAAATACACAAAATAAAACCCCTAATTTAAAAAAAAAATCTCCCACTGTCTCTGATAGCACTCTCCAATATAAATATAATGGGTACCACAAATACAAGCTACATGTGTAATGTTAATTTTTCTGGATGTTACATTAAAAAAATTAAGAGAAGCAAATAACATTAATTTTATTAATACATTTAACTTAATCTGATATATTCAAAATGTTATTTCAACATGCAATCATTATAAACATTATAAGATAATCTGCATCCTATTTTTTAATAAAGTCTTCAAAATCAAATGCGTATTTTATACTTATAGCACATCTCAACTTGGACAAGTAACATTTCAAATGCTCCGTAACTGTTTGCATCCAGTACCTACCTGGTCAGACAGTACAAATCTATTAAATACTGCCAACAGGAAATTCTAGTATTTTTTATCCAAACCACAAGTATTATCTTCCTTTATACATGTATTTTGTTTTATGGGTTTGTTTCCATTTCATGTAATTCTGGTTGCCTGGTACCATCTGAGCTCCAGAATTGTATTTGGTTGCTTTGAGGAAACCAAAATATTTTACTGTTTGTATTAAAGAGAACTCTCCAGATAGTATGGTTATAAGCATAGGTCAAAGTCTCATTATAATTTTTACATGAGATATATATATATATTTTTAAAGCCCTAATGGGCCAATTAATAGATTTATTCTTAGTAGGTATCTTACAGCACAAGAGAAAAAATAGGTAAACTTGTAGGATTATCTATTAGATACAGATAATCGTATTAGATACAGAAAGAAAAGAAAATCTTCTTAAAGGTCATTGAATTCTTGACTGAGAATTAGCTGACAGTCAACTGGATGGGTAAAGTTCCCAGAATAAGACTTAATCCTGTTAAAGTTCAACAGAAAAATCACTTAACATTTGTCAGGAATACTAATTTCTCCCCAGACGGAAGATTCTGTGAATTACACCATTCACAAAGGTTCTTTCTCATCACCAAGGATGACGCTCTTCCTCTTCTAGGGAAATGGTGTCATGACAAATTTCTGTAAGTTGTTTCCATTCCTGATCAAGTTGGGACAATTCTTATTTTTATTTATTTATTACTTATTTTGCAGATAGGTCTACTGAAAATTCTCACAGTGTAAACATGAAGTGTGGGTAAGAAGTAGATGGACCCACAGGTCTCAAATATCATGCCTAGAAATTTGCAATTGAATTGTAGCCTATGGAAATCCATGCCCACACTCAAAAAAGTATAGCAAAGTGAACAAAATATTTTAATAAATCCAGAATGGAGATACTGAGATTGCTATCTTGTGTCAGCACCCTGGATATCCCATGACTTCAAGACTTTGGGTTTATACTGACAATGACATTTAAATAAAAATGAATTGAGAGGTGCTTGGGTGGCCCCATTGATTAAGTGTCCAACTCTTGATTTTGGCTCAGATCATGATCTCAGGGCCATAATCTCTCTCTCCTTCTCCCTTTGCCCCTCCCCACATGCTCCTGCCCTGGCTCACAGGTGCTCACTCTCTCAAAAAGAAAAAAAGGTAAATAAAAATGAAACCTGCATATACAAATACAAACTGTGGGCAACCTACATTACTTACCCACTTTCCAATATTTTGGGATCTCCTGACAAGAGCTTGCATTTCTCAATTTCTTCTTATTCTAATACGTTGTTTCTACTTAATTCTGACCATTTCTCCTATTGTTTTTCCTGGGGCCTGTTCCCCTCTCAGTACCAAATATTAATCAAAACATAAAACAAACAGCTTTCTGCCTGTGGACGCTGCCGTGTAAGCATCGTTAAAGTCTCCCCTCCCACCACCGTCATGTCTAAGTCAGAGTCTCCCAAAGAGCCTGAACAGCTGCAGAAGCTCTTCACTGGAGGTCTGAGCTTTGAAACAACCGATGAGAGTCTGAGGAGCCATTTTGAACAATGGGGAACACTTATGGACTGTGTGGTAACGAGAGATCCAAACACCAAGCTTTGGGTTTGTCACATATGCCACTGTGGAGGAGGTGGATGCAGCCCTGAATGCAAGGCCATACAAGGTGGATGAAAGAGTTGTGGAACCAAAGAAGGTTGTCTCAAGAGAAGATTCTCAAAGACCTGGTGCCCACTTAACTGTGAAAAAGATTTTTGTTGGTGGCATTAAAGAAGACAATGAAGACCATCATCTAAGAGATTATTTCAAACAGTATGGGAACATTGAAGTCATGAGATCATGACTGACCGAGGCAGTGGCAAAAAGAGGGGTTTTGCTTTTATAACATTTAATGACCATGATTCTGTAGACAAGATTGTCATTCAAAAATACCACACTGTGAATGGCCACAATTGTGAAGTAAGGAAAGCGCTCTCTAAGCAAGATATGGCTAGTGCTTCATCCAGCCAAAGAGGTTGAAGTGGTTCTGGAAATTTTGGTGGTGGTCGTGGAGATGGTTTTGGTGGGAATGACAACTTTGGTCGTGGAGGAAACTTCAGTGGTCGAGGTGGCTTTGGTGGTAATCGAGATGGTGGTGGATATGGTGGCAGTGGGGATGGCTATAACGGATTTTGTAATGATGGTAGTTATGGAGGAGGCGGCCCTGGTTACTCTGGAGGAAGCAGAGACTATGGAAGTGGTGGACAGGGTTATGGAAACCAGGGCAGTGGCTATGGCGGGAGTGGCAGTTATGACAGCTATAACAATGGAGGAGGCAGAGGCAGCTATGGCAGTGGTAGTGGAAGCAACTTTGGAGGTGGCGGAAGCTATAATGATTCTGGCAATTACAACAATCAATCCTCAAATTTTGGACCCATGAAAGGAGGCAATTTTGGAGGCAGAAGCTCTGGCCCTTATGGTGGTGGAGGCCAATACTTTGCCAAACCAAGAAACCAAGGTGGCTATGGTGGTTCCAGCAGTAGCAGTAGCTACCGCAGTGACAGGTTTTAATTACTGCCAGGAAACAAAGCTTAGCAGGAGAGGAGAGCCAGAGAAGTGACAGGGAAGCTACAGGTTACAACAGATTTGTGAACTCAGGCAAGTACAGTGGTGGCAGGGCCTAGCTGCTACAACGAAGAAATGTTTTAGACAATAGTCACGTGTATGAGCAAAAAACTCGAGGACTGTATTTGTGACTAATTGTATAACAGGTTATTTTAGTTTCTGTTCTGTGGAAAGTATAAAGCATTCCAACAAAGGGTTTTGATGTAGATTTTTTTGGTTTTTTTTGGCACCCATGCTGTTGATTGCTAAATGTAATAGTCTGATCATGATGCTGAATAAATGTGTCTTAAAAATAAATAAATAAATAAATAAATAAATAAATAAAACAAAAAAACCCAACAATTTGGCCTTAATTTCCTCAAGGCACTGCTTTGACAGGGTCATTTTTCCAAGTAGAATTTAACTGAATTTGGGGATTAATGCCAACTAGGTAATAGCAAAAAATCAATCAACAAATAACTTATAATAATTAAGTACTAGGTAGGTTCAAAGAATCCAGTCCAAACATCTACCTCATCAGTGTCTTATCTTACAGCATCCCTGACTCCTAGCTAGCACTTGGCTATTTATCTTTATCACAGACTCTTTCATCTATTTATTTCTGAGAATCCTTATCTCTTTCTTCATGGACCACCTATAGAAAATCTATGTTTTCATGCAAAGCAATCAAGTTATTCTTATCTTAAGCCCAGGCCATCTGGATCTTAGCCTGAAGACTCTTTCAACACTAAATGTTCATGAATGAGGTCTGCTCACCACAGCTGTATTCTCCCTGAAATATTGTGCAGTTGCCTCTTAAAAACCATCTCTTTCAGGGTGCCTGGTGGCTCAGTTGGTTAAGCAACTGCCTTTGGCTCAGGTCATGGTCCTGGAGTCCTGGGACCGAGTCCCACATCAGGCTCCCTGCTCAGCAGAGAGTCTGCTTCACCCTCTGACACTCCCGCTTCTCATGCTCTCTCTCTCTCTCTCTCTCATTCTCTCTCTCTCAGATAAATAAATAAAATCTTTTAAAAAATCTCTTTCTCCCAAAATTTCACCCCAACAATCTTCTCAATTGTCTTTGGGATAACTCCAGGAAATGTAATGCACAATATCAACTAAGATAAAGGGATAGACCTCTCCCTAAAAGATGGAGAACAAATGTAGCAGTTGGACACATCAGGCACTCTGCTTACACCTAAAACCGAAAATACAGAATGAAAAATCCATGGTGGGAGTCTTCTTTGGAGAAGCCTGGTAAAGTCATTCTAAGTTCTTCCCATACATACAAATTGCAATGTAAAATCACTGCATTTGCTAAGGAATTCTCTGAATGTTTTCTATGTAATGACGGATTCTGGTCTACTTTCTCTAAAACACATCTCAAAACCACACCTGCCCCTTGAAAACAAATATACTGTATAATTGAATGATTCATTCAAGGGAGTTGCATCTCCAGAGGAGAGGTGTTATCTGTTATCTGTAGAACAGTCTGGTTGAAGAATTGTTCTGTGGCTATTATGGACCTTGTGGGAGAAAATGAAATTTAGACTGGCAGGTTCATCCAAATGCCATCATTCTGCTTTTGTGTTCACAGTGTGTAGCCACTTCACAAAGTGGAGTGAGTTTGCATCGCCTCCAAATGGAGGACTGTGGGAGCAAGGTGCTCCATGGGGCTCTAACCTCTGTTCAGGCACATGCTCAGTTCAAACTTGGCATCATTAGCATTTCAGCACCTTCTCTTTGCAGCTGAGCTTGTTGGGACTCAAAAATAAATACTGTTTGGAAAGCCTTGTATATATTTTCATTACCAGTCTTCTTTGTATTTCCTAAAATTAAAAGGAGGAAGGAGGAGGAGGAGAAGGAAGAGAAGAAGAAGGAGAAGGAGAAAACAAATAAGATCGTTCAACAAACTAATCGAAACCATGTCTGTGGGGCGCCTCGGTGGCTCAGCCCTTAAGCATTAGCCTTCGGTTCAGGTCATGATCCCAGGGTCCTGGGATCGAGCCCCCCACATCGGGTTGCCTGCTCAGCAGGAAGCCTGCTTCTCCCTCTCCCACTCCCCTTGCTTATACTCCCTCTCTCACTGTGTCTTTCTCTGTCAAATAAGTAAATAAAAATCTTAAAAAAAAAAAAAGTTAAGAAAACATATCTGTATAAATTTACACATGCCTAAAATTCTCCTAGCCTCTTTGGTATTTTATTATCACCTACAAATATGTAAAGTGATGAAAATGTTACAAAAATGTTTTACTTCAAGTAATGTTTTCTTGGAATTTATCAGACAAGGCTAAAGAGTTTCCTGTATCAGAACAAAAGGATGACATGTGTGGAATGTGAATATCCCTAAAACACTTGGCATTTCTGCTTTAAGATGGGAGGAAATTGGCTGCAATGTTTTTGTTTGTTTGTTTTGTGATTTTAGAGCATTTACCATTTGTTGAAATAACAAATAATTTCATAAATTAGAACATTCTGAACACTTATTAGTTAAAAAGAGGGAAGAAGGACAGGGAAAAGATAATTAACATGTGTTATATACATGTATTTTGCCCAGATACTGTAAAAGACACTTTACAAGCTGTAACATTTAATCTTCACAAAAATCATAACATAGGGATTATGTGCCCACTTTACGGATAAGGTAAATAAAGTTTTAAACCTGCAATTCCATGGAAGTGGTATAGGGAATTTAAAGTACATTTTACCAAAGTGAGGAATTACTGTGTTCCAATGGCATTGAATAAGGACCTTCCAAGAGAGAAATAAAAATAAGAAAGAAGAGTGAATGTGCCAGCCATATTTATATATTATTTTGTATACCCAAATTAAGAAATTAAGAAGAGATTTCAAGTGCATTTGTTCCATAGTGAACTCTGCATTTGGCCCTGACTTCAGACACAGGTTAGAAGCCACAGAAAACAATAAAGCCTCATTATGTTATAGTCACACTGAGTCATTGATTCCAAGCAGTGTCCCCAGCTTCTCTGCAAGCCATCTTCATTAGTCTTGGTTCCAAATGCTTTTGGCAGTTTTGAGATGTTCAGTCAACTCTCAAAGGACAAGATTTTGCCAAGAGTTGTCACTGGTTAGTATAGGGAAGAGTTAGCACCAGAGGTGGCTCTCAAAAAGAATGGTTTCAGAAAAATTTTCAGCAATGACACTCCCATTCATAGGAATGCACAGCCTCCTATAGGGACAGTTAAAAAAGGATTGCACTCATTCTCATGTAGATGCTAAAAATAGCATATAAATTGCTTTCTTATATCATACCTGCTTATGTATGAATAAGGATGCCTAGATAATTTTATTTCTGGAATTTACCTTTATGCCATTAAAATATAATTTAAATGCCAGGTGATAATATTCAGTGATAGACAAATAAGGAGTTTCAGACCATATGAAAGTATCTTATGGTTTGCCATGTGTTGGGATGAAAACCTGAGGGTGTGTGTGTGTGTGTGTGTGTGTGTGTATCTAGAAGCCACATGGCTATAATTCATATCATGTCAATGATGGAGATCAATTTTATCTTGTATTTATTAATTTGTACCATAGCCCAAGGGAAGGAAATAAATAGAAGCCTCTGAGGAAATAAAAAAGAAACAAATATTTAAAAACTTCTGTTTAAAAGAGAAAAGTGAGATGATCAGTTAAGGTGCCAGAAGCTCAAGAAGTTAGCTGAGATCCAGTCTATGAAGAGCTTTCAATGTCAAAGTAGTATTTTAATTATAAACCTAATGCAACTTTCACCTGGTTGATACTTGCTGCCAAGGACAAGCAGTGTGTAATTGTGTCCTGTCACGCCATACCAGTTCAAGAATCCGAAGAGTGTAATATAGCTTAAAGAAGACAACTGTCTCTGGACAAGAAAAAATTTGGGTATTTGATCTATGTTTCTGAATAGCAATTTTACTGGTCATATACACAGGTCATTCTTTCATTTCTTTATTCCAAATTACTGCGGATAGGAACTCAATATCAATAAAGGGACAACACAGGGCAGAAACATGGAATTAACAAGGGTGAAGATCTGGAGGCAACTGAACAATCAACCACTATCATCTTATGGGTTCTTTGTGCCTGGTTTGAACAACTAGCATTTAGGTTATATTCGTATTCCAACTAAATAAACTGACTTTTTAAAAATTAACTTTATTAGGTAAAGTCTACATAAAATCAAATTCACTCATTTTAAGTATTCTATTAGGTTCAACAGATGTCTATACCTGCGTGACCACAACTGTAAAACACACACTACATATATTTAAATACAGACATTACACACATACAAGTAGATATTGTATATGTCATTATTTACACATAAATTACACACATATTGTTTACACAATAATGGTGTGTGTGTGTGTGTGTGTGTGTGTGTGTATATATATATATATTCATTTTGTATTCAGTTATATAATATGTAGTAAAATCCTAGTTTCCAGGTGACAGTGTAATGTCATGTGAAGCACATTCACCTGGAACTCAGGAAACCTGAATATCGGTGTTTCAGAGAGGCTTGTAATTAGAGCCTTCCCTTATGACCAGATTCTGCAGCCATTGAGAAATGAGGTAAAAGTAAGAGAAAAAGGGATAGTGCCAAGCTGCATCCATCCTGTGCCAGTTAACGAGGGTCATTTATATATATATATATATATATATATATGTATTCCCAAATCCTCAGTGACGTCCGTGGTGCTAGCTTGAAATAAATCACGGTGGGGTTATTTATGCCATGGGACTCTGCAGAAGCTTCAGATCTGTTCTTTTATTTGTTTGTTTGTTTGTTTTCCTTGGAGGGTTAGTTTGTTAACATTTACCAGCACTGTTAACTGTGTGGTGTCTGTAAAGAAATCGTAGTGTTGCTGTTATTACTAACGCAGACGGTATTGGTGAAATGGACTTCCTAATGCTTGACTTTTCATGTAGACTTCCCATTGTTAACTAAGAGCGCTGGAAGACAGTCCATCCCCATGGAGGCTGGGCCCTCTAATGAGCTCGCTCTATACCCAATTGCTGTTGAAATTCCCACTCTGAAAAGCTTAGCCTTCTCCAAGGAAGAAAAGGAGTGTCTTGGCTATCTATGCTCTGTTCTTGCTTTTACATGCAGCAATCAGATGTGCAACCCATCTCCCAAGGATGGAAGGTGAGGGAATCAAAAAAGGCACAGAGGTTTATGCTAATGGAGCCCTTCCACTTGCAAGAAAATATCACAGGTGGGGAAGACTTCTACCCTGCTGGTGCACCCAGCACTGGGTCTTGGCCAGTTTTGTGTCTCGTAGTTTGGGGGCCCACCATCAGTACTTCTAGAAGAGTAGTTTCCACTACTTTAATAATTTTTTAAAATTGCCTCGGATAATTTCAGAGGACCCTCTGAGCACAGCATTTCTATTATTTATAAGTCTAGGTTTCAATACCTATAGTTGGCTAGAACAAAAGCTTGCATTTCAGGGGATTTATAAATTCTAAAGAACTGACCCTTTACACTCTGCAACCCCACATTTCAGCAGGTCACTTCTGAAAGCTTTTAACAGAGGGCAAATGGGAAGAGTGCCTTGACCTTCTTTTATACGACACTGAAGTCAGAATGAACAAATAAGCACTTATGCATAGATGTATGTGTGTGTGTGTGTGTGTGTGTGTGTGTGTGTGTGTGTGTATGGCCTGTTCTACCTTCCTTTTAACAGGAAGTAACATTCTGTTTTTCCTTTCTGAGTTGGTGGTTGGAAATAATTGCCTTTTTACCGGAAGGAATCTCTAGGTGGAGATTCTTGTTGATTCGATATTATCCAGTAATTGTTAAGAAGGTCAGAGGCCCCAGGCACATGATTGTTTGTCTTCTGTGCTTCTACTTGTTTCATAACCCTTATCATTCTCTAATGTACCTTATTTCTCATCAGCTCACAATTTCCTTGAGGGCAGGGGCTATGTCTTTCATCTATAACCCTAATGTCCATTTGAGTGCGTGTCATGCAACATTACTAGATGACTCAGGGAATGCATGACAAGTAAAGACTGCTCTGAAGTGTCTGCCTACCCCCTAGTCTATAATATGTGTGTGAACCAAGACTAAACCACCCAGTTTCCATGCCTAGATATCCAGTGGTTTCTGGAGAAAAGTCTAACATGAAACCAAACAACAAAACAATCACTGTGTTTAACTAAAGGTAACCCTTTGATCTCAACTCAGTTCTCCACTCTAATGTACACTTTGTGTCCTATTAATGGGATTACTTCAAACATCAAGAAAAATCAAGACTCAAATGAGCATGATTGCAATGACCCATGTGGAAATCATTTTGTTTGATCTTCTAAAGTGTGGGAAACCCCCTCTGCAGGAGGCAGGACCTCTTTGCAAGGTAAGAGCTGCTCATGTTTATAGCCGCTACCAAGTGAAAGAAACTGGAGGCAGCATAATGATATTCAAAACCAAATTTTAATTATCAAGAGAAACCCAAGTTGAAAGAAATGCAAACTTTCCAATTTTGCTTCTACTTCATTAGAAGCAATGTTAAGTAATAACCTAAAAATTGATTTATAAAATTGCACAACAATTATTTGTGGATCCCCCCGTTTATGCTCATGTTATTTAAATAAGAGGGAGAGAAGTACTAGATAGATGGCTAGAGTGAAAGAAACATTTTGCACCGGTGACATGTTAAAAATAGCAAGACAGCTTTTATTCAGACTACTGCATAAGTCAGAGACCACTTCAGTATAAACTGACTCAACTCTGATGGAACAAAATCACGAGGCCTTTTATATGATGGAGTATGCTAATGAAAAAGTACTGAGGGCCGCTGGGGGAGTAGGTTGATCAATGTGATTAGACCACCTGTGTTTGCTAACTGGTGCTTATGAAGTTAAGCTCCTACCCTCCCACAGAGACCTGGAAACAGGGGCACCACTTTCGAGATGATTACATTTAAAAAGATGACTCCTAGGACCTTGAGCTTTGTTGATACATTCCAGGAATATTAGATGGATTGAGTGTCTGCTCTGGCATATTTGGTAAGTATTACTTGCATGAAGAGATGAGACAAAAAAAAAAGAAATTTCAGTAATGTTATGGAATACTAAAATTATAAATATGACTCAGTAAGAATCTCTACCGTGAAGAACTCGTCTGTTATTGGAGTTCTTGTGTAATCGGGTGTGTGCTATTACACAGATTAGTACAAAGTGTTGCTTTTCTGTTCAGGACAGTGCTAATTTAAAATAGAAAATCAGGTTATGCTGCCCTCCAATGCCTCTGATTTTGTTCATGGCCTTATTTTCCTCCTTCCAGAGTTTTCTCTTTCATTCTCAAAGGAAACAGATGTGGACTTTGGATCCACATTCACCCAGATAACCAAGGGTGGGCCTTACTTACCAAGGTGGAAGAACATAACAAACTCCTGGTTATTTAAAAATATTTATTACTATCTGACTGGGGTAAAGGTGTGGTGTCTTTATCATCCTATTACAGGTTTCCTATGACTAGAGGAGGAAGCCTTCTCTACTAAATTTACTGTCTACATTAACCTTTCCCTGTTTTGTTTTGTTTTTTCCCACCCCCTCTAGAAAAAGCTGACCAGATACATTACTTCTAGTTGGGGAGAGCACTGTTTGAATTATTATATTCTGAGTTCACCACAGTATAAAACTCAGAATCATTGAATAAATATTTACTGAATATCTTTTATGTTCCAAACACAACATTGAGTGTGGTTAAAACAGCAAACTTTGGTACAATATTTCTTATAGTCAAGAAATCATCTATCTCATAGAACAGACAGTGCCCAGTTATGAAAACTATAATCAGATTTGACATGTGATCCATGTCCAAGAAAGAACAGATAACATAATCTCTGGAAATTTAGAAAAAGCTTTGGTCACTGGAGTTGTGATCTTCATTGATTAAGGACAAGATAATATAGTTGAATGTTGAGCATCAACTTCCAATCTAATGGAGTCCGGGGGGTGCCGTGTATGATTTTTGTGGAATTGAAATTAACAGGAAAACAAAAAAAATACAAAGATCAATTTAAGTTTAAAAAACTGTAAAAAAAGAAGAAGAAGAAGAAAGAAAAAAACAAAAATCAATGAAATTGAAACCAGGAAAATAATAGAGAAAAATCAACATAATCAAAAGCTGTTTCTTTCAAAAGATCAATAAAATTTATAAGCTTCTAGCAAGGCTAACCAAGGAGCAGGAGGGAGAAGAGAGAACCCACTAATTGCCAATATCAGAAGTGAAAGAGAAGATCATGCTATTGAGCTCATCAACATAAAAAAAAAAAAAAAAGGGACAAAATGCTGTGAACAAGTCTACATCCACACAATGTGATAACATGAAATGGATGGGTTCCTTGGAATACACAAACTACCAAAACTCACACAAGGAGAAACAGATCATCTGTATGGGACTAAATATCTTAATGGAGTTGAATCAATAATTAATTAACTTAAAAAAAAGAGAGAGAGAGGGCCAGAGCACTAAAGCCAGAAACTTGTATTTCCTAACTCTTTCTCTGAGTCTGATACTACATTAATATTAAAACCACATAAAGACATTATAAGGAAAACTATAGACCAGTATCTCTCATGAACATAGATGTAAAAACCCACCCCCCCCAAATGTTAGCAACTAGAGTCCAAGAATATATAACAATAATTACATGATACGATCAAGTGAGCTTTTATTTCAAAAATGTGAGGTTGTTTCGGCACTTGGAAATCAATTTATGTAATTAATCACATCAATAGTCTAAAGAAGAGAAAAAAGATGATTATATCAACCAATACATTAAAAGCATTTGACAAGATGAAATACTCATTCATGATTCTTTAAAAAAAGGAAGAAAAACTGTCAGAAAACTAATAGAGGTGAACATCTTCAACTTAACAAAGAACACCTACAAAAAGTCTACAGATAACATCTCATTTAAGGACAAGAAACTACATGCATTCCAAGATCAGAAACAAGGCAAGGACACCTTCTTTCATCATTTCTATTCAACATTTTGCTGGAAGCCCTACATAGTACAATGTTATTAGAAAATAAGATAAAATATACTGATTTCAAGGGCAGAAACAAAATATTTATTCACATATATGCCTGCCTATGTAAGAAATTTTAAAAATGGAGAAAAATGCTTTAGGAACTACTAGGTGAATGTAGCAAGTTTGTAAGATACAAAGTTAATATAGACAATTCTGTCAATTGCTTATGCACTAGGAAAGAATGATTTTTGAAATTAAATTAAATTTGAACTTGACTTCAAAAGAAACTAACACCGTTGCCCCAAACTGGAACAATTTGAGCAACAAAACAAAGTAATATTGAATTATTGTCCAAAGTATAAAATAAACATCTGTGAGTCGACACTGATATAAATAAATTACTGAATAAATGTACAGGGGAGGAGAGAAAAATTTTCCCAAGCAGAATTTCAAGTAACCTTTGCAGAATGCCCACACTTTTGAGGTACAGCGTAACTTCCAGGTCAAGTGTAGGCTGCTCTCTTCCTTCCAAAGAACACAGTGTAGAAAGGAGGTAGAAATAACTCTATAATAGAGAAATCTGAAAATTCTACCTCAGGCAGATGATGAAGGTCAACATCAACAGTGATAAATCTTGTTGAAGTCTAAGAAAGTATCATAACCAAGAGGAGCCTTAAAAGACTAAATATAATATGGCATCCTAGAACAGAAAAATCACATTAAGTAAGAAGTAAGAAGTGGTGCCTGGGTGGCTCAGGCAGTTAAGCATCTGCCTTCAGCTTAGGTCATGATCCCAAGATCATGGAGCCCTGAGTCAGGCTCCCTGCTCAGCAGGGAGTCTGCTTCTCCCTCTCCCTCTGCCCTCCTCTCTGTTTGTGCTCTCACTTGCTCTTTCTCCCAAATAAATAAAATCTTAAAAAAAAAAAAAAGGAAATCTGAATAAAATATGCACTTCAGTTAATCATAACATATTAACATTGGTCCATTAGTTGTAACAAATTTCCAACCTAATGTAAGAAGTTAATAATAGGGAAAACTATGTTGGATATACATAGGAACATTTTATATTATCTTCCCAATTTTTCTGGAAATATAAAGCTGGTTTAAATATAAAGTAAAACTTATCTGATGGTTCCAAGATATAGTCATGGTTTAATGCTACGAATGAAGCTCAAAAAAGAATCCAGCATTTTGCAATAAAAGTATTTGGCTTCTTTTTTTTTTTTTTTTCCTTTTCTGTTATTTAAAGCCTGATGACCTTGGAAAAGTTACTTAATATTTTCAAGCATCACTTTCCTCACCTCCGGAATAATAACTACTGTATTTTCCTACTTCACAGGACTATTGTGAGGATTAATTTACATAGTAAACAGGAAAAGTCAGATGTGGTCATGTGGAGACAGAGAGATACAACAGAATACAAAGCTCTCAAGAATAATTAGCACAGAAGGGTGTACCACTAGCACGGGACAGTGAGAGTGAGTTAAGTAGAGAGGCAACCTGGTCTAAAAAAAGATAACCTAAGAAAAGTTCCAAGTGATTCGTTATGTTTAAAAATAACTGAACTGCTATGCGAATGAGCTTGTTCTAATTTAATTTCTACTCCAAGAATAGTCTGACCTTCAGCAAATCGATTACCTTCTTTTGCTTTTCTTTCTTATCTGTAAACTGGACATGAAAATACTTTCTCCTTAAGTTTGCCGTCAAAGAGCCCATCACTTAGTGTTTAAGTAGCAACTGTGTATCTTTTCTAGACAGTAAGATATGCCCCCACTCTTCCTGTGAAAACTATATCAACTCAATTCCCTTATCTCTGAGAAATCATGCTCTTTTCCTTAGGGTATCCCAGCTGTCCTTCAGTTAGTTGGGTTTTGTGTATGACCAGAGTTAGAAAACAAATAGTCGTTTTGACCCATAAAGTTTTTTTTTTTTTCCATTATGTCTTTATTTAGTTCAGTTGAACAATCTTCTTCTTTTAAAAAATGAATTATTAAATTTAAAACACCTTAAAAATAAGTTGATCTTAAAACCTATTGCCTACTATATAAGATCATAAACCAGGAATATTCTCCTATTTCTCCAGTGAATGATATTCAATTTATTTTTCCATGTTAAGCTTAAATATTAGCTTGTTCAGGAAATATTTCTCACCTATCCCAGTATATTAAGATCTTATTCAGCATTTGTAACCACACTTAATTTTATAAACTCTTGCTGTAAAGCCACCATATATTGTCTCTATTCTCCCCACTAGGGGGCAATTCAGAAATATACTGAATATACATATAAATATATAAATATTATATATATACACACATATATATAAAAATATATACATATTTATAAAATATAAATATAAATATACTGGATATAAAGGTGGGTTACTATAGTTACTATTCTACAGTCTCCTTAACCTTCTTTTCTCACAAGAATGTCTAGCAGCGAACATGCTTTCTAGATACTGGTGTTGAATTCGTGGCCTAAGTGCTTTTTGAGTTCTGTAATTCTTGCTACTAGACTTCTGGTTCCCCATGATGATCACAATCATAGGAATCATGCTTTCATTTATTTCTTTGTTTGCTTGTATTTATCCAATGCCCTTTAGGGTACTTGGCATACAGCAGTCATTCAGTCAGAGATAAAAGCAGGTAAGGGAAGGAAGAAGAGAAAATTAAAAGCCAGGAAACGAAATTGCAATGGAAATGACCCATCTTGTTAAACGTGACTCTGCAGCACTGATAATCAAGTGAAGAGGACTGCTTGGATCCTCACTTGACTGACATCTGGGAAACACTTTCTAGATGGGAAGTTGAAGTGGAGGGACAAATATAAGAGGCAACAATTGGGAAACGAGTCAAAAAGGCAGGGTTGACCACCAAAATAACCACACAAGGAAAACTGTCATAGAAAAAGCCACACATAAATCCAAGTTGGAAGCTAGGAAAGCCAGAAAAGACTGAATATTCTGAACATATCATGTGCCAGGGCCCACTGACAAGAAAGAATACAAAGAAATTAATGAACTGGAAATGGACAGAGTAGTGGTTAAGTCGATTAGGGATGGGCAACAGATGGAGCCTCCAGAGGAGGGTAGCATAACCCTATAAACCTATTCAGAGCCACCAGAGGATTAGCATGAACTGAACCTTCTGACAAATGATAAGAAAATTTTCAGGTGATGTGTTGAAAAGGTGATAGATCCTCTCATACTTTGGGAAACAGAGCCCGAGGACAGTATGCAGCAGATTTAAAACTGAAATAATTGACTTATCAGCTCTGGAAAGTTCGGCAAGCTGTCCCTGCCACCTTTCAGAGGGGTCTAAAATTAAACTAGCATTCTTCTCTAAAAGATGAGGGAGGAGGGTGTAAGGAATGTCAAGAAGCCAAAGAACTTCCAGGATCCAAAGTTGGATACTCTTCAAGGGTGAGTACTCCAAGGGTATCACTTGGATGGACCTGTAGGTGAAGGTCCTCGACAGCCACAGACACATCTCACTATGGAAGGGAGAAGCTGACAGATGGAAGATTAGCTTTGTGTCCTTAGTGGTTTTGAGACAAATTGTTTCTTCATAAAACCCTTATTGAACTTGCCATGGAAAGCGGAGAAAACAGGAATGGTCTTGGGCCAGAAGAGTTACCATCTGAGCATATTCATTCTGCTAATTAAATACTCATCACCAAAGTCTATGGAGAGTCTACTTGGCAAGGCCATTCAAGTATGCAAATCATTATTCATCCATAGTTAAAATGTTTACCCCATCCCAGCTGCTGCAGTGGGACCCTGGAAAAAGAGATCTAAAACATTCTCCCATCCTTTTCTCTATTTTTACCCTGCAACAAATGAGTCAAGTATTTTGAGACATAATCCATTGTTCTTGTCAGATGTCTGAAATGTGAGTTCTGGCTTTTCTACAGGTGCTAAGGAAAGCTTTATTTTACCTTTTAATTTTTTTTCTTAAAATTTCAGCTTGATGAACTCCTGTTCCCTGAGTCCTGAATCAGTAAATCGTAATAGTCAGTCCCATTCTCTTCTGAAGTTTAAGCTTCACATTCAAACCAGAAGAGAAAAATTGACAAATAGACCCTTAGACCCAAGGTACAGAAAGATTATTAATTATTTTTCTATGTCTCAAGTGAATTACCAAGCACAGTTTTAAACAATTATGAAAAATGTAATTTATTGCAAGACAACTGTGAAATGAAGCTTTTTTGCAAGAACTTAAATATTACGGCTATTTTTCTTCTTTAGTAATAAACTTGCATTCCAGAGAAATGTTTTGGTGCTGTAAGAATACAAGGAAAATATAAAAACTAACAGGAAAAACACAAATGATTTTTTTTTCCACTGAGCTCAGTTTAAATAACAAATCAGTGGCAGAATAAGAGCAGCATGTTGTAACTCTCCTATTGTTATATGTGCCGCTGTGAAATCCTGCTTGTATAATTCAGAACACATGACACATAATTGACAGAGAGATATAAAACAGGCTCATAACAGGGGGAATCACTAACAATAACAGGAAATATGGAACTCTCTCTCTCAAGCCTGTCAAGGCACTTCTTGACTTAGGATTAAGAGCCTCCCTCAGAGCTAACACCAAAGACTTTTGAAGAAAACAAGCTTCAAATCATCAAGTAGTAGGTGGTGGGTGAGCTAGTGAAGTGTGCAGGCTCATAAAAGAGAGAGAAAAATACATTTTAAGTAAATCCTAGAAATATTCGTGTCCTAGATATACTCATGTCCTTTTCTTTTCAACTAAATTTTCTTTTCAACTTAAATTTCTTTTCAACTAAATTTCAACTAAATAAGAATTATTTGGGAAATATTTATTGACTGTTATATTAACAGCATCAGGCACCAAAATGAAACATGTAACATTTATTCCAAAAATATTTGCAGAACACCTGCTCTATGCCAGGGGTCTCTCTAGATTCTGAGAATGCGATGCTGAAAAGTTAAATAAAAACAGAAGTAAAATAAGGAGCATATGAAAGTACATTCAACCCAAACCTTCTAGTAACTCCTTGCTCAATACCTCACCATCTTTTTTTAATCCTGTGGAACATTTCACTAAATCAAAAACAGATACTCACAAAAGTACTTGCACACAAATGTTCACAAATGTAGTTCTATTCAAAATATCCAAAGGGTACAGCAACACGGATGTCCATTGACAAACAGAGAAATACAATGTATATCTAGACAATGAATGCTGTTCATCTGTAATAAGGAATGAAATACTGACACATGCTACAACATGGGTGAAGTTTTACAACATTATAAGTGAAAGAGACCATGCACCAAAAAAACACATAAATATGGATTCATTTATATGAAGCATCCAGAATATGTAAATTCCCAGAGACAGAAAGTGTATTGGTGGCTGTCAGGGGTGGGAGGTGGAAGTGAGAGGAACAGAGAGTGACTGCCCAGTGACTACGTAGTTTTTTGGGTTTTGGTTTTTGTTTTTTTCTAGTGAAGAGAATGTTCTACAAATCAATAATGTTGTGAATATACTAAATGCTGCTGAGTTGTAAACTTTAAAATGGTGTGTTGTTATGTCAATTTTACCTCAATAAAAACGTCTATAAACAATAATGATGTTATCCTAGTGTCTGGATGTGCTGAGAATATAAATGGCTTTGCCAACTAAAGTAGATCTTCACACAGTTGATTTGATTGGGGGAACTGTCAAGATGGCAGAAATCATTGAAATAGCCAAGTCCAGTTGGTAACCATGTCTAGACATTGTCCCAGTTGGGGGTCTCTTTAAAATCATTACGATTCAAGTTGTTTTAACGGTTTGGACATGGTCCTTTGTTCACTAAATTTGTACGGTGAGGAGAATGTTGCACAGAAGCCAGAAGACAGCAATTCAATTCTAATTTACTTGAAGACTTCAAAGCTTGACTTAGAGCTTGGAAAAGGAACAGTGATTTCCAAGAAAGAAATAAGCTATAACATAATTTGGGAGGCCTTCAAATCCCTAGTTTGAGGTAAATTAATAAGCTATTCATTCTACAAGCTAAATAAATATGCATAAGAGATAAACAATCTTTAATTGGAAATTAAAAAGTCACTGCTAAACTTGTCTTTATCCATATAAATCATATCATCAATTATTATTTCTTCCCACTGTGTAGACTCTTATTATCTGTAAAGTGGAGATAGTCACCTTCCTCATAGGGATTAGAAGCATATTGGAAATGACTAAGTTCTTGGAAATGACATACTTTATTAAGTCCATAAAATGATATTTAAACCCAGGTTTTTGAAGAGATAACAAGAGACAGGAGAAACTGTAGAAGTGAAATACAATTTGGGAAATGAAAGAGAAATAGGCCCCACCCTATTGATCTCTATGTCTGATTTATGTTAGTTTTGCCATAATTAGCTAAGAAATTGTATTTGAAATCCATTTTCCAGGCATATATGATCAAAACGTAAACATTCTCTTCAGGCTTCTCTTTTTTCCTGAATACCCTCTCCCTCCTCCCCAGCAAATCAATGATTCTAAAATCTGATTCTAAAATCTAAAATCTAAAATCAGTGATTCTAAAGTTTTTCTAAATGAATCTATCATCCATTTTTTTCTTACTTCCATTGTTATCATGGTAAGTATATTATTCATGATTCTTCAGAGAAGTGGAATCAATAAGAGATTTTATACATATGCATTATAGGAATTGGTTCATGTGATGATAGGGCCTGAGAAGTCCTACAATCTGTCAATCTGTCATCTGCACACTGGAGAACCAGGAAAGCTTGTGTTGTATTTCAGCCTGAGTCTGAAGAGTGGAAAACTGGAGAGCTGGTGTGTGAGGGCAGTAGGAACAGGGTATCCCAGTTCATATAGAAAGAGTGAATTGGCCTTTCCTCCACTTTTTTATTCTATTTAGGCTCTCAGTGGATTGAGTTATGATGTCCACATTGGTGAACACATCAATCTGTACTCAGTCTACCAATTCAAATACTAATGTCTTCTCGAAGTATACTCCCAGAAATATTCAGAAATATTCAGAAATGATGCTTAACTGAGCATCCTTGGCCCAGTTAAGGTGAGACATAAAATTAGCCATCACCATAAGTAAATCATCTTTACTTGGAAATTAAAAAGTCAGTGCTAAAACATGCCATGATTTATATAAATCACACTATCTATTGCTATATTTTGTAAATGTTAATTTATTTTGTCTGAAAGCAGGGGCTAAGTGCTTCCTTCATAAGGATTTATGTATATTATAGTGATGAAATTCTTTGAAAATGACACATACTATTTTTTAATTCAATTAGCCAACATACAGTACATCATTAGTTTCAGACGTAGAGTTCAGTTATTCATCAGTTTCACATAACACCCAGGGTTCATCATATCATGTGTCCTCCTTAATGCCTATCACCCAGTTACCCCATCCCCCACCCATCTCACCTCCAGCCACCCTCAGTTTGTTTCCTAGAGTTCAGAGTCTCTCATGGTTTGTCTCCCTCTCTAATGACTTCCTATTCAGTTTTCCCTCCCTTCACCTATGATCCTCTGCCCTGTTTCTCATATTCCACATATGAGTGAAACCATATGGCAATTTTCTTTCTCTGATTGACTTATTTCACTCAGTGTAATACCTTCCAATCCATTGGTGTAAATGGTAAGTATTCAGCCTTTCTAATGGCTAAGTAATATTCCATTGTGCATACATACGTGTGTGTGTGTGTGTGTGTGTGTGTGTATCACATATTCTTTATCCATTCATCTTGGCTCTTTCCACAGTTTGGCTATTGTGGACACTGCCACTATGAACACTGGGGTACAGGTACCCCTTCTGATCACTGCATTTTTATCATCAGGGTAAATACCTAGTAGTGCAATTGCTGGGTTGTAGGGTAGCTCTATTTTTAACTTCTTGAGGAACCTCCATACTGTTTCCCAGAGAGGCTATACCAGCTTGTATTCACACCAAGAGTATAAGAGAGTTCCTCTTTATCCACAACTCACCAACAATTGTCATTTTCATGACTTGTTAATTTTAGGCATTCTGACTGGTATGAGGTGGTATCTCATTGCGGTTTTTATTTGTATTTCCCTGATGCCAAGTGATCTTGAGCTTTTCTCATGTGTCTGAAAATGGCACATATTAATTCCTCTGCAATGTTACTGAAAAAACTAGATTGGTTTCTTGAGTGATGTTGAAAGTTTTATTAGTTATCTATGGTTGTTCCAAATCACCCCCAAACTTAGCCACTGAGAATGATAAATATTTATTATTTCAAGGTCTCTATGGATTGTGAATTTGAGAGTAGCCTAACTGGGTGACTCTGGCTCGGGATGTCTAATGAGTCTGCAAACAAGATATCAACTATAGGTGGTCATCTGAAGCCTTGACTGGAATATTCTGTTTCTCTGGATGTTGGTAGGCCTTAGAAGATCCTTCCAGTTCACACAGGTGGTAGGAAGTCTCAGAAGATCTTCATGGTTCACTCATGTGGGCTTCTCTACAGACCTCCTTCATGGCAGGACTTCCCCCAGACCAAGTGACCTAAGAGGAAGCAAGAAAGAATGCCCAATATGAAAGCCACCATCATTTATAATCTAATTTTTGAGGTGGGAATCCAACATTTGTGCAATATTCTTTTCATGAGAAGTGAGTCACTAAGTCCAGCCAACATTCAAGTGGAGATAATTACACAGGGTGTCAATATAAGGAGGCAGGTTGAGACTCACTTGAAGGCTGCCTCCCACAAATAGAAAATATACGCTATTGATTCTAACAACTCATTATGAAAAGAGCCTAGATTTTGTTTGAATCCAAACTGTCACTAGTTATCTTCTGAAAACTTGGGTAATTTTTTTTTTAATTCTTAGAACTTCTGTTTGCTTCTCTTACAATTTAGTATGATCATATGCATCTCACAAAGTTGATAGAAAAACCAAATGATGATCATCATAGCAGATGCCATAAAGTGATGGCATAGGGTTGTCATAAGCAATCATCACCAAACAGAAGAGAGACATCTGCTTATTGATGTCTGAGAATGTTGTTACACACAGCATTCTCAGGAGAAGGAGGACACAAAGTTGTCCTGATCATCTGAGACTGGATGCTGAATTATATAAGCCTTAAGAGGTCATTTTTCATCTTTTCACTTGATCCTGTCTCAATGGCCGCCCTCAATCCCCATCTCATTTAGCTGCTAAGGCATTTCAGAGGGGTCACTGATTGCTGGGAAGACATACCACACATCCACACATACACATAAATTTCAAAGCAAGTGTGTTGCTACTGGATTCTCTGTGTAAGAATCATTCTTCAAAATTGGAAAAAAAGACTGAATTTTTACTACCCTTTCAAGCTCAGAGCTCAGAGCTTGTACCACTGTCCCAGGAGACCTGGCAATCTAATTATTTCTGTTAAGGGAATGTTTACAAGCTCTAAGTCTACAGAAACATGTGTTCATCTAGGTGAAGACATGCTGGGGGAGTGTGTAAATGTGTTAGAAAACATAGAAATGTTTTTATATAGCAATGAAGTGGATTTAGCAATATCTCTGAAATATCTCTGCCTCAAACTCTATCACTGAAAAAGTTGGGCTTTTAATCCCTCTTCATTCCTATATTCTTATCCCCATTTAATTTGATGAGCCAGTTTCTAAAGAGCAACCTTACTCTTTACTGAGCTCTTGCACCTAGGAATGAAACTTCTTTTTCATGAACATCAAGGATTGTCATGAGGTGGCCCAATCCATTCCTTGCCCAGTCTTTTGCAAAAACATTCTGTCCAGGCGCACAGCACCTATAATCTTAACTTATATGGATGAAGAATCTCTGTGTCTACATTTCCAGGGAAACTGCAGATGGGACTTGAATTGTGGAGAGTTTTCTGCTCTCACTGTTGCACTGATCCAGTTGTACCCACAGGCGGGCACAACCTAAGGAATCTTGAGTTATGCTGTTTGTGTGTCTGTCTCACCATTTATTCAAGTTCTCCTGCTTCAGACTCTGTGCTAATTCATCTCTACCTTCCTCATGCTGAGCATTTAAAAATGCTCAGCAAATGTTTTATTGAATGTAAATACGTATTGACTATAAAACATAGCAGATGTATATAAGAAGTATACATCACTTTATGAAATAAGGAAGACCATGATAGAAATCATAAACAAGGCCAAAAAGACTTCCGTGGGGACCAAACAGAAAATAATAGCCACCCATATGTTTGCCATGCAGAATTTTGTGAATCTCAATAAAAGAATGAGGAAAGAGGTGATTTTAAAACTTAAAAGTCTATGCCATTTCTTGTTTTTTAACATTGAAAATGACCAAAGCTTCTTAACTAAAATTCCCCAGTCTATTCACAGACAGTAATAACTAGTATTAAGTCATAGTTAACAGCTACATTGATTTTACTGTTTCCCATTAATCAACCCACAAATATTTGTAAGTATATTGTATATTTATAACCATAAATTCTCCTAGTAGAACATTAGACACAAGGTATCTATACAATGGCATCTCTGTCTTTGAGAAATATTGACATTATGGTCAGAAAGGGCCATGATTTTACCTCTACTTCAAAAACAACTTCTACTGCTATTGATAATAAGAGGAATAAGAATAAGGATAAGGATAGAATAAGAATAAGAATAAGAATAAGAATAAGAATAAGAATAAGAATAAAAGAATAAAGAATAAGAAGAAGGAAGAGGACAGGGGACAGGGAAGGTGAATGTGATGGCAAAGGAGAGGGGGAGGGGAAGAGTGAGGGAGAGGGTGAGGAGGGAGCAGGAGAAGGAGGAGCAGAAGAAGAAGGGAAGGAGGAGGAAGAGGAAGGGGAAGGGAAAGAAGAGGAGGAGGAGGAGGAAGATGACAACAAAATTAGTAGCAACAAGCAATCCCTTGCATATATTGAGCACTGCATTGAGGAACTTACATGGGTAAGCTCATGTAAGTTACGTTACAATGAAGATACTATTTTTCTCTCTAATTTACATTGGGGTTTAGCAAAGAGATACCAGGTTGGCAAATTTAAATAATTTGGCCAAAGTCAGAGTTGGAATCAGGATAAAAGTATTCAGCACCAGGCTGTCTGAATCTCAGAGTTTATTATGATCACTTTACAGATCACTCTTAATTTCATTTTGCGGGTGAGCAGGCTGAAGTTCAACACAATTGCCCAGGTTCAAAAGAGCCAGGATGTGGAAGAGGAAGCAATGGACATGGTTCCCTGGGACTCCCGAGAAGGAGCCCCTAACCTACAGAATGAGGCCAAATCTTCTGTCAGGAATGCCTTCTTTATCTTGCCAATGATCTTGTCGTAGGTTCAGTGCTGACAACCTCTTTCCAACACCTTGTGCCTTTGCAATTTAAATGACCACACAACCAAAATGAGAGTTTAATTTGAAGCAGTAAAAGTATAGGCTTTGGAATCAAAATTCAGTTCAAATTTTGTCTGAACTTGTTCAGTAGTTTTGCAAGCTTGAACATGTTATTCACATTTTCTGTGTGTCACTGGCTCCCTTCATTCCTTCAAACATATTGACCTGGTGCCAGTTCTGTTCTAGCATCTTTCTAGACCCCAGAGAGCGAGTGGTAAACAAAACTAGGTCTTAACCTCAGGGAGCAGATAGGCTCAGGGGACACATAAATAATAAAATACACATTGAAAATGTAAAGAATATGGAAAAATAAAGAGAACCATGGACTAAGTAAAGGAATGTAACTTAAAAGCAAGGGAGCCATAAAAACTGATAATCCAAATACTATTATTTTGCCTCATGCTGAAATGAAATGTCAATAAAGCACGGAATATGCATTTCCTTCTGTTTCCAGAGTTGGAGGTCACCCTGTAGAGTGGTCAGCTAACGTCTTTTCAGGAAGATAACAGCTTGGAGAGCTTTGAATGAACAGAGACTTTGAACCACGTGATTATATGTGGGGAGAGGGGAGGGGAAAAAAAAAAGTGAATGGTAGATGCTGTAGTTTGTGCAAAAACACATGAGGTTCCATAGCCAGAAAGTGTGGTGGGATGGTGGGAGGGATGGGGCATAAGGTGAGGCAGGTGTGCAGGCCCCAGTGTCCACAACTGGGACATGGGGTTTTAGTCCACAGATGATGAAAAGTCACCTAATCGTTTTGAATAGAATCCAGGCATGTCCCCTGTGACATTTTACACAGGAGATGATCGTTACTTAATTTTTAGGCTGCATGCAACCATTATTTGAGATAAACTATGGAATATGGGCCCCTTCCCACTCCTGGCACAAAGCCAATTTCCACAAACACTAATTCTTGCCTCTCTCCTTCCCTTAATTATTCCTTAGGCTTAGATGTCTGCAGACAGGAGGTGGCATTCTTTAGAAGGGGAACATTCAGGGATGCTGTTTCCTTGAAACAGACCTCACTCTTCTTTGTTCTTTGGCTGCCAGTTGGGCCTGGGTCTGAAAGAGTGGTCTTTCAACACTGGCTTTTGCAAAATCCCTGGGGAGATTGGCAAATGCAGGGCCAAGATGAGGACAAAAGTCGGAGGGGGATTTGATCCAAGTGGGAGGCAGATAATGAGAGAATTAATTCAGGTCAAGGCAAGAAGAAAGCGAGGGAGAGAAACCCAGGCAGTGGATGCGTATTGGAATGGCAAGTGACTGAATGTCACCTTTCCTGCCGCAGAGGCACAGCCCACTAGCAGCGCACTCTGCAGCGGGCCAGAGAGTCTACTGGAAAGGCCTATCTCTCAGGAGGAGACGGGAGGGGTTCCAACACTGAGCACAGAGAGGTGGGCTCAGCCCTCCCGCTAACCGCTGATGAATGGCAAAACTGGCTTTCAGCTGATAAAAGCGCCCTCGGGGGAGTTGAAGGCTTATACAATTGCTTCCAAAAGGAAACTCTTTCCCTCAGATGATTGCAAACTGCATCAAATGGAACTCCACAAGCCAACCACATTTTCAAAAGTAGTTGGCTCAGGTAAAGATGTTGCTTAGATCAGGGTTTGCAAACTCAGGAATCCTTCATTTATTTTTGAGAAACTTCTATGTGTCCAGGACTCCTTAGATGGGGTTGCAACTGAATACGGGTCAAAATCCCTGCTTTCTCAGAATGGAATTTATATACTTTGGGGGTCAGGGGACAGACAAAAAAAAGAGAGTATGCTAAATATAAGGCATTACCAGTGGTGAAAAATTCTGGGGTTAAAAGGGTTAGCAGGTGTGAGGGTTAAGTAGGGAGGATCTGATGGAAGCTCTGTCTGAGAAGGTGACAACACAGCCCCGGGGGGTGGGGGTGGGGGGCTTAGTCTTGAGCTCTGGGGAGGTGGGGAAATGGGGGACGCTTCCCTGGTGGAGGGAAGAACAGGAAAGGTCGAAGGAGGGAAGCTCAGTTGAGGTCAGAAGGCGTACAGCCACAGGTCTTGCAGGATTGTATGGAAGTGGTGAGATGTGATCCACATTCATGTGAGCAGAGGAGTGACTGAGGCAGCCTGAACTTGCTTGAAAGGGTCATTCAGACTGCCATGCTGAGAAGACTACTTGGGGCTTCAGACCAGAAATGGGGACACTGGTTACAGCAATCTGAATCAGATTCAGACCTGAAGACCCAGACCCAGGCATTGTGCTGCAGGCAGTAAAAGGGGGGAGAGGGAGATTATGGGCCTATTTTAAATTTAGAGGCAACAGGATAGGTTGATCTATTAGATTGAGTGTATAAGGAGAAGCTAGGGGTCCCTTGCTGAAGTTGAAGAGTAGAAGGACTTTGGAAGTAAGTTGAATGCTGGCATTGAAGGGGGATCAGGAGCTCATTTGGAGGGCTACTGAGCTGGACATGTCTAGGATATATTAAAGTAGAGGTCTTCTGAAGGCCTAGCATTGAGGGGAGTTTCCATCTCTCATGTAGACTCTGAGGTAGGTAGGGGCCATTCGGAGTGCTGGGGGTTCAGGATTCAGAAGATCTATGATGACTCAGGAGAAAGTCATGACTGAGGAGCAGGGCTGACCATGCCTGTGGCAGTATAGAATACTTGGAATGGCCATCCCTTTTCTAAATATCAGTGAGCCTTTTCCATAGATTAGAGGACTCACATAGTTTGAATCTCAGAGGTGTAATTTTGAGCTCCAGTGTTTCCAGGTTAGACCATCTTTTCCAGTTTATTACCACTCAGAGCTGGATTTAAAGGAGAGCTCTTTCTGATCCTCCAGCAGATTGGGTGGTGGATACAGAAACCCCCTCTGACTCTTATCAAGAGGGTGCCTCATTCCTATCTCTCACAACACCAGAGGCCTCAGCTGTCACTTTACCCCCAATGAAGCTGTGATTAGAACTGATGATCTGCTTTTTGGATGAGCCCCATCAAGGCTGTATCTTTGTTTACCTCTTGGTCTCCTAATCTCTCATCACATACCCTTGCATCTAAGGCTACTTAGAAGTGTCCTCCTCAGATTTGATTTGGCTATTCCCAAATTCTTTACAGTCTCACACACTTTTCCAAGGCAACCTCAGAAAGCATTGCCTCTCACTAACAAACCAGAAGAGAACCCTGTAGTTCTTCTTGTCCCTGAATTCATTCATCTGTCTATACCTGCACCTGTATATCCCCTTTCCTACCTATTCTAACCTCTTTCCCTACTGCAATAGATTAACGTCCTCCCGCCTGTGAAGGTAAATCCTGGATTTATGCAGCAAATCCTATAAGAAATTACTTACTCAGGTATTTCACTTCTGTGATTATCCTTTTCCTCTTGCAGTATCAAGATTTCTTCGCTCAGTTGCCTCTAAAACACCCTGTTATATAGTACAGAACATTCTGTAATAACTCCTCCCATCCTGGCACTGTAGCTACCTGCCTCCTTCTCTAGCTCGCTTTGAGCAAATGCTAGAAGACCTGGCCCTACTCACTGTTTCCCCATCCACACTGACCCTTCTTTACTGAACTTACTCCCAACTGCTCTTTCCCTCCACATTACCACTAGGACTGCCTTGGCCAAGATTACTGATGTCTTCAACATGGTTAACTCCATGGTCCATTCAAGTTCTCACGTAGCTGACCTGTTGGTGGTGTTGGGAGAACACAACCCTTCCATTTTGTTTATTTAATTTCCCACTGAATTTCCTCATATTTTACCAGCTGAGCTTCCTCGGTCATCTTTGTTGGGTTCCCCTATCTTTTATAGAAAATTTGCTCTTATGAAAATTAAATGATGCCTCTAAGCTACCTAATAACAACGCAGTCAGTTCTCTCTCTCCACCCCATCCCTGTGAGTGTGTGTTGGATTTCTTTTGTTTTCTTTGTCTTTCGGTGTGATTCAGTTTATTTCAAGGCACTTCACTGAGCACTTTTGCAGTTGTTTAAAGCTCATGTTCTGAAACAATTTCCTTTCTTGCCTCACTGCCTAGATGATCTCACTGAGTTTCACAGCTTTCTAAAAAACTGTACCCTTAACATTCACAAATTAAATTTCAGTCCATCGTCTTTTACCTGAGCTCCACACTCAATGGATCACTGACATGTGCAGGAAATTCCTCACAATTCATATATCCAAAGGAGAACTATCAGTTTCAACCCTGCACACAGCATCTTTCCTAGTGCAGTAAATGGCATCACCATTCCATCAGCTGCCTGTGTCAAAGATCTATGGTCACCTCCAAATTCCTTCTTTCCTTCAAAACCTTTATGCAATATCTCACCACGTCCAATGAACTACACCTTCCTCATGTAGATTGCATTTGGCCATTTTCTACCATTCCCAGGGTTGCATTACTTCATCCCTGGTCTATTACTATGTTCTTACTGATCTCTCCACTTCCATGCTTCTGCTCCTGAAGATTTATAACATAGCAATTTGTTTTCTAGTTTGCTGTCTTTTTTTTTTTTTTTTTTTTTTTAACTAAGATGTAAGATCTATTGGTGAAAATATCTTGCCTTTTGTTTTCCGGTATATGCTCTATGCCCTGAAGTATAGTTTGGCACACAGCAGGTACATAACATATGTATTGAATAGATGCACAGACAGTGAATGAATGCGTATGGTTTGAAGATGGATCATGGGAATTTATTCAAAGAACATAAACATTCAACAGTATTAAGTTAAGTGTTATTTTTCTGACATTGCTTGGCTAATTTTATTCAGTTGAGCTACTGGTACAGTAAACAAAGAACCACCCAGATATCTAGAAATTATAGTGTTTACTATGGTGTAAATTTGCCATTAAATTATAGACAAAAGTGGTCATCTAACTGCTACACAATATGCCTTTCTCTAAAATAAAAGGATTGATTTGATTTCTCAGTTCCCATTCAGCTTTCATAATCTAATTTTGTATCTAACTTAAAGTACCAAATTATTGATTCTGAGCAGCTTATATGTTTAAAATTGTTCTTCTGTCTTACACCAAATAAATAAAACCAGTTTTAACTTATACCTTGAAAAAAATTCTCACCACCCCTTTTTGTATAAGGAATTGCAATTTCTGCCCTCAAGAAGTATCTCTATTGGCTGAGGTATTTTATTTAATAAATATAATTACATAAATTATATATAACATATATATTTAATATTTAATATATGTACTAAATATGTATTATGTGTGTTACATATGCATATGTACTGTGTGCAAAATATCTCTCAAAAGTGCCAGTGGTCTACTGCAGCATGCTTGTTGTAGGTCACGAGAGTTCACTGTTAACCATTCAGAAATTTGGGGAGTAAAATACCAAATATTAGTAGCTTGAAAGTAGCCAAGGAGGAAGCCAGAGAAGTCAGAGAAAACTACAAGTCAGAAGGTTTTGTTTTATTTTGTTTTGTTTTCCCTGTAAGGCTGATTTACCAGCAGACCACTGGCAGTGATGTTCTTTTTCTGTTTGTTTGTTTGTTGTTTGTTACCAGAGCAATTAAGAATATCTATCTTCTTTTTCTTTAGGGCAAGAAGCACAGACACACAAACACACACACACACACACACACACATACCTGACTGAAAGAGAAAATTACTAGCAGTGTCTGTCTAGGTACTTTGTAAAGTCCAAATTTCTTGATTTTCATAAAAGCATTGTATATTTCATATGTTCATTTTGTATGTGTGGAAATTGAAGGCAGGAGAAATGAATCATCCCCTCCAGTGTTTTCTCTTTGCTTTCTTTTTTTTCCCCTCCTTCCCTCCCTCCTGCCTTTACCCCCACTTTTTTTTTTTAATGTTTTATTTATTTATTGACAGACAGAGATCACAAGTAGGCAGAGAGGCAGGCAGAGAGAGAGGAAGGGAAGCAGGCTCCCTGCTGAGCAGAAAGCTGTGGGGCTCAATCCCAGGACCCCGGGATCACATGACCTGAGCCAAAGGCAGAGGCTTTAACCCACTGAGCCACCCAGGAGCCCACAGCCACCCAGGCGCCCCACCACCACTTATTTCTTTTAAGAAAGACATTGTTTAGAAAGGAGATTGACTGAATTTTTGTAAGTAGGATTTTGAATTACTATACAAACTTTAAATACGTATATATATGTATTTGTATATGTATATATAATATCTTTAAGTATATATGTATATATAATATGTTTAAATATATATTTGTATATGTGTATATATAAATATATTTTATTTATATATAAAATACATTATTTTAATATAAAATATATATTATATATCACATATATATTTAAATTAATATATATAAAATTGCCAATTATATATAACATACAAATTTGTGTATATAGCATATAATATATATAAATTTATATATAATATAATATAGATTATATAGTATATATAAATTATACATTGTAAATTATATACTATATATTTATAATTTATATATTTGTATTGATAGATAAAATTAATATTGCATGTAATATATATCTAATAAATATATATCTATATAAATAAATATATAAATAAAATATATAATGTATAATATGTAATATTATATATTTTATATATAATTTTAAATATTTTATAATTTTGTAAAGAAAATAATTTTATAATATAAATGATTTTTAATTTTATATAAAATAGTTTTATATAATTTATTATGAATTAAATTAATTTAATATATTAATTAAATATATTTTTTCTTTTCTTTTTTTTTTTCACCCAGACCTATAAGTAGAAGTGGTAAATGAGACAAGGAGAAAGTAGGAGGAGTTATTGAAAATAAAGTATGTGAGACACCAAAATTAAGCTCCATGAGGGAAAGGGTAGAGAAGGAGGTAGGACAACTCCATTCCTGTGTGCAAACTAAAAAGAGTAAGAGTGGGATAGTAAAGAGGAGACTTGCTTAACAATCTTCATTCATACATAAATATTACATATCTGCGATGAACCACATGGAGGTCTTTTTAACAATTGGGGCACTTTGAGGTGTTTTAGACTTGAAACTTTTTCTTAATTAGATACATATATCTAGATAATATGATCTGTGTGAAACAGGTAACATACACTTTAAGAATGCTCTGTTGATCAGGAATACTATTGTAGTCGGAGTTTCCCAGAGAACAGAAAATGGAACCAGTAGCTTTATTGTAAGAAGACAGGCTTACATGATATGGAGGCTGAGGAGTCTCACGGTCTACTGTCTGCAAACTAGAAAGTCGGGAAAACCAATGGTACAGATTCCAGTCCAGGTCTGAAGACCTGAGAACCAGGAATGTTAAGGGCAGAAGATCAAGGACCCAGCTCAACAGTTGGACATAGTTAGTTCAACCTTCTTATGCCTTTCCTTTTCATTCTATCTAGGTCCTGAAAGGATTGGATGAGGCACACTCACACTGGAGAAAACCATCTGCTTTTCTCAGTCTATGGATTCAAATGTGAATCTCTTTGAGAAATACCCTCACAAACATATTCAGAAATAATGTTTAACCAGTTATCTGGGCATTGTATGACTCAGTCAGTTGACAAGTACAATTAACCATCATAAGTGGATAAGATTCTGGCATGAGAATATAATATTGAGGATGTTTTTTACAAAAATAATAGAACTTTCCTGGAATTGGAAACTTGAAAGAAATCACCTTTCAGAACAAAGGCACCAAGAACTTCATGTTGTAGGTTCAGTGAAGTGCCTACTGGGAATCCAGATCACATACAACTACTCAATAATTGCTATTTTAGTGGAACCAATGGACTACAATACCCCTGTCTATGGAAGGGGTCACACTAAAATAATGTATTAGTGTTCTATTGCTGCTATAACAAATTACAACAAATTTAACAGCTCAGGCCAACCCAGATTTATTATCTTATTATTTGGCCAGTCAGACGTCTCACCTGGCTAAAATCAAGGTGTTAGCAGAGTCATGGTCCTTTCTGGAGTTTTTAGAGGTAGAGTGTAAGTCAAAAGGAGAAAACAAAACAAAACAAAACAAAAAAAAATACTAAGTTGATATTGCATTGCTAGAGAGCCACAGCATTTGCTTACCTGCTCTGTAATTATAGGAGGTAGAGAAAATGAGAAAGCAGAAATGGTACAATGACCTCCCTCTGTGATTTTTGAGATGAAGGGAAAGTGTGCTTTGCCAGTTCCCAGGCACTGAAGAGGTATTTGGTCAGGTGAACAGATGAACCTGGGGCTGAAAGTTTGCTGGAGACCACTGCAAGCAAGGGAAAAACAAGCAGTCCAGTCTCACAATGCACCACTGGCAAAAATACTCTCATTGACCAAACTCATCTTGGGATCTTTTTGTTGTTGTTGTTGTTGTTAATATTTATTTTATTTATTTGAGCAAAAGAGAGTGAGGGGTGGAAGGGCAGAAGGGGAGGGAGAGAGAAACCCAAGCTGACTCCGTGCTCCAATGTGGGGCTCAATCCCAGGATCCTGAGATCAGGACGTGAACTGAAACCAAGAGCTGAAAGCTTAACCCACCCAGGAACCCTTTCTTAGGCTCTTCTAAGCTTGTTCAAGTAGGCCTAACTTTTGGATTTCTGTGTTTACCTCTGTATCTTCCAATAATAGCAAGAACCCTAGTAAGTCAGTTGAGTCAGAATTCCCCATCCTCTATATCTGACTACTCTTGATATGAAATTGAATTTCTCACCCTCAATCATCTCCTGAGTCCAAGTTCTGCCTGATCACCCTGACCTGCCTTCAAGAAGAATCCTGTTAGGTCATTTTAATTAGAATTTCTTCTAACCCCCAATGTTTCCTCTTAGTTTTGTTTGTTTGTTTTGTTTTTGTTGTTGTTTTGTTTTTTTCTTAAGTAGGCTCCATGCCCATGTCAAGTCCAACACCAGCCAAACTCACAACACTGAGATCAAGATCTGATCCGAAATAAAAAAAAAAAAAAATCAGATGCTTAACTGACTGAGCCACCTAGGGGACCCCCTCTTAGAGATTTTCCATCCACCCACTTCCACCTCCCCTGCTCCTTGGTTATAAACATTTATATTCACTCTTCCTTATTGTGTTGGAGTTGAATCCAATCTGTCTTCCTCACTTCAAAAGCCCATTGAGGGGTCCCTCCCACTATTGTGATGACCTCTCTTGAATAAAATTTGCCTTACCTTTCTTTAACAAGTGTCACAAATAGGGTTCTCTTTAGTACCATCAATACCTAAAGAAAGGTAAATCTTTAATCTCTCACCAACAGGACTCCCACTCATCTACAGTGAACCAATAGACACTAAGCTGGAAATGGACGATAGAGATCATGGTAAAGGAGGCAGACACCTCATCACACAAACCATTGGATTGAGCTTAAGCATCACCATGTCATTGACTTCTTTCTCCCTTTCAAAACTGGAGCAAGCATGGAGAAAGGGGTGGTGATAGTAAAAAAGTGGATCATGCCTTAGTCTATATTCCAGGCTATAGAAAATTCAAGTGAAGCCTGTGCTGGAAAGAAGAGAGCTTAGCATTGTTAGCCTCCACTGAGAAAATAAAGCTATATTTCTATTACACAGTTCAGTCTCTTCAATTAAACTAATTAAAATAGGAAAAAAGTAGATGGCAAAGGTACACAAATAAGAGTGGATTAATAGGACATTAGAAAGTCAGACTGAAACCAGTTCACAGAGGACCCTGCCTCTCTGGTTTAAGGTGTGATGCTGTCAGCTACAGAGCGCAGGTGGAAATAATTGAAGGAGCAACTTCAGAAACAAACAACTGCCAGGGGAACTTCACTCTTTTTGGAGCTCTACCAGTGTTGAACTAAGAAACTGGGACCAACTCATGGTGTAATG
Source organism: Martes martes (assembly GCF_963455335.1). NCBI lineage: Eukaryota > Metazoa > Chordata > Mammalia > Carnivora > Mustelidae > Martes > Martes martes. Next base: position 147,162,100 of record NC_137889.1, read on the forward strand.
CTTAAATCATCTCAGTGGTAAAAGAAGGAATATTGCTATTGAAAAAAGAAAGGAATCTGGAATACAGGATCAGTGTAAGTGCCTGGCACAGAGGTTTAAAGACATAGGTGATGAAGTCAGAAGCAAGTCAAAGATAGGTCTGCTCTTGTAATTTGGAGGAAATAGGCATCCACATAGACAGAAGTGACAGCAAGGGAAAGGGGGCCCCAGGAGGGAGACCTGATCATGGTAGATAGGAAGCACACAATGACTTTGCAATCTAAGTTTTGGGTACTTCCTTAGAGGACAACTGAACAGCTAGATTTGCCCCCTGAAGCATTTTCACTCTCACGTTGCCAGCCAGCTCATGTGTTGTTGGAGAGACCATGGAATTATATTGGGAAGGAACTTTGCACGTTCTCAAAGAGCCTATTTTGGGGAGCATGAATAATTACTCCAGATGGCTGCTTAAATCTGTTGGCATTGTTTCTACTGTACATTCATTGTTTAGAGACCTATTTTGTTAGATCTCAAAGAGAAGAACAAAGTTGCAATAGTCCTCATATTTAGCATTGATCTCTTTTGTAAGCTTAAAAAAAAAAAAAAAAAAGCTTCCACTGAGAGAAGGTTAACAGAGATGCTGATAGGAAGATTTTTAATAAATTATGTTGGCAGTGGACCCAGAGACCCCCTTCTATAACACAGCTTTAAATTCCAGTGTCTGTTCTCGTGTTTGTGTGTGTGTGTGTGTGTGTACACGTGTTTGCAGAAATATATAACACCTTGCATGGTTTCCTTGATTTAATTTTTTATGAATTCAAAATTATTTAGGATAATTTCGTCAGGGTGATTCAGCAGAGTCAGTGCCCTTCTTAATTTCTGCATCAAATGAAAATATGATTTTTTCCTCTCTATTTTCTTCCTTCTTTGTTTCCTTTCTTCTTTTCTCCCCTCCTCTTTCTTTCTTCATTTATTCATTGGCCCATCCATCCCTTCATTGATTTGCTCACTCTTACAAGCTTCTTTTTCCCCACACACTCTGATTGCTAAACCACCAATAAAAGTTCATTTTTTGGTAAACTATTAAATATATAGCAGAAAACAAAATGGGCAGGAAAAAAAAAACAGTTCTTTCTTTCTTTCTTTCTTTCTTTTTTTTAACTAACAGATTGATGAATTCAAGTATGAATTTTAGGCTAGGTATTTCTTTCTTTTTTTTTTTTAAGATTTTATTTATTTATTTATTTGACAGAGAGAGATCACAAGTAGACAGAGAGGCAGGCAGAGAGAGAGCGAGAGAGAGGGAAGCAGGCTTCCTGCTGAGCAGAGAGCCCAATGCGGGACTCGATCCCAGGACCCTAAGATCATGACCTGAGCAGAAGGCAGCGGCTTAACCCACTGAGCCACCCAGGTGCCCCACAACACAGTTATTTCTTCTGGCAGAGCAGATGCAGGACCAGGTTCTTATAGTATAAGATGAATCTAGACACTAGACCCACCTTTAAGATTTTATGTATTTACTTATTTACTTATTTATTTACAGTGTGTGGAGTGAGGGGAGGGTCTAAAGAAGAGAGAGAGAGTGAATCCCAAGCAGACTCCCTGCTGAGGATGGAACCCAACACCCGGCTTGATCTCACAACCCTGAGATCACGACCTAAGCTGAAATCAAGAGTCAGACACTTAACCAACTCAGTCACCCAGGTACACCTAGATCTGCCTTTAAAGCAATGTTTCTCAACCCGAATCTACATCGATCCTTCATTTGTCTGATGGTTACATCTAAGAAACTAAGCCAGCAAGAGCACAGTAGCAGATGAAGTTTATTTTTTAAAATTTGTATAACCAGTAAGTAACTTTCAATTGTTCCTGTACCTGGTTCTCCATTAAAGGGGAGCCATCATTACTTTATCTGGAGAAGTATTTGAATGAGTTTAGAAGCAGCCTGTTCAAATCACAATAGGACTGTAATAGATGATAGTAGATGGATGAAAGCATAACATGCTCTAAAAGAAGAGAGGGGGGAAATAAAACCTACCAACTTAGAAACGTGGTGACATTTAGTGAGAGAAAAGAGCTCAATAGTAGTCAAAAAAGTCTGCAGATTTTAACAAATTGTTTTTATAACCGGAAACTTGAATAAGTAAGAAAGTATTTCTGCATAATTTTAATTAGATATATTAAAAAAAATGAGACAGTGTAAGACTGAAATAACAATAGAAAGGAAGTCATCTATTACCTATGTTATTCTACACTTTTTTTCTAGAAATTTTCAGCAAAGTAGGCAGAAAAAGGTAAGATGATTTTTTTTTTTTTTTAAGATCTTTATTTGACAGAGAGAGACAGTGAGAGAGGGAATACAAGCAGGGGTAGTGGGAGAGGGAGAAGCAGGCCTCCCTGTTAAGCATGAAGCCCAGAGTGGGGCTGGATTCCAGGACAGTGGGATCATGACCTGAGGCGAAGGCAGCTGCTTAAAGACTGAGCCACCCAGACGCCCAATACAGAATAATTATTGAAGGTTAAAAAAAAAAAAAAATGTCATCTTTGCCATTTGGAAATAACTGAATGCTTACTAGACAAATCCAATAGATTCAGCTTAAAAAAAGCATTTGAGCTAACAAATAATAATAGTGAAATGGTTAATTTTTCAAGGCAAAAAAATGTTTCCTTTACTACATTATAACCACTCCAAAATAAAAGACCATAGACATGGTGGAAACAAAAATGCAAATAACTAAGAATAAACTGATCAAGAAATTTTCAGGGACTACATAAGCATACTTTTTATAATATAAAGAGACATTAAATTAAGGATATTCAAGGTACAGTAGGAAATATAGATACAATTTAGGCTAATGATTTATGTGAGAAGAATTAAATGAAAGTTTTTAAATCTATCTAAATCAATAATACATTCTTGAAAAACAAAATATTAACTTAAATATCAATGGGTATTTGGGACATATTTGACAAAAACATCTTCAAGCTTCTCCATGAGAACAAACAGCAGAAATGCAAAGAAATATTATAAGATGTTTTGTCTTACTATTATTACAGCTTATAAAATTTAGATAATTAAATTGTTGTGATAACAATACAGAAATTGATAGGCAATTTAGAATGTGATGAAAGTCACTATTTGAATGATTGGGGTAGAACTGATTTTTAAAAATACATAATGGAGGATATGTGAAATGGTGAGTGCTGTGAAATATGTAAGCCTGACGATTCACAGACCTGTACCTCTGGGGCAAATAATACATTATATGTTAATAAAAATAATTAATAAATTTAAAAATACATAGTAGAACAATAAGTTTCTTCTGAAAAAATAGTATTTGATCAGTATTTCACTATCTGTACCAAAATAACTTATACAAACACTAATAACGTTAATAAAAAATGTATATAACAAATCTAGAAGAAAATACAGACATGTGAGTCAAGATGGCGGAGAAGTAGCAGGCTGAGACGACATCGGGTAGCAGGAGATCAGCTAGATAGCTTATCTAACCATTGTGAACAACTACAAATCCAACGGGAAATCAAAGAGAAGAAGAGCAACAATCCCAGAAACAGAAAATCGATCACTTTCTGAAAGGTAGGACCTGCGGAGAAGTGAAACCAAAGCGACGGGAAGATAGACCCCGGGGGGAGGGGCCGGCACCCGGCAAGCGGCGGAGCGACAGAGCACAAAATCGGGACTTTTAAAAGTCGGCTCCAGTGGGAGACATCGCTCCAGAGGCTAAACTGGGGGGAAACCCAGGCGGGGTCAGCATAACCCCAGGACCCGCAGGGTCACAGAAGGACTGGGGGTGTCTGAGTGCCGCAGAGCTCGCAGGTATTGGAGCGGGGAAGCCGGCTATAGCGACAAAGCCGAGGAGTGAGCTCTAAGCCCAGGGTTACCTTGTGCCGGTCGCAGGCTGGGTGGGCTCGGAGCGCGGCCGGAGGCCACAGAGACAAAAGCGACCCGGCGCTTTTCTCCAGCTCCAACAATTGACTGCTTTCCTCGAGGCGCGACCGCAAGCCAGGGAGGCGGGACTGTTGGGTGCTTTGCTCTGAGAGCGCACTGAGGAGCGGAACCCCAAGCTCTCGGCTCCTCCGGGCCGAGAGATTGGGAGGCCGCCATCTTCATTCCCGTCCTCCGGAACTCTACGGAAAGCGCTCAGGGAACAAAAGCTCCCGAAAGCAAACCCGAGCGGATTCCTTAGCCCGGCCCCTGGCAAGGGCGGTGCAATTCCGCCTGCGGCAAGGACACTTGAAAATCACTACAACAGGCCCCTCCCCCAGAAGATCAACAAGAAACCGATCCAAAACCAACTTCAGTCACCAAGAACAGCGGAATTCCACAGCAGGAGAAAGCAAATCCTACCTGGACAAAATGACAAGGCGGAAAAACTCACCTCAAAAAAAAGAACAAGAGGCCGTACCGAAGGCTGGAGACCTAATCAATACAGACATAGGTAGCATGACAGATCTAGAGTTCAGAATGACAATTCTCAAGGTTCTAGCCGGGCTCGAAAAAGGCATAGAAGATATTAGAGAAACCCTCTCCGGAGAGATAAAAGCCCTTTCTGGAGAAATAAAAGAACTAAAATCTAACCAAGTTGAAATCAAAAAAGCTATTCATGAGGTGCAATCAAAAATGGAAGCTCTCACTGCCAGGATAAATGAGGCAGAAGAAAGAATTAGTGACATAGAAGACCAAATGACAGAGAATAAAGAAGCTGAGCAAAAGAGAGACAAACAACTACTGGAACACGAGGAGAGGATTCGAGAGATAAGTGACACCATAAGACGACACAACATTAGAATAATTGGGATTCCAGAAGAAGAAGAAAGAGAGAGGGGAGCAGAAGGTATATTGGAGACAATTATTGGAGAGAATTTTCCTAATATGGCAAAGGGAACAAGCATCAAAATCCAGGAGATGCTAAGAACGCCCCTCAAAATCAATAAAAATAGGTCCACACCTCGTCACCTGATAGTAAAATTTACAAGTCTTAGCGACAAAGAGAAAATCCTGAAAGCAGCCCGGGAAAAGAAGTCTGTAACATACAAGGGTAAAAACATTAGATTGGCAGCGGACCTATCCACAGAGACCTGGCAGGCCAGAAAGAACTGGCATGACATATTCAGAGCACTAAACGAGAAAAACATGCAGCCAAGAATACTATATCCGGCTAGGCTATCATTGAAAATAGAAGGAGAGATAAAGAGCTTCCAGGACAAACAAAAGCTGAAAGAATTTGCAAACACCAAACCAGCTCTACAGGAAATATTGAAAGGAGTCCTCTAAGCAAAGAGAGACCCTAAAAGTAGTAGATCAGAAAGAAGCAGAAACAATATACAGTAACAATCACCTTACAGGCAATACAATGGCACTAAATTCATATCTCTCAATAGTTACCCTGAATGTTAATGGGCTAAATGCCCCAATCAAAAGACACAGGGTATCAGAATGGATAAAAAAACAAAACCCATCAATATGCTGCCTACAAGAAACTCATTTTAGACCCGAAGACACCTCCAGATTTAAAGTGAGGGGGTGGAAAACAATGTACCATGCTAATGGACATCAGAAGAAAGCTGGGGTGGCAATCCTTATATCAGATCAATTAGATTTTAAGCCAAAGACTATAATAAGAGATGAGGAAGGACACTATATCATACTCAAAGGGTCTGTCCAACAAGAAGATCTAACAATCTTAAATATCTATGCCCCTAACATGGGAGCAGCCAACTATATAAACCAATTAATAACAAAATCAAAGAAATACATCGACAGTAATACAATAATAGCAGGGGACTTTAACACTCCCCTCACTGAAATGGACAGATCATCTAAGCAAAAGATCAACAAGGAAATAAAGGCCTTAAATGACACACTGGACCAGATGGACATCACAGATATATTCAGAACATTCCATCCCAAAGCAACAGAATATACATTCTTCTCTAGTGCACATGGAACATTCTCCAGAATAGACCACATCCTGGGTCATAAATCAGGTCTCAATCGGTACCAAAAGATCGAGATCATTCCCTGCATATTTTCAGACCACAATGCTCTGAAGCTCGAACTCAATCACAAGAGGAAATTTGGAAAGAACGCAAATACATGGAGACTAAACAGCATCCTTCTAAAAAATGAATGGGTCAACCAGGAAATTAAAGAAGAATTGAAAAAATTCATGGAAACAAATGATAATGAAAACACAACAGTTCAAAATCTGTGGGATACAACAAAGGCAGTCCTGAGAGGAAAATATATAGCAGTGCAAGCCTTTCTCAAGAAACAAGAAAGGTCTCAAATACACAACCTAACCCTACACCTAAAGGAGCTGGAGAGAGAACAACAAAGAAAGCCTAAACCCAGCAGGAGAAGAGAAATCATAAAGATCAGAGCAGAAATCAATGAAATAGAAACTAAAAAAACAATAGAACAAATCAACAAAACTAGGAGCTGGTTCTTTGAAAGAATTAATAAGATTGATAAGCCCCTGGCCAGACTTATCAAAAAGAAAAGAGAAAGGACGCAAATAAATAAAATCATGAATGAAAGAGGAGAGATCACAACCAACACCAAAGAAATACAAACAATTATAAGAACATACTACGAGCAACTCTATGGCAACAAATTTGACAACCGGGAAGAAATGGATACATTTCTAGAGATGTATAAACTACCACAACTGAACCAGGAAGAAATAGATAACCTGAACAGACCCATAACCAGTAAGGAGATTGAAACAGTCATCAAAAATCTTCAAACAAACAAAAGTCCAGGACCAGACGGCTTCCCAGGGGAATTCTACCAAACATTTAAAGAAGAATTAATTCCTATTCTCCTGAAACTGTTCCAAAAAATAGAAATGGAAGGAAAACTTCCAAACTCATTCTATGAGGCCAGCATCACCTTGATCCCAAAACCAGACAAGGATCCCACCAAAAAAGAGAATTACAGACCAATATCCTTGATGAACACAGATGCGAAAATTCTCACCAAAATACTGGCCAATAGGATCCAACAGTACATTAAAAGGATTATTCACCACGACCAAGTGGGATTTATTCCAGGGCTGCAAGGTTGGTTCAACATCCGCAAATCCATCAATGTGATACAATACATTAATAAAAGAAAGAGTAAGAACCATATGATACTCTCAATAGATGCTGAAAAAGCATTTGACAAAGTGCAGCATCCCTTCCTGATTAAAACTCTTCAAAGTGTAGGGATAGAAGGCACATACCTCAATATTATCAAAGCCATCTATGAAAAACCCACCGCAAATATCATTCTCAATGGAGAAAAACTGAAAGCTTTTCCGCTAAGGTCAGGAACACGGCAGGGATGTCCGTTATCACCACTGCTGTTCAATATAGTACTAGAAGTCCTAGCCTCAGCAATCAGACAACAAAAAGAAATTAAAGGCATCCAAATCGGCAAAGAAGAAGTCAAACTATCACTCTTTGCAGATGATATGATACTATATGTGGAAAACCCAAAAGGCTCCACTCCAAAACTGCTAGAACTTATACAGGAATTCAGTAAAGTGTCAGGATATAAAGTCAATGCACAGAAATCAGTCGCATTTCTTTACACTAACAACAAGACAGAAGAAAGAGAAATTGAGGAGTCAGTCCCATTTACAATCGTACCCAAAACCATAAGATACCTAGGAATAAATCTAACCAAAGAGGCAAAGAATCTATACTCAGAAAACTATAAAGTACTCATGAAAGAAATTGAGGAAGACACAAAGAAATGGAAAAATATTCCATGCTCATGGATTGGAAGAACAAATATTGTGAAAATGTCTATTCTACCTAAAGCAATCTACACATTTAATGCAATCCCTATCAAAATCCCATCCATTTTTTTTAAAGAAATAGAACAAATAATCCTAAAATTTATATGGAACCAGAAAAGACCTCGAATAGCCAAAGGAATATTGAAAAAGAAAGCCAAAGTCGGTGGCATCACAATTCCAGACTTCAAGCTCTATTACAAAGCTGTCATCATCAAGACAGTATGGTACTGGCACAAAAACAGACATATAGATCAATGGAACAGAATAGAGAGCCCAGAAATAGACCCTCAACTCTATGGTCAACTAATCTTCGACAAAGCAGGAAAGAATATCCAATGGAAAAAAGACAGCCTCTTCAACAAATGGTGCTGGGAAAATTGGACAGCCACATGCAGAAAAATGAAATTGGACTATTTCCTTACACCACACACGAAAATAGACTCAAAGTGGATGAAGGACCTCAATGTGCGAAAGGAATCTATCAAAATCCTTGAGGACAATGCAGGCAGCAACCTCTTTGACCTCAACCGCAGCAACTTCTTCCTAGGAACATCGCCAAAGGCAACAGAAGCAAGGGCAAAAATGAACTATTGGGATTTCATCAAGATCAAAAGCTTTTGCACAGCAAAGGAAACAGTAAACAAAACCAAAAGACAACTGACAGAATGGGAGAAGATATTTGCAAACGACCTATCAGATAAAGGGCTCGTATCCAAAATCTATAAAGAGCTTATCAAACTCAATACCCAAAGAACAAATAATCCAGTCAAGAAATGGGCAGAGGACATGAACAGACATTTCTGCAAGGAAGACATCCAGATGGCCAACAGACACATGAAAAAATGCTCCACATCACTCGGCATCAGGGAAATACAAATCAAAACCACAATGAGATACCACCTCACACCAGTCAGAATGGCTAAAATTAACAAGTCAAGAAATGACAGATGCTGGCGAGGATGCGGAGAGAGGGGAACCCTCCTACACTGTTGGTGGGAATGCAAGCTGGTGCAACCACTCTGGAAAACAGTGTGGAGGTTCCTCAAAAAACTAAAAATAGAGCTACCCTACGACCCAGCAATTGCACTCCTGGGTATATATCCTAAAGATACAAACGTAGTGCTCCGAAGGGGCACGTGCACCCGAATGTTTATAGCAGCAATGTCCACAATAGCCAAACTGTGGAAAGCGCCTAGATGTCCATCAACAGATGAATGGATAAAGAAGAAGTGGTATATATACACAATGGAATACTATGCAGCCATCAAAAGACATGAAATCTTGCCATTTGCGACGACGTGGATGGAACTAGAGGGTATCATGCTTAGCGAAATAAGTCAATCGGAGAAATATAACTATCATATGATCTCTTTGATATGAGGAAGGGGAGATGCAAGGTGGGGGGGTTTGGGGGGAGGTAGGAAAAGAAAAAATGAAAAGATGGGATTGGGAGGGAGACAAACCATAAAAGACTCAATCTCAAGAAACAGACTGAGGGTTGCGGGGGGGAAGGGGGACGGGAGAGGGTGGTGGGGAAATGGACATTGGGGAGGGTATGGGCTATGATGAGTGCTGTGAAATGTGTAAACCAGATGATTCACAGACCTGTACCCCTGGGGATAAAAATACATTATATGTTTATTAAAATAAAAAATTAAAAAAAAAAAAAAAAAAAAAGAAAATACAGACATGTATACATACTAATTTGTAGGGAAGAACTTTACAAGTGGGCTCCAAAGTCAAAAAGGGAAAAAAAATAATAAAAATGCTAATATATTTGAGAAGTAAAAATTTAAGAAATATTGCATCATAGACATTTTAACAATGTTTATTCTTCAGATCCATGAGCATAGAATGCTCTTCCATCTTTTTGTGTCCTCTTCAATTTCTTTCATGAATGTTCTGTAGTTCCTCGAGTACAGATCCTTTACCCCTTTGGTTAGGTTTATTCCCAGGTATCTTATGGTTCGTGGTGCTATAGCAAATGGAATTGATTCCCTAATTTCCCTTTCTGTATTTTCATTGTTCGTGTGTAAGAAAGTAACTGATTTCTGTACATTGATTTTGTATCCTGCCACATTACAGAATTGCTGTATGAGTTCTATTAGTTTGGGGGTGGAGTCTTTTGGGTTTTCCATATAAAGTGTCATGTCATCTGTGAAGAGAGAGAGAGTTTGACTTCTTCATTGCCAATTTGAATACCTTTTATTTCTTTTTGTTGTCTGATTGCTGTTGCTAGGACTTCTAGTACTGTGTTGATCAAGAGTGGCGAGAGTGGGCATCCTTGTGTTCCTGATCTCAAAGGGAAAGCCATCAGCTTTTCCCCATTGAGGATGATATTCACTGTGGGTTTTTCATAGAGAGATTTTAGGAAGTTGAGGAATGTTCCTTTTATCCTTATACTTTGAATTGTTTTAATCAGGAATGGATGCTGTATCTTGTCAAATGCTTTTTCTGCATCAATTGAAAGGACCATGTGGTTCTTCTCTCTTCTCTTATTGATTTGTTCTATCACATTGATTGATTTGCAAATGTTGAACCACCCCTGCATCCCATGGATAAATCCCATTTGGTCATGGTGGATAATCTTTTTAATGTACTGTTGGATCCTATTAGCCAGGATCTTGTTGAGAATCATGACATCCATATTCATCAGGGATATTGGTCTGAAATTCTCCTTTATGGTGGGGTCTTTGCCTCATGTGGGGATCAGAATAATTAATACTGGCTTCATCAAAAGATCCTGAAAGTTTTCCTTCTGTTTCTATTTTTTGAAACAGCTTCAGGAGAATAGGTATTATTTCTTCTTTGAATGTTTGGTAGAATTCCCCAGGAAATCCCTCAGATCCTGGGCTCTTGTTTTTTGGGAGGTTTTTGATCACTGCTTCAATCTTGTTACTAGGTATTGGTCTATTCAGGTTGCCAATTTCTTCCTGATTCAGAATCTATACTCAGAAAACTATAAAATACTCATGAAAGAAATTGAAGAAGACACAAAGAAATGGAAAAATGTTCCATGCTCATGGATTGGAAGAACAAATATTGTGAAAATGTCTATGCTACCTAAAGCAATCTACACATTTAATGCAATCCCTATCAAAATCCCACCCATTTTTTTCAAAGAAATGGAACAAATAATCCTAAAATTTATATGGAATCAGAAAAGACCTCAAATAGCCAAAGGAATATTGAAAAAGAAAGCCAAAGTCGGTGGCATCACAATTCCAGACTTCAAGCTCTATTACAAAGCTGTCATCATCAAGACAGTATGGTACTGGCACAAAAACAGACACATAGATCAATGGAACAGAATAGAGAGCCCAGAAATAGACTAATTGGTCAACTAATCTTCGACAAAGCAGGAAAGAATGTCCAATAGAAAAAAGACAGCCTCTTCAACAAATGGTGCTGGGGAAATTGGACAGCCACATGCAGAAAAATGAAATTGGACTATTTCCTCACACCACACACAAAAATAGACTCAAAATGGATGAAGGACCTCAATGTGAGAAAAGAATCCATCAAAATCCTTGGGGAGAACACAGGCAGCAACCTCTTCGACCTCAGCTGCAGCAATTTCTTCCTAGGAACATCGCCAAAGGCAAGGGAAGCAAGGGCAAAAATGAACTATTGGGATTTCATCAAGATCAAAAGCTTTTGCACAGCAAAGGAAACAGTTAACAAAACCAAAAGACAACTGAGAGAGTGGGAGAAGATATTTGCAAACGACATATCAGATAAAGGGCTAGTGTCCAAAATCTATAAAGAACTTAGCAAACTCAACACCCAAAGAAAAATAACCCAATCAAGAAATGGGCAGAGGACATGAACAGACATTTCTGCAAAGAAGACATCCAGATGGCCAACAGACACATGAAAAAGTGCTCCACATCACTCGGCATCAGGGAAATACAAATCAAAACCACAATGAGGTATCACCTCACACCAGTCAGAATGGCTAAAATTAACAAGTCAGGAAATGACAGATGCTGGTGAGGATGCAGAGAAAGGGGAACACTCCTACACTGTTGGTGGGAATGCAAGTTGGTGCAACCACTCTCAAAAACAGCATGGAGGTTCCTCAAAAAATTGAAAATAGAACTACCCTATGACCCAGCAATTGCACTACTGGGTATTTACCCTAAAGATACAAACGTAGTGATCCGACGGGGCACGTGCACCTGAATGTTTATAGCAGCAATGTCTACAATAGCCAAACTATGGAAAGAACCTAGATGTCCATCAACAGATGAATGGATAAAGAAGATGGGGTATATATACACAATGGAATACTATGCAGCCATCAAAAGAAATGAAATCTTGCCATTTGCGAAGACGTGGATGGAACTAGAGGGTATCATGCTTAGTGAAATAAGCCAATCAGAGAAAGACAACTATTGTATGATCTCCCTGATATGAGGAAGTAGAGATGCAACATGGGGGGTTGGGGGGTAGGAGAAGAATAAATGAAACAAGATGAGATCGGGAGGGAGACAAACCATAAGTGACTCTGAATCTCACAAAACAAACTGAGGGTTTCTGGGGGGAGGAGGGTTGGGAGAGGGGGGTGGGGTTATGGACATTGGGGAGGGTATGTGCTATGGTGAGTGCTGTAAAGTGTGTAAACCTGGTGATTCACAGACCTGTAACCCTGGGGATAAAAATACATTATATGTTTATAAATAAATAAATAAATAAATAAATATTTTAAAAAAAAAAGAATAATGTAGTGTCTTTCTTTATTTCTGACTGCAGTCTTTAGTTTCAAATCTAATTTATCTGATATGAGAATCACTACCCCAACTTTCTTTTGAGGCTCATTGGCATGAAAGATGCTTCTCCATCCCTTCACTTTCAGTCTGGATGTATCCTTAGGTTCTCTTGTAGACAACATATGGACGGACCCTGTCATTTTATCCAATCTGCAACCCTGTCCCATTTTATGGGAAGGTTTAAGCCATTCATATTGAGAATAATTATTGAAAGATACATTTTTATTGACATTATGTTGCCTGTGAAGTCCTTGTTTCTATAGATTGTTTCTGTAAGTTTCTGTTCTATAACACTCTTGGGTTCTTTCTTCTTTTATAGAATCCCCCTTGATATTATTTGTACTGCCAGCTTGGTGGTCACATACTCTTTTAAACCTCACTGGTCTTAGAAGCTCCTTATCTCTCCAACCAACTTGAATGTCAGCCTTGCTGGATAAAGTATTCTTGGCTTCATGTTCTTCTCATTTAGTGCCCTGAATATGTCTTGCCAGCCCTTTCTGGCTTGCCAGGTTTCTCTGGACAGGTCTGATGTTATTCTGATATACATTCTTCTGTACATAAGGAATCATTTTCAAAGAGCTGGAAAATACAATCCTAAAATTTGTATGGAACCAGAAGAGACCCTGAATTGCTAAGGAAATGTTGAAAAAGAAAAATAAAACTGGTGGCATCACGTTGCCTGATTTCAATTTTTACTACAAAACTGTGATCATGAAAACAGCATGGTACTGGCATAAAAACAGACACATAGGCCAGTGAAACAGAGTAGAGAGCACAGATATGGACCCTCAACTCTGTGGTCAAATAATCTTCCACAACGCAGGAAAAAAGACAGTCTCTTCAATAAGTGGTGCTGGGAAAATTGGACAACTACATGTAGAAGAATGAAACTCTACCATTCACTTATACCATACAGAGAGATGAACTCAAAATGGATAAAAGACCTCAACATGAGGGAGGAATCTATCAAAATCCTAGAGGAGAACATAGGCAGTAACCTCTTTGACATCAGCCACAGCAACTTATTTCAAGTCATGCCTCCAAAGGCAAAGGAAACAAAAGCGAAAATGAACTTTTGGGACTTCATCAAGTTCAAAAGCTTCTGCACAGCAAAGGAAACAGTCAACAAAACAAGGACGCAACCCACATAATGGGAGAAGATATTCACAAATGACACTATAGACGAAGGGCTAATATCCAAGATCTATAAAGAACTCCTCAAACTCAACACACACAAAACAGATAATCACATCAAAAAATGAGCAGAAGACATGAACAGACACTTCTCCAAAGAAGACACACAAATGGCTAATAGACACATGAAAAAATGTTCATCATCATTAGCCATCAAGAAGATTCAAATCAAAACCACATTGAGATACCACCTTATACCAGTTAGAATGGCAAAAATTAACAAGACAGTAAATAATGTGTGTTGGAAAGGATGTGGAGAAAGGGGAACCCTCTTACATTGTTGGTGGGAATACAAGTTGGTGCAGCCACTTTGGAAAACAGTGTGGAGATTCCTTAAGAAATTAAAAATAGAGCTTCCCTATGACCCTGCAATTGCACTACTGGGTATTTACCCCAAAGATACAGATGTAGTGAAAACAAGGGCCATCTGTACCCCAATGTTCATAGCATCAGTGGCCACAGTCACCAAACTGTGGAAAGAGTCAAGATGCCCTTCAACAAATGAATGGATAAAGAAGATGTGGTCCATATATACAACGGAGTATTATGCCTCCATCAGAAAGGATGAATACCTAACTTTTGTATCAACATGGATGGGACTGGAAGAGATTATGCTGAGTGAAATAAGTCAAGTAGAAAGAATCAATTCTCATATGGTTTCACTTACTTGTGGAGCATAAGGAATAACATGGAGAATATTGGGAGATAGAGAGGAGAAGTGAGTTGGGGGAAATTGGAGGGGGAGACAAACCACGGGAGACTGTGGATTCTGAGAAACAAGCTGAGGGTTTTGGAGGGGAGGGGGCTGGGGGTCTGGGTGAGCCTGGTGGTGGGTATTATCGAGGGCACATATTGTATGGAGCACTGGGTGTGGTGCATAAACAATGAGTACTGGGACACTGAAAAGAAATAAAATAAAATAAGATAAAGAAATATTGCTTCATAGAAATCATTAAAAAGTTATAAAGTAAATGATTGCTTAGGGTATATTTAAAAGAAATGTCAGGAGATGAATTAACATTGCCCAAATGACAGAGAATTCTTATAAGGAGGTGAAAGATGAACATCCAATGAAAAAATGGGCTACAGTTATGAATAGACAATTTATTATAGAAGGAACAAAAATAGAACATTCAACCCATTCAATCGTTCAACCTGTACTTATTAATTTTCTAAGATATGGCAGGAAATATCAAGGTGTTAGGGTTAGCACAGAATGGAGAACACAGACAAGGTCCCAGGTATCTGTTTATGGAATAGAATAAAAAAAAAAAAAAAAAGATTCTTTCAGATAGCAGTAGGTGCTGTTAATGAAACAGAACAGGGTAATCTTACAGGGTCACTGGAATTGGAGCAGTGGCTTCCTTGGTTATGGTCCTAGGAGACAAGCTCTCCTGGGTGGTAATATGTGATCTGAGTAGTGAATCAGGAGAAGGCACTACTAGTCTACAGCTATTTCAGGAAATGTTCCAGGGAGGGGAGGAGCAGGGCTATAACTTAAGGAACAGAAGAGCAATGTCAATAAAGCTTAAGAGTGTGGGAGTGGGGCAGGGGCACAGGGCAGTGGGTGGGGGGAGTCATGGGAGGGAGTTAATAGACAGAGTATGAAATTACATCAGGCAGGTAGGGAAGGACTCTATCTAATAAGACCAATTAGGTTTTATTCTAATTCTAATTTATTTTAGGGTGAGAGTCCTGTGGGAAGAAAGAAGAAAACACAGGTGAATGGAGGGGAAAATTTAACCTCCTAACCCAGCATCATTGTAAAACAAAACCAGATCTCTTCAGTGGCTAACAACCCAGCAGGGAGGGCTGTCCAAATCTGTGTCCCTCATTCCAGGAGACATGAGAACTAGCAAGACCTTACTGAAGGATTTTGAGTGAGGAAGGTGATAGGATGGATTCACTTTGTGAAGAGATCCCATGGCTGCTCTGTAGAGAAAGTATTGCAGTAATCAGAACTGAAGTGAGACAGAATTAAAAGATAGAACTTTGGACCGGACAAAAAATGATCATGACAAAATAAAACAACCCTGATGTATTTTCTGTCTTTGATATGGATAAACATTAAAATAAATAATACAAGGAGCATGAAAATGAATGTTCAAATATGCATATATTTATGTATACATGTATGTGTATGTGTATATGTGTATATGTAAACATACATGTGTTATTGTCATATTCTAGACTTATTTAATTATTTAGCAGTATTTATGAAAGCCTTACTAAATAGGTACATATACTTTGACCCGAAACTTAACCTCATAAAGAAGTATCCTAGTGAAATAATTGAATTGGTTCCCAAAGATTTAATACCATAATTTCATCTCAGATCTATTTATAAGATGGAAAAGTGGAGGTGCCTGAACTAACCTTCAGAGGAGAATAGATAAATAAATCATGCTTTGTTCATTTCACAGATTGATTATTCAGAAGTCATTAAAAACGATGTTGCAAACCTCCATTTAATGAAGTGAAAGAGCATTTAGTGATCAATGTTTTTAATACAAATGTCTATACATCCATAATGAAAACATGAAATATAAACCAGAATATTAATTACCATAATTTATGAAAGAGATTGTTACCTAATTTTTAAAATATATGTGCATATTGTTATGCCTCCATCATGTAACAGAAATTTTTTTAACTTTATAAAAGTCAAGTTGTATTTAATATGATGGTATTACATGACTAAAACTTCGTGACATTGCCATCAAAACTCTTTGTATTTTATGAATATTAAGAGCTGTTACAATGATCAAGCTTAATAAGTAAATGAGCTTACACTATTGGGAAACTTACTTAGGTATGCATATTATCCTCAGAGCCAAATAACCATCAGTATTCTTTGTATTGCTCAAATCTCCTTACTACTGTCCTGTGTTGACCCTTCTATCATTATCCCTCCTGAGTATTTGTCATGGCAATACTGCTGAGCTTTATTACTCTCCCTGAGACCCCAGACTGGATGACCCAGGATTCCACTCTATTGTCACCAGCTGGTCAAATGTTCTGCCTCATTTTAATGCAGTTCTAAGATTCCTTGCTTCAGAAAGTTCTCTGATTCCACTAAGGAGGAGTATTACTCCTCAGGGCTCTCATGGCCCCCATATTTCCCTTTATCACAGCTCAGCTCACATGCCCTCTGGATTAGACCATGATGTCATGGAAGGAGAGGAAGTACTCTCAGAATCACCTGTTTCTTTAGTGCCTGGTCTAGACACTAGAGCATAATAGGTATTAAATATATGCTGAGTGAACTAAAAGAGTAGAGCATCACCATAGTTTTATACACACACACACACACACACACACACAAATATATATGCTGATGCTCTATTCTTTATATGTATAAATACTTATATGTGTATATATATATATAAAACTGTATGTATATATATATATACACTTTTGTATACATACACACACAAAACACACTAGACATATATATATTTTTATATATATGCATATATATGCATATATATGTATACTTATGATATTATAGGAATAAGTAATTTATATATTTATATATTACTCTTTAGGAACAAATGAATCAAGAAATACTCAGCATTGTATGTCATTCAGGAGTTGCAAATTAAAACAATTAGATACCACTACTAGTCTACTGGAATGGTTAAAATCCAAAATCCCTGAAAAAAACAAATGCTGGTGAGAATGTGGAGCAACATGAGCTCTCATTCATTACTAGTAGTCATACAACACAGTACAGTCCCTGTGTAAGACAGTTTGGCAGTTCCTTAGAAAGCTTAGCACACTCTTAGCACACAACATGGGAATCATGTCCCTTGGCATTTATGCAAGTGTGTTGGAAATTTAAGTCCACTTAAACACTGCACACAAATATTTATAGAACCTTTATTCATAATCCCCAAAAAACTAAACAACTGAGATGCACTTCAAAAGATGAATGGTGTTTTTTGTTTTGTGTTTTGTTTTGTTTTGTTTTGTTTTTATTAACACCAACAGAACAGGGACCAGTAAGGTAGACTTCGGTTCTAAAAAGATCACTTGAGATCTGAGGGTCACATGCACCCGAATGTTTATAGCTGCAATGTCCACAATAGCCAAACTATGGAAAGAGCCTAGATGTCCATCAACAGATGAATGGATAAAGAAGATGTTTTATATGTATATAAAAACACATACACATACAATGGAATACTATGCAGCCATCAAAAAAACCCACAAAATCTTGCCATTTGAAATGATGGGGATGGAACTAGAGGGTATTATGCTAAGCAAAATAAGTCAATTAGAGAAAGAATTATCATATGATCTCACTGATATGAGTAATTTGAGAGGTAGGGTGGGGGGTCATGGGGGGTAGAGAGGAAAAAAATGAAATAAGAATGGGACCAGGCAGGGAGAGAAACCATAAGAGACTCTTAATCTCAGAAAATAAACTGAGGGTTGCTGAGGAGTGAAGAGGGAAGGATAGAGTGCCTGGTTATGGACTATGAACTATGGTGAGTGCTGTGAACTGTTTAAGACTGATGATTCACAGACCTGAACCCCTGAAGCAAAAACACATTATATGTTAATTTAAAAAAAAAAAGAAAGAAAGAAGAGTATTTAGAGTATAGTATTCTGGGGAAAGATTTATTAATTTCAACACATTAAAGATAATATTTCACTGTTAAAAATATGAATCATGTAATACTATTCGTGTTTATATATACATATATACGCATATATATGTGTGTGTATATATATATGCATACATATTAAAAAAAAAGAAAAGATGAATGGATAAACACCTTGTGGTACATCCATACACTGTAATACTTTCTCAGTGATAAAAAAGAAAGTAATCAAACCATGAAAATACATAAAGGGACCTTTAATGCACATTACTTAGAGAAGCCAGCCTGAAAAATCTACATACTACATAAAATTCCAATTATATGAGAAAACAACAGTGACAGTAGCAAGATTAGCAGTTTCCAAGGATTTGGGGGTAAGGGAGAAGATGTGGAACACAGGGGTTGTTAGGGTGGTGAACTATTCTGTCTGATCCCGTATTGGTGGATAACTGGCAGTGCATTTGTTAAAACCCATAGAACAGAACAACGTAGAAACATTAATGTAAACTCTGGACTTTAGTTAATAATTATCTGTCAATATTGGTTCATTGGTTCCTACAAACATACTATTTTAATGCAAGATGTTAATAACAGAGGAAATTTGAGGGGAAGAGGGGGTATGTGAGGACTCTTTGCACTATTTTCTCAATTCTGCAAACCTAAAACTGCCCAAAACAATAGTCTATTAATTAAAAGAAAAAAGGGGTTGATTATTTAACTGCAATTTGTTCTAAGGTTTTTCAACCTTACTATTAATTCAAATAGGAGCCTGAATGATACCGTAATTGAATAAAAGATTGGGTAGGAGTTGCCCTCTATAGTGTCTGCTACTAGAGAGCTCTGTAGCCTAAAGAATCACATGTCCTGGGATAGACTGTGTGCAATGAGGTGCTTAACAATCGGAGTCTATTGCTCCTTTGTGTAAATGCCTCCAATGGTTTCCCATCGACTTAGAATAAAATCGAACTCAGTGGGCCTTGCATGAGCTAGCCACCTTCTGCACTGTTCAGTGTGCTGCAGTCACATCAGCCTGTCTTCTTCCTCCTCTCCTAGCTCATGTGAACCCACACTTGCCTTCTCTACCTTTTAAAAGCGTCTTTAATCACCCTATTGACTCCTTTTGTTAGTTATGAACATGAACAGGATAGACACACCCTTCTCTACCCTACTTCTACTCTATTATCCCACTGCATTTTATTCTTTGCACTTGTCTTGGTCACATGCATTTCATTTATGTCTGATGCTGGCCACTCCAAGGTAGCTCCTTCAAAAGCAGGGATCTCGCTTGTCTTTCCACCAGTTTGCCCCATGCCTAGGATGTCACAGTGAGTACTCAGTGCTTCACTGTTGAGTGAAAAATGGAAAAAAAAAATGGGAAAAAATTACAAAAATGTGATTAAGATCTTAGAGTATGACCTGGTTAGGTCTGGTTGCATAGTCGTGGGGTCTAGAATCAATTATCAATGTTGGCCACACACAGGCATTAACAAATTCATGCAACATACTTTACCGCTCTGAGCCTTCGCTTCCTATGGAATCAAATGAGACTACCAGATTACCTGGGATTGAAAGCCTTTTTAACTCTAAAATCCTACATTCTTTATGGTTTGAAATTATTGCGGTCTCACTAGAGAGCCACTAATTCGATATATTCTATTAGCAGTGCAATTTCTGTGATGATGTATGCCAGTTCAGCATACTGGAACCACCTTTCAGAGTGACATTGTCACACATCTGGTCAAAAAAATTAACGTTCCCATCTGGATTGATGCTTTTGGCAGGGACACTGAGTACTAATGCCATATGACCCCTCCATGATAAAAACAGAAAATGTGTTATGATTTTGCACCATCAGGCAGGGAAACAGTTGACTTTCCATTTTCCTGGTTTTTTTTTTTTTTTTTCCTGGAATCATCCATTAACCTACAGCTGGCACTCCACATCATATAAAGGCATACAAAATCTCACATGTCTTCATGGGGCTGTGCGTGTATTTGTTCTATCCTCCTTCTGTAGAAAACATCAGCATGTACTAGATCAATGATTATTTTAGGTAAATGTGTTCCAGTAAAACAAAAAGCATGCCTGATTTGAAAACCTGCAAAAGGGGTGCCTGCATGGCTCAGTCAGTTAAGGGTCTACTTTTGGCTCAGGTCTTGATCTTGGGGTCCTGGAATTGAGCCCCACATCGAGCTTCCTGCCCAGCGGGGAGTCTGCTTCTCCCTCTGCCCTTACCCCTACTCATGCTCTCTGTCTCTTGCTCTCAAATAAATAAATAAAATCTTTAAAAAAAGGAAAAATGAAACACTAGCCAATATTCTTGTTGAAAGAAGGCTGGATCACGGGAAGACCCCATGTAATTCCAAGTTATTCCTGTGCCAGGAAAAGGCAGACTTCCTGTAGTTTTGCTTTCTGGGGTACATGCAGACTGTCCAGGAGGATCGTGGATGCATCTGTCTTTCCCTCACAAAGGCAGATTCTGCTGTTAAAGAGAGAAAGTCTGGTTGTTTCTGTCAATCCCCTGCCTTGGGTAAAATCTACTTCTTGCTTCAAATTCCCCTTAGATGACCACAATAGACTTGAGCCAGCACCTAAAACCCTGTCACATTCTGATGAGTGTACCCTTCCCTCTCTTGCTGGAGGTAAAACGATGTGTGACAGATGAGTTGCTGGTAGCAAATAATGGATACCTCATAAAGACGTGCTATCTGCTGAAAGCTGCAGAAAGCCCACACATCAGGGCTTTCTAACGATGGTGTGAGAGCCTAGGCAGGACAGGCTCTCTCAACCAGAACCTAGTCAGGACAATACTAACGGTGAAAAAATGAAGAAAAAGGATTAACTATTAACCCTAGTCAACTTAAGAGCCAAAAGAATCACTTATCTTTCCCAAATATATATGGGGTAGAAACTCCTGCAGGGAGATAAATAATATATTTTACAAGGCCTGACACATATATTTTCTTGGTAAACATTAGTTTTGTTTTGTTTTGTTTTGTTCTGTTTTTATTAAAAAATGAACTTCATATTCTATTTGCTTAACTCCAAGAGCAGCCATGGTTTTTGAGAGCTTTCCATGTGAATAACATCTGGGGTGGATGGGGCATGGTCTCTAAGACAGAACTTTCAGTCTCTGGGGGAGGCACATACGCAAACATGCTTGAAGATTAAGTGAAATGAGTTCTGAGGAGCAGTTTGGCAGGACAACGTTAAAAGCCTGAGTATGTGTGATTTATGTGAATCAGAACATTGGAAATGGGCCATGGAGAGCTATGGTTTGGGCTGAGCTTGCAGAGCAGAAAGGTTGACAGAACAATAGGAGTGAAGGCCAGATGGTGGGAACATTCCGATCATTACATCCTGCTTATTGCATTTAAGGTACCTGGAGCAAGAAGGCTGTTGGAATATCTGACCAAAAATGAGGAAAGGAAAACGGTGATAGTGTTAGGTAAGCCTGGATGGGTAGAAGGGTGCTGGATATTATCTGCAGGATAATTCAAGCTGGGCTATGAAACTCCAGTTTTATTCTGGAGCAAAAGAAGAACTGAGTGTAAGAGGTTTTACTGTTTGCGTTTGTTTACTGACTTAATGAGGGAAGTGACTTCAGTTTGACAGAGAACACTTTGTTCTAAAATTGGCTGCAGAAAAGCATGTGCACACATGCATGTGCACACACACCACATCACAGACAGACACATAAGCAGATTAGCTAAGTGTGTCGCATTAATTCAGTGTGCTGATATTTATTGTTATCAGGGATGGGTGTGTTTACTGAGACAACCTGAGCTGCCCTAACTATATATTTCCAAATTGAGTCTTCTACACTCCAGTACTAGTAGGAAGCCACCATGAAGTATAGAACAGGGCCAGGCAAGGGGTAGATCATGGTGACTGACCCCGGTGACTGGGCTAACACAGAAAGGTGGCAGCTCAGTGGACACTTGACGCCTAAAATATTCTGCATCTGTTTTCAGGGACATGGGCATGAACAGCTTCACAGTCTTCTCAGACCACTCATTAATAATAATGGAGGTCCCAAATCTTGCAGTGTATGATCTTGGTGGCTTCAGGGACTGAATGGGCCAAACAAGCCCATGAGAAACATCTGTATTCTATCTGGTAACACTATGCTGGAGTTGAGGGGAGAACTTGGGGTAACAAAGGAGTACAGGGATAATACATATTCTCTGAGTTCTTATCATCCAATTGAAGAGTTAAGACATACTTTGACACAAGTCTTCTATACGTACAAGCTTAAGACAACTTTTGTTTATACACAACTTAAGTTCTTCTCCCTCATGAAATTTTACTTTCTCATCCACCGCAACCCTTTCCCCCACTTTTCCACAATGGCCCATCATTTATTTACTATTTACTCCATTTTCACATAGTTAAAAAATAATGTAAGTATAGACAAATGCAGCTCCTACCACTAGGGAAACTGGCATGCATGGTTTTGGTAAAGTCACTTAACTCTGCTGATTCTATTATATTTTTGTTTTATCTCCCTCATACTGATTATAAACCTTATCCTCTCTGGGTCCCCATGTTCTGGAAAATCAATACAATTCTTCTAAATAAACCAACTTAATGTTTTTATTTTTACTTGATAAATTTTTGTTTTAACCTTTCCTTGGCCTCTCAACTGTCATGGAGAGTCATTTACATTTATCTTCAAAATTATGTAAATGCCTGAAGTGGTTACTTTATATGCATGTATGGATCTCAAAGGTTAATGTATATATGACATTAGTCACAAACTGAAAAGTGTTAAAATTTTATATTTCTGATTAACAGAGTATGACCTCAATGTATTAAAAATGGCATTTTTATTGCTTTATTGTTATTTATTAGTAACAAAGTGACCACTATGTAAAAATATCTCATTATATTTAATATACTAAATGCTGGTTAGTATGTTGGTGAGATGAAAATTAAATTTTATTCCAGGAAAACTTGTATAACTGCAAAATTGGTGTAGCTTGTGACACCAATTTTGGCAATGTGAAATGGTTCTTGAAAACTTAAAACATACTGATTTTTAAAATCTGATTTCTATTCATTAACCCTTAAAAAGAGAAAGAGACAATATTTAGGCTTATGGCATTACTTTTTAATTAATTCAGTAAATATTTGTTGAGCACATATTATGAGCTGGACCCCATTCTAGGATTTGGAGACAAACATCCATTCTTCTGCAGACATTGTATTATAGCCTGGGAGTCTGACAGTGATGAGCACTAACATATGACGGCATAAAAGTCATTATTTTAGATATAAGGAGAGCCTTTTACAAAGAGATAACACTTGAGTAGAGATTGAATGGAATGAGGAAGTGAATCATAAGATATCTGTGCAGAAGAACACTTACAATATCAAGATGTATAAACCACTCCAATACCCAACAACCATAGAATGGCCAAATGATCCTTGATATGGTGACACCATCTTGGTGTTCTGGAAAATCAAGAACATGTTGGTTTACACCTGTTGACCCAGAATAAGTACAACAAACAGAACCCTACTTTACTTTCATTAATGGTTAGGTATATGTAATACAGTTTATGCACATCCTTCAAAATATGTATTCTTATGTAACAAGTTAGGGAACCCTTTGTCTTTCTGACAAACTTTATTTCCTTACTCTGATGTCCTATACTTTCCTCTCTTTCCTATAAATGTAGGCTTTTACCAAGGTTCACAACACATTCTACTTTTTTAAAATCTTCTTCATTTATGACTTAATTCACTTCTTCGGCCTGAAAACTAACACGCTATTTGTATTCAAGTCACAACAATTTTACTGAACACTCGTTCTGACAAGTGTTGAAGACACATAGAAGGAAATGTGAATGATCCTTGGTTTCACAGAGCATACCATGTAAAGGAGGAGATGAATGGATGAACAGAAGCTCATAATACAATTTGAAAATGGCCTAAGATTTGCAGAAGATTCCACTGTACCAAGTGTTTGTAAATATGGGGCTGAGGGCTCTGAGAGGAGGTCACTATGAATATGGTAATTTTTTTTGTATTGCGTTTTGGAGGACACCTGCAACTAACTAGTTCAAGGAGATGGGCAAACTATCCCAAGAAAGGGGACTTGAACAAGTAGAATATGCAAGAGAGTTCATAGTGTGGAAAAGCAAAAGGGAGTGTTTTTTATGACTCAGGAAAGTGGTGGAGAGGAATGACTGAAGAAGAGGCTGGAGACTCAGGCAGAGACCAGATAGTAAAAGAACATCTGTGTTGATTCCATGTGTTTGACTTTTTCCCATAGGTCCAGAAGATCTGTTTTTTTAAACTGATGAGTGACATACTGAGTTTGGTACTGAAAGGAGTATTTTTAGCAAGTAGATACATGAGTTATCAAGTTCTCTTTTATTGAGGTATAATTCATGTATCATAAAATTTACTCTTTCAAAGTGTACAATCCAGTAGGTTTTAGTATATCTACATGTTCCCCTGTATGGATATATCATATCATAGTTCTCATTTATCTGTTAGTTGATGGAAATTTGACTTATTTCCACTCATTGGCTATGAATGTCAGTGTTAGGAACACTTGTGTGCACTTTTTTGAATGAACGAATGTCTTTAATCATTTTGAGTGTGTATCCAGGATTGGAATTGTTAGGCTTTCAGTGAGTCTATGCTTAATTTTTTTAATACGGCATGCTGTTGAGTTGGGTCACACTCATTCTTTAATTATCCCACTGAGTTCTTGCACCTCAATGTAGAACATGACATTAATCCCAGTATTAAAGAAATTCCCTCATCATCTCTCTCTCTAGCCCACTGTTCTCTTTGAGAATTTATAATTATCTACTCTTTTCATATTTATTTTCCCCAACTAGAATGTAGATTCTGAAGGATAGGTTACTATTTATTATTATTACTGCTGTTGTTGCGGTAATTATTGTTATTTGTATTCAAAATTGCATTAAGAGCACGTCTTTTAGTGCTCATAACACTACGCATACGTTATGCATAACACAATGCATAATGAATACTTGTTGAATGAAAAACTTAAGCAGTGTTATTATTCATTTTATTAGTTTCACCATACTGTTTTACCCAATATATATATTTAAAAATTGTGCTGTTGCTATCTGAAATAATAACACTTTTTAATGGACCTGCTATTAAGGGACATGGATTACCCATCTTTTTAATGTTCATTCCCTTTCTTTGTCCACATCA
This sequence comes from Martes martes, assembly GCF_963455335.1. Lineage (NCBI taxonomy): Eukaryota > Metazoa > Chordata > Mammalia > Carnivora > Mustelidae > Martes > Martes martes. Next base: position 147,187,672 of record NC_137889.1, read on the forward strand.
GTGAAATTTCTAATAACTTGAAAGAGGGCAAAAGTCAGACATCAAGAGGGAGAAGAGGCTGTGGACGACTGAATTATTCACAGCATGGTTAGTCGATGCCTGAATAATGTAGAGTGACTATGTGTAAAGTCAAGGGAAAGGAAAAGGAGTTATTTATAATAACCCTCCCTTTGAATGGTTTTATTTTAGGTATCTCTGGTGCGATCCTCTGGAGATCAGCTGACAGTATGGAGTTCTCAGACATTAGGGGACATAATTCGTACAGAGTCAAAAGGCATAGTAGCCAACTGTGAATTTCCATACTCCGCTCAGCCTTCAGTATAGCTGAAATACGAATCCTCTGTACTGCATGGCACAAGTAGCAATTCTGCAACCAGAAACACTGTTAAATTCACAGAGTCTCGTTGTTTCTATAAAGAAATGTGCCACTTAAAGAGTCTGAAAGAACTCAGAGATGAAGATAATAGCAGAATCCTGAAGACCGGTATAGGTACCCTTTCCGTATTTTTCCTGCAAATGCTCTATCATTTATAACTCCATGTTGTAAATGTCTGTTGAAATATGATTCACCATCAATACACTGCTGCTCTGTATTCATTTTTTTTTTTTAAACTTGTGACTAATGTCCTAGTTTGGATTGAGGAGACACATATATATATATTTTTTTAATTCCATTTAGTTAACATATAGTGTATTATTAGTTTTCAGGGGTAGAATTTAGTGACTCATCAGTTGCATATAACACCCACTGCTCATTACATCACGTGCCCTCCCTAATTCCCATCACCCAGTTACTGCATCCCCCTACCACCTGTCTTCCTGTAAACCTCTGTTTGTTCCCTAGATTAAGAGTCTCTGGGGCGCCTGGGTGGCTTAGTGGGTTAAAGCCTCTGCCTTCGGCTCAGGTCATGATCCCAGAGTCCTGGGATCGAGCCCCGCATCAGGCTCTTTGCTCAGTGGGGAGCCTGCTTCCCTTCCTCTCTCTGCCTGCCTCTCTGCCTACTTGTGATCTCTCTCTGTCAAATAAATAAATAAAATCTTTAAAAAAAAAAAAGAGTCTCTTATGGTTTGCCTCCCTGTTTTTATCTTATTTTAATTTTCCATATTAATTAGATCAAAAAGAGACATAGAATATGCATCGTTCTATCCAGATCCATCAGAGTGTACAACTGACACCCATGTCCAATCTATGTTTGCTGAGGTAGGGATACATGAAGATGGCTACATCTCCTGAAAAATTTAAGGGGAGATAATTAAAAAAGAAAAGAAAAGAGCAGCATTAGAATAATTCAGAATCAGAGCTGAGTGCTCCCATTTGACCTCCACCTGGCAAATATAAATTATGTCTGTTATATGTATGATGGTGTACAACAACCATACCTGTCTAAAGGGAATAAAGAGTTAAACAACAAGATCTCAGAAAGAGAGAATCAGACAGCTTTAATTCCTGCTGCTGAAGTATCAGTGAGCGACAGAGGGTTGCAACACAAATAATTATAATTTGGGTATAAGTAGTGGGAGAATCCCATTCAGGTGGCATCCACCATGAAAAGAAGGAATTACCATTTATAGTAGCTTAGAAAGAAAGAAAAACGTGGGTAGCCGACAACTGTATTGAGCGAGTTTTGGGGGGGATGAGAGCAAAACTTGCAGAAATCCCTGCATTTCAGCAAAACATTAGACAATGTACGAGAAAGCAAATAAGTAAAGCTGTGGGAACACAATTAATGACAACTTTCCTTCTAAGCACAAGACTTGGAAAGAGGGGGAAATGGTTTCTTAATGAGTGAGGGCAGAGGCATCTTCACTATGTGAACTGGGATGTTTCTTCTGTGCCTTAATGGGAATGCTATATAGTATAGCAATGCTTCGCTGCACTTCCAAGAAGTAGGATTTGCATTTTTTTGTATCTAAAAGGAAAGAAGGGATGAATAAATGTGTTGGGTTCAGAGAAGAGTGAAGACAAAGGCTGGCACACAGAGCTCCAAATCTGACATCTTCCAGAGAATCTTTGCCTCAGGTCATTCTGACTGACTGAAGGGAAGGAAAGTCAGTGTTTCTGGATTTGAACAGAAGGAACTGAGAAGTCAAATGTTGTATGTGTTATTTATCTAACAGTTCATGATATCTGGCCTTTGTAGAAATAAATACTATAGTTGTTCAAGATTTTCACACTGTTTAATATGAGCTTGGATATTGACATCCTAAGGAGCCCTTACTCAGATTTATTTATTTAGCGAAATTTGTCAAACATATACACATATACTATGCCTTTGGAACTTTTCTAACCATTACTAGTACAAATGCAGTGAATAAAGCAAAATGTCTGTTTTCAAGAATTCGATGTCTTCATTATGAATGAAGACAATACACAAAGGGATGAATGCATTTAAATCAGATACATGGATACTGACAGGTGGAAAAAACAAAACAAAACAAGAAAACAAAGGCAAGAGGTGACTAACACAGGCACTGTGTCACATTGGAATTGGTGAAGTTCTTTCCTGCTCCCCCACCACCAGATATGCTGTTTCTTTTTACTTCTTTAAGAACTGGTTTACAGCTGGTATTCTGAGCAGGGACCCTGGTTAAAGTTGGTAATGAGTTTGATGGATCAGGTCATTCTCTTAATTTGAAGAATATAGTAATTTATAATAGTATATGTGTTTCTGTGGTATTTTTGAATCTACCATATTCAACTGAAGCTTTGTGAAAACAGTGACTTATGTCTATCCATTATTATACTTCCACAAGTTAACAATAAATCACTGGAGGAATGAATGAATGAATTTATGAATGAATGAAACAATCTGAGTTTTGCTGTCATTGGTTATTCCATGACAGCGATGGTGCAATAAATTCCACATTTTCAAAAATTATAATATAATAAAATTCAATTTTTGTGGTGTCTTCAGTACCCAAGGATATTTTAAGGGCCTCCTCCCATCTCTAGACTTCTGTTGTCCAGATAAATGAGGAAGGACAATTGCTGGTACTATGATAATACATTCCTTAGAGCTTAGGGCTGGGTATTTCCAAATCCTTTTTCCTTAGCTTGGCTGTAGGGTATTTCCAAATCTTTTTTCCTTAGCTTGGCTGCAGGGACTTCCACTTGGGTTCTCATGGCCTCAGTGCTAGGGTCAAGGGTTCAGAATCATCCATGTGCTCTTGTCAGTTGGACATGAATCAAGGTTGTTGGATTGCAGTTAGTTTATTGTCATTCCTCAGAAATTTCCCAGGTGTTCTTATATTTGAGTCAGTCTAATTTTTTAAACTGCATGCATCTTTCCTTTTCTGAGACAACACAGTCTAATCTAAGTCTAATCACAGTCTAAGATCAAAAGCTCTGCTACCCCACCAATATGCACAATGTGTTTCTGAAACAAGGGAAACAAGAAAAATGAGGAGTGGAGGTAAGCAAAACTTAGAGAGGGGTTTCCTTCTTTGCTGGAGAGTCCAGGCCATAGGTAGAGAAAAGACACGCCCACTGGCCAGTTTATGGCAGCTTTGTTTTTAGGTGCCCATAGTCAAATTTGAGTTAATTTGTACTTTGATAGTTAAACTTATTACAACAAAGATGCATTACTTTTGCTACTCAAAGTAAATTTAATAAAGCTGAGCAAAGCAAGATAGTGTTAAAATATCAGTTTAATATTATGTTAAATTAATACTAATTTTAAAAAGTGTGACATGAAGATAAATTGAAATATGACTCTTTATTTGTCTAAATACACAATGATAGGAAATTAGAAAGTGATTGAATGATACATTTGGGGTGAAATAGGAAGGAATTTAAGTTGGTTCCCGTTTTGGGGCAGGAGACAATCGTATCACTTCAGAGAAAGATGAGAGTACAATTTCAAACAGAAAAGGGAAATAAATCACGTGAAATGTGGTGCCCATTGCTTCTGCAGAGCTACTGCACTTTTAGAAATGTTTCCTAAGGCTGTAATTTAGCAGTACTACAAAGATGAATGTACAAGGATATTCATCTCAGTTTTGTTAATCAAGGCAATGGCAACAAGCTAAATGCACATCAATATTGGATAGGTTATATAAATGATGGTTATTCAAGTAATGGGATACTCTGCAGCCTGTACAAAATTTGATGCATATATTTTTTTTTATACTGAGTTGGAAAGAATCCCATAACACATTTTTGAGTGAAAAAGCAATGGGATAATCTTCTTTATATAAAATTAACTGCACATGCAAGAGGGGGAAAAAAGGAAGTATGAACAAGAGCCTGTTCCAGAAAGAAAAATCAAGCAGATTCTGGAACACACTTTTGTTTGGTGTCCCAGGTATCTTAAAATATGTCATCTATGATTTTGTGGCTTTGGAAGAGTTTCCATAATTAATGTTACTGCTTATGTAGCCACCAACATAGTAATGTTTTTCTCCCATCGTTATGGACTGAGATATGCTGCCTTCCCCTCCAAATCTACATGTTGAGGCCCTAGCCCCCAGTGTGACAGCATTGGGAGATGGAGCCCATGGCAGGCAATTATATTTAAATGAGGTCATGAGGGTGGTGCCCCCATGATGGAGGAGACATCCTTGCTTCCTTTCTCTGTCTAGCATACAGGGTCACGAGGAGAAAGTGACCATCTGCAAGCCAAGAAGAGAGCCCTCTTCACTGGACACCCAATAGCCTGACCCCTTGATCTTGGACTTGTTATCCTTTAGGACTGTGAGAAATAAATTCTTATTGCTTAAGCCACCCAGTCTATGGTATTTTCTATGTCAGCCCAAGCTGACTCAGACACACATTAAGTAACGCATCAGTTGTTTAACGCCATGCAAAAAAATAACTCCAAACTCAATGGCTTAAGCAAAAACCCTTCATCTCACAGTTTGTTGTCGTTGTTTGTTTTTTGGTTCAGGCATTCAGAAGCAGTTTACTGTCTCAGGTTGACATCTAGACATCAACTGGTCTGACCGGCAGCCATGTCAAACCTTGACTAGATGGACAGATCAATTTCTAATGTCACTTGTGGGTCTGTTTGCCAGAACCCTCCATTCTCTGCTGACTGTTGGCTGAGGGCCTTGGTTACTCACCAAATAAGCATCTCTTCACACAGAACAGCTTGCTTCCCCCAGACTCAGTGATCCAAAAGAGAGAAACAAAACCAATAATGCCATCACTTCTGCTACACTCCATGGCTCATCAGCCTGATATAAGATGGGAAGGGACAGCACAATGTTTAACTATTAGGAGTCAGAGATCATCGGGAGCCATATCAGAGCGTAGCTATAAAAGATCATTGTCCTATTTCACCTGCTTTCTATCTTACATTTGTGTTACATTTGTGTTATATATATTGCTGTATAGCACAATACAAGAATGTATTACCTAAATAAACAAGACCTACATTTAAAAATGATTCCACTAAGGGGCTCCTGAGTGGCTCAGTGGGTTAAGCCTCTGCCTTCAGTTCAGGTCATGATCCCAGGGTCTTGGGATCGAGCCCCACATCAGGCTCTGCGGGGAGCCTTCTTCTCTCTACCTGCCTCTCTGCCTATTTGCGATCTCTGTCTGTCAAATAAATAAATAAATAATTTTTAAAAAATGATTCCACTAAGACTTGAGTATGTTAACAATGACTTATAATTCCAAGAAGCCATCATCATTTATCGGGCATCCCAGTGAACAATGTTTTCTCTCAGAGCTCTGACAATATTAGTGTAACCCGCTGGTTCCTGTTGCCACTGCTTGCTGTAAGCCTGTCGTCCAGCTTAATTGTCATTCTTATGTGTGTCAAAAATTTTTACCTTCATAGATGCTTTTTTTTTTAAGATCTTATTTATTTATTTGACAGACAGAGATCACAAGTAGTCAGAGAGGCAGGCAGAGAGAGAAGGGGAAGCAGGCTCTCTGCTGAGCAGAGAGCCCAATGCGGGGCTGGATCCCAGGACCCCAGGATCATGACCTGAGCTGAAGGCAGAGGTTTAACCCACTGAGCCACCCAGACACCCTTCATAGATGCTTTTAACACTTTTCATGGTCTTTAGTATTCTCAGGTTTTATTTCGGGCCACCACAGTATAGACTCTTTTTGTATTTGTCATTCTTTGCATCCATAATCACATCTTTAATCACCTGGTACAATTCTTACTCTTTATCTCCATAAGTATTTTGTCTCAATTTCCTCTTTCTGAAACTTTAAAGGCATGCCACACCTCCTCAGTCTATCCTCTCTCTCCTTCATCTTTATTTCATATTACCTACATACTAGTTTCTCAGTGCTATACTCTGAATTAAAAATATAAGCAAATAAATAACACGATCTTTTTTATTTAGCTATGTCTCACCTGCTGCTGCAAATACATTGAATTTGTCATTTCAACAATTTCATTTTACTGTTTTTAATATTTAGATATTCCATTTGGATCTTTTTCAAATTTGCCATGCATTTTTTATGCTTTTTTTATTCTTTTGTCCAGTTTTTGCTCCCAGCTTATTTATTCAACTTTTAACATGATAGTTATTCTGTATTTTGTATTTGATAAACCCAATATCTGAATTTCTCAGGGATGATTAAATATGATCTATTATTTTTTGCTCATTGTCACTCATTATAACCAATTCCTTTATGTATTTGGTAATTTTTAACTGTGAGGTCATAGTTTATCGAATGTAATCAGTAAAAAAATATAAATGTCTTAATAAATAAGAATTTTAAGGTTAAAAAATAAATAGAAGTTTAAGGATAGCATACAAAAATTGTAATTATTAAAGTAACCAACATACAGACCTTCCAAATACCAGGTGAACACCAAACTTAAAAAAAAAAAAAAGAAGAAGCAGCAGCAGCAACACTTTGCAATGAAATACTTTTTAAAGAGCATACAAACAGAATATATGATAAACTCACAAAACTAAGCTTTAGTGCTTATGTATGTCCATAAATATAAATGAACTAAAATGAATTAAAAAAAAATGAAGCAAAACCCAACTTTATGATTAAAACAGATACACATAAAGTAAATACTTATAGATGTTTGAATATAAATGCATGGATACTTTGATTTCTAAGAATATGTATTAGGCTGGATCCTCTGAAGAACTTTCTTACTAAAATATACCCAGTATATGAAAAAATGACAAATTTGTGATTTCTAGGGTACTCCTTGGCTTATTAGAAGTTAAAGAAAATCTCTAAGGGTAAAATTTTAAAAAATAATAATAAAATAACCATAAGTAGAGAGCCAGGAAATTAAAACAAGAAAAAAGATAAAAGAATGTATCAATTATCATATGCCAATATGTTTAAAACTCAGAGGAAATTCTAGAAATTATAAATTACTAAAACTGACATGAGGAAAAAATAGAAATCTTGAGAAACACTTAAACCCTTAAAGAAGTAACCATTACAGAAGTCAAGTTAGTAGTTAACTAAAATTGCATGGAAAAAGAAAGACAAATAGCCAATAAACATAAGTAGTCAAGAAAAACATAGGAAATATGTTCCAATTCATTAGTAAGCAGGGAAATCTAAATTAAGACCACAATTAGAATCATTTTAACCATGGGATTGGCAAAAAATTAATGTTTGATAATATCAAATATTAGCTGTGAATATTCATTAAATTGAACCTTGGCACACTGCTGGTGGGATTGTAAATTAAGGCAAGCATTTTGACAAACAACTGGGAGTTACAGATCTGAATGGATGCATAAGATACACCAGCAGTCCCATTTATGAAAATAACTTGTAAACTCTTGAGTACCAGGAGACGGAGGCAAACATATTTACACTAGTGCAGCTCATACCAGCAAGAAACTGCTAACAAACCAATGTGTGGACTAACGCACTACAGTGAAAATGAATGAATTACAACAGTCCACAACAAGTGTGAATTTAGAAAAATATTATCAAACAAAAATATCATAGATTATCACAAATAGCATGATTCCATTTCTACAGATTAAAAAAACAAGAAAAACAAAATGCTATATTGTCAGTGAGATGTGTGATTTTTACTGTTGTTCTTAAATTAGGTATGGATTATTTCCAGATGGTTTACATAGATATTGATAGATAGAGAGATAGAGAGATAGATAATAGATGGATACATAGATAGGGTTCCTTATTACATAGTGGTAAAAAAAAACAACTAAATATAAAAATAGCAAATAACCTGTGTTTAGTAAGAAACGTTTTTAATGTTAAATGCTACTAAATGTTTCTTAACCTAGCCATGCAAAGATTTCTAAGTGCTGTGTGCATAACCACATTTAGAATTCCAAGGTAAGCCTTCCAACAGATTTAAACTAATTATAACTTTAAAGCAGAGATAATTCCATTGCTATTTAAATTGTTTCCAAGCTTTTTATGAAGTGCATATAAGGTGACACTGAAATTGAACAAGAGAGGTAAAACAGACAAATCTCAATTTAGTAAGTGAATAAATATTAACTTATTTTTGATAAATTACTATGTGCCAGGTATAGTTTTAGGTGTTAGGCTTCTGGCAGAAAGCAAGACATAAAATCTGTCCTTTTATTGTATTGGGGGGAAAGGAGAATAAATAACAAAAAAACTAGTGAAATAAATGATTAGATGCAAAAATCCTAAATTTGGTTTCAGCAAACAGGTTTTGGCAGCATATTAAAAAAGTAGTGAATCATCATTACATAATATTAAGGAAAATAAGAATTATTCAAAATTAAGATATATTTAATATAATCAATCATATTATATCTTGGAAAAAATTATATCTATAGACATTAAAGTAAACTTTGAAAAAATTAAATGTATCATTGATTTTAGAAAAAAACAATAAAATAAGAACATAAGAATTTGTAACAAATTATTTATATATAATATATATAATATATATATATATAGTGACTATATATATAATATATATATATAGTCACTTCAGCCTCAAAGGTAACAGGCACAAAAAGAAAACAAGAAAGTGCTCTTACTAAAGTCTAGAACAAGAATTCTGGTTGTTTATTGTCATATTCCCATAGTAGAGCAAACATAAATATATACTGGAAATACATTTTAGCTTAAAAATAGTAAAGTAAAAATTAAAACTATCACAATTGGCAAGTATTGTGATTGTTTAGCTGGAAAGTGAAAAATAATCAACTGAAAAACCATTGCAAAAAATGAGAGAACCCAGTGAAGCAGTGGGATGTAAAGTAGATACACAAAAATGAGTGAAAATAATGGACAGTTAGATTGGATGGAACCAAGGAAATTCCTCTAAGATCTGAGACAGCAGAGATAAAATGCCTAGAAACAAATTTTAAAACTTTAAGTGTCTCTAAAGTACCTTAAAGGAAAACTTGAATCATTGGAAGCCACGGTGTAATTTTGAATGGGAACACTGAACATTGTGAATAAATCAGATCTCTACAAGTTAAACTATACATTTAAAAATTTAATAATATACTTTTAAAAATACCAATATATTTTTGTCTTTTTATTTCAGTTAGGTGAAATGATTCTAAAAAAATAAAATAAAATTTAGTGTAAAACAAATTAATCAAGAATACTAAGGAAAAATATAGATAAAAAATAGTAATGAATAGAGACTAACCCACAAGATATTAAAATTATTACAAAAACACTGTCATTAAAACACTATTGATGTTCTACATACATTTAAGACATTAAATAATTAGAATAAAAACCTACTAATAGATCCATGTCCATACAGAAATGTAGTTAGAGGAAGGGTAAATTCTAAAAAAATTTGAAGAAATGTTGACTTTTCAAAAAAAAAAAAAATCTTGGCCTGACTGTGTAGACATGTGACAATAAATACAAAATGAATGTGCCTGTACTTTAAACATTAACCAAAAACATTTCCAAATAGAAAACAAAAATTAAATGTACAAAATTTGTTTAAATAATAATAGAAGGAACAATATAATCACTGTATCACTTCTGAAATGGGAGGGACTTTCTTACTGTATAAATAAAGTTCCATAAAGAATTTAACTTCTAAGACTACACCAAGTTAAAAAATATATATATATTGTGGGGATGTCTGGGTGGCTCAGTTGATTAAGTGTCTGCCTTTGACTCAGGTCATGTGGGATCAGAGTCCTGTAGAACTCACTGCTCAGCAGAGACCCTGCTTCTCCCTCCGTCTGCTCTGCCTGCATCTCCCCCTGTTTGTGCTCTTTCTGACAAATAAATAAATAATATCCCTAAAAAATATATTGTGGGAGTTTTGGCATATCACACGTGTAATTCATATCACAGACAAAAGGTTAATTTCCTCAATATACAAAAGGTCCAACATACTGATAAGAGTAACAACCACTTGCAAAACTGTGCAAAGAATTTGCCTACACTGTTCATGAATTAACAACCACTAATAGATTTTCCCCATGCTAACAAAATTCACAGTTTCAGTCAAAACTAAAAGAAATGCAAATTCAGACTACATTGACATACTAGCTTTTCACCTATAGATTGACAAAGATCAAAAAGATTGAAAATGTACTACATTGGCCACTGTTGGAGGAAATATTCTTTCTCAGTGCTGGTGATGATGGAAATTGGTATAACCACTACAAAGAGCATATTGAAAATTATATCAAAGTGACAAGTGAACAAGCATTTTAACCTAATAATTTTATTTCTAAAAAATTAATTCTGCAGCTATATTGCAGTATTTGTAAGCAAACAGCTGCTGTATGTGCAAGGTTATTCTTTGCAGCATTATTAAAGAAAAAAAAAAAGACAGGAAACCACCTAAAGATCTATGTGTAGAGTTTGATTTAATAAATCCTGGCGTATCCATACAATATAGTGAAAAATAAGCTGTTACATACTCAATGGAAAGGTCACCAATACAGGTGAGGGAACTGAACAGGGCAAGGAAATTTCTAGAGTGAGGAGATATAGATATATATATAGATAGATAGATTATAATATATAGATATATATATAATATATATATATCTATATATTATATATAATGCATAAATAACATAAAAACATTATATGTATCTACATATATAATGTTTTTATGTTATTTATGCATTCTTTTATTTATTTATAATTTTGCCTTTTTGAAACATAAATATATTACCTAGAAAATAAAATTAAGTAATATAAAGACTCCAATTATAATAATAAGAGTACCCCTCAAAGAACATGAGAAAACCCACACATGGAAGGAGGCTTAAATTTTCTGATGTTATCTGTCAAGATCCAACCAAGCTGTATCTGATTTACTGAATCTACAGCTGTGCCTTTTATGATGCTAGGATTCCAAGGATCACAGTGAGCACCCCTGAGACTGTGGGATCCCCAGGCACTTCCCAGTTCTCCTATTCTATTAATTATTCTTTTGAAAGGGAGTCTCTACTAAGCAGTAAGCTGCTTATTTAGTAAGTGTTATTTTTTTCTAGCAATACACAGTAAACTAAAATGACTTTTTAATAAGATAGTCCCTGTTGCCGGAAAATTAGGTATTTAGGGGATTTTCCAGAACATGCATTTGCTATAACCGATAGAGCAGAACAGCTCTTATAATATGCATTCTCTGTATGGAAAAATATGCATTTGTACAAATGAGTGTTTACTAGCCCAGGGTTGAAAATGGGTCTCAGATTCATATTATTCATTAAAATGTTCTCTCCACATCCCAGATCTGCTAGGAGAGAAAAAAAATAGTTTTAACCTGGTCCACATTGAATTTGAAATCAGTAACAAAAAGTTTTTCCTCTTTAAAACACGCTTTTACTTGCCAAATTCAGTGTGAAAAGTTACAGCAGAGAGGGTTCTTACTTTTACTTTACAGAAAGACATTTTAATAATTGATGTTAAGGATTTTCACAAAAGTTTCAAAAAATACATGAATCATAAGAATTTTGTTTGTAAGAATTAAAGAACAAGTGAATGGTATAATAACTCCACTTGGAAGTACAGAGGTTTTGGATAAATGAAGCAAAGGAATATATTTTGGTGAAATCATAGAGCTGGAAGAAATGTATAACTATGCCTTCTGTTAGCCTTTCTCCCAAGTTCAGAGAACAGAAACAATTACTAATGCCAGGACAGTCTCTAGGCTCAAATGGATCCAAGTTCACATACCTGGGCTTGAAACTAGTCTCTGTAGAAATTTGATGTTCTTGCTAATTTGCTATCCTTCAAATCAGAATAAGAAGAAATATCCAAAAGTAATCCATACAACAATAAGGTATATTCATGTACGGGACACGATATTCCTCCAATCCTGGGGCTTGCTCTAAAGATCACAACATTCTGAAGCTGAAAATTACCCTAGAAGTCAACTGATCAATGCTTTACATTTTATACACAATAAACAGAGTCTTGGAATAAGGAATTGTTCCACGTGACTCAGTCAGTGAGCAGAACACAGAGGTCTAGGATCCAGGATTCCTCATCTCTAGGCTCCTTATTTCCAGTCCCCATTGCAATATTCTTCCAGATTAGATCCGTCCAAAATTGCACCACCACAACTTAGAAGTATGACACACACAAATGGCTTTCATTCCCAGATTTCATTGTCACCCATCTTCCTTTTTACCAATTTTACATAATGGATTTGTGATAAAGAATTTATTGAAAGGTAAATACTAGGGTTATCTTTTATAAAATAAAATTCCTAATGACACAAAATATTGCTGATATATGACCAGTTGACCTGCAAAAAAACAAAACAGCCCCAAAAATGCATACAAAAGAGAAGAAAGAAAGGAAGGAAGGTAGGAAGGAAGGAAGGAAGAAGAAAAGATAGAAAGACGAATGTGTAATAGAATTTAAATTAAAATGAATCTGGGAGTCTTGAAACATTAGGTGAAAGATGTCTGAAGCTCTCAAATCTTAACTTCAATTCCTTTCTTTAATGATTTAATTTTACCTTAATTTCCTTACTAACTTGGGTCCATATTAATTTACTGACTCTCCTTCTGTAAGGGGAGCAAAATTTGCCACCCCAAAATGTGTCTCTTTGCATGAGGATTATTTCAAACTGATTATCTTTCTATTTTATTTTATTTTTTTATTTGACAGAGAAAGACACAGCGAGAGAGGGAACACAAGCTGGGGGAGTAGGAGAGAGAGAAGCAGGCTTCCCGCTGGGCTGGATCCCAGAACCCTGGGATCTTGACCTGAGCTGAATGTACATGCTTTAGGGCTGAGCCAGCCAGGCACCCCTCAAGCTGATTATTTTTAAGAAACAGAAAACTCCAAACATTGCCTTTCCACTAACTTCCTAAAATAATTTAGAGGACTTGCTTCAGGAAGGGTGATACCACTACAGAAAACTACATTATAATGTGAACTAGGGGCAGGTAGACAGGGAGGAACTTAGCAAAGTCTGCTTGTTAAATTCCTTCCTTGACCCCTATCTCTGGATGTCCCAGCAAACATTTGTTTACAAAGCATTTACTCTTTTCATCTTCCTATGATTTGTCTTCTTTCCTTTTGAAGTCCCAGGCCCTACCACTCACCTCTTTCTTAGCTGGGAGTGGCATATAAGCCACAATTGCCTGACTGCCTGGTGACTTCATATTCTTACGGAGCCCTTGTATATATGTAATTAAATTGTATTTTCTCCTGTTAATCTGCCTTGTATCAATTTTATTCTTACACCAGCCAGAAGAATTTTAAAGGGTATAAAAAAAGTATCCAGGGGGGCCTGGGTGACTTAGTCATTAAGCAACTGCCTTCCGCTCAGGTCGTGATCCCAAGGTCATGGGATCAAGCTCTTCATCGGCTCCCTGCTCAGCCGGAGGCCTGATTCTCCCTCTCCCACTCCCCCTGCTTGTGTTCCCTCTCTTGTTGTGTGTCTCTCTGTCAAATAAATAAATAAAATCTTTAAAAAAAAAGTTTTCTTCCCAACACTTGTTTCCCAAATCCCTATAAATCAAAATGCGACATCATTTGCTGTATACATAATACTTCTCAGCCACTCCACGCCCGCTATCCCAACTACACCCTTCAATTCTGTCACATATATACATTTGGATTTAATGGTCTTTAACTTAAAAGAGATCTATCCCTTCTTAAATGTAAATAAATAAAATAGCCTCCCTTTGGTCTGGCATGCTGCATACCCTGAGCTACTATGAGTTTCATTCTTTTCCGATAATTAAACCTTTTGAAGCACAGTTTCTGCCCATGTTCCTACACAGAGACTGCTCTCCATGTGAGCCAGTGCTCCTCAAGGTGGAGAATTGAACACCACATCCAAAGTCCTCACATGACTGTGTGGCTCTCAAGCAGCATTTGGGTTAAGGCACTAGGGCAGAGTGGTGGAAAATATGTAGACTAGGAATTCAACTGTGTAGGCCCAAACCCCAACTGTTAATGATCAGTATGTAATCTTTGGCAGATTTCTTGGCTTTCCTGTGCCTGTTTCCTCTACGTAAACCATGGACCATAATACCTACACAATAGTTCATGGTAGTGAAAATTGTCATATCTAAGAGTTTTGAAACAACATTATCTCCACCTTCTTCTTGTTCAGTGTAAAAGATAAACAGCACTGGACGTGATAAGGATAGTTTTTACTCACAATAACTACTGCAAGGGGAGAGAAGGTCCAACATAGTAGCAACTGAGCTCAACTTCACTGAAACAAAAGAAAACAAACTAAAAAACAAAAACTGGAAAAATTTTCAAGGCCAGGACGTGCTAAGGGACCCCTCCCCACCATAGACCAAATTGTTCTTCAAGTGCCCCAGTGGACACAGAACTTAGGTTTTAGAGGACAAGAAGTTCACTGGCTTTGGGGTCACACAGATCTAACTGCAAAGCCCAGTTTATCAATTTCTTACTACTTGCGTGTTTGGCACTAAGCCATTTTAAACTTTCCGAACTTGTGGTTTTTATCTGCGTTTATTGGGTTTAATTTAAAATGGCAAAAATAGGGGCGCCTGGGTGGCTCAGTGGTTTAAAGCCTCTCCCTTCGGCTCCAGTCATGATCCCAGGGTCCTGGGATCGAACCCCATGTTGGGGGGAGGGGGGGCTCTGCTCAGCAGGGAGCCTGCTTCCTCCTCTCTCTCTGCCTGTTTCTCTGCCTACTTGTGATCTCTGTCAAATAAATAAATAAAATCTTTTAAAAAAATAAAATAAAGTGGCAAAAATAGTTGCTATTTCAAAGAGTCATTATGAGAATGAGGAGACATGATGCATATACTTGTTAAGTTTGACAAATAATGAAGATTTAATTTCTATTATGCATTACTTTATTAAATAATTATTTGTATACTATTTAATATAAATAATAAATTATATTAGATGTATCATTATTGTTTAATTGCATTCACACTTGATATTGATTAAATAAATGATTAAATGTTAAGTTTCTCGTCTTTATTTCATTATTTGTGTTTATAAATAATATACAATACATATTACCTTCTCAGGGATATGACTTAATGTATTTCACTTACCCATCCATCATGTCTATAGAATCTTGGACTTTCAGATTTGCAGATTCCCATAACACTATTGCCCTTTTCACATTAAGTAAGTGAGAAAATACCTTTCTCTCTCTCTTTCTAAATCTCTCTGACAGTTTAGAATTCACCCACTTCAAGTGTACTATTCAATGTGTTTCTCCTCCTCCCCCTTTTAGAGGATTTCCCCAGTATTTCAGGGAGGCAAAGGAAACTATATGACTGTGATTTTCACTCCAATTAATATAAGTGCATTTTGCCCAAGCATCAGAAGAAATATTATCCAGTCACCTGTGTAGTAGGATACCACTGAGAAGTAGTAACCCTCATTTTATTCCCTATCCTTTACTTCCTTTTACTGTATCCACTGTCTCAGGGGAATTTATTCTCCATGGACAAAATAGTTCAATTACTGCTTTTGCATTTCTAAAGCAGACATTCTGGCTCATGCCATAGAATTGGGATATTTCTTGAGCCACATTTTCCTCTCTTGTCCAAGAAGAAATAAGGCCTTTCCAGAAAAAGGATCATGGATATAGTCAGACTGGGGAGCTATCAGGTCAGATTTTCATGAGCAATTTGCAGATGGGACTCCTCCTACTCCTTATCAGATTCCTACCCCCAGAGCACAGCTCCAAGGGTGGGAAAGAACAATGGGATCTCCCAATGAGGTGGGAATCTGCAAGCAGAAGTCACAAGTGCCATCTTGTCACTTGAAGCTCTTCCAGAGGTCCTCAGCCTAGGAGCACACTATGCAAGGTCACAGCTAAACTCAGTAGCCTGCCTTTCCAGAGAGTGGAAACCCAGAGGTGGCTTTTCCAGGTCTTTGGAGAAGTGCAAAACGTAGCTGAGAGAGGTAGTTTGTGGCCTGTCAGGGGCTCTGTGATTAGGCAAGGTGATCCCTGTGAGGATGTCAACATGCATCCTCACGTAGGAAAATGGATGGGGACACAGTAGTCTCTGGTGTTGCCTACATGAATAGCTGAAGGAGAGAGAGCCCGGCTCATGTCAGCAGGGGCCAGGTTGCCATGAGGCAATATGGCAGCCACCCGCCAGGGTCATTCTCCTCCTCCATGCCATGATACCACTTGGAGATTTAGATTAAGCACTAAATTAAGTCCTCCCTCTCATCTACTTGGGAATTTAGACTCGATCATGCCTACAACAGGGAAGGAAGAATATCCAGGATTGAGTTTTTCTTGAGATAAGTCTCTAACCTGAAAAAAAAAAAAAAAAGGATAAACTGAAATCTAAAATAATGAAGTTGTGATTTGACACCACAATTTGAAAATCTTGGATAATATTACCTCTTCATTTATTTGGGATTTAGTGATTATTGGTGGTAACAGTCTGGAAGACCAGCTCTGTCTCTACTTTTATGCTCTTATGCAAGCTACATCTGCCAGGGATGTTTTCAGATAATAACTTAAGGGCTGGAAATTTCAGAAAAGGCAAGGCCTTTCACCTGTGTGCACCTTTATAAAGGGACTACCCATCTATTTTAGCGATTTTTCAGACAGAGCTTCCAGTTCCTCTTTCAGTAAGGATTTCCACTTTGCTATAAGATTCAGATGATAGCTGAGATTGCCAAATAAATGAATTCTGTATGAACCTCTAGAAAGTATACCTAAAAACAAAAAAACAAAAAACAAAAAAAAACAAAACCACAAAGATACAGTATGCACACACACACACACACACACTCTGGCATACAATCTGAAGTTGAAGAATGTCATAGCACTACATGAACTTAGAAATTAAATCCAACTTTTTCATTTTATAAAGAATGAAATCTCAATCCAACCAAGTGTTTGAATTGCTGGAGAATAGTGGGCAGACCTGTCTGAGGATCGGACTCAAATGCCCCCATCATTTGATCTGTGGCTCACTTTACCCTACAAGGTGGATAGCATCCAGAGAAGGCTCTAACTCAGGATCTTGGCAGGGAGGAGTGATTTTTTTTTTTCCCTGCTACAGTAAGACAGACATGTGGGAGATAGCAACCTCCTCCATATACTAGATACATTTAAACTACATTTGCATAAGCTTTAAAATGCTGTGGGTGTTATGTGCTCTATATAAATTATAAACAGTAAATGAAGACTTTGGAAGAATGCCAATGAATCCCAATCAGCACTCAGCCCGTTAGATTCCACGCTCTGTACCTCTGATTTTGTTTGTTTGTTTGTTTGTTTGTTTTTAAATTGTAAACGATAAGGATTATGAGATTTGTGCCTGGCTAACAATGGACACACCCATGTGTGGTCTCTTAGTTACTGAGTAAAAAGAGGCAATTAACACTCTCATTTTATACCTTTAGAAACTGAGGCTCAGGGAAATTGTCATAAGCTAATAAGTAGCAGATCCAGGAGTTGAGTCTAACTTTAGAATTTTTATGGGATCATTGAACCTGGCCCTCCAGCAGTTTTTTTCTGTCTAAAGGCATTATGTAGGCTTTCGAGGAATCATATGAATGTAATTAATGACTTTTCTCTGCTATAATTGCATGAGCATAGGATTTGGATTCTGAAATCTTGGTTCTACCATTTACTCACTCTGACCATGGTAAGATACCTAGCTTCCCAGAATTTAATTCACAGATTCATAAATTCATTAAGCTTTCACTACGTGCTTCTATGCTAGACACCACCAGGTGTTAAATCTATGGCCGCAGGGAGGGAGCATAACATGGCCCCACCTGAAGGTCCGTGTTTCCTAATGGGAATAATGTGCTGTAATTGCCGCCATGTTCCCATGCTTACCTCCAGAGGTCTGTAGCATGAACTGAATGAGATATTATAAATGGTTCATAAAACGTAATATGATATATAAATCCAAAGGGTCATTACGAGTGTACTTTACCCAAGGGCAAAGAGGAATATCCTGCTAGTTTTTCTTTATTTTATAACCATTGGTTTTGGGATTTGTTTGTTTGGTTGTTTTTTTTTAATATTTCTAAGAAGACCTGAAGTTCTCCAGGCAAGTTAAATAGGAAAAGAATTGTTCTGTTTTGTTTTTAATGCAAAATACATTGTTGCTTCTCCATAGATTTACGTATTAGCTTTCCTTTTGTCTGAAATGCATCAAAGCATTGCCTCCAGAGGTCCTAGGAGCAATGTAGATCTCTTACCTAAATTTGTATATGATTTCAGTGCAGGAAAGAGAGACCACTGAAGTCTTTAGCAGGAAGGGATTCAATATAGGGAATTAGGTGCTTACAAAACTGGAAAACCTGAAGAAGCAAGTTTGGAGGGATACCAAACATTCCCTAGAGGATCTATTGCCTCCAGGAGCGCCAGGAAGGCTATTCCAAAAGGAGTTCCCAGCAATAAGTAGGTCCTTGGAACTGAGTCTTGGGATAGGAAGTCAAATGAGGAAAATCCCAGGACGTCAGCTTCTCAATGCTAATCAAGCAGAAGAAGTAATTTTGAAAAGCTGCTGTGAGAAGACCTCATGTGTCCACTGTCCTAGGCCACAGAGTGATGGACCCCATCCTGCCTCCCCGGTATCCCAGAGTCTTCCAGGAGCCCTCTCTGCAAGGGAGGCTGTGCGGATGGAGGTCACGGCTTCCCAGCCTTTCCAACGTGACAGAAGATAGAAAGGTTTCAGTTTGGCAATCTAGAATGTATGAGGCCTTGGGTGAAGACACAGTCCCTGTTCTTCCCCCTGCGAATAGGAAAAGGCCAACTTTCTCATTCTACCAGATTGTCATTTAAGGTCCAAGAAATTAACAAATGCAGATATGCTTTTGAAAAGGGTCACAAAAAAGAAAAGTTGTCTGTTTGTTTTTGGTCACTATTTTGTGTTTGTATATGCATTGTCTTTGTTTTTCTACTTAGATGTAGGTGAATGCTTGCATCTTTATTTTTCTCTTTGTTCTATGCAGATTAAAACAGAACTCAGAGATCAAAAGCTGCCTGAGGAACACTGGTAAGGAGGAATGGGGAATCTCATATTAATGGAAGAGAACTTTCTTAAACTTATAAAGGAAGACCACCTGCCCAGCTTTGTGTCCACCATAACACCCACCACAGTCCCTAGAATTAACAAGGCAGAGACAATCCTGGAGTCAGTTTGGTGTGGAGGAAGCGATGCAAAATTGGATGAGTTGATTAAAACTCTGGATTAACTCTTCTTAGGGGTTGGTTTTGAAAATAACTCAAGCAGTGGGGTCAGATTTCCTATTACACATGGGGTGGCAATGTCTTCCTTCACAGAATTTCTGGAAGGCTAAAATATGATGACATTACAAAAGGGATCTCTAAGTCCAATTACTAATTACATGCAAGGAAATATTACTTACTATTTGCTGGCCAAAAAATGAGAACACCAAACTGCTGGGGGAGAAAGAAGGATGCTGTGCAAAAGAGAGGGGAAGATGTGTTAGAGGCAGATTGCCCACTTTTTTTCTCAAGTGCCATCCCTAAATAACAGTTCACGGGTTGCATGGGTCCATTTGAGAGCCCTCGAATAATAGCAAGGAGCAAGGTGGAGAGGAAAGTACACTCGTGAGACCACTTCTTACCTAACACTGTGATTTTGTAATTCATCTTTTATTCTAGAAATAGATGTGTGAGGTAGTAATAATTATCTTTGAGGGTTTTTGCTTTTGTTTTTGTTTGGTTTGCTTTGGTTTGGTTTGGTTTGGTTGCAGATGCCAGAGCTTTGAAATGCTAAGAGGTGTGAGGTCACTTAGGCAGTGAGCGGAGTGGAGTCAGAGTGAATCAAGGATTTATCTGACCTCAAAGCCTGGGTCTTTTACATTCCACAACACTGCCTCTGAGTAACAAAATGGTATCATTTAGAAGCCAAAACATTTTAGCAAATGCTCTAAAAGTATTATCCGAAGGAAGATGCTAAATTTTCCTCCAAAGTAGAAGTGTAGTGGGTGGTTGGGAGAACTGGCTTTGAGGAAGACAAACCACCTGATTCTGGATGCTGGCTCTACGATTTGTCTGTGATGTGGCCTTGGGAAGCTAGTCACTCACTCTGTGCTTCAGTCTCTTTATTTCCAAAGCGGGGGTTTACATTAGTAACTACCCCATAGGGTTATTTTGAGGATTAAATGAATTAATACATAGAAAAACTTGAGCTCAGGGGTTGCCATAATATGAACCCTCAATAAATGTTTGATACTATTATGAAAATAGGAATGAGAATAAAACAATATATAGCTAAGAAGTAGCTCTGGAGTTAACAACATGGAACAAGATTAAAGTCCTGATTTATCACAATTATGAAGGGATCATTACAACAGTGACCCACAGCCTTCATCAAGACCTATATTTGTATCTCTGGGAATATAGGAATTCTACCCAAAAGAAAACTGGAGCTCTGTCAATGTTTTTATTTATCTCAGTTTCTCTTAAAAATTTGCTAACTAGAGATAAACCAAACTGATGGGTTAAGATGACTTTGTTCTGATTAATTTTACGGTAATTCTGAGGGCTTCAGTTTTAAATGAATTGTTTGAATACTAAATTATGCAGCTTTATGATCCAGGAGATAAGCAGCAGCTCTAAAGATGCCTCTGAGACTTGAAAGAGACGGCATGAAGCTCATTATTGCCGGCACATTTAACATGGTTAAAGTAGGGGAAAATAGCCATTAAGTTAATGTAATAGTTAAACTGCATTAATTTGAAAAACTGCCCAGTGAAACGCTTACGGCAGAGAATCTATTTTTTTTTTTTCTCTCTCTCTCTCTCCTTATGCAGGGATGCGGAGACATCCTTAAAAAATAAAATAAAAAGGGGTGCCTGGGTGGCTCAGTAGGATAAGCCTCTGCCTTCTGCTCAGGTCATGATCTCAGGGTCCTGGAATCAAGCCCCACATCAGGCTCTCTGCTCAGCAGGGATCCTGCTTCTTTCACACACCTCTTTTTCTGCCTACTTGTGATATCTCTCTCTATCAAATAAAAAAGTAAAATCTTTAATAAGTAAATAATAAATAACAAATAATAAATTTATAAAAATAATATATATAAGTATATAATAAATAAACAAATAATAAAATAAAAGGCATTTTCCTGCCCTCCTCAAGGCACTCTGCAGTTTGAAGTTCTAGACTTTCTACATCATAGGTGTACTCTCAGTTCTGCCAGAGAAGAAGGGACAGAGGACCATTTGGCCCCATTTGTGATGGGTGCTCCTGGACGGTCCCTGTTAGCTGAGTGGTCAGTTCCAAGAAAGGAAAAGCATCCCCAGGATTCTCATGGGAAAACTGCAAGGAGCTTGGGAATTTATATCATGGGGAATTGCAGAAGCTCTTTAATCCCTTGCAATCTGGATACTTTCTTGAGAATTTAATAAAACATAGGTTAAAAAAAGACTCACTGATAGTTCCTAAACAACTACATATCATGGCATTTTTCCAGTTCCCTCTCTCCTTGAAAGCATCACATCTTGGTTGCTTGAGATTTTGCTCTCCACCAGCCTTAATGTCGGTGCCTTTTCCTGTCTTTCCCACGTTCCTACTTTTTTATTATCCTGTTTATGTTGTTTTTTGACCCCAAACAGCATGGCTTCTCTGGACTGAGATAATCATCTACTGCCTGAATCGGTTTCGTGGCCATAGCTATCTCCAACATTTCAAGACTGTTGAAAATGCTAATTTACTACTCCCCACCCTGATTCTGATTCTGTGTGTCTGGAACAGTTCTTCCATATTTGGAATCCTAATGTTTTACGCATAATTCAGATGTTGGACAGAAGTTTACTTGAGTGATGCCTAAGAAACAGTAATTTAGCAAAAGATAAGTCTTATGTCAATACAGAAAGGAGCAGCACACATGCATGCATGAGAAGCAGGGAAGAATCACCATCCTCATCTCCAGTTTTTCATCAGTCGAAGACCACTTGCCCATCTCTGAGTGGACAATGAAAGAATTAAGTGTGGTGACTAACTAACTGCATGATTTATGTTCAAAACAAGTCCCTTTGAGGTAGTGAATGAAAAATGTATTTTTCACATATTTTTCGATTGATTAGCAGGTTTCATTACATTGGTGAACTTAGAGCATTACTTTCAAAAATTTTAATTTTTAAAAATTTTAAAGATTTTATTTATTCATTTGAGACAGATACAGAGACAGTGAGCACAAGCAGTGGGTGGGGCAGAAGGAGAGGGAGAAGCAGACTCCCCGAGGAGCAGGGAGCCCCGACGCGGGACTCCATCTCAGGACCCGGAGACCATCAGCAGAGCAGAAGGCAGACACTTAACTGACTGAGTCACCCTGGTGCTCTCAAAAATTGCTTTTAAATGTTAAATCCTTTCTGAAAATAAAATAACATCTATTTACAATATCAATGTACACTACCTCACAGTAAAAATTATTTTTACATTTACTATCAGTTAAAAAGAACATAAACAGAGCATTCTTAGTACACATCTACTGCCTGAATCGGTTTCGTGGCCATAGCTATCTCCAACACCATGCTACCAGTTTTTTTTTTTTTTTTTTTTCTTAAAAATACGAGTTTTGTTTTTTTTTTCTCAATATAATCTCACTTTAACATCTTTCATAAAATTGCATGCAGTTATGATCAGAGTTGTATTTTATGGTTAATAAATTTGAAATTGTTGACACTTTCAATTACTCCTCTGTAGGACAGATTATTTTTTATTAAGTAAACTACTAAGATGGCAAACTGAGAATAACTTTTTTAAATTGAATATATCCTCATTTCTAACTTCTTATATTTAAATACTTAGCCTAAATATGTTCTTGTTCAAAGGTACTGCTTTTTTTCTCCTCAGTAAAAATTCATTTATTTGACAAATATTGTTATAAGAAACCAGTCAACTACTTTGTCCAGAGGTTATTTGTTTCATCAAATTAAGCTGTAGCAAAATCATAATTCTTCTGAAATTCATTCCATTTAATGGAGAATATCAATTATCTGTTAAAATATAGGGGCTCCTTCTAAACATGCTTTCCCAAAGTTGAAATACACAAAGTGTAATTATATAATATCAAAATTAAATATCAGACTCATTACTTATTTTGTTGAGTCCTTTCCTCACTGTTGTAAAAATAAATTCAAGGTTTTTTGTTTGCAAGATAGCAGTTGTCTAAAAGCCTCAAACTCTGAAGTTTTTATTTTTAAGTTCCAACTAGTAAACACTGCAATAAAAATTTCTAATTGCTTTGGGGAAAAAAAAAAAAAACGAAAAGAAAATTTAAAGAATTTCTTTCAGGGGTGCCTGGTGGCTCAGTGGTTAAGCATTTGCCTTCAGCTCAGATCATGATTCCAGGCGAGCTCTAAGTTGGGCTCCTGCTCTGTGGGAAGCCTGCTTCTCCTTCTCCCACTCCCCCTGCTTGTGTTCCCTCTCTCTCTCCATCAAATAAATAAATAAATAAATAAAATCTTAAAAAAAAATTTTTCTTTTAAAATCTTCATTTTTACCTTAGGATGCTTAGAGTAAGTTATAAAGTAGATTGTAATATTTTTAAAATTATACTGAAAATGAGCAGCAAAGAAACAACATATATTATGCATATATTTGTTTTATTCCACACCAGTCTCATAACAAAATTTTGTAGTACAATTACTCTAAATGTTTTTTATGTAAATGTATTTGTACTTTTGGCAAGTAAGTATAGCCTTTATCTCAATCAGTAAAATGCTGCTGTTTGCTTGGACTAAACTATAATTCATAGATGTACCACAAGCAATTCCAGCTACATTTATGCTTTGTAGGTGTCCCAATTAGGTAACAACTTTGTTCTACTATGAAGTGGTGCCCTACCGAAATTTATATTAACATTAGCACTATGCAAACATAATGCCATTTTTATCACTGCATTTTAACTGAATTTACAGTGGCATTCACAAAATCGTCAAATGCTTGTTCCTAAAAAAAATATTTCAAAAGCTTTTCTTGATTCTGTGATACAGATAAAACCCACTGAACTGGAATTAACTGAGTTTCTATTTGAAGTCCTTGTGTGCAGTTTTTGTAAAAGAAAAGCCATTCTTTGAAGTAGATGTTGACACGTCTCCCACCTTTCATATGAGCAGAGGTGCACCATGGCTGCGGGTGGTCATACTTGATGAGCATTTTGTGCAAATTAGTGGTTCATTGGCAAAATTTTGTTACATGGAAATTAAGAAATTATTTTTTATTAAAAATGGACATTTTAATTTTAATTTTTCCACTCAGTGCTGTCAGAGCAGCTTATTGAAATATAAAACAAGTACTGCCAATTACATCATTAATTGATTGCTATTTTTATCTGTATCCTATAATAAAAGAATGAAACTAGTGCAGCAAGAACATTCAGAACATGCTTTATATACTTTTATACTGAGGAATCTTCAACCTTTATTTTCTGCGCATATTTCACAAATAGGAATCCTATAGCTTTACCCATTTGCTATCTATGGGATTGCAGCCTGACAATGCAATGATTCTCACCCACACAGGGAGGTAAAACAATCAGTATTTCCTGCTGCATCAAGAGGTTGCAGAAGCACCTACTTTGAACACTTCTTCTCCCACCTTAACCAAGGAGTGAGAATTTTCCTTAGCCGTGTCTCCAAGTGCCCTGCAAACTATCCTTGAGACACAGATGTTCCTTTGCTTGACCTGGAAAGGCTGAAGAAAGGGAAAAGCCTTATCAGTTTAACTGAGTGAAAACTGTCCTCATTCTACATGTGTCACACACACACACACACACACACACACACAGAGGAGATCAGGATGGAAGCTAAAAATATGAAGGAAATGTTCATGAAACCAGTTCTGATTTATTTCATGCAAATATTAATACTAATACTTAATTTAAAATAAAAAAAATCTCAGACAAATTCTCCACTGGGCAGGACGTCATGAAATAGTAATAAATCGGTCTGAGTAGGCAAACAGGATTTGCAGTTACTGGGGTTACAAGCAATCAAACTCTGGGTCCTGACATGTTTGCAAACATGGATCCAGGATACACAGGAGAGTATGGGAAAATCAAACAAAACCAAAAATGGAATGGGCACTGTGAAACAGAAACAAATAAATCAAAAGAAGATTTAGTGGGATATCAGGTAAATAGGAAAAGATTTATTACAGGAAACCGATACAAGTTTAAAAAAAAAAAAAAAGTCACTCGTGGTCATTAATAAAATGTATCAAGGTGGGTTGCCTATTAAAAAACAAACAAACCTCCATATTTATCCTCATGGGGGAAAAAATGGTGAGTCAGATGATAAGCAGGTGTTATAGTAGAATAACATCAATTGAGATAAAGGTTAGGAAGAAAAATTGTATAGTCATAAATAAAAATTTTATAGTCATAAATAAAGTTAAAAATGCAACGACATCCACATGCTGTAGCTACAAAACATATAAAATGGATATTGAACCCAAACTAATACTAAACAACACATACTTAGGGACACTAATGAAAACGGGGATACTCCTCCCCATATTCAGAAAGCTAGGTAAGGATGGTACTGAGGAAACTCACACATTCAAAGAATAGAGAACGGAAGTCCAAATTACCCAGAGTAGACATCCCAAAAGTGGCAGTGATAAAGTGGCAACAGAAGCAATAATCCATCTTATAAGAGATGATGTTTTATTTTCCAGAACAGAAAATAAAATGTGGCTACACACACAACACGCCATATTCTAGAGCTCATTCCTGGCAGCTTAACATTTCGACTTTACATTATAGATTTACTTATAAATACTATCCTATACAATCTACTTTATTTTTAAAAATTTTTTTAAAGATTTATTTATTTGAGAGAGAGACAAAGTACATGCACATTTTGGGGGAGGGGGAGGTGCAGAGAGAGAAAATCCCAAGCAGACACCCCCGTGAGCACAGAGGCCCAAACTAGCTCAATCTTAGCACTAGGAGATCATGACCTGAGCTGAAACCAAGAGTCAGACACTTAACCACTTAACTGACTGAACTGCCCATGCATTCCCACAATCTGTTTTAAATCTTAACATAATGATCTTGAAGTTGATCTACTGAGGCACATGAAAGTAGGGAAAACGGGCCAATAAGAGAGTGATACCAGTGCTAGCTTTTAAACCTTTATTATAAAGCAACGATTATTTAGATAAGTTTGATTATAGTAGAGAAATAGATATGCAGGTGGATATAGCAAATAGGTTAAAAATAAACCTAGCAAAAGAAACAAACAAACAAACAAAAAAAAGAACAATATAAAAAAGAAAATTTAAAACCATGTAGAATGAGACATCTATTCCAAAATAAATTTGGATGATTATGTAGCTATTTGAGGAAAATATTAAAGTTAGGTCTCTCTCCCATGCCACACATTAAACTTCATCCCAGATGGCAAAAAATGGAAAAAATAATAACTTTGAAAATTAGGAAAAATATAAGCAACTAATGATCCAATTTGTAAATGGATACAAATTTTCTGAGTGATCATCAAGTGAATTAATCACAATAGAAAATATTAGCATACCACACTCCTTAAAATGAAAAGAAAAACCTCTAAATCACAATGAAAGGTGATTTATAAAGGCAAAAACATACCTTGAAGGCAACAGACTCCATAAATGGATAATATTCCATATATATATGTACATATATATGTATATATACACACACTAATGTATGTGTATGCATGGGTGTGTGTGTGTGTGTGTGTGTGTGTGTGCAATCTAAATGACAAGAAAAATCCTAAGAACTAATAGAAAAGGGAGCAAGGGTCATGCACAGATAATTCATAGAGAAGAAATGTAAATGTCACATAAAATTTGCAACATTATTCAAACTCACTCCTCATTGCTGGTGGGAATGTAGACCCCTAATCAATTTTGGAAAAGAGTTTGCATTTCCTTTTCACATGCCACTCTCTTAGCCTCTAGCGAAAATGGACTGTTCTGGAGGCTGGAAGTCCAGGATCAAGGTGTCCGCAGGTTGGATTTCTTCTGAGGACTCTCCCCTTAGCTTACAGATGGCTGCCTTCTCCCTGTGTCTTCAGTGGCCGTCCCTCTGTACATGCCTGTGTCATAATCTCCTCTTCTTATAAGGACACCGATCATGATGGATCAGGACCTGTCCATATGACCTCATTTTACCTTACTTATCTCCTCAAAGTTCCTGTAACTAAACACAGTCACCTTCCAAGGTCCTAGGGGTTAGGATTTTAAGGGGACATTATTCAGCCCATAACAGCAGAGAAAAAGTTGAGAGCAGACTATTGACACAAGCTGTAAATGGAAAATCCCTAAGTCGATCTGTAAATATCCTACACTATCTTTAGGTAAACAGTAAAACATATGTTTCAAATACTTTTACATATGTGTCCTATGTCTAAAGCTGTACCAGCTTGTAAAAAATTCTGAAAGAAATGTTCAAAATCAACCATACATCCTAAATGGCAGGAATAAATATTAAGTGAAAGAAAGTTTCAGGTCAGATGCAGAGGCTAGATTGGCCTAATCTTGTTTCATGCCTCAGGTGTTACAAATGTCTTTACAGTGGAGTGGCTCACATATCCTGGTTTTGCGCCAAAGCGAATGATTGGGCGGCGGGGGGGGGGGGGGGGGGGGGGTGGAGGGGGGGCTTCCCTCTACAGAGGCAGTAAATAAGCAGTGATGATTAGCCCTTAACCCTGGGCTTGAAGACCTCCTTAAATATACATCCTATTAATAAGCCAATTTGTTTGTAAACAAATCACTGTATTTATTGCACCAGTTGTAGTATTTCCACCTTCAAATACAGAAGTTTGCACTGGTGAATCAAAGGAGAATGAAACCTGTCAGGTGCCTTGATTCTAATGAATCTATGTCCAATCACATGAAAAGTATAACCAGTTAATTAGGAAAACAAAAAGGATCAACCAAACAAAAATTAAAGTGGTCTCTTCACTAAGAATCAACTTTGAGTGAAGTCCATGGCCTAGGGTCACCATGAGTCAATTTTAGTGCACATAATCCTGGTGTCACCTGCTTCCCAGATAGGAGTCTATTTGGCTTTATCTTATAAACCGAGGGAACTTGTATGTTTCTATGACTCCGCCAAAATCCTTGAAACTTTTTTTTTTTTAAGATTTTATTTATTTGAGAGAGAGAATGAGAGAGAGAGAATGAGAGGGGAGGAGGTCAGAGGGAGAAGCAGACTCCCCACTGAGCATGGAGCCTGATGCAGGACGGGATCCAGGGACTCCAGGATCATGACCCGAGCTGAAGGCAGTTGCTTAACCAACTGAGCCACCCAGGTGCCCCAAAATCCTTGAGTCTTAAGAACAAAAGCTCTATTTATTCCTAATGACAATGGTGCTCTGAGGATTGGATAGCGAATGGACAATTTATTGCAGTTGACTTTGAATCCAAGTCCTTTATTTTCAGAGTAACGAGACTCAAGCTGAGAAAGAGAAAATGATTTTCCCAAGATCACACAGGCTCTCTATGGCAAATCTGAACTATGCTCTGTAGGAAATATAGCTTCAAAATTCTCCTGGGAAGAACAACTGTTAGATTTTTCCCTAGCAAGTCTCAAGTAGACTCCAGTTAGAAAATTGTTTCTGTGATTCCCTTTGATGAATGACTAAAATATATTAACCAGGTGATTAAAAGAAAAGCTGCATAAGCGATTTAATGACCCAACTCTCTCTTTCTTACCGGATAAAAAATGAGTTTTGAGGGGTGCCTGGGTGGCTCAGTGGGTTAAAGTCTCTGCCTTCAGCTCAGGTCATGATCCCTAGGGTCCTGAAATCGAGCCCCGCATCAGGATCTCTGCTTAGCAGGGAGCCTGCTTTCCCCCTCCCTCTGCCTGCCTCTCTCCTTACTTGTGATCTCTGTCTGTCAAATAAATAAATAAAATCTTTTAAAAAATGAATTTTGAACTAAGGTGTTTACACTATTTACATTTTCATTTGAATAAACACTGAATAAAATTTGGGAAGGGATAAGAAAACAAACAAACAAATATAATTAACGCTAATGTCTGTGATTTTCAGGAACACAGCACATCCTTTGTAACAAGCCTCTCATGTACCCTCGCATGCTGGCCTCAACTAACATTTCTTCTTCGTTTTTCACATTTCTATTTACTTCACCTTAATTGCACCCGAACTACTTGTCATTCCCCAAACACGTCCTATTACTTTCTACTTCTGAAGCTTTACATGTAGTAATCCTTTAGATCTTAATTCTCTCTACAGGAAAAATAATTAGCAGGTACTGAGTGCCCATTCTGTACAGGTACTTTACCTTACCTTGGACATTTTAGTTCTAAAAAATTAAATTGGGGGGTGCCTGGGTGACTCAGTGGGTTAAAGCCTCTGTCTTTGGCTCAGGTCATGATCTCAGGGTCCTGGGATTGAGCCCCACATCAGGCTTTCTGCTCGGTGGGGAGCCTGCTTCCTCCTCTCTCTGCCTGCCTCTCTGCCTACATGTGATCTTTCTCTCTGTCAAATAAATAAATTAAATATTTAAAATAAAATTGGCTGAGACTCTAGTAGTCCAACAATTTTTTGAAAATGTAATTTCTTGCCGTATTTCTGTGCCCAATTCTCAACTTCTCAGTTTCAATAACTAGGCTTCTGTCTTAGTCCCCCAGTAGAAGTCTACCACGGAGCCTCTCACATTTTCTTTCTGTTCAGGGTTAAGTGTCACTATCTGCCTTCAGACTATCTGCCTTCAGGGTTAAGTGTCACTATTTGTCACTATCTGCTTTCTGCTTCATTTCATCTCCCATGTTTCATATTGTAAGGAACATGACATCAATTAGTAGCCAAAAAGTGTGGGCTAGCCTTCTAGATTTACCATTTCCTGGCCATACAAATAAAGTGAAATCACGGTCTCTCTGAGTATTGACTGTGGAAACTGGCTATTGATACTGACCTTTCTGGTAGATATGTTCTTATATGCAGTGTAGGTAGAGTGTACCATAAACACTAAGGTACTATGCAAAAGGTTGGGGGTTTAGCAATTAAAATGATATTTCCCTGCTGAATCTCCTGTTGAAGCTCTCCCTTATCCATCAGACCCTGTGGATCTCTACCGCATGCCTGCTACCAGGGATGTCCCATAACCCACAAGCCTGAACTGACTCTCCTCTCATATGCTCCTGAGACTAGCCCTGCAGAGTTCCCATTCAGGAAAAGACCTCACTCATGCTTGAATGAGTCAGAAAGCCAATTCAAACTATGTAAGAAAAAATGGGAAATTTTAGCTCACATACATGAGAATCCCTACCAGTGGTCTGGCTTCAGACATTACCATATCCAATGTCTTTAAAAGATTTATTTCTTCTCCAACTGTCAGTTGTGGTGATCTAATGTCACAGAAGAAAAGCTGCTTGCACTGTTAAAAGTGTATCGTGCTCAGATCAACAGAAATGATGATTCTCTATCATTTTCTAGAACTATGGAGTTCTAGGAAAAGCTGTGGAATTGAATCTTCTTGGATTGGTTTGTATCAAGAGTTCTTTCTTTTCTTGGCCACGGGATAGATACGCTTATTTCCCAGATCAGAGTCCCATGCCTCTCCTGGAGCTTTGTCATGTGGGGAGTAAGTCTGTTAGAACTCCTTGGTCTCGAGAGGTAGAGAAGTCTACACGAGGAGTTACAGAGTGATGAAGGTAAAATAAGGATGACTGTGTCCCAGGGAGGCAAAAACAACAGACATCCCTGAGATCAGCTTTGCTTTGCCCTGCTCTTGGTCACTTCCATTCAAATGCCCAAATATCCTGTACCATGCCATAAACCTTATCTGACAGCAGGCTTCGCCCTGCCTCTTCTCTTGAGCGTATTTGAGATGCGTGCTTCTTCAGAATGCCTTTTGATAGAATTAAAAACCAAGAAGAGGAAAATCTACTCCAAGTTACTGGTTAAAAAGGAGGGTAGGGACTCAAAGTATGATGGTCCTAAATTATTAAAGACATTATATTAAAATCAAGACCTTTCAAGTCAATTGATTTTCTAAGAATCAATCTGAGTCTGTGAGCTGGTCGCTAAAAGGACACAAACAGATTCATATTGTTAAGGACTGGAGACCTGCAGTTTACAGCTGTCACTGCTTCTGGATTTTTTTTTTTTTTTTTTTTTTTTTTTTTTTTTTTTTTTTAAGCGGACTACATGCTGTGTGATTTGGAATAAGTCAGTTTTACTTTCTGGGACTCAGTTTAATTAAATGTAGAAAGATGATTATTTATTCAACAACAATAGCAGCAAAACTATTAACCACTTCCTAACATCCGAACACTGAAAACATGCCAAGGGAAGGAAGAGTCCCTTGATCTGAGTCTTGAAAGATGAGAATGGATTTGTCAGAATGACAAAGGTGTGGGCAGCAACTGTGTTCCCGGCAAAAGGCACATTATAAGCAAGCCAAGCATTGTAAAACAACCTGGCAGTTTTGAGTACTTCAAAGAAATTTAGAATGTGAAAAAGTGAAGGATGAGATTAACAGATCTTAAATGCAGAGCCAGTCCTTTCTGGTCTTGCATTTTGAATTTCCAAAGATGAGTTTTGCAAGCTTCCTTTCAAATTCAAATTTAGGGAATTTAGGTTCAGGTTAGCACAAGGACTAGGGGACATTACCTGTGAGAGGAAATGACCATAATGTGATTGGCATCTGTGTTTGCTTTGCAGTTGAAAGGGCCTCTTAGGGAATTATCTGATTTAGTCTGGATGAGAATTCGGGTTATTGTTCAGCAAGAATTCATTTCTATTCCTCTCCCACTGTGGAAAGAACAATCTTTTCTACTTGTTGATGTAGGAATCTTGGGCTCAGGTAATTGTCCAGGAGATTAATATTCCTTGTTTGGGGGCACCTGGGTGGCTCAGTCTTTAAGCGTTTGCCTTGGGCTCAGGTCATGATCCCAGG
Organism: Martes martes; assembly: GCF_963455335.1. Lineage (NCBI taxonomy): Eukaryota > Metazoa > Chordata > Mammalia > Carnivora > Mustelidae > Martes > Martes martes. The sequence goes on from NC_137889.1 coordinate 147,219,897, forward strand.
GTCCTGTGATCCAGCCCTGTGTCCTCTGTCTGGCCTCTTGCTCAGCGGGAAGCCTGCTTCTCCCTCTCGACTCCCTCTGCTTGTGTTCCTTCCCCTTCTCACTGTATCTCTCTCTATCCAATAAATAAATAATATCTTTAAAAATATAGACAGATGACGGATAGATGATAGATAGGTAGATAGATAGATCGATCCCTTGTTTTTCCAGCTGATCCAAAGAAAATAAGGAGTCATGTGGGATGGAGCTAAACAGGAATCAAGCCCACAGTCTAAAGAGGAAACACTCAGCCTAGATCAGCTGAGAACAGCTTCTTATTGAAAGCTGCTGAACTTGGATGGTCTGTTAGGCAGTATTATTGTGACAACGGCTGACTAATAGAGTCTTTTCTAAGATGAAAGTGAAAAGGGACATCTGCACTTCTCCCTTTCACTTCTTGTTCCTTCATTTCTTCTCCAATTCAAAATGACCTGGGTATTTTGTGGTAAAACCAGGTGTAATTATGTAAAACTCAGTAATACAAATGACAGCTCTTTAGGAATAACTCTGCAATTAATTCTTTGCCGATTCACACATCTGGGACCCTGCATGGTGAGTCACCAAGACAAAGTAGCTTCTAGGAAACAACTTACATTAATGCCAGTGTCATGCGCAAGCTCACATGTTGCTCAGTGACAATGATCAGATGAAAAGTAAAAGGGGGCTATGTCGTTCTTCAGCCTCTGCTCCCTCCAGGCACATGGAAACTGTCACAAAGCATGGCGACCCTGTCATTAGAACTCTGGAAGATATTTTGAGTTCATTGCCGCAATGCTTTATGCTCTATGCTATTGTCTATAAAACAGGCGATGGTGAATTACATTTTAAACACATCATTTTATCCTGCTACAAGTTCAGAGCTCTGTTTCAAGATCTTCATTATACTACACACACACACACACACACACACACACATGCACAGTTACAAATAAAACACCTTAGTAGTTTGCCAAAGCTCTAACATGGCATAGAAGAAATTTTGCAATCCGATCTTTGCTTATTTCTTTGTCCTCATCTGAAACCATTTTACCTCTTCTTGCATCTGTCAAATTCCTTTCTGCTTGGGGGCTTTGCAATTGCTGCTTTTGTTGCTTAGAGCTCTTTTCATCCTCCCCATTCATTTAATTAATGCCTGTTCATATTTTTGCTATTAGTTCAAACCTCCTAAGAAAAACTTCCCTGAATCCCCAGCCTACATTTAATTTCCCTGGAAAACATTCCCACTGCTCCCAGTCCATTTCCTTCATAGTCCTCATCAAAGTTTGTAATTTATTTTCATATAAGTGCTTCCTTAACATATTATCCTCACTCTGCTGTAAGATCTATGTGAACTTGACCTGATGGCAAGTCACTATTCTGTATGCGATGCTTAGTGTGAGACCTGCTGTATAAGCAGGATAAAGACACATCCCGGTTTGCCGAGAACAGTCATGGTTTGTGCATATTACATGGCATAATTAATGCTCTTTCATAATTAGCACTCTCTTTCATTCTTAAAATTGTCCTGCTCAGTACAATAGATCATGAAGTCATGGCCCTTGTAAACGATCCCAGTAATAAGTCCTGAATGACCCTCTTTTACTTTAGTAACAATTTGCTCACCTAAACCTCTTTGTCCCGTCATATATAATGGTTCCACTTTAGATATGCTTAGATGTGTCTAAATTTGGAACAGAGATTGAGCTCTGATTGTCACCTGAGCCACATAGCACCTTGAAAACAGTCGAGGTCAGTAAGCTCTATATTAAAAGGTGTTTCAAGTCCTTGTCATCATGGCTGAAAATTCTTTCAATGTGCATCATAGATCTGGCACTCCTAACAGCATTTATTCATTTACATCTCAAGTCAAAATCATGTATCCAGGGAAAACTGGACTGTATCACATATTGGTTTAAGAGCATAGGTTCTAGGACCTTATTCTTGTGGAGTGCTGACACCAATGAAATAAACACAACTGGTGAAAATTATACGGAGAAAACACAACTATTTATAGTATCTGAAAATTATCATAAGATCACATGGAAAAGTTAAAAAAAAAATCCAAGAAAATCTACTAAGATTTGATGAGAAGAGCAAGAGATAAAAAAAGAATCATAAAAAGGAAATTTCAGAACAATGTATCTTACGAATATAGGCATAAAAATCTTTAATGAAATACTAGCAAGCCTATTCTAGCAGCACATTAGAAACATAATTCACCATGACCAAGTGGGATTTATTCCAGGAATCCAAAGTTGCTTTAAGATCTGAAAATCAATTCATATAATACATTATCAATAGAATATCAAACAAAAACCACACAATCATATCCATTGATAAATAAAAACTTTTGATAAAATCCAACTTTCTTTAATAAACAATAACAATAATATATAAATAATAATAAGGAAAGCCATGCTTTCTTTAATAAAAAACACTCAAGAAACTAGAAATAGGTGGAACTTCCTCAGTCTGAGAAAGAAAATTTATAAAAACCCTAAAGATAATATCATACTAACAGACAAAAGACTGAGTGCTTTCATCTTGAGATTGGGGACCATTAAGAATATCTCTTCTCACTATTTAGTGACATCATACTTGAGATTATAGGCAGGACAATGGCACAAAATAAAATTAAAATAAAAAATTAGAAGTATCAAAATTGAGTAACCATAAATGAAACAATTCATATGTGACATGATCTTAAACTAAACGAAAATGAAAAGTGACATGAAAAATTGTAAGATGCAGCCATGTTGTGTCCATTTCAGCCTGTTATTAGTGATACCATTGGCTAGGAATGCCTGAGGCACTTTGCTTGGGCCCGTATTATTTGTGGTAAGGCCCCACAGACATTTTCCAGACTGAAGCCAATGTTGTGGCTGGACTGGCCCTTGTGGTTCTTATTATGATTGCAGGATGACACATTTTAGTAAGAAATCAACAGGAACTTTAAAGAACAAGATTTATTACTCACATGTCATGGAGGGTACACAGCATGCATGAAGGCCACACAACTAGGACATGGTTATAGACAGAGGAAGCATAGACCTGAGGTCTTGCCTTTATTAGTGTCTGAAATTGGGGCACCAACTATTTTGTGAGTTCACTCCTTATTGGCAAACTTAAAGCATGAGAACAGGAATTAGGGTGGGGGATGGGAGAAACAGGATCACTCAAGAGGTCAGTTACCTAGGTCACCCAGCAAACATTATGGGTGGGGGTTGCCTAGTTCCTTATCTGGTTGTTTTGCTAGTAGCTGTGTCATACAGCTGGAAATATATTTATTCAGGATAAATGTCTTTGAAATGAATGCCTCAGCAATCAAGAGCTTAATGCCAGGCACTTATAATCGAAAAGTTTAATATCCAGCACTTGTACTACAAGCAGAAGCAGCACTTAGAGGGAAATTTATAGCATTGAATGCATGTATTAGAAAAAGAGGGACCTAAAGTCAATTATCTAAGCCTCCAAAAGAGGAAAGTAGAAAAAGTGTATCAGATTCAATCCCATGTAAGTGGAAGAAAATAAATAATAACAATTAGAGCAGAAATCAATGAAATTGGAAGCAGAAAATCAATGAAACCAAAAGCTACTTCTTCTAAACAATCAATAAAATCAATAAGTCTCTAGCCAGGCTAACTTAAAAAAAAAAAGTAAAGCAGGAGTGAGGGCACAAATTTCTCATATCAGAAAAGAAAGAGGGGACATTATTACAGATCCCATGGAAGTTAAAAAAGATGATAAAGAAATACCATGAACAACTCTTTGCCCACCAATCTGGTAATCTTAATGAGATGGGGCCAATTCTTTGGAAAACACTATGTGCCAAAATTCACACAAGAAAAAATAATCTCAATAGGACTACATCTATTAAAGAAATTGAGTCAATAGTAACTTTCCAGAAAAGAAAACATCAGGCCCAGATCAATTCACTTATGAACTCTACCAAACGTTTAAAGAACTTATACTAATCATCTACAAACTTTCTCAAAGGAGAGAAACAAACAAAATACTTCTTATACATTCTATAGGCTAGCATTAGCATAATGCCAAAACCACACATAGGCATTACAAGAAATGAACACTATAGGCCAATATCTCTCATGAAAGTAGATATAAAAATTCTCAACAAAATATTAGCATATCAAATCTTTAAAAAGCAGAATAAGAATTATAAACCACAACCAAGTAGAATTCATCTTTAGGTTATAAGACTGGTTCAACATTTGGAAATCAATTAATGTAATCCATCACATCAATTGACTAAAATAGAAAATCACATGATCATATCAATAGATGCAGAAAAAGTATAGGTCGAAATCTAACACCTATTTATAAAAAAATCTCAGTAAACTGGGAAAACGAGAATTTTCTCAACTTGGTAAACTATCTACAAAAACCTACAGCTGGCATACTTAATAATGAGAAACTTGAAGATTTCACTTAGATAATATACAAGGTAATTATGTCCCCTATTACCCTTCTTTGCAGTGTCATACTGGAAGTCCTTGCTACTCCAGTAAGGCAAGAAAAATAAATAAAAGGGAGATATAAAACTTTTTTATTTGCAGATGACACGATCATCTATGTAGGAAATCTAAAGAATCAGCAAAAAAATTCCTGAAACTAATCAGTGATTGTAGTAAGACCACAGAAATAAAGTTAATACACAATTTCCTCTACTAACAATAAGTAAGTGTAATTTGAAGTTAAAAACAATGCTATTGACATTGGCACCCAAGAAAGAAAATAGATCACCACAGAATGGGGGGACATATTTAAAAATCCTGTGTCTGATAAAAAACAAAAAGAAAAAAAATAACAAAAATCCTCCTATCTAGAATATATAAAGAATTCAAAGAAGTTGATACTAAATAAAAATAATAATAATAATAATGAAGAACAAGAAACAAAATCTGAATAAACATTACTCCATGAGGATGTACAGATGTCCAATAAGCACATGAAAAGATGCTCAAAATCAGCAACTGTATTAGGGAAAACAAACAAAAAGAAAATGATACCATTGTACATCCCACTAGGATGGCAATGATTTAAAGAAATAAGGAGGGGCACCTGGGTGATTTAATTTGTTAAGTATCTGACTTGATCTCAGCTCAGGTCTTGATCTTGGGGTTGTGAATTCAAGTCCCATGTTGAGCTCCACAGGGTATGGAGCCTACTTAAAGAAAAAAAAAGAGAGAGAGAGAGAGACTGAACAAGAGATGATACCATGTGTTGGGGAGGAAGTGGAGAAGATATAGATCCTGCTAATGAGTTTGATGCTTATTTGGGAGATAATGAAGCCTTTGTTGAAGGTAGTGATTTGTGGTAAAGGCATTTAGAAAAAGGGTCAGCAAGCATTGTCTGTGTAGGGTCAGAAAGCATTGTTTGTATAGGGTCAGAAAGGGTCAGCAAGCATTGTCTACATAGGGTCAGAAAGTAAAATAGGGTCAGAAAGTAAAGTCAGAAAGTAAATACTGTAGGTTTCATGGGCAATGTGGTCTTTGTCACAACTACACAGCCCTGATGTTGCATAGCAAAAGCAGCCATAGTAAGTACGTATATAAATGTGCAATGGTAAAAAAAAAAAAAAAAAGTGCAATGGTGTGTTCCAATAAAACTTTATTTAAATAGATAGGGAGCAGGCTGGATTTAGCCTGAAAGTAGTAGCTTTCCCCAATTTAAAGCATAATCAAGCATTTGGTCAACACTGAACACGTTAGTTGCTACTTGCTATACACTAAGGAATCCAGACATAATCTCTGCTGTCATGGGGGTCTGAACTTTCCTCCCCCTACATTTCCCTTTAACAATTTTTGATAATATAGTGGGCAGTGATACAAGCCAGTGATACAACTACTGGGCTAGCTATATGAAAATGATATTTGGTCATAAGCATGAGTAAGTTAAATTGCTAGAGCTTATGCCAGAGACCAGAACAGGCACCAAATCTCCTTAGTGACTAAACTACTCTTTAAATACCTCCTGACCCATCCCTTAGGTTTCAGAGCCTGAAACAAAGCTGAAATGATAGGGTCAGATCTGTGGAGAAGCAGAACAATGGGTCCTGTTCTCTGTGAGGCAGCTCAGAAACTGTTATGCATTAATGGATGATATATTTCTATCTACATTTTTTTTTTGAAAAACAAACCTAAAATTTGTAACCCAGCATTCTAATGCCTCTCGAACATTGCCTTCAACCGTATTAACTTTTTAGCTTAAACTCCTTCTTCCTAGAGTCAACACTGCATACTACTCATATCACTGATGTGCATCCAGAAATTTCTAGTCCTCCTCAATCATAAAGTGTTAATATATAGTCTTTTTTTTTTTTTTTTAATCCTGACCTGAAGTCTTTGCTAGTTTCATCCTTTCAGGGGTATGTGGGAACTTACAAGTCATGAGACACCAGGAAGTTCCCTCAGGCTCAACTTTCCAGTTTCCTTCTATCACTACCTTGCTACCACCAGTCTTTTCCAGTCTTGATCCTAGAATATCTGTTGCCTGCTATATTTTCTTAGTGACAGTTGGTCTTCTACAATAGAGTACATATTTTTCATATGGTGGGCTCTCTATACATGTAATTATTAAATGAATGAATGAATGACTGTGATCTAGGCAAAAGCATCTGGTTTAATTTCAATGTCCCAAGAAGCACACTTTAGGCATTCAGAAAAGCAAAAATCCTTTAAATTCCATTTTTTTAATCTATAAAATAAGATTGCTGAATTATAACCTATCTAAGTCCTTTTGAGCTCAAAAGTCAATTATTGAATACAAAATACCATTTTATTCATACATTTATATGCTGAAGTTTGTCACTTACTTTACACTTACATATATCTCTGTAAGGATAGATTGTGCAACATATGAAAAAAAAAAAATGCAGACCAGGGTAGCAATGCAAGTTGGCAAAGACCCATTCTTGTTTCTCAAAGCCAGGCATCAGGGTCATAGAATTTTAATGTCATTTGGATCTTTATGTTCCCTTAGGATTATCCAGAGGTTTGGTACTGTAATCTTGGCCCCATGCTCCATAGAGTGTACAGTGACCATCTAAGTCACTTCAGGTATTAGGGGCTGAGTATTCATGTCCTTCTAAGTTCATATACTGAAATCCCAACCCGTAATGTAATGGTGCTGGGAAGTGAGGCCTTTGGGAGAGTTAGACTAGGTCATGAAGGTAGGACCCTTATAATGGGATTAGTGCTCTTACAAGGACATGAAGGGAAGGAGGAGTATTTCTTTCTATGTACCTGCACCAAGGAATGGCCATGTCAGGGAGAGGGGTCACACCTAAACCTTGCTATTATCCTGATCTCAGACTTCTAGCTCCCAGAACAGTGAGAAATACTACTGACACTTGAACAACACAGGTTTGAACTGCATGGGTCCAATTACACATGGGTCTATTTATACACGGGTCAACTGATACGTGGATTTTTTATAGTATAGTCCTGTAAGTGTATATTCTCTTTCTTATGGTTTTCTTTCTTTCTTTCTTTCTTTCTTTTTTTTTTTAGATTTTATTTATTTACTTGACAGAGAGAGACACAGGGAGAGAGGGGATACAAGCAGGGGGAGTGGGAGAGGGAGACACAGGCTTTTCGCTGAGCAGGGAGCCCCATGTGGGGCTTGATCCCAGGACCCCAGGATCATGACCTGAGCCAAAGGCAGACACTTAACCGACTGAGCCACCCAGGCACCCCCTTATGACTTTCTTAACACTTTCTTTTCTCTAGTTTATTTATCATAAGAATTCAGTGTAAACTACAAGTACAAAATATGTGTTAATTGACTGTGTTATCAGTAAAGTGTCTGGTCAATAGTTAATTATTAGTATTTAAGTTTTGGAGGACTCCAAAGTTACTTATGGATTTTTGACTGTGGAGGCCTCTGATACCCCTAAACCCTGCCTAATTCAAGAGTCAGCTGCAAATGTCTGTTGTTTAAGGCATTCAGCTAATGCAGCAGCCAGCCAAATGCGAGCTAACAAAGACACACATTTTGAGAAGGAAAATAAGGCTGACTCATCCTGAGTCAGAACACTGTTCTCTCTCAGGCTATTATTTTCTTTGTCTTGTGGGCCAATACTCTTGCTTCATAATGTGGACAAGAAGAGGTGCAGTGCTGCCTATCCTGACAACACATTCTTACTGCTCATTTCCATACTGGAGTCTGTATTTCCTGAGATAGGCAGTGCCCCTAGAGTATCCTTATGCAAAGAAAAGAAACAAAGCAAAACACTTCTCCTCCAGAGAAGGCAGCTCCCTGGTGGACCAGTGGTTTGGCAGGCAGACTGTAAGCAGAATTTTATCTGCCATGCATCCTTTCCTAGGTGCCCACACTGTTGGCAAGTGTGTGGCAAATTCATGCAGTAGTACCGTATATAGGTCATTTTATTCCAGCGTTGTCTGAATTTGTCCAAGACACTTTCTTCAACTCCAAAATCTGTAAAAGGGGGAGAACCCATGCCATCCCCTCATACCCTGGCCTGTATTTATGGAAGGGGGTGAGAACCCATGCCATCCCATCATACCCTAGCCTGTGTTTATGGAAGGGGGTGAGAACCCATGCCATCCCATCATACCCTGGCCTGCACATATAGAAGGGGGTGAGAATCCGTGTCATCCCATCATACCCTGGCCTGCGCATATGGAAGGGGATGGGAATCCATGCCATCCCATCATACCCTGGCCTGGGTTTATGGAAGGGGATGGGAATCCATGCCATCCCATCATACCCTGGCCTGGGTTTATGGAAGGGGGTGAGAACCCATGCCACCCCATCATACCACAGCTGTTTGTTTGCTGCTCTCCTCCTATGGTGCTTGTTATGCCATGTAACTACCATCCCGTTGTGTGTGCTCATCATCACGTTGTTTCTGCTCTCAGAGTCTATTATGTTTTCTCCCCTTTTCTAAACATACATATAAACACTTAAACTCTCACATAATAGACTTACACACTCACACACACACACACACACACATAACCTCATTCCTACCTATACACTCAAACACACACACTCAAATAAACTCATCACCAATTTTGTCCTGTCTTCCCAGTCCTTTATGCTGCCTTCCAGGTTAAATGCTCTCTGTATCTCAGAGGGTTGAAGTTTACTGCTTTCCTTTTTGTTGTTGTTGTTTTTTGTGGTGTTTCTTCTTTTCGTTTTGTTTTGTTTTTTACTGCTTTCCTAATAAAGATTGATTTTGGTCACTTTGTTCATTGTTAACCTAACTTCAATTCCAAGACACAAATTCATGTGCCAAAACTCACTCCCGAACTTAGAGTTTTGTTTTGTTTTCCTATTTTAAGATATATATATATATTTACTTATTTATTTGAGAGAGAGAGAGAGAGCGCACACACTGAGAGAGGAGCAGAGGGAGAGGGACAAGCCGTCTCCACACTGAGCATGGAGTTTGATGTGGGGCTCAGTCTCAGGACCCTGAGATCATGACCTTAGCCAAAATCAAGAGTCAGTTGCTCAACTAACTGAGCCACTCAGGCACTCTCAGAACTTAAGAGTTTTCTAAACCTATCCATCCCCAGTATATCCAAACCTCATGGATGATACCCTTTCTCATCTCATCCCCTCCTAAAGAAAAAGGGGATGATTTTTATCAAGGTGATTACTAGGTGCCATAGTTGTCACATTTAATATCTTGCTCGATCCTTAAATGATCATAGAAGTCAGCATTATCATCCCGAGTTTACAGATCAGAAACTGAGGATCAAAATGTTGCTCTACCTATTAAGGATTGTATAACTAGGAATTTATGGACATAGTCACTTAACAATTTTTTTTTTACTTCAAAATTCATATTCTTTCCCCAATATTAATCTGTCACATTTAAGAAGCTCTTAACAAAGTGACATGTGGTCAAGTAAAGTTTACAATCAGGTCAGTCAAGTTTAGAAATGAAACTGTTTTTATTTTGCTGCACACCAGTGTAGGTATAAGAGTAAAACAATTCATAGAAATGACTTTAATTAATATTGCATCTACAACTACCATATCAACAACCCATCATTAAGAATAGATGACCATAATGTACTGATTGCATATCCAGTTTATAATAATTGAAGGAAACTCCAATCTCCATTCTTCTTTTTCTTGTTTCTACAGTCTTTTCCCCCTTCTGTCCATTTTCTTTCCTAAGTGTTATAAAGTTATGCACTGTATTCTGACTTCTCCCTCAGCAGTGTTTATGTACAAACTCATGAACACATAAGATTTAGGTAAAGATGAAAGCATACTTAATTTTATTCTGTTCGTGTATGTCAGAAATTGGTCCAAATGTAGAACTTGGTAAGGAATGAGGGAAAACAAATACTTCCAAAAAGACCTTGTGCAAGAACAAACAAGGTGGACATTTTAGATTAAAGTTGGTTGTTACAGGCTGAATGTGTGTCCTTCCCCCCAAATCTATATGTTGAAATTTTAGCCCTTAAGGTGATGGTACTGGGAGGTGGGGCCTTCAGGGATGATCAGGTCATGAGTATGGAGCCCTCATGAATGGGATTAATGCCCTTAAAAAGAGATCCCAACCCTGGAATAGCCAAAGAAGTCCTGAGAAAGAACAAAGCAGGAGGCATCACAATTCCTGATTTTAAGCTATACTATAAAGCTACAGTCATCAAAATAGTATGGTACTGGCCTAATAACAGACAAGTAGGCCAATGGAACAGAACTGAGAGTCCAGAAATAAACCCAAGCATATATGGTTAACCAATATTTGACAAGAATACTTAATGGAAAAAAGACAGTCTCTTCCATAAATGATGCTGGGATAATTAGATATTCATATGTAAAAGAATGAAATTGGACCCGTATTTTATGCCACTCACAGAAATTAACTGTAAGTGAATGAAAAACTTAAGTGTAAGTCCTGAGAACATGAAATCACTCTGAGAAAACACAGGAACAAAGCCCCCTGACAAGGGTCTTGATAATGATGATTTGGGTATGACACCTAAAGCACAAGGAACAAAATAAAAACAAACAAACAAATAAATAACTCAAACTAAATCAAACTAAAAAAGATTTTCACAGCAAAAGAAATCATCAACAAAGTGAAAAGGCAACTTACAGAATGGGAAAAATTATTTGCAAACACCCATCTGATGAAAGGTTAATACTGAAAACATAGAAGTCCTACAACTCAATAGCAAACATATATGTATGTGTGTGTGTGTGTGTAATTTAAATTAAAAAATACTCCAATTAAAACATGGGCCAAGGACCTGAGTAGACATTTTTTCTAAAGAAGTTATATGAAAGGCCAACAGTTACATGAAAAGATACTCAACATCACAAACATCAAGGAAATGCCAATCAAAGCCATGATGAGATACCATCTCACACCTGTTCGAACGGCCACCATCAAAAAGACACGCGATAACAAATGCTGGCATAGAGGTTAGAGAAGGAAACACTTGTGCACTGTTGGTGAAAGTGTAAGTTGGTGCAGCCGCTATGGGAAACAGTACGAAGGCGCCTCAAAAAATTAAAAATAGAATTACCCTGTGATCCAGCAATTCCATTTCTAGGAATACATCCAAGGGTAAGGAAAACACTAACTCAAAAAAACACCTGCACATCCCTAGTCATACATACATTGTCATCATTGTTTACAATAGCCAAGACAAAAACAACCTGAGTGTCCATCAGTGGATGAAAAAAGTTGTGAGGTATATAAATATAAATAAATATATATTTATTATTATTATTCAGCCATAAAATAAAAGAAGGAAATCCTACTATTTACAACAACGTGGACAGACCTTGAAGGTATTATTATGCTATGTGAAAGAAGTCTAACACGAAGACAAACACTGTATGGTTTCACTTACATGTAGAATCTAAAAATAATGATAATGAATAACATAAACCCATAGAAGAAGAGATCAACTTTGTGGTTGGGGGGAGGGGGTAGAAAAAGTAGAGGTTGGGGGGAAGGGAACTGGAGGAGGGTGGTCCAAAGTTACAGACCTCCAGTTAAAAGATAAAGAAGTACTAGGGGATTTCATGTATGGCATGGTGATTATAAATAATGCTGATGTATGATTTATAGGAAAGTTGTTAAGAGTAAATCCCAAATGTTCTCACCAAGAGGAGAAACTTTTTTCCTTTATCCCTTTCTTCACTCTCTTCCTTTTATTGCACCTATAGGGGAAGATGAATGTTAGCTGAATATGTTAGGGTCGTTATTTCACAATGTATATAAATTAAACCATCATGCTATCTGCCTTAAACTCATACAGAGATGGATGTCAATTATTTCTAAAAAAAAAAAAAAAAAACAGAGAAAAAGGAGAGAGAGAGAAAAATCCCAGAGATCTCTCTCACCCTTTTTGCCAGTGAGGACACAGCCAGAAAACCACCCGCTGTGAACCAGAAAGTTGCCCCTCATCAGACTCAAATCTACTTGTGCCTTGATGTAGGACGTCCTACCCTCTAGAACTGTGAGAAATAAAAGTTGTGTTATCTACGCAGTCTATGGTATTCTTGTTAGAGCAGCCAAAACAGACTAAGGAACTAATCATCTCTTCGATAGATGAAAAGAAAAAAGAAAAAAAAATATGTAACAAAAAAGAAACATTCTTACTGAAGCCTGAATCTAGAGCGCATTTGAACACTTGTGATGATGGGAAGACAATTCCCTTTAGAGAGGTCACACATTGCTGGAACTCTTTAACTAATTAAGTGGAAACCTGATTCTCAGAGAAGCGTCTCTTCTTAATTCTATCTTTGGGAGCCACAGAGAACAATGGCTAAGTCTCTGTCACATAGAGTCATTCATACACAATGACAGCAAGACATTCAAATGCATGACCGTCGACAGTCCAGAACTGCCTATGTTAAAATATTATTACACCAATGAATTCCTAGTCAGTGAAGAAAACCAATAATTATAACTTTTTTCATTTTCCCTGTATACTGCATGGACTCATTCCCTAATACATCTCTCCCTAGGCCTTACACTGAAACCATACTGAAAAACATAATTGCCATTCTCTGTGCAATCTCTGTCCTCTTCAACTTCCGTGCCATAAATACCACATTGTCCTTAGCCTGTATTACTCTTCTCAATATTTTTGAACAAAATTCTATTCATTTAAAAGTGTATTTTTTAAATGAATCTCATTTAAATACCATCTCATATGCAGTAAAAATGAAATCATGGACTTTGGAGTCATGGTTTAAATTTGCCATTTACTATCCATAAAATGTTGAGCAAATTGGTATCCTCTGTAAGCCTCTCAGCCCACAGTTCAGGTCTTAATGTTCCCTCTTCTCACTGGATAAACTCTTTCTTAGGTGACCTCACCCTGGGCCATGATCTTAGATAGTGTCAGTACACTGAAAACCCAGGCATCTGGGTGGTGCGGTTGGTTAAGTTCCTGCCTTCAGCTCAGGCCATGTTCCCAGGGCCAGGATCAAGTCCCTGCCAAGCAGGGAGCCTGCACCTCCCTCTTCCTCTACCCCTCCCCCAGGGTGTGTTCTCTCTTGCTCAGACTCTCTCTCAAATAAATAAAATCTTAAAAAAAAAAAAAAAGAAAGAAAGAAAACATCATGAGTTTCAAACAGATATACCCAGCTGTCTATTGAACATCTTTAGTTTTATATTTCAAAATAATATGCTCAAATGGAACAATTTAGATCTCCTGTGCCATATTTTTAAAAGCAAACAACAACAAAAAAAACCTATTATGTCCACAGTTTTTCTTATCAGTTAATGGAATTCTCACAAATCCAATTGTTTAAGCAGAAAATCCACAATGTATCCCTTTTCCTCATCCTCCCAAATCCAATCAAACATCAATTCCATCTCCGGAAGCTACTATGCCTCAGATCCACCTCTGCACCCACTGTTCTAGCACGGGCTGACATCATCTCTCTCCTGGGCCACCTTAAGAGACCTTACTCCTCTTGCCCTCTGTCATCCATTTTCCAGAGAATAATAGCCCAAGTAAACTTTAAAAAGGATTAAATATACCCCCTCTGCTTCAAAACTTTGGATGCCTCCCTGCATGCTTGGAATGCAATAAAAGTTTTTGGCTGTCTCCTATAAAGTTTTTCAGGAACTGGCCCCTACCCTCCACCTATCTCACTCCCCACTCTGCTCCGCTTCTTCACTGGCTTCAGCCAGTTTTGCAGTTTTGTTTCTCTCCTCGTGTTCCTTGGGTGTCTCCGCCCCGTCTCTCCCTCTGGAGAGCTCTTCCGAAGAGTCTTTCCATAGCTGGCTTATGCTCAGCCTTCAGTGCTTAACACAAATTCAGTGTCTGCCTCCTCATGTGTTTAATGTTTTATGATCTGTTTGCACCACTAGAATAATAGGAGAAGGAAAGAGAGGCCGTGCATGTTCTGTGCACAGACGCATCCCCAGAGCCAAGAACAGTGCCTGCCAAACAGTAGATCCCAATATCCAATATCCCAACAGATCCCAAATAAGTGCTTGACTTCAGTGCATGTGTAGATTTCAGTTTTGTCCCTATCACTAGGGATAATGGTAGTGCCTTCCTCAAAATGTGTCTGTTCAGTGAGATAATGTTGCATCTTAAACTATTTTAGGGTTTATATTGTCTTTTCCTTTCTCGGCGTTTTATGTAGTTTCTGGATAATGTGACTGCTAAATATAATCTGGATACATTTTCTTTTAAATATTAGAAATGGAATGTGCTTTGTTTCTAAAATTATATTACATGTCTGAACATGAAATGTAAAGTCCAAGTCTCTATAGACTTGTTATCATATTTAAAAGACTTCTAATCTTAGCTATATTTCTAAATGGCATCATTTTCGTTGGCTTTAATTTCAAAACCCAAAGCTTGCAATAAGCAGAGTAGGAACTCAATTAAGCATAGCCCCTAGTGCAAATATTTAATCCCGTTCTCATCTCTATGCCATTAATAGGGCAATCACCTGGAAATGGGGGGCTTGATCATCAGCATGTGGAATAATAATTGTGATGTGATGAATAAAAGTGGCTGCACGAATATTAGAGGTTTTGAATCCGTGTTCACATCCCCTAGTTACAGCTCATTAAAAAAAAAAAAAAAAAAAAAAAAAGTCTTCACTCTGCTAGGATCAACAATTCTTAAAAACAGACTAGACAAGCAGTCCCCTGTTCTCTTTTATGTAAAAACAATTAACAGAGCATAAAATTAAGGGCCCTGAATACATGAATAAGTAGAGTTGAAAAGCACTAGGTAATTTAGTATGTGGCATTAATTGCTCATTCTTTACAATTATCCAAAGAATTAAAATAATTTAGTAATGATAGTAATTCTTAGCACCACATACTATTTTTGTGTTTTTTCCCAGTATATTAATTATATCAAAGGAATAATCTCATCTGATACAATGAAGTAGACAGAGCAGTTACTACTTAAATATTTTAAAAAGAAACAACGTGAAGTCTACCTATAGAGAAGAAAATAAACACCTATGGTGTGTGGGTTGCTCTGTGTAACATTTTTGCTCTCCAGTCCTCCTTACAACACTTCTAGGCAAGTCAGGTTTAGTGTGACTTTGTGCACGTAAGACTCAGAGCTTTCAAATGACTCATATAGGGTCACACAGCTCTTTAAGCGGCAAGTCAGGGGTCAACAGATGTGGGAGGTGGGAAGTACTGAGTAGAGGACAGCGCTGTACTGGTTCTATCCAGAGGCTCATAACAGCCTCCCCAGGATCCTGCATCTGGGAGAATCGCACACTGCAAGCCAGAGTTTAGTAGTAGTAGTAGTATTGCACAGAGAAGGATGATTAAAGCCCAGAGAGGACAAGCTGTTTGCTCAACATCACACAGCTGGCAAAGCAGAGGAATAGACATCAGATGGAGATCCCAGCAGGGTCCCTGAAACTCCTGTTCCTGGTACTACTAGCTCAGGGTGTGGGGGTTAAAGTCAGAGCAAAGAGAGAGAGGATGATCCACGTTCAAATCCTTCCCTATGGTTTGTCAACTGTGTGATTTCACATCACTTCCTAATCTCTCTGAGTTCATTTCCTTAACCTCCAAAAGTGGAGGGAAGAAAAAAAAAAAGAGAGAGAGAGAGAGAAACCTCTTCATAAGAGTCATTTGAGAGGATTAAGTGAGACAATGTATGCAAAGCTCTTAGCCTGGGGCCTATGCCATTTCTAATGTTTGATACATGTGAGTAACTATTATACCACAAGCCAGTCTTCTCTACCTCTCCATGAACTTTCAAGAGTCACAGAGCAAGGGCATGCCCTCAATAAGGAGACTTCTGGCTTCCAGCTCCAGGCATTTTCACCAACCATGAAATTGCCTTATTTATTATTTGGTGTCCTTTGGTCCTACTTCTCTGCTCTGGCATGGAATTGCTCTCGCACCACAAGGAGCAGTTGCAAGAAACAATGGAAGTCATTCCCAAAGTCCTTGGCAAAGGCCCTGAGGCAGTCAGGGAGGCCTTGGAAATGCCCTGAGACACAGACAGAAGCAAAGCTGAAGAGCCAAGTCCGTGCGTGGAGAAGACGCAGCAGGCCCAGAATTAGAACAATCAAGACTGCCCTGTTCTGAAGCAGTTTGCCACCACATGAGAAAGGGGAGCAGTGTGGCAAGTTTTTCCCGACAGCTTCGTGTTATTTGGAACCTCTGCTCTAGTTAGTCTGTTTTCGGGGAAGACAGTGAAGACGAGCATTTGCGCACCTGGCTGCCTTTCTCATTGTCTTCAGATCCTCCTCTGTCTGCGGTGAGTCTTTCAGGCACCGACATAAAAATAAAGCCGATGGAGCTGGCCGGAGCCCAGACCACAGGGACAACCAGAGCTTGCCAGTAGTCTGCGGAGGGAAAGGGAGTATGAAAAGAGGGGCCAGGACCTGGCTGCTCCCTGGCTCTTCACTTCTTGTCTACACCTCCGTCACCATGTTGGTCCAAACCACCATGACCTCATGCCGCTGTGCAGTGGCCTCCGTCCTGGTGTCCTAGCCACCGGGTTTGCTGCTCCCATTGTAGTGAGTCACCTGTAGACAACACAGATCAAATCAGACCACTACTTTGACCTTCCCTGTTTCACATCCACACACTGGAGGATGAACACCTACCCGTGGCCAAGAAGACCCAGAATGGCTGACCAATGCTTCCTATCAGGTCCTTTATGCTTCAGATTGGTGCTGTCCATTCTGTTATTGAAAGTCCCAACTCCCTCCTGCCACAGGGCCTTTCTACGTGCCAGAAAAGCATATCACCTTTGCTTTCCCTGTTGAGTCCTTTCTATGATCCCTCCTCAAGGTGCCCCAGGTCCCTGCTTCAGGAAAGCCTCTCCCTGACATTTCCCTGGGGACTGGGGGCACCCGGTCCTGTGTTGTGTCAGGCTCTGTGTTCTCAAAGGAGAGTTCAGGATGATGAGGCACCAACCAGAACCTAAACAAAAAGGAAAAACCCAAAGAGCCAGAAATCCTTCAGGTTTCAAAGGAAAAAATACAATACAGATAATCAGTCATGCTGATGCTGAAAGAACCGAGAATCGAATCGGAGGGAAGTGAGGCCATGCACACATCACCAGTAAGAACCAGCTAGGAACCCTGGATTGAAGAAACAAGGAAAAGGGGCAGTTTCACTTCCAGGAGGAGACGCAGCCACCACCAAAAGAAAGAAGGAACTTAACTCCTTGATCGTCCCTTCCCCACTCCCCCTGAACCCCTGCCACTGCCTCAGATCAGCTGAGCTCAGCCCTAAAATCTGTAGGACCCCGCAGTGTCCTCCAACAGACAGCCTACCAGAAGTGAGTAAAGACCCAGGATGAGCAAAGGTGGATATAATGCTTATTTTTATGTTTTGTTTAATGTCACTGTCCAACTTCATGGAGCCTGCCACGGGCTATGCCTCTGTGTGCTCAGCACAGTGTTGCCACCTGCATGAAGCTGTTGTCAATGGACAGTTTCAAGTGCATCTGTGCATTAATTCAGTAGCTACGATGTCAATCCTGCATAAGGAGTAACTATTACATAGCGGACACAGTAAACCCAGCTGACTGAGGCTAGCAGATGAGGAGAGGGAACGGACAAACAATTTTGTAAAATAAGTACCAAGTCAGATGATAAAAAGCAGCATGAAGAGAATGAAAGGGCAGAGGACATTCTGGGTGAAGACAGGGTGTGGGAATCCCTGAGCGGGTGAGCTCCAGGCAGAAGTGGCAGGAAAATGCCTGGAAAGCAGGGAGACAGAGTGATTGGCCCACGGAGCAAATGGGGGTAAGAGGAGATGAGTTTAGGAAGTGGTTTTGGGGAACAGGGTGATTGCAGATTGCTTAGGGTCTTGGAACCACTTTTACTTTGAATGAGGATAGAAGGTGTTGAATTTATGAACCATGTGCATGAGTGAGTAGGTGCAAGGTGGTGTCCATCCCAAAAGGACTCCTGAGGGTTGTAGAAAAGCTCAACCCAGCCCGACTCACCACATCTATTAGCCCATGGATTTGCTGATGCCTCCCCAGCTTATGAATTGAGTTCCCAAAACATTTGAAAATCTCTGCTGAGACAGCTAAAGAGAAATAGCATCCCCCCCAATAACCCAGAGCCAGAAGAACAAGGAGAAGGGAGGGAAACTAACAGCTCATGGTACATGCCAGGCAGTTTCCCATCCACGGATTTTCAAACTTCACTACATCACTGTAACCAATAAACGATCCTCAGCTTCCAGACTAGAATATTGAGGTTCAGCAAGTGTCTGTGCCCTGTCTGGCAGAAGTCAGAACTGCTGGTGAATGACTGCTTTGTGCTATACACAGTGCTTGACACTCTACTCGATGTTACTGAAATTTGATGACATCATTTTGGACAAGGTATAAAGCAACTAGGGAGAGATACTAAAGACAGAATTTTATAAAATCATAGAAAATCAATGAACAGTGTAAAGGGGGGGAAAAACCCCAGCATAACTGTACTAGCAGTGTTTCAAAATAATCCATTCATTTACCCCAAATTAATGATACCTCTTTTCACAAAAACATATGGAGTACCCCTATGTACCAACAAATAGTATCTGCTAATAGTCCTGTAATTGTTATTAAATATTGACCGCACACCATGCATTTATATGCTAAATTGTTAATTTGATGATTCTTCAAAGTTAAGAATCATTTCGCTCGTATTGTATGAGAGGAAATGCTGATGGAAAGAAGACTAGCTTTCCCAGGCTCACCCAGCTTGCAAAGAAATGCTGGAATTTTGATCTGGTGTCTGGAGGTACTTTTGACCCTGCTCAAAGCAGATCAAAGGGACAGTGAAGAGAGCAGGAGATCGGACGAGGTGTTTAGTGAGATTGGGCAATGGGGAATTTTCTTCAATGAGCAGGATTTAATTGGGGCTCAGCCACTGAATACTCAGTAAAGTCATTGTTGCAAGGATATTGGTATCCCTCCTCTATCTTCACCATCCATCATCTACCTTCTCAGTGAAAGGGAAAGGTGGCTTTCCCATGTTTTTATGCATGAGGACTTAACCACTGACAATTTTCTGTATCTGTGAAAATGCACAAATCAAGTGAAAGAGTGATCCTGTATTTGTTTTCCTTTTTCTTTATAAGGGCTTTCCGATTCCTTGACATTCACACTCCTGGGGTATGGTGTCCTTTGTGCCGGCTTCCATCCCTTCACATATTAAAAGGAAATGGAAGCACTTATGCAGTGATTCTGGGGATCACACATGACAAATTTTTAAGAGAGTTTGCTAACACCAGGCATTAGTCTAAGCACATTAGAACAACCCTCTGCAACTGAGGCAAAAGAAGATTAAATAAATTCTTTAGAGACAAACAGCTAGCAAGCCCGACTGATGTTCAAAACCAGGAGTCTGGCTCTGATGTTCTTGCTTTTCACTTCTTAACAATACTTCCTCCTTGTAAATAGAGACAGCACAGGTAAAGGGTCCTCACGCAGGAGTCATGAGAGGTAACCATTGTGACAGTCATGCTTCTCTCCAGGGATGAACAACCTAGACATTGCCAAACACCTTTTTGAAAATCTCTGGTGTTGGCCTATCTTTGCCATTTGATCTTGGACATTTTATTCTATTTTATTTTAAAGATTTTATTTATCCATTTGAGAGTGAGCGAGAGAGAGAATGAATGAGGGGGGAGGATGAAAGGGAGACAGAGAAGCAAACTCCCCACTGAGCTCAGGGCTCAATCCCAGGACCTCAATCCCAGAATCTCAGGATCACAACCTGAGCGGAAGGCAGACGCTTAACCAACTAAGTTACCCAGGAGCCCCGATCTTGGATGTTTTAAATCACTTGCCCCTTCTGAGCAGCATGATTTTAAGTTTATTTTAATTACTCTTATCTGTAAAATAGAGTTCATAATACTGACTGTGACAACATAGGGATTGTTGATAATCAAATGAGGTGTTTTGGGGTCAAAATTCTTTAGGGAAATATTAATAGTATAATAAACATCAATTATTTCTTGTTTGAACTTAACTCAATTCCTAATTGTTTTCCCCATCATCTTAGTAAAGTTCAGATCAATCATGTCAACTCCTTTCCCATTTTTTTATAACATAACTGCAACATCCCCTGCCTGTCATTCATGATTTGATTTCAACATGCTTTTCAACTTCATGTTTATTCCTTTTGTTCATCCACTGGATTCTAACCTAACATGATTCCCAATATACTACTTGCACATTTCCTCTTCTTTGCCTTTGATCACATTTTTTTCCTCCAATGAGATTGACTTCCTCTTTTCTCCTTTCTTGTCCAAGCTGAATGCAGTGTTGCCATTGAATGCATGGATTCCGGAGCCTATGTAGGTTCAAAGTCCTGCTCTGCTGCTCACTAGCTGTGTGATCTTGAACATATTACCAGTGTCTTTGACCTTCAGTCCTTCTGTTTGTTTGTGTCCCTCCAAAACTTGTATGTTGCAATTCTAATGCCATTTATTTATTTTTAAAAGATTTATTTATTTTCTTATTTATTTATTTATTAGGGTGCAGGCAGAAGGAGAAGAGAGAGAATCTCAAGCAGACTCCCTGCTGAATGCGCCCCCCCCCCCCACCAATGCAGGGCTTGATCTCACAATCCTGATCATGACCTAAGATGAAAAACCGAGTCAGAGGCTTAACCAACTGAGCCATCACCCAGACACCCCTCTAATGCCATTTATCATGGTGTTAGGAGATGGGACCTTTGAGAGATGGTTTCATATAAGGGGGCACCCTCATGAATGGAATTAGTGGTCTTATAAACATATGCTACAGAGCTAACCCTGCCCCTTTCATCATATGAGGATACAAGTAATCTGTGACATGGAAAAGAGACTCACTTGACCATACTGGCACCCTGATCCTAGATTTCTACACTCCAGAACTGTTAGAAATAAGTGTTTGCTATTTATAAGCTACCCAGTCTTTGGTATTTTATTACAGCAGTCCAAAGAGACTAAGACATATCCACTCACTTGTAAAATGATTATCTATTCACTGGGTTTTTATGACTATTAAATCAAAATACCTATAGAACAGACTTAGGATATTGTTTCACATATAGTAAACACTATAGAATTACCTATAACAATAGCATTGATAAATAATTCTTATCCAAGAACTAACTCTTTCTCAATGAACCAGTATGCAATAACCATTTAAGTATGATTGTTCCCTCTTATAGCATCCTATAGAAATTTCCTTATGATTCTTTTCTGGCACTGAGAATTCCTCACTAGTGTTGCAGATATATTCGTAGTTAGTAAATTATTCAGTCAATCAGTCAGCGATAGTCATTTACAGAGCATGTACTATGTGGTTGATAGTTTGGACAAGGAGGATTCAGCAGAGAATAAGGGGGACAAAATCCCTGCCTAGAATTTAAAAATGTGTACTATGGGAAGGCCTCAAAAAGAAGAAAATATAGCTAACATAAACAAAGAGGAGAATTTAGCTGCATGGAAATCTGTGACAACATATGATGAACGTAGAGAGACAACAAGTACAGCTCTTCTGACTCAAGAAGTAACTTAGAATGTTTGAGAGATGGATAAGAGAATCTACTGTGGTAGAATGGGGGGGTGTTTGGAGATCAGTGGAGGGTCAACTGAGAGACAGAGCGGGGTGGGGTCATATATGGCATTCCTGGTCATGGGAGTGACTTTGGGCTTTACTTCAATAGGAGACCATTACAGCAGTTTCTGTGAGAGAGAAAGATGCTCAGATTTATAATGTGATAAATTCTTTCTGGCTTCTCGGAGCAGAATGGCTTAGATCATCTGAGAGAGCGTGCCCAAGCTGTCGCAATTCTTCAGATGAGGGATGACTATGACTTGTCCTAGGGTTTTAATATTAGATTTGAGAAATACATGGTTTTCATTTTCTTCTACCAGATTGCAATGCAATATTTGTTACTCTATCTGTTGCCAAGGCACCCAGCACTCAACTTTGCACATAGTAGGTGTGAATACTTTCTTATAAATGAAGTAATGCATACTGAGAAAGTTAAAACTGGAAAATACAGGTGAAAACAAGCAAGACACCTGTTCTATCTCAAGATCAAAATATTCAAGAGACAGAAGGAAAAACAAGCCACTCAGTAACTCTTAACTACTTCTATTTTTATCATTTCAAGAAATTTATGCACATCAAACATAAAATACGCTTGTCAGCAAATCTATCACATTTTCAACTTTTTCACAGAGCAGCTGATGTGTAAAGCAGTTGGTCCTGTGCCACAAAGACTTTTAAATGACTGACTTTTGGCAAAGGCCAGGAAAATAATCACATGAACCCTGCTGTCTTCCAAAGATCAAGTCTGCTTCATGCCAGCTTGGAGAGAAAATTAAATATATAGTCAGAGATTCAGTATTCTCTAGGAAGTCTAAATTTAGGTGGAAAATATCCTGGGGTGAAGATATAGAAATCCACAATTCAACTCATTATATTTTCCCCCAAAGGGCTCCTCCTTTTGTGTTTCTTGTTGCATGGTGTTAAAAACACAGTTTGGGAACCAGAGGCCTGAACACCTCTTATTATCTATTTGACCTTGGCCAAGTTAATTGGCTTCTCTCAGCCTCAGGTTTACAGTGTATAACACTGATAAAATATTTATTGTAATGATAATAACTAGGATTTGTTTAATGTACACTATGTTTCAGATGTCATTCTAATACTTTACATGTGTTAATGCCTTGATAGTTACAACAATACTATGAGTTAGTACTATGTAATAATTATAATTACGCCCTCATATCACAAATGAGAAAACCTATATACTAAGTCAAAGTGGGGCTTTGTCCCTTGTCCAAGGCATCACACCTAGTAAGTGGCAGAGTTGAGCTTTGAAGCCCTGATTTATGGTTTGAGATCCGAAGATTTTCTCTGTTGGCTAACCCACCACCTTTGGCTGCTATGATGTGCTGCTACAGAAGGATACAGACCCCAAAGTTCTTGCAAGGATCCAATGAGACGAGACATGTACAGAAACCAGAATTGTGTCTGGTGCAGAATACACCTTGAATAACCCTAATCTACCACTGTTGACATTTTATTTGTTTTTTGATATGTATAGAACAAGAATAAGTGACATGTTTGTAGCCAGGCAAATACACACACACACACACACACACACACACACACATACATATGTATACATGATATATAGTATATGTAGTTTAAAAATATTTATTGAGCACTGAATATATGTGAAGCATTGTTTTGGGAGCTATTATACGTCAGTGAACAAAACATAGAGAGATGCTTCCCCTTTCATGACTAATATTCAAGGGAAAGAGTGAACAATAATTACAATAAATAAGCAAATTGTATTGTATATTAGAATGTAGAAAGGTCTATAGGATAAACAAACAAACAAAAACTAGTAAGACCAATCTTGAATGCCAGGTTGCAATGTTTAACCAACTGAACCATCACCCAGGAACCCTTCTAATGCCATTTATGATGGCGTTAGGAGATGGGATCTTTGAGAGATGGTTTCATATAAGGGGGCACCCTCATGAATGGAATTAGTGGTCTTATAAACATATGCTACAGAGCTAACCCTGCCCCTTTCATCATATGAGGATACAAGTAATCTGTGACATGGAAAAGAGACTCACTTGACCATACTGGCACCCTGATCCTAGACTTCTACACTCCAGAACTGTACATGAAATGTATGAAACTGTACATAGAGTAGTTGAGGTCAACCCCAGAGAGTGGGTATGACTTGAACAGAGTCTTGACAGAATTGAGAGAGTTAGGCATTCGGATACCTGTGGAAAGAGTGCCCTTAAGCAAGGGGGATCAACTAGAACCAAGGTTCTCAGCAGGGGTTGGGAGAAAGAGAGAGTCCAGGTATCTGGAGTGGAGTGAGCCAAGTGGAGTAGCTTCTGGCCCCACAAGGGAGGGTAAAGATCCTCATTGAATTAAAGCACTTGGGCTATCATCTTTAGTCGAATGAGAAGCCATTGCAAGTTTTGAACAAAGAGATGGCCCAAAATGATGCAGTGTTTAATGCCTCTGGTGGCTATATGAGAACACACTGCTGGGATGGGGGGAAGGAGGAGGGAACAGGACAGTGTCTGCAGGAGACAGGAGAGGAGGACAAGGGCAACTCAGATCAGGCTCAGCTGAGCAGGAGGGAACAGCGGTAGGATCTGGGTCTGGCAGTGCTTAGTGTGCTGCCACCAGGAGTTCCTGGAGAGTTGGATCCTGGATGGGAGTCAGTATTGACACTAAGAGTTTGGTCCGAGGGCTGGAGGAGAGGGATTTTCCTCATCTGAGAGGACGCGGTGGTGGGTGGAACAGATGCCTGGGACTCCTTTTCTTTCCACACCACATCCAATCAGCCATATCCCTAATAACAAGAAAACCCACAGTCACAGCCAAACTGATACAAGTATCTAACATCTACTCAATGCATACTGTTTCTTCTTTGCTGAGCACTTGCCTTGAATGACTTCCTTCAATGCTGATAGTAAATCACATGGTATTTATTAGCTACATGTTTACAGATAAAGGAAACTAGGCTTGTAAGATATAGTAACGTACTCAAGGTGACACAGACATTTTATAACAAAGTCAGGATATAACACCAAACATTTGTACTCCACAGTCTGAAGTCTTGACAGCTATGATAAGCAAATAGACATATTTAATTCTCTTACGTGTTCCTAAATACCTCCGATGATTGTTAGGTTCACACGGCTTCCTCATTCTGTGGCATACCTAATGTGATAGCTTCATATCTGAGACCCCTTCCTCTAATCAGCCATCTCACCCAAAATCAGAGCAGAGATCTTTGTAAAAATTTCCAAATTAATTACACCATTCCTTTCCTCAAATCCTCTGATACTTCCACATTATCTGCAGAATAAAATAAAAGTGCTTTAACAATTTACTCCGACCTTGTGGCTGACACAGCTGGTTCTTCCTGGGAAACCCATCCTCCCATTCTTGCTAACAGCACCCTCATTTTGGCCATGTGCCCAAGCCCAGGGAAGTAAGCTCAGTCAGTGGATGATAGTCATGTTCATTGCATCTATAGTTAGTTATCTGTGACTAGTCTAGGGGTGAGCCTGTAACCTTGCCCTCACTAATGAAACACAAGCAGCATTGTCTGGCAAAATATACAGTACCCAATTAAATCCTAATTTCAGATGAATAACAAACTACTGTACTTAGTATTGGTATGTCCTGAATATTTTACTAAACATTATTCATCGTTTATTGGAAATTCATATTTAACTGGACATCTTGTATTTTTTTTTAAGATTTTATTTATTTATTTGACAGACAGAGATCACAAGTAGACAGAGAGGCAGGCAGAGAGAGAGAGAGGGGGGAAGCAGGCTCCCCACTGAGCAGAGAGCCTGATGCAGGGCTCGATCCCAGGATCCTGAGATCACGACCCGACCCACTGAGCCACCCAGGCGCCCTGGACATCTTGTATTTTTTAATTCTAAATTTGTCAAGTGTAAACAAATAGAGCAATATACTGGGAGTTTACAATGTTTTATCTCCTTACAAAAGAGAGGACTTAAACAGAGGGTCTTCTCCCACTGTTGCTTTCCAAGGATGGGATGCTCTTCTGGGCACTCTAATATGCTTGTTGCTTTGGCAGCCACATTGCAGCAATGAGGGAAAAGCCAAGGAAATGGCACACATGGGAACCCAGTGCCCTAATGTCTTTGAACTACTGAGTTGGATCTGGAAATTCTTACTTGCAGTCACCAGTTAGAAGTCTACATTACTAAAGGCCCCATTAGGGTGGCTGTCTAGTACTCGCCACTCAGGGCTTCTTAAGTGATGAAGGCAGTTTATGATCTCATCCCTATTAATCTCCTAGTCCCACTCTGACCATTGCCAAAGATGGGAGTGTACCTTCTAGTCCTTTCAAATTATCTGTAATTCCCAAACATGCCATGTTCATTCAACTGGATTTTTACAAAAGATAACATACGTCTTACTCCTCTAACATATACTTTGATCTCTGATCATCAGCCACCTGTCACATATTCTTTAAAATTGTGATCAAAGAGTCATTTCTTATTAATGCATTTATTTATTCATTAACCCATTAATTCATCTGATACACATTTAGTGAACATGTGCAATGGTTTCATCACTTCATTAGATACAAAAAATAAATCTTGAACAGTACAAACACTGTTGGTGCCCTCAGCAAGCTCACAGTCTGGTGGAGCATTCAGTGTTCAAAGAAATAATTTTGTCATGATTTATTTCAGTTCAACAGTGAAAAGTGTTAAAACAGAAAATGGATAGGGTATAAGAGAAAAAATCAGGGTTAACTTAACTTAAAACATATTGAAGGGAAGGGTCGCATAAAGCTTCTCTGAGGAAGAACATTTATGCTCAGACATTAAGAGAGATCAGGATTTAGCCCAAGACAGAGTTAAAGAAAGATAATTCTAGAGAAAGGAGATATTGTGTATAGGGGATCTGGAGGAGGAAGAGGTAGCTGCTTTGGATGGATGAGAGGGCAAAGGCCAGTGTGTCAGGAGCATGATAAGTTAAGGAGGTGTGATATGGTTTCCAGAATAATGTCCTCCTGCCCCCAAGATGGCCATGTTCTCATCCCCAGCAATGGTAATACGTTGCCTTCATGGCAGAGAGAACTTTGTAGATGTGGTTAAGTTAAGGACCTTGGGATGGAGGATTTCCCCAGATGATCCAGGTGAGCCCAGTGAGAATTATAGGGCCCTTCTAAGAGGGAGGCAGAAGAAGCAGTCAGAGAAGGAGATAAGACGGAATGGGGATCAGAATGAAGTGATTTCTGGCTGAGAGCCACCAACCAAGAATGTGGGTAGCTTTTTGAGACTGGAAAAAAACATGGAAATAAATTCTTCCCCAGAGACTCCAAAAAAACTTAGCCCTGCCAATACCTTGATTTTAGCTTCCTGAGACTCATTTTGAAGTTCAGACTTCCAGAATGGTAAGGTGATGCACTTGTGTTGTTTTGAGTTTCTTGAGTTTGCACTAATTTCTTATGGCAGAAACAAGAATCTTCACATGCCTGGGTAGGAGCTGAGGCGACAGTGTGAGAGTAAGAGGCCTCGGGAAAGAGAAGCAACAATATTGTATCTATCCGTGGAGCCTGAGGATCATTCTCAAGGTTGCAAGAAGGGATGACATGATAGGGAATCTTATTAAACAGCCCCTCTGGGGTGCCTGGGTGGCTCAGTGAGTTAAGCCTCTGCCTTTGGCTCAGGTCATGATCCCAGGGTCCTGGGATCGAGCCCCGCATTGGGCTTTCTGCTCAGCGGGGAGCCTGCTTCCCCCTCTCTCTCTGCCTGCCTCTCTGCCTACTTGTGATCTCTCTCTGTCAAATAAATAAATAAAATATTTGGGGACAAAAAATAGGGGGACCCCTCTGGCTGGCTGGTGGATGGAAAATGGATAAGAAGACCACAAGGGGGAATACCAGGAGGCTTGTTACAAAGACATTGGCATCCATGCAGAAGTGATGTTGACAAGACTGACGTGTGGTCTTGGTGACACTGTGAGAGCTATTTTTGGACTGCTGTGAACAGAACTTAGGGAATGCAGGAAGGGCATGGTGGCGAAGGAGGTGCTACTTTTGACTTCCAGTTTTCGCCTTGCACAAACAGGTGGATGGGATTACTGTTTGTGGAAAGACGGAATGCTACTCACAACCAGACCAGCCTAGAAGTTTAGGGGAGATCCTGAGATGTACTCTGTTAGTTTTGACAGAGCAGAAAAATAGCCTAGGCAAAAATGTTCGACAGGCACCTGGTAAGTGGGTGTGAACTTTAGAAGAGCAGTCAAGTCTGGGGACAAGCATGTGGCAAACAGAAACCATTTTATATCATGGGAATGAACAGTAACACCGATGAAAAGAATACAGAGTGAGAAGAGAACCTCAAGATTGAGAGATTTATTTATTTATTTATTTATTTATCTATTTATCATCTTTTGAAGCATAATTAACATATAGTGTTGTATTAGTTTCAGGTGTGCAACATAATGATTTAATAATTCTGTCCATCACTGAGTGCTCATCATGGTAAGTGTCCTTTTCATCCCCTTCATCAATTTCAGCCATGTTCAGCCTCTCATAATCACCTGTCTGTTCTTTGTATTTAAGCTTGCTTTTTGTTTGTTTGTTTCTTTTTTTTTTTCTGTGTTTTGTTTCTTAAATTCCACATAGGAGTGAAATCATATGTTATTTGTCTTTCTCCGACCGACTTACTTCACACAGCATTATACTCTGTTCTCCATGAATTTTCAATGTGTTGGGGCATCTGGCAGGCTCAGTTGGTAAAGCATGCAAGACTTGATCGAAGGGTTATGAGTTCTAGCCCCATGTTGGGAGTGGAGCCTATTAAAAAAAATAATAATAAATGTGTTGCTATTCCTCCCTACCAAGCACTAGGGAGAAACATCAACATTTAAAACTCATGCAGAACAGAAGCAGGCACATTATAACCCTCAGGATCAATCCAGACTGCTGTGCAGTTTTGTAAATAAAAGTGTCTTGATCCACAGCAATGCTCACGTTTTTGTATATTGTCTATGGCTGCTTTTGCCCCACAAAGAAAGAATTAAGTAGTTGTAACAGAGACCTTACAGCCCTCAAAACCTAAAATATTTACTATCTGACCCTTCACAGAAAAATTTGTTGAGCCTTGATGTAGATGAGGGGTAAATACAGAGAGCTTAGGAGTGTTCCATGATACACTAAAACTCCTGTGTATTTTACCGGTCTCTACCAGAATTAATTGTTTCACCTTCTCTTCTTCCTCCCTCTCAAAGTGCTGTTCAAATACCACCAGTATTTGTCATTTTATTTTAACTTCCTCTTACTCAGCTCTGTCCAAGAACAGACCATGAGCTTCCTGAGGGCAGAGACTGTATGGTATCGTTTTCCTATTTGCATCCCCAGAGCTTAGCACAGAGCCCACATCACACAGCATGTTTGCTCACCGAATGAACGCGCACTGCAAGAGTAGCCATCATAAATCAATTAATCCTTATTTATTCAAGGATTATTAAGAAGTAAGCTTTTCTTGATTGATGGCATGAGAGAATTTAGTAGGGCTCGTGCCTAGTACTCAAAAAATAAGATAAAGGACCAGCCCCTACAAAGAATTTGTTTAATAACAATAAAGATTACATAGACATCTTCATGACTACATGTGATTGCTTTCATCTCCAAAGCCTGCCTCTTGGACAGCTGGTGAGAAATTCAGTCTTTCGGGAAACTCCCCAACTATGAGGGAAGACTTGGGACATTTTCCCCAGGGAAATATTAAAGATTTGTTTTAAGGTAAGAAAAAAACCATGCGGGGCACCTGGGTGGCTCAGTGGGTTAAAGCCTCTGCCTACTGCTCAGGTCGTGATCCCAGGGTCCTGGGGTCGAGCCCCGCATCAGGCTCTCTGCTTGGCAGGGAGCCTGCTTCCCTTCCTCTCTCTCTGTCTGCCTCTCTGCCTAATTGTGATCTATGTCTGTCAAATAAATAAAATCTTAAAAAAAAAAAAAGAAAAGAAAAAGAAAAAAATCATGCAGAAGTGGGATAATACCCTGAACACTATAGTTATAATTAATAGTTGTATCAAAAATGTATAAAGCTAACATTCAAAATATAGACGTGTAAATTAACATCCAGCAGTAGTAACTTGCCCTGTTTAAAATTTTAAATGACCATATTTATGTTTTATACAGGTGCATCTATCTACTTGGAGTTTACACGGAACAGATGTTTTTGGAAATTATTCACTTTCCAGATTTTTTTCTTTCCATTAAAAAAAAACAAAAAACCCTTCATCTCAGACTCTGTTTAGTTAGTGAACTCTGCTGCTGTAACACTGAGATTAGACGTATTACATTTGGACTTGTATACAACTTTTCAAAACCATGGCTGTTGCAGAGAGGATGTTCTAGCCATACTGGATGTCCCTGGATATAAGTAAGAAATATTTCCCTGACAGTCATCCTATTTCTTTTCTTGAAATGATTTCTCCAGGATCTTTACGTTTGTTCCTCCAGGAACCCTTCACTGAGTATAAAGTCTGAAATACGTTGTCTGTCACATCCCCCTAGCCACTGTTCTTATGTTCCCCTTGCATGCTGTGCTTGTCCTTATCATTCCATTTATATCAAATTTAATTTTCACCTGTAACTCAATTTGTATCAGTTATTTACAATGCCACACAGTCGTTGCATAACAACCTCAAATCTCAGTGGCATTCAATAGCAAACGTTTATTAGGCTCACAGTCTGCAGGGTTCATCTGATCTATACTCAGCTCACTTGTGCATTTGGGGTCATCTTCAGGTAGGCTTGGAGTCTCTGCTGATCCTGGCTGGAGGAGATCATCTGTCAGCTGATCCGGGATGGCCTTTGCCCTAATCACTTCCGACATGAGTGATGGCAGGCACATTGTCCTGCCCACGGCGAAAGAATGAGAAAGAGCAGATCCAGCCATGCACGCACTTTTCAAGTCTCTGCATCATATTTTTTCTTTTCTCTTCTTTCTTTCTTTCTTTCTTTCTTTCTTTCTTTCTTTCTTTCTTTCTTTCTTTTAATTTATTTACTCAGAAGAGAGAGAGAGACAGCAACAGGGAGGAGCAGAAGAGCAGGAAAAATAATCTTAAGCAAACTCCCTGCTGAATATGGAGCCTAATGGGAGCTCCATCTCAGGACCGTGAGATCACAACCTGAGCTGAAACCAAGAGTCAGACACTTAACAGACTGTGCCACGCAGGTGCCCCACTTGCACACATTTTCAGAGACGCTTTAGGCAATGCTAGTGACTAGGCTTAATATAGAGTTAAGGACAGAGCAGCCCACACCGCTGAGAATGGGAGGGCACCACAGGATCACATTTCAAAGGGCAGGAATGCAGGTAAAAGTGAATAATTAATGCAATCAGTCAGCTGCAAGACTCCATTATGATGAAACCTTCAGGGCAGAGGGTGTACTTAAGCAGAGACTGTGGAAACCAAACACCTGGGTACAAATTCCAGCTCCTCAACATAAAATCTGTGCAACTTGGGTGAGTTGCTTACCCTCTCTGTGCCTTGGGTTCCTCATTGATAAAATGGAAGTGATGATATTATGAACTATATAGATTCGCTCTAAGGTTGAAATGTGTTATTACATGCAGATGGCTCAGATTAGTTCATGACATAAAGAAAATGTTTAATGAATACAGTTAGTAGTAATATGTTAGTAGTAGTAGCAGTATCATTTTGGCTTGAGGCTCAAAAACTAGATTTTGAATTAAATTACAGTTAATATATAGGATGAATTGAGGCATGTATCAGAATAAAGTTGGCTGTCCATACGAAATCCTAATTTTAGTAGCTAAGTATAATGAAAGATTAAGTCCTGCTCATATAACAGCATAGGTGTTTCTGATCAAGGACATCTTTCCTCTGCACATCCAACCTAGAGTCTAGCCCAAATAAATGCTCAGGGAAAATTGATCCCAGTCTCTGTAAGAGGTAATATTTCCATTGAACCTAGTCCTGCAGACAACAGTGATATAGGAGACTCTGTAACAGAACATACAGACCCTCATTCAAAAATAAAGCTTCACACCCAGCTGTTGGGGGTGGGGGGAGAGGGGAATGCTTACAGCAGACAGCCCTCAGCTGTCAATTCTCCCTGGCGACTGTCTCATCTCCAGAGTGCTGCTTGCACAGCATCACACCCTCTCTGGTGTGGCCAACATCTAGTGACTGATCGAAATAGGTGCATGAAGATCTGACCCTCCCACCCAGCACAGAATAGCTTCTCCTTGTTTTTCCCACCTGCAGAACTCCTAGCAAGCTAAGTCCTCCACTGAGAGGGTATTGCAGCCCACCCTCTCCCTCCTCAATTCTTTTTCCATCCTCCACCTTCCACAGGTGTTGATTCCAAGGAGACCCCTGGTCACTGCCCTCGATTCAACTCTCCATCTCAGAGCCAGCTTCCTGGAGAACCCCACTTGCAACAGGTTGTTGAAAAACCCAATGAACCAATTTGAGTGAAAGTCTGAGCATCTACACAGTGCCTCGAGCAACAAGTTTGAGGCACAGCTTTTTCTTTTTTTTTTTTTTTTTTTAATATAAAACTATGTGGTGGCCACACCTGGAACTTGGGTCCTCTACATGGAGAGTTTGGTAGGGTCTTTACAAGATGGTCAATAAATTCCTGGTAGGGAGACTTAGGTGAACACAGTCTTTTTCCAGAGGTCAGGGATGAGAGAAACTTAGGCCTTGGAAATGGCATCAGAAGGGGTATTTTTGAAATTGCCCATATGGCAGTGTAGCCCCTGGCTGAAGTGTCACCATCATCAATACTGGCCATCATCAGTAGCTTCCTGGACACAGGGGCTGAGACAATGTCAATATCTCTGGGAGCATGGATGAGGCACACCAGCACAGAACCACAGCAGCCAGTCACTTTGCATGGGATGTTATGAGGCTTGCCGATGTTGTTCCTCAGGAGCCTCACTACAAGGGGGCTATCGAAGGTCTAGCCAAGATGGTGGCCCCATGGAGGGCAGCGGCTATCTCCATGGAGCACTTGACATCCAAACTGATGTGTCCAATGTAATATCCAATTGCAACAAATGCCTTGAACCTGGTCTGTTGGCCAGCAGGGGTCTGAAAAGCTCTTTTTTTATTTATGTATTTAATTAATTAATTTTAAAATTTTATTTATTTACCTGACAGAGAGAGAGATAGTATAAGCAGGGAGAGCAGCTGAGGGAGAGGGAGAAACAGATTCCCTGCTGAAGAGGGAGCCTGGCATGGGGCTGGATCCCAGGACTCTGGGATCATGACCTGAGTGGAAGGCAGACGCTTAACTGACTGAGCCCCCCAGGTGCCCCTGACACGCACTTTTCTAAATCTACAATGTTGGTCTCATTATAGAAAAAAGAGTTTTCTTGAAATAGCTTTTGTATATTATACTTTCTTTTTGAAAATTTGATCCTGATTCCTTTTCCCTTCATAGTAGCTAGTGGAGACACCTCATGACTCTTGTCCTATTCTCTACACTCGCAAAGGACAGGGGCAGGGTCATATTTCCACCTCTGCTAGCACAGTGCTTTTCTCAATGTTTTGTACATGGGGGCACATACTGAACAGATTGGTTTCTGACTGAACTAACAAAATAACAGACAAATGAATATAGGGTGCTAGCTCATGAGGAATTTTATTTTTTTTTTACCCTGAATGATGTCTTTTGAGGTATAAAATCATGCCCAGACACTGAAATCAAAACACAAAATAATGACAGTGTGGATGCTGCCTCACATATAAGAAACCCTCAGCTATTAGAAAGTAGCAAATTTTTAGAAAAAGAATAGAAGAATAGGAGAATTGGCAGCAACATCAGGCTTATGAAAGCAAGATAATGTAATATACAAGCACTTAAGCAAGCAATTATGCCAAATCGCAAAATGTCATTTTGACGTGCTACTTAAGATGCTCTTTCATGTTGACCTTTGCGTCAGAAGACGTGGCTGCTGGCTGCCATGCGTCTGAAGATTATGAATGCTAAGTGGAAAGGCCAGAGAGGCAGAGCAGTTCCTACTGGGCTTGTCTCTGGATTTCCATGGCTGAGTATCCTGAGTGATAGCCGTGGCCTTCATGACTGCACATCCGCCACCGTGACATCAGTGGGAGAGCATGAAAGCATGAAATTCAAGCAACCCTCTCCGCGGACTGTAGTCCTTCACAAATTCCTCCTCTCTTGCAGGCTAAGGTTGAAACTCCTTAGTGCATGGAAAAGGTGCATCAGGATTGGATACATCCCTTCTTACAACCAAATGATACCAAGCCTTTTATATTTTCCATTTGTTTTAATAGAGCCAGCAGTCCTTCTGGTTTCTTCTGGCAAAATCACCTACACTCCTTGGGGAAATGGAGGCACACATTTAATGTGGTTTCTTGGGGATTGTCCATCTCAACGCCTTGCCAAAAGAAGCATTATGGTCTAAGCAGGCCATGGGACTCTGTTCAAGGTGAGTGCATATGGGCCTAAGTCATCACTGAAAACTGGTACACAATTTTTGTGAAACAGAATCTTTCTGCTTCTAGCTTGGCAACCGTTAGAATTTAGGCTTTCAAATACAAACCGTATTTTTATCATATGAAGTGATTTTATTTATTTGTGGATAAAGCCAAAATAGTGAAAAAAGAGCCAAGGAGGGGGTGTGTGTGTGGGGGAGATAGATGATAGATAGATAGAATAGAATCTTAAGATACTGATAGATAGATGATAGATAGAGAGAAAAATAGATAGATAATGAGATAGATAATGATAGATGGGTAGATGATAGATAAAAGGCCAGTCGGTAGGTAAATAGATAGATATAATCCCTGACAACACTGTATGAGCCTCTGGATTTCATCAGACCTAAAGGAAGATTCTCCCTCAGATGTTCCTGAATGTGAGTCAACATACCTTGTGAGGTTAATCTGGCTAAGCTTCCTTTCTGCCGTTAGAACCTCTATGAGATCCAATACACTTGGTAATATTTAGTATCTCAGAGACATTGTACAATCTACTTGCTCTGCTTGGGATGCATGTCTAGTCTGACTATTTGATCAACTTCTATTCATTCTTCAAAACCCATTATCTAGTGTCACATGCTGAGAAAGCCTTTCCTTCCCTTCCTGCCCTCCATCCCAGCTGAGAGCTAGTAATTCCTTCTCTAGCACTACCTCTGTCTTGCAGTCTCTTTTTCACTGGCCATATTAAAAGATATCAGTGATATCTTTGCTTATGAGTCAGTTTTTCTCACTTATTTGGAGAAGCTTTGGAAGTAAAGGTTGTGACATTTTCCCGTCTTATGTTTATTCCAACAGCCTGGCAGAGAGAAAGGGTTTATGAAATGTTCACTGATTTGAAATTTGGACTCTATCAAGTTGTGCATTAATTTATTTTTATAATTTATATTTCTATCAGGCCTCAGATGGTTACCTAACATGTGCAAGCATGCACGTGTAACACTGAATGTGCCTAAGAAAAAGTGTTTTGGTTGTGAGCACTACTATTTTACCCCTGTTAAAGCTAAGCCAGCTGTGGGTCAGAGGGTTTCAGCAATGTATCCAAGTTTTCACCAATGTATCCAAGTTATCCAATGTATCCAAGACAGAAGGTGGCAGAGACAGAATTCAAACTCAAACCATCTGGTGCTAGAAGCTGGCTCTTCGTAGTTAAGGGATTATGCATTTCATATGAGCAGGATCCCTCAGGCTTTGTGGAGGATAACCTGCATCCAGGCAAACCACCTCAGTGGAGCTAAGTAACACAAAATTTGTTGGTCCGGGAGGAGGAGTGAGTCTGGCAAGGGGCATGGGAATATATTCATTTTTTATTGCTTTGTAACAACTTATCACAAATGTAGCAGCTTAAACACCACCAGTTACTACCTTACAGTTCTGTAGGGTCAGAATTTGAGATAAGTCTTAAGTAAATTTTCTGGTCAGGGTCTCATACTCAAGGTATTGGCCAGGTTGCATTCTTATCTGAAGACGCTGGGGAAGAATCTACTTCCAGACTCAAAGGCTGTTGGCTGAATCCATTTTCTTAAGTATAAAACTGGGATCCAAGTCTTCTTGCTAGCTCTTGGATGGGGGTCACTGTCAGCTCTTAGAGGTCGCTCACCATTCCTTACCATGTGATACCCTCCAACTTCAAAGCCAGCGTTGGAGACTCCTCCTCTTGTCAGTCCTTTCTTCCCTTTCAAATAACTTTTCACTGAAGGATTCCAGTCCCCTTGAAGAGCTCACCTTATTAAGATGGGCCCACCAATTAGAATCTTTTTTTTTTTTTTAAGATTTATTTTTTTAAATTAACATATAATGAATGTATTATTTATTTCAGGGGTAGAGGTCTATGATTCATCAGTCTTAACACAGTTCACAGTACTCACCATGGCACATATCCTCCCCGTGTCCATCACCTGGGGAGGCCTAAAGGCCCATCCTTCCCACCCCCCTCCACTCTAACAACCCTCAATTTGTTTCCTGAGATTAAGAGTCTCTTTTGGTTTCTCTCCCTCTCTGGTTTCATCTTGTTTCATTTTTCCCTCCCTTCCCCTATGATCCTCTGTTTTGTTTCTCAAAGTTTAATCTTATCTTAAAGCAACCTGATTTAGGAACTTAACTACACCTGCAATATCCCTTCAGAGCAACACCTAGGTTAGTGCTTGGTTGAATTACTGGCAGAGGATGTGTATACACTAGAGCCTGAGAATCTTGGGGAACATCTATGTACATGGGGTAATGCATCATTTTATTATAATAATATTTGTATTTTCCTATTAAAATCTTTCTACTGTGAAACCTCTCCTATGA
Source organism: Martes martes (assembly GCF_963455335.1). Lineage (NCBI taxonomy): Eukaryota > Metazoa > Chordata > Mammalia > Carnivora > Mustelidae > Martes > Martes martes. Next base: position 147,256,719 of record NC_137889.1, read on the forward strand.
CCCCTGATTCCTCAAAAATTACTGACAGAATCTGTGGTGTCCCTTAGTGCTGTATCGGGAGCCCAGTGGTATAAATGCCAAGTCCTGCTCTGCCATAAAATTCTGCCATCAGACTCTGCCCAGGAATCAGCATTCTTTTTTGAGCAGACTTAGCAGCACAGAAACAAATGCTCTTAGGGAAACTTCCAGGAAGAATAGAGTGGGAAACTGCAAAAGTTACTTCTTCCAACGTGGTGAGAATTCTAATTTCATGTGTGTACCTAGATCTGATCCTTTTAGGATTGCACGCTGATGTGATTATGCTCTTGTTCAATTGATTTAGAGACACGGGTGAGTGAAAAAGTAAGTTCTCTTAATTTGCACAAGATCAAAAGGATAGATGCTTAGAAGCAATAATAGGATTCTACTTTGAACTACTTATAACTTCATGAATGAGCTGAACCCAGATTTACATATGTAATATAAAAATATATATGCATATGTTTTATATACATTTATATTTTCTATGTGATTTATATATCTATCAACATCTATATATATGTAATAGAGGCCAAATACCTGGTCTGGCCAGATATGAGTAGCAGATTGAGTTAATATCTAATGTTTTTTGGAAAATAATAAAGGTTTAACATGAGTATCTTATTTTGAGTTCCCCTATAAGCAGAGTCTAAGGCAAAGTTCCAAGTGTAATTTGTTGATTTAGGAATTGAAGAAACAAAGCCCTGGTAGATAAGGATGTGGAAAATGGAAGGGAAGGCAGGCTTTCAGGGTGCTCTATCAAGCCAGCTTCACTATGTTCAGCTAACTAGAGTTTAATACTACTGGGTAACCTCTGGAAACTAGCGGAGAACACATCCTTCACAGTTACCCTGCCTGAGGGCCAAGGGACCTGGAGTATTTATGGGCCAAATCCCATCAGTGTGTGGGTGAGGGCTTCTGCAGGAGGTGGGATGGATTAACTCCTCATAGCTGCAGAAGCTAGAAGAACTTTCAGGCCAAAAAAAAAAAAAAAAAAAAAAGTCAGAGCTGGCCTTTGAAGGTCAAGAAGGTGTGTTTGCTGAACCGGCAAGGACTCTTGATATAAGCAGGTCACCAACACAACAACAAAAAGCACAGCAGAGAATGAGTTCACTCCAAAATCTTTTTGTAATGAAGAAACATCAGGTACTGGGAAAATACATTCAAAGTTCTAGCATATGGGGTACCTGAGTGGCTCCGTTAGTTAAGCATCTGCCTTTGGCTCAGGTCATGATTCTAGGATCCTCAGCAGGGAGCCTGCTTCTCCCTCTCCCTCTGTAGCCCCCACTGCTTGTTCTTGCTCCCTCTCAAATAAAGAAATAAATAAAACCTTTTTTTTTTCTTTTTCTTTTTTTTTTTTTTTAAGTGCTAGCAGTAGGCTTATACCTAAGAGCTCAGATTCAAGACAGAGAAAGAGAAAGATATGACTGGTAACCAGAAAGATATGACTGGTAACCTAGGGTTCTTATGTACAGGCATCTACATCTTTCGAATAGATTTGTACGCTTTGAACAAACATGGCTGACATAGCAAAATTTAAAAAAAAAAAAAAATTAGATAGGACAGTTTCCTGCCCTTTATTCCTCTCTGATCAATCTAGTCCACCTTCCTGGGATGTACATTGCCCCAGTATCTGCCTTGGAATGGTCTACCCAGGACTAAACTCGTTACTTTCACTTTTCCTGATCTCATTCACCGTCTAAATTATTTTTTTTTTTCTCCATGACTGAAGTACATTCTGCTGGTTCTTCTCATTGTCCCAGAGGTTTTATTTGAGGATATGTTTCTGTCTTTGTCTCTCAGGATAGCAACTTAAATCCTTAGTGACTAAAACATCCCTGTGAATCCTCTGGCCCGGTACTTGGACATGCTTTTGCCGGAATATCCTTTGCTCTCTTGATCTCTGATGGAGTAAAATTACAGAGCAGGTCGGACAAACTCTGTTGTGGGTGCTTGGCCTGGACATGGGGGTGAGCTCCACCTCATCTGAGGTTGGGATGCATGAAAAAGATGAACACGTATTAAACAGATACCTGATGGACTCCAAGGTCAGGGTCGGGTCTGGCAGCCCAGATGGCAGTCACATGTATTTCCATTAATTGAGCAAAGACCTGATACCAACAAGGAATGGGGATTCAGAATATAAAAATAATGAAAACAAGATTAAATTTTTTTTAAAGATTTTACTTATTTATTTGACAGGCAGATATCACAAGTAGACAGAGAGTCAGGCAGAGAAAGAGGAGGAAGCAGGCTCCCTGCTGAGCAGAGAGCCCAATTCGGGGCTTGATCCCAGAACCCAGGGCAGAGGCTTTAACCCACTGAGCCACCCACGCGCCCTGAAAACAAGATTAAAAGAGAGTCAACAAAGAAGTTTCAATGGGGGCTCTGGTAGAGGTGAGTAGAAGTGCAGGAGTGCACATTATAAACATTATGGAACCTCTGAATTTGTGGTCTGATGGCTATTCACATTTTTGCCCAAAGCAGTGCACTATGCAGCCCCTCCTTGAGCTAGAAAATACCCCCTCTCTTCCCCTCCACTTGGACCTGTTAATAAGTATTAAGATTTCAGAAACCTATTATTATCTCTGTAGGCCAAGTGTTCAAGCATAACTAAACTAAATCATGCAGCCAAGGGAAACAACAATAACAACAAAAAACTGTTTTGTCCTTTATCTTTACTTCTGTACATACTATCCCCACTAATTTTTCATTCTTTGTGTTCAGAGAAAGCCTCTGACATTATCTCCTTAAAGATAGATAACCTCAAAAATCTCAGTATTTGATTAATGATTTTTCTTTAAAATGGTTCTGCTACTTCTCTATCTTTCTCATCTATAATGTTTTATTTATCTTTGAGGAGATCCTAGACTTCCTTGAAATGTAAGATCTAGATGTCTTGAGGTGTCTTGTAGGTTTGGATGAGGCTCAGTTACAAGGGATGGAAAACCAAAACAAACAAACAAGCAAACAACTAATTCAAACAAGCTAATATGTATCTCTAATTAAAGTCTGAAAGTAAATATTCAAAACTAGGTTGGTGATTCCCCTCCTTCTATCCTGTGGTTCTACCATTAGATGCTATCATTTTTAAAGTAGTTTCAGGATCCAGTACTAATGTGGGCACCCCATCTATTAAAACACTACCTTTTAGCCAATGTGAAGGTGAAAAGAACAGAAGACAGGCTTTCTCTTTAAGGATATACAGTTGACTCTTAAATAGCAGGGCTTTGAACTTCACGGGTCCACTTACACATTGATTTTTTAATAAACCTACTTTAGGACTGTAAATGTATTTTCTCTTCCTTATGGTTTTTTTTTAACATTTTCTTTTCCCTACCTTACTTTATTATTATTAAGAACAGACTGCATGCAAAATATGAGTTAATTAACTGTTTATGTTGTCAGTAAGGCTTCCAGTCAGCAGCAAGCTAAACAGTAATTCAGTCTGGGGGGAGTCAAAAGTTAATACAAGGATTTTTAACTCTGCAGGGACTGACACCCTTAACTCCCATGTTATTCAAGGTTTAACAACATTCCACAAGGTGCCCTAACCACATCCACATACATTCTGTTGGCCAGAACATTCTCAGAGCCATATTTAGTTGAAGGAAAGATGAAAAATCTGATATACTTGTGTGTATTCTCATGTATCCCTCCAAAAGTGTGTGCTCTATCTCTAAAGCAGAAGAGTGCAATAGGGATTGTACAAAGCTTGCAGTTTTGGCCCCATTCCCAACATACAATAGAAAAATTTCCAGTTAAAAGATAGCAGATTAAAACAAATTTTACTCTATTGTTCTATCTTGAAACAAACAGAGAGGGAATATAAACTAACTAAGTATGCCAAAATCAATAATAAGGAAACAAACAACCCCATAAGAAATGGGTAAATGATTTGAACAGATACTTCACCAAAGAAAGCATATGGAAGGCAAGTAAGTACATGGAAATATGTTTGACATAATTATTTACTAGGAAAATGCAAATTAAAACCACAATAAGATACTACTAAAACCTATTAAAATGGCAAAACAGAACAAAACAGAAATAAAAACTTGGTAATTCCAAATAGTGGCCAGGCTGTGGATCAAATAGAATTCTCACGCATTGCGTATACAGGTCCAAAATGGGTCAGCCACTTTGGGAGCCAATATGGTGTTTTTTTTCCCTCAGGTTAAGCATATACTTGTTAGGCAAGTTAGTAATTCCACTGTTAGGTAAAATCTAAATGAAATAAAAACTTATGTTTGTATAGATGTGCAAACAAATATATATAAAAAATGTTTTAATAATCATCCCAAACTGGAAACAAACCAAATGTCACTCAACTGGCATGGTGAATGGATTGGAAAAAAATAATAAGTAAACAAAAAACCTGTGGCATACCCATGCAATAGGAAAAAAAAAAAATTACTAACACAGGCAAGAAAGCTGGTAAACCTCGAATGCACTATGCTGGATGAAAAGAGCCAGTCTCAAAAGGCTGTATGCTGTATACGTTCTTTTATAGGACATTGTGAAATAACACAACTGATTCAGAGACTAAGTCAGTCATTTCTAGGAGCTGGGCATTGGGGAGAATCTGACAAAGAAAAAAGGAATGAGAATGAGTGTGTGTGTGTGTGTGTGTGTGTGTGTGTGTGAGAGAGAGAGAGAGAGAGAAAGAGAACATATGTAAGGGAATTATACTATATCTTGATTGTCATGGGGGTTACATGCCCGTTTATGCTTGTCAAAACTCAGAGAACTATAAACGAATTGTACTCTCTAAATTTTATTGCATGTAATTATGGAATAGATTTTTTAAAAAGTGATGTAAAATAAAAATTAATAAACTCAAGTCTGAAACAAAGTTTGTTAACTTTGTTAGAATAACACCCCACATCACTCAAATGGCTAAGTGTATGATCACAAAAATTAGATTGAAGATATTCCAACCCATTATATTTTTCTATTAGATAAAAAAAATTACTGAGGGAAATAATAAGATTAAGGTCAGGTGAAAAATAGTGATTTTTCAAAAACTATAGTGCCAACAGAGGGAGGGAGGGAGGGAGGGAGAAAGTGAGGAAGAGGGAGAGAGACAGAGGGAGAGAGAGAAGCAAGAAATAAGAAGCGAGAGTTGGTGGGAAATCAGTAAAATACAGAAGAGCCTGGAACTTTTCCTTCAAAAGGACAATCTGGTAATGGTTACTGGAACATAGACTCGACTAGACTCAAATACATAACAAGTCTACTATTTTATTTAAAGACATTTGTACTGGCAAGACTTAACAAACTTGGACTAAAAATTCTTATAAAAATGATTCTTAAATCTCAAGAATTCTCTGAGCAAGAAGGGAACAGGAAAAAACAGTGCAGATCAAGGAGAGTATATTCCTTAATACTCTCTTTAAATGTAGTCAAGGAGGATAATAGAAAACAAAAGCACAAGAAGACAGAGGTAAGAGCCATGGAGAAGCATAGGTAAAGAAGACCTTTCTGAAGGTCACGATCATAAGCTTATCAAGGACTAAGTCTACACCAAGAGTAAGGGAACTCACTGTGTGTAACTAATGGAATCAAAGAATTTTTCAGGATCATCACCTTTCCTGATGGGAATATCTGGTATGTTTTTTTTTTTTTTTTTCTCTGATCCGTTAGGTGCCTGGTAGGTGACAAATAGGCTCTTTGTCCATAGTTCTTTAGGCCAAGAAAAGAGTATCTGGACTTAATGCAACCACACTTTTGCAATATTTAGGGATTCCAGACTTTGGCCATGATGAGCTTGTTGGTTCAAACTTGGAACTTCAGTTGCCTGCCTTGGGAAAGGGATGGTTATGTTCCATATGAGAAGAAGGGGATAAAGGAATAAACAGACCATGCCACAGCTATAATCCTAAACACACATTCTCTCTGATCACCCACATTTTCCAACCTCTTTCCACTTTGACAGGACTGTGACTGCATCTTATCAATGGGCAGTGGGCAAAAATGAGAATATCACTTTTTGCCCAAAGTGTGTAAGAGCCTAATGCACAATCACACAGCTGTCTCTTCCTCTGTCACGGAGACCCAGATATTCTTGAATTTCAGTTGACACACAGAGAATGCATCATGTAGAAAGCATCTATCAGCTGGTCCCTGAGTGAATGGAGCAGATGCCTCTCCCTTCCCCATCAGTATTGGCAAGCAATGGACATGTAATAAAGTGAAAATAAACTTGAGTTGTAATAAGCCACCAGAACATTATCTAACTATGCTAAAACATCTTGCAATTGCAAAGACCATTATTTCCCAAAGGTACCTGATATTAGAAAATGAATTACGGGTTTCCTCAAAGTACAACTAGGCAAATGAGTTCTATTGTACTTAAAATATTTATTGTATGCAGGACATCTCTCTTTTAAGATACTTAAGTTGATTGTTTGACCATGAATTTTGTGACATTTGTGTCCCCTTCACTATAAAAACATTCCACAGCCCACTATGAGATCTTTGGTTCCTGAACATCTTCAGATAGTTTTCCCTAGTACTTATTTTGTTACTCGATAACATAAAACTTTCTTCTTTTTTTAAATTTTATTTATTTGAGAGACAGAGATCACAAGTAGGCAGAGAGGCAGGCAGAGAGGGGGGGCAGGAAGCAGGCTCCCTGCTGAGCAGAGAGCCCGATGTGGGGCTCGATGTGGGGCTCGATGTGGGGCTCGATCCCAGGACCCTGAGATCATGACCTGAGCCGAAGGCAGAGGCTTTAACCCACTGAGCCACCCAGGTGCCCCAACATAAAACTTTCAATAGCTTCTCTCTATTCTGAAAATGAGCATGCTTTGTCTTTGTCCCACTGAGTCTATAAACTTTTTGAAAGGAGAACCATTTCTGATACGGAATCATGTTCCAACTGAATCAGGTAAAATTAAACTGTAAAAATGTAGGAAAGATGGTGCTGTGTTGCTCAATCAAAATAAAACAATGATTGGCTCTTAAAAGGCATATTCAACAAATATTCATTGGACGTTTATAATTTCTAGTTCTTTAGTTTGGTGGGGAACCAAGCCTTTTCCAACTACACATAGGTGGTACACTCTTTCCTAAGGACATCTGGTTTTAAACATTAAATCTGAGACAGTTTTGCATATATATATATATATATATATATATATATACACACACACACACACACACACATATATATATATATATATATATTTTTTTTTTGGAAAAAAAAATTCCATCTGAGAGAAGAAACCCCAAATTCTTTATAATATCAGACTCTTGGCTTGATTTAATGCATTCAAGAATACAAAATTCTCATCTGCCATATAAGTATGCTGAAACTCCATGAGATTTTGCCATTCATAATTTGAGTTTATTAACCTCATGAGCTCTGAGAAAAGAGACTGAGTTTCTTTTAAGAATATAAAGGCCTAAGGAGAAAATATAAGTTAAAAAGATAGCCAGTTGAAGGAGTCAGGTTTACTTAGAAAAAAAAAAAACAATCATTAAGTGAACAATTCTTGTGTGTCAGAAACTGAGCTGACACCATCAGTTATTTATTACTTAAATAATTCTGCCCAGTAGGTGATATTATTGTTATTGTCAAATCAACTTAACTAAGGTGAATTTGCATATAATACAATAGTCAGAGCATCAGATTCTGTACTCAACAAGGTTTCACGATCATGTGGAGCCAATTCCTTAAAATCTCTCTGTGTCTCTCTCTCTCTGTATCTGTGCCTTTGTCCATCTGTCTCTCTCTCTAAGTATATAATTTTATGTGTGTGTGTGTGTGTGTGTGTGTGTGTGCGCGCGCGCATGTGCACGGACACACACACATCCCGTTGGTTTCTGGAGAATCCTGGTAAATAAAGATTTTGGCACAGCAAAGTGTAGTGCTACTGTAACAAACCCCTAAAAATATGGAAGTAACTTTGGAACAGGGTAATGGGTAGAGACGGGAAGGATTTCAAGATTCACATTAGAAAAAGCCTAAATTGCCTTGAAGAGATTGTTGACAGGAATGTGGACACTCAAGGGGGATTCTCATGTGTTTTCAGGTGGAAATGAGAAGCATATTCCTGGAAACTGAAGGAAAGATGATTCCTGATATAAGGTGGCAAAAAACGTGCCAAATTGTGTTCTGCTGTTTTGTGGGAAGTAGAAATTGTAAGTGATGAACTTGGGTATTTAGCTGAGGAGATTTCTAAGCAAAGCTTTTCCTTGCTCCTGTAAGGGCCTACTTAGCCAGAGTGATTCCATCTCGGATTAAACAGCCATTTTGTTGTTTATGCAGTAAAATATGGTCGACCAGTCCCTGATAACAGACCCCAAATACAAGGGCGGGTCAGGTCGGGTGTAGGTAACAGAGCCCGAATGCAAGGATGGTCAGGCCAGGTGGAGACATCCAATCACTATCTCCCTAAAAAATGTGAGCCCCGCCTTTTGGGCACCTTTTGGGCACCTCTTGGGCACCTCTTGTAACCAAGGTGATAGGCTAGTTCAAATAGCTACTATAGGGTGAATTGTAATTCAGTTGGCCACCCGTGTGTGACCTAGCATGACTGTGCAACTTTCTCTGTGTGTTACAATCTCATTGGCCACCTGTGTGTGGCCAGGCTCAACCACATGGCCTTTGCTCTATAGAAGTTAGTCTGTGAGGCCAGGAGGGTTTGCCTCTTTGTCAGAGGCTGCCGGACCAGTCGGTTTGATTCTCAGTGCTTGGAGCAAAATAAAGCTTTGCTTGACCTTCCCTTTGTATCAGTCTCACTCCTTTGATCACAGACCCTAACACTCCTATAGTAAAATTCAAGAAGGCTGAGGGGTGCCTGGGTGGCTCTGACTTCAGCTTATTTCATGATCTCAGGGTCTTGAGATCAAGCCCTGCATGGGGCTCCCTGCTCAGTGCTTCTCCCTCTGCCTTCCCCCTCTCTCCACCCCCTCACTCTCTCTCTCTCAAGTAAATAAATAAAATCTTTTAAAAAATACAGTAAACCATTTAAGAAGAGTAAGAAACACCGAAAAGGTAATGTTGGATAAAAGAACCACGACCTGAAAACTTGGAAAAATCTCAGCCTATCCATATTGCAAATAATGAGCAAGTGTGTTCTGGAGAGAACACCAAATCTGTGGCTGGATAATCATCCCATAAATTGGAATATCTGGTTCATAGGGTGAGTATATATTTAGCTTTTAGTGGAGCTGCCACTGTTTGCACAGGCGAGTGGTATGTGGGGAAGAAGGCAGAAGGAAATACAGGAGAGATTAAATTTCCTTATAACCTGCAGCCCATTAACAACTACTTGAGTTAAGGAAGGGATAACTTGCCTCCAGGAACTCCCAACTATCTTAATGTTAATGCTTTGCTAGAGGGAAAACAAACTTAGCTTGACAATAGTTAGGTCTCCAGGACCCTGTGACTCTTCTTTATCATATGAAAGTCCCTTTGGAAACTTCCCTTTGTCATATGTCCCCTAACTCCAAAGTATATAATCAGTCATTCCTCAAAGCTTCAGTGCAGCTCCTTCTGCCCAGGGGTCTTTTCTCCCCGTATTAATAAAGCCACTTTTTTGCATGAAAAACATCTCAAAAATTACTTTTTGACCATCAGCTCTGAACTCCAACGTTCAAAAACGACATCAAGTGTGTCATTGTATATTCCTACCAGCAAATCATGAAAGGCCCGTCTGTTTCCTATCACCAACATTTGGTATGATCGGAATTTTTTTTTTTTTAAGTAGGGTCCATGCCAGCATGGAACCCAACATGGGGCTTGAACAAAAGATCCCTGCCTAGATCAAGACCTGAGCTGAAATCAAGAGTCAGACACTTAACTGGCTGAGCCACTCAGGCACCCCCAGACTTTTCCATGTTAGCTGTGCTGATAGGTTTATACGATTATCCCAGTATGATTTTAATCTGTTTTCTTCATGACTGATGATGTTGAGGATTTGTTCATATACCTATTCGCTTCTTGTCATGAGCACGCCACGAAAGCACATACAGAAGTTGTGTCTTTCCACAATGTCACCTTTAGTCAATCATAAAGCAAATTTAAATCACAATTATAAAGCAGGTTCAGGATTCCAAACTCAGTGACAATTCACCATGTGATTAAACTTGGCTTCTTACCTGACACACAGAGCAGGACAGAAGACAAGCCACACAACAAACAAGATAACAGAGGGGTGCGGGAAGTGAAAGAACCAAACAGGAAGTCAGTCTGTGGGCGCACAGCTGAGATAAGGCCTCCGTCTGGTCCAGCTCAGCTCTCAGCACTTACTGCTTCTGATGTTCAAGCAGGGAAGGATCTCAGTTCTGTTTGGAGATCCATCGGCAGAGCCTTCAGCAGCAGTAGCCTTTTTTCAGTGGTCAGACATAGACAATGTCTGACGAGTCTGACAGTTTGCTGCCAAAATCCTTCCCTTTTTAAAAGTATTTAATTAATTTTGGGTCTCTGCAGACTGATGGAGTTTTGGAATATAGATAAGGATTGGTGGGTGACGTCTGCAGCCAATGACCAAGGAAGAATTCTTGAGACGTCTTTGGTGCAAAAGCACAGGGACAGGACCCATGGACAGAAAGGGCTGCTGCATGGGGGTTGTGAGGGGTGGGTGATTATATATTATGGGGCCGGAGGAGATAAGGAAAAGGGAGGTATTCAAAAGAACCTTCATATGTTAAAGTCAAAGAAGACTCCTAGGATACCAGAGGCCTTGTCATTGTCAATTAAGGTTGTTTTTCCTTCTGTCAAGGCAGTAGGACTAAGATAGTTGGGAGCGCGTCCTGGACGAACATTCCACTCTGCCCACTTCAGGTATCTGTCACTGGGGTGCAGGTTGTAAGGGCATTTAATTGTATCTACAGTTTCTTCTGGAATCTAGGTTGTTGGTAGAAATGCTTTGCTGTTGTAGATTTTGACATTTATAAACTGAGGGAGGTTTGTGTCTTACAGGACTATGATCTCTATAAATTAAACTATTTGTTCTGCCTAAAGGGCACCGAGGAGTACTTGAGGAACATCACATATATCCCATCTGAGGGGTGGGGTGTGGGGGGTCAGCTTCTGCTTTGTCTTCAGCTTGCCTTCTGCTCCCTCATCACAGACCTTCTCTGGCTCTGCTCATTATCAGATATGGGGTGTCACCTGAGAGTGGTCCCCATGATATCCCCTAGCTGTAGTACCTTAACGGCTTGTGTCATTGCTTGGTGCAGGCTCCTGATGACACACTCCATTTTGCTTTCTACACTTCTGTATATAGTTTTTGGTGAACTGTTTTTTTCAAACCATTTGCCCATTCATTTCTTGGGTTATTTACTTACTACTGATTGTTGAGATTTCTTTATATATTTTGAATTCAAGTCCTTTCCCAAATGTGTGATTTTTCTAATTATTTCTATTGGTACATAGCTTGTCTTTTCATTTTAACAATATCTTTGAAGAGTAGATTTTTAAAAAGATTTTATTTATTTATTTGAGAGTCAGAAGAGAGAGTAAGAGGGAGTAGTGAGGGAAAGTGGGAGAGGGAGAAGCAGACTCCTTGCTGAGGACCCTGGGATCATGATCTGAGCTGAAGGCAGATGCTTAACTTATTTAATCACCCAGGAGCCCCTCAAAGAGTAGAATTTTTAATTTTGATAAAGTTCAATTTATCATTTTTTTTTCTTACATGAAACATGTTTTTGATGTTATGTCTAAAAACCCCTGCCTAACCCAAGGTCATATATATCACTGCTAGGTTTTTTCCTCAGAAGTTTCATGGCTTTAGGTTTCACATTTAGGTCTATAATCCAATTATGTTAATTTTAATCTGTGACAAAAAGTAAAGATCCAAACATTGTTTTTTCCATAGGAATATTCAAATTTTCCATTTTCAACCATTCAAAAGATATGTTCTCCATTGAGTGGACTTTGCAACTTTGTCAAAAGTCAATTATCTATTTATGGGTCCATTTCTGCTTTTCTATCCTGTTGCATTGATTCATTTGTATTTTACCCAGAGCACACTGTCTTGATTATTAGAGTTTTGTAAGTCTTGAAATCAGGTAGTATAAGTCCTCAAAATTAGTCCTTTTTATTTCAAAACTGTGTTTTAGGTATTCTAGGTTTCTGGAAATTTCATATGAATTTTGGAATCAGCTTCTTAATTTCTACAAAGAGCCCTTATGGAATTTTGATGAAGAGTATATTGAAACTATAGAATAATTTATGGAGAATTGATATTTTAAAATATTGATTAAATCTTTCGATTCATTTCACTCTTTTAAATTTCCCCCATCAATGTTTCAGTCTATAGGTTGTCAGATGTACCCATAAATAATCCATGTTTTTGATGCTATGATAAATGGTGTTTATTTTATTTCAATTTCTGGTTGATTTTTACTTGTGTACAGAAATAGAATTGATATGTATTTGATCTTGTAGCCTACAATCCTGCTAATTTATCTAAAACCTTAATTCCTTTTTAAAATAAACTTCATAGGATTTCCTTCATATAGGATCATGACATCTGTGAAACAAATAAAAAAAAAGATAATTTTACTTGTTTCTTTCAAATCTGAATGTCTGTATTATTATTGTTGTTGTCTTTATTATTTAACTTATTAAACTGACTAGCAGCTCAGTGAAAGGTGGAATAAGAGATGGGGATGGAACCTTTTTATCTTGTTCATAATCTTTAAGGGAAAGCATTCTGTCTTTCACCCTTATGTATCATGTTAGTTGTACATTTTTCAAAGATTCTCTTGATCAATTTTAGTGAGTTTCCTTCTATTGCTGCATTACTGGATAGCTCATTTGTGAATAGATAGTGAACTTATTATAGAAAAATCCTATATCTATTGAAATTATCATGTAATTTTCACCTTAATTCTATTAAATTGTTACATTACATTGACTCATTTTGGAATGTTATAAGCATATAACCTAAATTCTTGGCACAACCATTTTTAGGCAGAATGTATTATCCTTTTGTATATCACTAAGTAAGATTCGTTAGCATTTTGGTGAAGATTTTTGCACGTATGTTTATTAAGAATATTGGGTCACAAAATTTTCTTATCACATTTTTACCAGTTTTGGTGCAAGAATAACATAGGCCTCATTAAATGGTTTGGTAAGTTCTTCCCACTCCTCTATTTTTTCAACTGTGTATTAGTCCTAATTTAAACCTTAGATGTAATCCACCAATAAAGCTATCTAGGTCTGGGATTTTCATTGTGAAATGTTTTTCGATTCTGAATTCAACCTTTTTATTTTTATTTTTTTAATAGATACGGGGCTATTATGATTTTTAAATATCTTCTATTGTCAATTTTGTTAATTAGTGTCTTCAAGAACCTTAAACTGTTATGCCCGAGTTTTCGCATCTGAGAGACCACCAAGGAGCCAAGCACCGATGCAATCACACGAGGGTTTATTTGACAAGCTTAAGCTTGGGCCCAAGTATACCCGACATGCGGAGTAGGGACTTGGACCCCGAACCAGATTACAGTCAGAGTTTTTAAAGGCAGAGTAGGGGTGGACTCGGCGATGGGTGAGGACAAAGGGGGTTATGGATGATGTAAGTCTCTAAGGAATTTTGGAAGCTAGGTCTCCAGGACCTTGAGGGGCTAGCTACTGTCTGGGGAAAAGGTTATTCATTACCAGCAATAAAAATCTTCTTGTGAGACCCTTTAGAAGTATATCAGTGGGTCATATGCTTGGGAATGATTGCTGACACTATCTTGGAGGTTTAGAGATAAAGTATCACATTTCTTCTATCAAGTGCCCTTGTTAGTGAGATTTAGGTTTAGAAGAAATTTAACTTTATTTACATTTCCTTCTGCCTCAGCCTCCTTCAGTTTTATGGTGGGGAGGGCAACATTGGGGCTTGGGGAACTGAGTTATTTGCCTCTGGAAATTGGCTATTGTTAGGACATTTGTAAACTCAAGGGAGACTCCTGTCTTGCAGGATTGTGATTTCTGCAAGTTAACTATTTGTTTTTCTTTTAGGGCAGCCAGGGGTGGCTGAGGAATATCACACATACTACCGAGGGGAGGGGAGCAGGTGGAGAGGGGGTGTAAGGTGTCAGCTTTTGCTTTGCCAAGACGGCTGTACTTATCTCAGGGCTAGACTCAAGGCGGTACAGCCTTGTTTTTCTTGGCCTCCACATAAACATCTTACTTTGCTTAAATTCTTGTCATAGTATTCTCTTATAATACTCTCAATGTCTGTAGGCATCATACTCTCAATGTCTGTAGGCATCAATTTCTATAATTTCCATTTGGCTCATTTTTATATCTTCCATTTCCTTCTCCAATATTCATATATTTTAATTTATATCCACCATAGCATTTATAAGGCCTGCTTTGAAGTCCTTGCACACTATTTCCATCATCAGCTCTGTCATTTGTGAATTTGTTTTTATTGACTGGATATAGGTGTTAGTTTTATGCCTATTTGCATGATATAATTTCTGATTGGATGAGAAGCACTAGTGAATGATGTGTTTTTGAATATCAGAAGTTGACCTGCCTTAACAGAGCACTAATCTTTGTTTTGGTAGCCACTTACATTGAACTGAGCAGCTTAATCACCGGAGCCTTGATTTTAAGCTCTGTTATGACAGCTCTAAGCAGCTTTTCCTTTAGGCTTGTTTAGCCTTTCTACTGAAGTGTTACCCTTCTCAAAGTTCTAGTGAACGCCTCCAGTATTCAATGAGATCTCTCCAGTCAGGCTCCTAGAAGCACAGATATTTTCCATTCCTTTGTAACCTCTGGTAATTCTTCACCTGATAGTCCTCTGATAGTTCTTTCCCTGGTCTTTTCAAATTGCATTCTATGCAAGTAAACTTTATTGTCCCACAAGATGCTGCAGAATTCCTATGCAGATTTTTAAAGGTTCTGTGTGTGTGAGCGTGCTCACAGCTCTCTTTTACACACTCCTCTATAGATTCTAACTGATTCAGCCTCTTAGAACTTCCATGTGTTACCTTTGTAAAGACCTATTTAACCAGAGGCTTCCATTCCATTGTTGTTTAACCCTTAAACTGTCCCTGCTCCCCTTTCCCCCCGGGGGATTTACTTAAAAACAAGTCCCCAAACCAGCTCCAGGTAACAAAGCCCAGATACAAGGGTGGGCCAGGCCAGGTGGAGACATCTGATCAGAGGGGGGTTGCATACTGTCTCCCCAGCTACCAAGGAGTATGAGCCCCGCCCTTTGGGAGCATTTTGGCGCCAATTCTAACCAAGGTGTGATAGCCTGGTTCAAATGTCTACTAGGGTAAATTGTAATTCAATTGGTCACCTAGCATGACTGTGCAGCTTTCTCTGTGTGTTACAGTTTCACTGGACACCTGCGCATGGCCAGGCCCAACTGCATGGCCTTTGCCCTTAAAAGTCTGTGAAACAGAGAAGGGTCACCCCTCTCTGTAAGAGGCACGGACCTGGCCAGTCAATTTGATTCTTGATGCTTGACACGAAATAAAGTTTTGCTTGACCTTCGCTTTATATCAGTCTCGCTCCTTTAATCATGGACCCATTATTGGGGCATAACACCTTGTAACTATCTTGGACCTCTCTTCCCTGTATCACATTCCAGGAGGGATGTCCAGGAAGAAATCCAGGGTGATTCACTTTGTTTTCTTTTCTCAAGATTAACAGTCCAGCAGTACCTGTTTTCTATTATCTAAAAACAATGGTTTCATTTATCTTTTCCAGTGTTCTGGCTACTTACAAGAAGAGGTAATTCTGGTACCAGTTACTCCAACACAGCCAGAAGTATATGTCCCTTAAGTTAGTTTAAATTATTTTAATGTTCTAATTGAATAAATAAATACTCAAAGAATGTTCTTTCTTTCTGATGTCCATTCTTCTGGTTTTGTATTTCAGGAAATAAGTGATCAAACAGTCTCTAACAACAATCACCTGTTGGAAAATTCTGACCTTTCTCCAAGCATAATACTGAATATCTGACGTATAATATTTACTTTTATCTTTTGATGATGTCATTGATGAGGCATTATCATCCCATTTTTCAAATAAAGTAACTCAGGACTAGGCAGGTAGAGTAATAGTCCAAAGTCAAGCAAGGGTCAAAACCATTTATTTTTCTTGATCTTAACCCAGTGCGCAAAAATAGATGTTGACTCATCTCCATGAATCAGTTTAGAGAAGGAATACTCAGAAAAAGAAATTACCTTGTTTTACTACGGGTGGTGGAATCACTTAGTAAAACTTAAGACATTTACAGACTCAGGGTTAAGTTGGGCAGAACTTAGCAAAATCATGAAACATAAGAGACATTTCTTCTGTACACTGCTTTTTTCCTCTTTCTATAATTATTCTCCATTTCCCTGCCCACAGCCTTTGCTAAAACCCAATTTTTGCCCTGTATTTTCTCTCAGTGGGTGATACTAAGCCAGAAATCTAACAAAATTCCATTTCCTTTCTTTGTAATCCTACCCCTAATCTCTGGTATATGAGTGTGCCCTGTTTTCTGTCCCCTGCAGCTGCATTAGTTCAAGCTCACATTATCCTTGACCGTTCCTCTGGAGTAGCCTTCTAGCTATGAAAGCTTTCCAATTACCTTTGCTGCATCCACTTTCGAAGCACATTATATTTTCCACATGAGAGCCAATGAGATTGTGAGGAATCAGGTCTTTATCACCCGTATGCTGAGAAATGGTTCCATGGTTGTCCTTGCCCCCCACAGTGTTAAGATGCAGGACTGACATGGCTGATGGTCATCTCCTAAACTTCACCTCAATCTCTTTCTCACTGGTTTTATCTTGAAGAAATGAATGCATGAGTGCATCATTTCAAAGCAACCACTCCTAATAACCTATGTAGCTCTTGGTCATGCATCAAAGATAAAGCATAACTAAGGGAAAGCCCTCAGCTATGCTGAGGCCCACCCCTTACCCCCTTTCTCATGTGCCTGTCTTGGTGGTAATGCTAAGGCTATTTCTTATACCAGGATCAGGCTACTTCTGCAAGGCTACATCATGGGGGTTTATATTATACCATGCAAGTACTCAGCAAAGGCTTAGGAGCCAGCAAATGCCTCTACCTGTAAAGCATCCACTACAAGTAGAGTAACCAGTCATCCTATTTTCCAGCTCAGTCTGGTTTATACCTAATGCTTCTGGATAAGTAACAGTAATTCCCCTCCTCTTGAAAAAATATCCTAGTTTGATAATGTAAGTAGTCAATTTTGCTATAAGGGCATTTTAGCTAAAACAAAATTAATCTTATTTTGCCATATTGTAAGGTCTTAAGAGTGGTTGCCACAGAACGACCTTGAACTTTGCAAGAACCTGCCTTAATGCAAAAGGTTGCTTTGCAGTCTTAGAAAATATAGGATACTGAGTCCTGTCTCTGCCCAAGAATAGTCATGAAGGTCTCTCTCATTTTAAATTATTAACACCAGGCTTTAGTAAGCAGTAGTGGGTTGGCTGTCCATGATTCCTTTCCTCATTTAGGGTAAGGTGGGGATGTGTAAGAAATAATTTTGGATTAGGATCAGAAATCCTCAAAGAATTATGGGGTGACTTCAAGGTGATGCTCTGGTATTATAGGTGTGCATTCTGGTGAGACATATATCCTTAGGCCTAGGAGATTTATGACATGAGAACTAGAAGAAAAGATGAAGGTTATTAATGGGAAGCTGTGCTAGGTGATAATAAATTGTCCTGACCTGAGTTAGCTGTTTATCTAATGGGAGAAAAGTCTCTTAGTGGGATTATCTAACCCAGCTTGGTAGACAAGATCTATCTGAACAGTAGATGCATTTACAAAACTCAGACCTCATTAAGTGAAGAAAACGGTAAAAACAAAAATGCCCTGGGCAGTAGGCAAAGGGGAAATATAAAGGAGAAGAGGTTCTGATATGACAAATAGTACTAGACCTACCTGTATTAAAGAAAGCACCAAGATAGATGCCCATAGTAAAGGAGTAGAACAACAGGGGGAACGCAACCTGAGAGGTATAGTCACTGATGAAGGGAAAAACAGATGCAGCAAGAAGCTCTTCTTGAGGACTAGAACTACCAAAAACACAGGGCAGATAGTGTCTTAAAGAGCATTGGGCATAGCTATTGTTTGCTACTCTCCTCAAGGCACCTGTTTCAGGAGCATAACCACAGGAATCTGTGGAACAGGATTCTCTGGCTGTAGTCCATGTGTGATGAGGCAGCTTTATGGGACTGTGCTAGTCTACACTCAGAGTTACTAACTGCTGCCCCAATGGCCTAAGCTTGCTCATCAAGCACCGTAGAGATGATTAACTCAGCGAACAGCCCGAGTTAATGCACGATGAAGAAATGAGACTTTAGAAACACACCACATGAAAGGAAATGTAAACTGATAAGTTTTGAATGATGTTAATGTAAGATAAAAGCATCTTATTTGGGCTCTGATCCGGTGACCTGGGCTCCCAACTTCGCAATTTTCTAAACTTGGCAAAAGGGTTTTTAGTTCTATTAAGACGGAACACGGGAGGAGTCAAGATGGCGGAGAAGTAGCAGGCTGAGACGACATCAGGTAGCAGGAGATCAGCTAGATAGCTTATCTAACCATTGTGAACACCTACAAATCCAACGGGAAATCAAAGAGAAGAAGAGCAACAATCCCAGAAACAGAAAATCGATCACTTTCTGAAAGGTAGGACCTGCGGAGAAGTGAATCCAAAGCGACGGGAAGATAGACCCCGGGGGGAGGGGCCGGCACCCGGCAAGCGGCGGAGCGACGGAGCACAAAATCGGGACTTTTAAAAGTCGGCTCCACTGGGAGACATCGCTCCAGAGGCTAAACTGGGGGGAAACCCAGGCGGGGTCAGCATAACCCCAGGACCCGCGGGGTCACAGAAAGACTGGGGGTGTCTGAGTGCCGCAGAGCTCGCAGGTATTGGAGCGGGGAAGCCGGCTATAGCGACAAAGCCGAGGAGTGAGCTCTAAGCCCAGGATTACCTTGTGCCGGTCGCAGGCTGGGTGGGCTCGGAGCGCGGCTGGAGGCCACGGAGACAAAAGCGACCCGGCGCTTTTCTCCAGCTCCAACAATTGACTGCTTTCCTCGAGGCGCGACCGCAAGCCAGGGAGGCGGGACTGTTGGGCGCTTTGCTCTGAGAGCGCACTGAGGAGCGGAACCCCAAGCTCTCGGCTCCTCCGGGCCGAGAGATTGGGAGGCCGCCATCTTCATTCCCGTCCTCCGGAACTCTACGGAAAGCGCTCAGGGAACAAAAACTCCCGAAAGCAAACCCGAGCGGATTCCTTAGCCCGGCCCCTGGCAAGGGCGGTGCAATTCCGCCTGCGGCAAGGACACTTGAAAATCACTACAACAGGCCCCTCCCCCAGAAGATCAACAAGAAACCGATCCAAAACCAACTTCAGTCACCAAGAACAGCGGAATTCCACAGCAGGAGAAAGCAAATCCTACCTGGACAAAATGACAAGGCGGAAAAACTCACCTCAAAAAAAAGAACAAGAGGCCGTACCGAAGGCTGGAGACCTAATCAATACAGACATAGGTAGCATGACAGATCTAGAGTTCAGAATGACAATTCTCAAGGTTCTAGCCGGGCTCGAAAAAGGCATAGAAGATATTAGAGAAACCCTCTCCGGAGAGATAAAAGCCCTTTCTGGAGAAATAAAAGAACTAAAATCTAACCAAGTTGAAATCAAAAAAGCTATTCATGAGGTGCAATCAAAAATGGAAGCTCTCACTGCCAGGATAAATGAGGCAGAAGAAAGAATTAGTGACATAGAAGACCAAATGACAGAGAATAAAGAAGTTGAGCAAAAGAGAGACAAACAACTACTGGAACACGAGGAGAGGATTCGAGAGATAAGTGACACCATAAGACGACACAACATTAGAATAATTGGGATTCCAGAAGAAGAAGAAAGAGAGAGGGGAGCAGAAGGTATATTGGAGACAATTATTGGAGAGAATTTCCCTAATATGGCAAAGGGAACAAACATCAAAATCCAGGAGATGCTAAGAACGCCCCTCAAAATCAATAAAAATAGGTCCACACCTCGTCACCTGATAGTAAAATTTACAAGTCTTAGCGACAAAGAGAAAATCCTGAAAGCAGCCCGGGAAAAGAAGTCTGTAACATACAAGGGTAAAAACATTAGATTGGCAGCGGACCTATCCACAGAGACCTGGCAGGCCAGAAAGAACTGGCATGACATATTCAGAGCACTAAACGAGAAAAACATGCAGCCAAGAATACTATATCCGGCTAGGCTATCATTGAAAATAGAAGGAGAGATAAAGAGCTTCCAGGACAAACAAAAGCTGAAAGAATTTGCAAACACCAAACCAGCTCTACAGGAAATATTGAAAGGGGTCCTCTAAGCAAAGAGAGACCCTAAAAGTAGTAGATCAGAAAGAAGCAGAAACAATATACAGTAACAATCACCTTACAGGCAATACAATGGCACTAAATTCATATCTTTCAATAGTTACCCTGAATGTTAATGGGCTAAATGCCCCAATCAAAAGACACAGGGTATCAGAATGGATAAAAAAACAAAACCCATCAATATGCTGCCTACAAGAAACTCATTTTAGACCCGAAGACACCTCCAGATTTAAAGTGAGGGGGTGGAAAACAATGTACCATGCTAATGGACATCAGAAGAAAGCTGGGGTGGCAATCCTTATATCAGATCAATTAGATTTTAAGCCAAAGACTATAATAAGAGATGAGGAAGGACACTATATCATACTCAAAGGGTCTGTCCAACAAGAAGATCTAACAATCTTAAATATCTATGCCCCTAACATGGGAGCAGCCAACTATATAAACCAATTAATAACAAAATCAAAGAAATACATCGACAGTAATACAATAATAGCAGGGGACTTTAACACTCCCCTCACTGAAATGGACAGATCATCTAAGCAAAAGATCAACAAGGAAATAAAGGCCTTAAATGACACACTGGACCAGATGGACATCACAGATATATTCAGAACATTCCATCCCAAAGCAACAGAATATACATTCTTCTCTAGTGCACATGGAACATTCTCCAGAATAGACCACATCCTGGGTCATAAATCAGGTCTCAATCGGTACCAAAAGATCGAGATCATTCCCTGCATATTTTCAGACCACAATGCTCTGAAGCTCGAACTCAATCACAAGAGGAAATTTGGAAAGAACGCAAATACATGGAGACTAAACAGCATCCTTCTAAAAAATGAATGGGTCAACCAGGAAATTAAAGAAGAATTGAAAAAATTCATGGAAACAAATGATAATGAAAACACAACAGTTCAAAATCTGTGGGATACAACAAAGGCAGTCCTGAGAGGAAAATATATAGCAGTGCAAGCCTTTCTCAAGAAACAAGAAAGGTCTCAAATACACAACCTAACCCTACACCTAAAGGAGCTGGAGAGAGAACAACAAAGAAAGCCTAAACCCAGCAGGAGAAGAGAAATCATAAAGATCAGAGCAGAAATCAATGAAATAGAAACTAAAAAAACAATAGAACAAATCAACAAAACTAGGAGCTGGTTCTTTGAAAGAATTAATAAGATTGATAAGCCCCTGGCCAGACTTATCAAAAAGAAAAGAGAAAGGACGCAAATAAATAAAATCATGAACGAAAGAGGAGAGATCACAACCAACACCAAAGAAATACAAACAATTATAAGAACATACTACGAGCAACTCTATGGCAACAAATTTGACAACCGGGAAGAAATGGATACATTTCTAGAGATGTATAAACTACCACAACTGAACCAGGAAGAAATAGATAACCTGAACAGACCCATAACCAGTAAGGAGATTGAAACAGTCATCAAAAATCTTCAAACAAACAAAAGTCCAGGACCAGACGGCTTCCCAGGGGAATTCTACCAAACATTTAAAGAAGAATTAATTCCTATTCTCCTGAAACTGTTCCAAAAAATAGAAATGGAAGGAAAACTTCCAAACTCATTCTATGAGGCCAGCATCACCTTGATCCCAAAACCAGACAAGGATCCCACCAAAAAAGAGAATTACAGACCAATATCCTTGATGAACACAGATGCGAAAATTCGCACCAAAATACTGGCCAATAGGATCCAACAGTACATTAAAAGGATTATTCACCACGACCAAGTGGGATTTATTCCAGGGCTGCAAGGTTGGTTCAACATCCGCAAATCCATCAATGTGATACAATACATTAATAAAAGAAAGAGTAAGAACCATATGATACTCTCAATAGATGCTGAAAAAGCATTTGACAAAGTGCAGCATCCCTTCCTGATTAAAACTCTTCAAAGTACAGGGATAGAAGGCACATACCTCAATATTATCAAAGCCATCTATGAAAAACCCACCGCAAATATCATTCTCAATGGAGAAAAACTGAAAGCTTTTCCGCTAAGGTCAGGAACACGGCAGGGATGTCCGTTATCACCACTGCTGTTCAATATAGTACTAGAAGTCCTAGCCTCAGCAATCAGACAACAAAAAGAAATTAAAGGCATCCAAATCGGCAAAGAAGAAGTCAAACTATCACTCTTTGCAGATGATATGATACTATATGTGGAAAACCCAAAAGGCTCCACTCCAAAACTGCTAGAACTTATACAGGAATTCAGTAAAGTGTCAGGATATAAAGTCAATGCACAGAAATCAGTCGCATTTCTTTACACTAACAACAAGACAGAAGAAAGAGAAATTGAGGAGTCAGTCCCATTTACAATCGTACCCAAAACCATAAGATACCTAGGAATAAATCTAACCAAAGAGGCAAAGAATCTATACTCAGAAAACTATAAAGTACTCATGAAAGAAATTGAGGAAGACACAAAGAAATGGAAAAATATTCCATGCTCATGGATTGGAAGAACAAATATTGTGAAAATGTCTATTCTACCTAAAGCAATCTACACATTTAATGCAATCCCTATCAAAATCCCATCCATTTTTTTTAAAGAAATAGAACAAATAATCCTAAAATTTATATGGAACCAGAAAAGACCTCGAATAGCGAAAGGAATATTGAAAAAGAAAGCCAAAGTCGGTGGCATCACAATTCCAGACTTCAAGCTCTATTACAAAGCTGTCATCATCAAGACAGTATGGTACTGGCACAAAAACAGACATATAGATCAATGGAACAGAATAGAGAGCCCAGAAATAGACCCTCAACTCTATGGTCAACTAATCTTCGACAAAGCAGGAAAGAATATCCAATGGAAAAAAGACAGCCTCTTCAACAAATGGTGCTGGGAAAATTGGACGGCCACATGCAGAAAAATGAAATTGGACTATTTCCTTACACCACACACGAAAATAGACTCAAAGTGGATGAAGGACCTCAATGTGTGAAAGGAATCTATCAAAATCCTTGAGGACAATGCAGGCAGCAACCTCTTTGACCTCAACCGCAGCAACTTCTTCCTAGGAACATCGCCAAAGGCAACAGAAGCAAGGGCAAAAATGAACTATTGGGATTTCATCAAGATCAAAAGCTTTTGCACAGCAAAGGAAACAGTAAACAAAACCAAAAGACAACTGACAGAATGGGAGAAGATATTTGCAAACGACATATCAGATAAAGGGCTCGTATCCAAAATCTATAAAGAGCTTATCAAACTCAATACCCAAAGAACAAATAATCCAGTCAAGAAATGGGCAGAGGACATGAACAGACATTTCTGCAAGGAAGACATCCAGATGGCCAACAGACACATGAAAAAATGCTCCGCATCACTCGGCATCAGGGAAATACAAATCAAAACCACAATGAGATACCACCTCACACCAGTCAGAATGGCTAAAATTAACAAGTCAAGAAATGACAGATGCTGGCGAGGATGCGGAGAGAGGGGAACCCTCCTACACTGTTGGTGGGAATGCAAGCTGGTGCAACCACTCTGGAAAACAGTGTGGAGGTTCCTCAAAAAACTGAAAATAGAGCTACCCTACGACCCAGCAATTGCACTCCTGGGTATATATCCTAAAGATACAAACGTGGTGCTCCGAAGGGGCACGTGCACCCGAATGTTTATAGCAGCAATGTCCACAATAGCCAAACTGTGGAAAGCGCCTAGATGTCCATCAACAGATGAATGGATAAAGAAGAAGTGGTATATATACACAATGGAATACTATGCAGCCATCAAAAGACATGAAATCTTGCCATTTGCGACGACGTGGATGGAACTAGAGGGTATCATGCTTAGCGAAATAAGTCAATCGGAGAAATATAACTATCATATGATCTCTTTGATATGAGGAAGGGGAGATGCAAGGTGGGGGGGTTTGGGGAGAGGTAGGAAAAGAAAAAATGAAAAGATGGGATTGGGAGGGAGACAAACCATAAAAGACTCAATCTCAAGAAACAGACTGAGGGTTGCGGGGGGGAAGGGGGTCGGGAGAGGGTGGTGGGGAAATGGACATTGGGGAGGGTATGGGCTATGATGAGTGCTGTGAAATGTGTAAACCAGATGATTCACAGACCTGTACCCCTGGGGATAAAAATACATTATATGTTTATTAAAATAAAAAATTAAAAAAAAAAAAAATTAAAAAAAAAAAAAAAAAGACGGAACACACTTTTCTTTGAAGGGCCAGATGATAAACATTTTAGGCTTACCACAATATAAGATCTCTCCATATAGACTTGAACTTCATTATTTTGGCTCAGAAAACAGTCCATCTTCAATATTTAAATAAATAGATGTGACTGTGTCCTAATAAAACTTTATTTACAAAAACCGTGCTTGTCTTGCAGGGCCAAGGTTTCTCAACACTTAGTCCAAGAGAAGCAGTAATAATTGATTGCTTTCTACTCTTAGATATGGTAAATGCATTCTGTCCAAATCAACCTCTTATTGGGATAGTTCTGAGACTGAATTAAAGGGCATAGTTTATCAATTTTGGAAACCTGATATAGACTGGCTAACATCCTTAGGGTGAAATAAAACAAACAAACATCTCAATCTTTGAGAAGGTATTTAGCAATACCAAATACTGGGTTCTGCAAATATAATTTAGCTTTAGGGTCTATAGATCACTTTATTTTTAAATTTTGTTATCAGGGCTTCAGTACCATAATAATTTTGTAATTGGTAAAGCCTCATTTGACTTTAAAAGTTAAGATTTGGGATCGAAGGCAAACAAGTTCTGCTGCTGTGAAGCACTATAGCCTTCCAGAGGAGTCAGCCCAACCATCACGTGCTCTGCCCTCTGGCTGAATTTAATCAAAGCAAGAAACTGAAGGTGACTTTGTTTGCTTGGTAACTTTAGGTAAAAAGGGTGACATTTAATTTGTAGCTTTAATTTTTTTCTAGTATTTTGAAATCTTTACAAAATTTATAAGAGGATTTAATATGGTTTAGATTTTAATGTGGTTCATGGGGGGTTTATAAGAAGCATACTAAAATTTGGAACATATCTGTGTCAGCATCATTGAGATATAATATAATTTGATTTGATTAATCGAAGAATTTCTAAAAACTGATATCAAACAGGTGGATGGACACATTTTGGAATGGGCAGCAGGATAGCCATAAAATATTCACCTTTGGGTAGAAAATAGTCTTAATAATGATTTGATTCCCCTGTGGGTGTTAGCTCCGCTCCCCCACCATGGTTCCAGTTTAATGATGCACAGTGACTGCCTTCCTCCTCTGCCTTCCTTTTTCAGTTCTTCACTGGAGTGTCTTTCACCCACCAAATAACAATATTTTTCCCAGGGTTCCATTTGAGGAGGACATAGACTAAAATAATAAATTTTGGATGAACAAAAAGCTCAATGAACAAGTAAACATTCCTTACACTTTATTAGGGGAAGAAGGGAAACTGGGTATATGTCAGGAAAACATACTCCAAGACCAGTGACAGGGATGTTTCTGTAAGGTCCTACTCTCCCTTTCTTTTCATCTCGACTGCTTGTGCCTTGACCAGTCCTGCAGGAGTATCGTAGGTGATTTGGGTTCTATTTCCAGAGTTTCCCTCTAAGTTGTCTCACTGCTTCCTTAATCTCTATTTAGTCTATTTCTAAGAGAATCATTGAGAGGAATGGATCAGGCCATCAACTTGAATAGTAATAATACAACCCCTTCTTTGACCTGTACCTGCTAAACATCACGTAAGTGCCAGCCCCTATTCAAATGCTTGTGCTACATCTGACAAACAAGCCAAACCAAGAGGTCCTCATCTGGTCAAACTGCTCGAATCTTGGGTTAGAAATCAGAACATCTGACCTAAAAACACACACCATGAAGGAAAGGGGTCTTGGTCTCACAAGCTACTGAATCACACATTCCCTTCAGAACTTCTGTTTATCCACCCTGAAGCAAATCTCTCCTGAAAGCAAAAATAAATAAATAAATTGTGGCTGTAAGCTAACTTTACTTTGATGTTAATTCACAAAGCATCCACGGGACCTGATCAACCAGGCACACCATACAAAAGAATCTATCCTTGAAAAAAGTTTTCCTTCACACACCTTCCTTGGGGTACTGCACTCAAGGCGTCCTTATGGGTCTCATTTTCCTATGGCTTCCTTTCTTCTTTCTCTGAATCACACAGGCTTTGATTAACATCAGTCCGCTGGGAATATTTCTCAGGGAGATTTCTCTTTTCCTCCATTTCCCCCACAGGTTTGTATAGGTTACTTAATGGTGCAATTAATTATTGTTTTATGACCAGATGAAAAGTTCTTTTATTTGTTCTTTCCTCAGATTTTTCTTGGTGAGGGAGATGACACGAATCACTTTTTCTTCCCCAAAGGAGAATAAAGTGGACTTTGATAAAGGTCAGGAAAAGAGAGTTGGAGAGGGAAATTCATGTATTAGCTCCCTTGGCACTTTTCGTTGCCTTTTGAAAAAGAAAAATCTGTTGAAATGAAGAATTTTAAAATAACATGTGTTCACACTAAAAACATAAGTTGCATTAGCAAAATGTTGCTTTTTTTCCCCCCTTTTCTTCAAGTATTTTCTGTATTCGGCAGAGGTGATGGCTTGAAAGTATGCAGAGTGATCGGATATTATAAGAGTCAATTGCCAAGCTTTTCTATAGAAGCTAAATTTGACTCAAAAGAAGATGTTTTGATTATGTATCCTTACATATTTCCCTTATATTTTTCTTAACCCTGCTCATTATAGATGGAAACATATGCAACCCTACATCTGGGCAAAAATTTTTTTTGGTATCTCTCTTCACCCTAAGAAGAAAGGAATTATTATATATTCAGAGGTAAGTCATTTAATTAGTAGGAGGGTGATCTAAATCTGCAAGCAATAACAGGGGTGGAATTGAAAGCATTATAAGGGTGCAGCTGATACCTTTGCACAATGACCGACATATTGAATTAAACATGTACCTTGATGAAGATTAATCTACTGGTTATCCCAGTCAGTCAGGATTTGCTATGAAACAGACAACCACAAAATGTCAGTGGCATTGCCTTAATCATTTTGGGCTGCTACCACAAAATACCATGGACTGGATGGCTTAAACAATAAATATTAATTTCTCACAATTCTGGATGGGAGTTCCAAAATAAAGGTGCCAGCAGATCTGGTGTCTGGTGAGAGCCTGTTTACTTGTTTGCAAAAGGCTATCTTCTTATATCCTCACCTGGTCTTTCCTTGGTACATACATACTGAAAGAGATCTTATGTCTCTGTCTCTTTTTATAAGGGTGCTAATCCCATGATGAAGTCCTTATCCTCATGAATCTACTAACCCGAGTCACTTCCCAAAGCCCTCACCTCCAGACATCATCACATTAGAGAGTAGGGTTTTGAAATATGAATTTGGCTGGGGGGACACAAATATTCTGTCCTTATCAGGCATATACCATTGTATTCATTGTGTCTTGCAAGTTTGCCAGTCCACATGGATTTGGTTGATTCAGCTCAACTAGTTGGGCTTGCCTCCAAGATGCAGGTTGGGCTTGGTTCTTTGCCATATGTATGTCATCCTCCTCAGATCAGGGTTTAGGTAAGACATGGTCTTCTCAGTGATGAAAGTCAGGAGCTCAAAGAAACAGGCCCCTTTACCCTTTGGATCATCTCTGCTAGTAAGCATTAACCAAACCAAATCCAGTTAGCCAGACCCAAAATCATGAGGCCAGGAAGTATACTCTATCCGACATGGAGAACAGAAGTAGGAGAGAAAGTAAATGTATTGTGAAGAATCATCTGACCTATGAAACTTAGCTACTCCAGGAAGGATGTGCTGACTGTTCTAATTCTCTCACTCTGTAAAGTCAAAATCTTTGTGTGCCATTTTTTTTCTTGTTTCATCTGTAAGATTTTTCCATGTGCCTACAATTGCGCATATTGTAGTCTGTCCTAATGTATTTGTTTATATAACAATCTCTCATTGCAGAGGCCATCAAGAATGTTTTATGACTTCCTGTGTACACAGAGATCAGTACGTTCAACAAATGGGTATTAGATGGATAGATCACAAGGTGTGTCCAAACTAGTAGTATTTCATGCTGTTGCTTTATATTTTAAGAAATGCAATGAATAATGCTTTAATGTTTTTATAAATCCCACTACCTCATAAGTTTAATAAGAGGATTAAACTCCATAAAGTGTTCTGAACACTAGGCATCCAGAACACATTAGCTCTCCCCATTGTTACTATTATTGTTAGTATTACATTTAAGAGGCTAACTCTGAAAATTGTATCACTACTTTTATTTGTATAAATTACTTATCACTATTATGACCCGTTATGCCTCTTAAAGAACAGATTATCTCCACTAACCAATTGCTGAAATCTGACAGAAACAAACAAACAAAAATGAAATTAAGTATCAGTTTCTAAACGTGTGCATTATTCCTTACAGAAACCTGATTTTCTATGTAAAACTCTAGTTTTATGGGGTGCCTGGGTGGCTCAGCGGGTTAAAGCCTCTGCCTTCGGCTCAGGTCATGATCCCAGGGTCCTGGGATCGAGCCCCACATCGGGCTCTCTGCTCAGCAGGGAGCCTGCTTCCTCCTCTCTCTCTGCCTGCCTCTCTGCCTACTTGTGATTTCTGTCTGTCAAATAAAAAAAAAACAAAAAAAACCCAAAAAAACCCCTCTAGTTTTATGAAAGCAAAACTTTTTTCTATGAAAGAAAAAAATGGTTTGATTTTGAGCCATACCTTTTTGACATAATCGTAAATATGATATGGTTCTTATCATGGTGTGATACGTAAGGATTATGTACAATGCAGGTGGACATGGAGTTCTGTACTGCTTATTTGGAGGGATAGTCAAAGAAATTGAAGATTATTTACAACTTCCCTCTGTGATGTGCTAAAGGGAGGATGACACTGAGTAATGAGAGAGAAGATGATGGGCTTTGTTAACACAATGTGTTCTGCGATGACACTACCATGTATAAACCTGAGACTGTTAATTATGCATTAGTGAGAACTGGGAAATTGTTCTTAACTGGGTTGAATAGATTTAATAAAGGTTTTTATTCATTTGTTTGTTTTATCTTAAGTTTGCTTTCCCTTGGAGGGTATGCCCCAGTAGAGAGTTAAGGAAAATAGAGCTCAAGCAGAAAGTAGTAGTCCCATTGGGATGAGGAATAAGAGGATTTGGGGACTATGATTGCTGCTGGAAATTCAGGGAAGGCATACCAGAAAGGAAGGTGTTTCAAAAGGGGCCCCCCCAAAGTTTGCATAGGAATTCATATCAACATTTATCACACTCCAGAAATCCATGCATGCAGTTAATGAATGCCAGGGATCTAGTTAAAAGGCATAATAAGGAGACTGAAGAATTGAGCAGATTTAGCACCTGTTATCCTGTGCTTGGGAGGCGTCTTGATAAAACCCTCAAACTTCCCGTCAGAAACCCATACGGACCATGATTCAGGAGCAAGGGCATCACAGAGCTAAGCTTTAAACCCTAGGAATAAGGGGAAATTTAAATCGAGTTCAAAAAGCCTAAACATAAGTTGCACAGGACCGGAGATGACCCATCAATAATTTAACTTCCTGCTGGACTCAAATCAACCTCTCTGTAGGTGCAGGTAAAAGAACTCCAAATCTCTGAACGTGTACATCACAATACCAGTACAGAAGAAAACTCTATCTGGCATGTAGAAAAGCAGACAAAATGCGATGCATAGCCAAGAGAAAATTAGTAAATAAAAACAGACCTAAACGTATCCCAGATGTTAAAATTAAAAGACAAGGACTTTACAATAACTATGATATATGTTTTAGAGTATTTGCAAGAAAAGATGGTCTAGAGTTTTCAGGAAACATGGAAGAATTCAGAGTGGTGTAGACATGCTTAACAATAACCGAATAAAAATAGGCACCTGGGTGGCTCGGTGAGTTAAGCCACTGCCCTCGGCTCAGGTCGTGATCCTGGGTTCCTGGGATTGAGTCCCACATCGGGCTCTCTGCTTCGGCGGGGAGCCTGCTTCCCCCACTCTCTCTGTCTGCCTCTCTTCCTACTAGGGCTCTCTGTCTGTCAAATTAAAAACAAAAAAACAAAAAAACAGAAAAACCCGAATAAAATTCATAGAACTAAGATGTGCTGTAAGTGAAATAAAAAAGAGGATGGCACCAACAAAATTGGACAGTGTGTAAGAAAATAATTATAGCTATGAAGTCAGCATAATCAAAATAGTTCAAAGTGAAGGGAAATGATTGGAAAAATGAGCAAAATTTTGACAAGTTACAGGGTCTTAGCTAACAGTGTCACACATATGGAGTTGGAGTTCATCAGAAGACAAGAGGCAGAATGGGCAAGATAATCTATTTTAAGAAATCTTAGATGAAATATTTCCAGTTTCATTAAAACCACTAACCTCTAGTGAGCGTATGCCAAGTGGGATAGATACAGAGGGAATATACGCCAGAACATTTCATAGTCAAACTGCCAAAAACCAAAATAAAGAGAACATCTTAAAAGTAGCTAAAAAATTTAAAAAAAAATATATATATATGTATACACATGTGTGTGTGTGTATTTCATACAGTGAATAAGAAAATGAATAATGGCTGACTTTTCATCAAATGGAGTCTAGAAAACAATGAAATAGAATCCTAAAAATTATAAAATAAACAAAATCCTCCTGTGTTAGTTTCCTGCAGCTACTATAACAGGTTTTCCCAAATTAATGGCTTAAAATAACACAAATGTATTATTTTACACTTCCAGAGGCCTAAAATCTGAACTCGGCTTCACTGGACTAAAGTCAAAGTGTCAGCAGAGCTGGTTCCTTCCAGAGGCTCTGAGAAGAAAATTCACTTCCTTGTCCTTTTCAGCATTTTATGGCTCCCTGTGCTCCATGGTGTGTAGCCCCTTGTTCCATGTTCAAAGAGATCACCACAATTTACCTGTCACTGCATCTCCTTCCCTCTCTAACTTCTCCTGTTTTCCTCTCAAGAGGATCGCTGTGATCACCTTTGAGCTGACCAGTTACCCCCCAGAATAATCTCCTATGTCAAGATCATTCACCTAATCAAGTTTTCAAAGTGTCATTTGCCATACAAGGTTTATTCATACTCCAGGGTTCATCTGCTTTAGGTAAGGGCCAAATTTACAAAGTGCATGGATATATGGCAGGGTTCATCACTTATGCACCCTTTAGGTCCCTAAGGGTGGCTCTAGGTTTAGTGGTCTTAGTCGGGATATGATTTTTTTTTTTTTTTTTTAATTTACTTCCTTGGTTGGGAGGAGGAAGGTAGAGCTTCAGAGGATTTTACTTGGTCTTCCATAATGGCTCTTACCTATCAGCCAAGGGACTGATGTGGGGCTCACAACAACCACCAGGTATGCTAATTGCAATTATTTACTTAAGGACTGGGGAAGTGATCACTGAATGGGATCATAGACCCAGTAACATGGACTTTGACCAGGACTCTGCTTATTACCTGGTCCCCTTCTAACAGAACCATATAACAGATAATGCTTCAGGTTTCCAGTTATCAATATCAGCTCAGACCTCTGAAATGTTTTCCCAGTCCCCTCTCCCCCAGAAGGCAGTTTCCTGAATAAATGATTGCAGATCTCTTTGGGGAAAGAATGGGAGAATCTTCTCTTTGTCATGGTGTGGCAGGATCCTTCCTCCAGGGGGTCAGACTCCCCTTTAGGCATTATGTTCCAGATTTTAAAACTGGTGCATGTATAGAAAAGTGGCAAAGAATCAGGACTTTGTTTTCATTGGACAACTGTTCTCACCCTGTTGGACATGACTTTCAAATTTTTTCTAATGATAAAAGTCGAGTATTATCCTTGTGGCTACTCCACTTTTGCCATTAAGGATGCATTTTGTTAAACACTCTCCTAAGTCTGTGTATGTCAGACCACTTGGATACCATTCCAACCCTGCCATTCATGATAATCTTATCTACCTGGATTCTGAAAATTAAGTGCCACCATATGACTCTGTTGTTTTGGGATCTTAATGACCCCATTGCTCTCAGTGAGCCTAGTTTACCATGGTCCTTCCTACTGTCAGTGGTGGCTTACCCAGTGGCCAGGAAGGGTGTGAGTGTAAATCCTATGGAGGCTGTACAGATTGTGTTAGAGGGAGAAGCTTCTTCATCGTCTTCAGGCACCAAGGGTATGTTAGAACTTTGTTTGTTTGTTTGTTTTTAAACTCCAATTAGATAAGAGTGAAATAAGCCAGTCAGAGAAAGACAAATATATGTTATTTGCTTATTTATTTATTTATACATGTTAGATCTTAATAAGGATGTATGGGCCACTTTGGCAGATTCAGAGGAGTTTGACTTTTCTTTCTTTTTTTTTTTTAAGATTTTATTTATTTGACAGACAGAGATCACATGTAGGCAGAGAGGCAGGCAGAGACAGAGAGAAGGGGGATGCAGGCTCCCTGCTGAGCAGAAAGCCCGATGCGGGGCTTGATCTCAGGACCCTGGGATCATGACCTGAGCCAGAGGCAGAGGCAGAGGCTTTAACCCACTGAGCCACCCAGGTGCCCTGGAGTTTGACTTTTCAAAGCATAAGAGGACATCCACCTGTTGTCCCCAACCTAGTGACAGAATGCCATTATTTCCCAATCAGAGTCCTAATTTTGGCACACCAGGCTTACATTGTTTCCATGTTTAACCTTCTCCATGGATCAGTTACTCTGAATATTAAATCCTGGGGACCTGGACCCAATTCAACACTACTTAGTGCCAGCACTTGTTTGTACTGCACTACCTACCAATGGTGGGTCTTTATGACCAGCTACATGACAGATAATTCTTCAAATTTCACCCTTGATTTCTAAAACGTTTCCTGGTACCAGTGATCATAGAAGGTTGTTGTTTTTTTGTTTTTTTTTTTAAATTACAGATGCAAAGAAAGAGATTTTATCATACAATTATATGCTACTAATCAACAGCTGTGGAAGGAAGGAAGAAAAAGCAAGGACTAGACGGAGGTAGTAGCCAAACTGTGATGCAGACCTAAAAACTCTAGCCAGTCCTAGGGGGAAGTCTGAAGCATATATAATGCATCAGAGTTGGCTATATTCAGTGCAAATGGGAAGGTCTTTAAACTCTATCAGTCACTGGAGGCAGTCTGCCCCTGGGAAGGTTGTGAGCCTGTGCCAGGTGGCTCTCTGCTGCTGAATGAAGTAAACATTGAACTGGCTGATGCCCTCACCTAAAGAGGGACCAAATGGCATCTCTTTCAGGTCTGCCATGACATACAACCCAGATGAGGGGGAAAAAAAAGGCCAAAGTCTTGAATAGACTGTCAATGAGAAGATAAAATACGGTCCAATAAGTCTATGGAAATGGAACCTGCTTAGTCATTGGAAAAATACAAATTAAAAACATCGCAAGAAAATATCTCATATTCACTGAATGGCAAAAAGTTACAACTACAATAAAAGTCACACAACACCAAATGTTAAGAAGGTGAAACAACTTGACTTGCACACATTGATAAAAGGAGGTAAAAAATGCAATCTCATTTCAAGTTTGCTTGGCAATTTCTTATAATGTTAAATATACACTTACCTATGTCCAAAGACCTCCATTCTTAGGTAATTTCTCAATAAAAAGAAAAGCATATAATCACAAAAATAGTTGCATAAGAATGTTCATAGCAATAATAATCAAAATAATCACAAAATGGAGGAGAACTCAAGTGGCTATCAACAAATGCACGACTTTAAATATGGTGGTCACAAAATGGAACTTCATTCAGAAAAAGAAAAAAAAAACATTTAAAAATAAAATTACCAACTATCGAGGTGTGCAGCTATATAGATGAACTTAAGAAACAATCTGGTGAGCAAAAAGAAACCAGATACAAAAATGTATGCAAGCATGATGCTATTGAATAAGTAGTATAAGAATATGCAAAACGAATGTGTAGGGATAGAAAGCAAAATGGCTTGAGGAAGTCTAATCAATCAGAAAGGGGCATAAAGGTACTTAAGGCTGATAGAGATGTGGATTTTGGTTGCACAAGGGTGTACATTTGACCCATCAATGTGTTTATTTAACAGCAATATGTTATACTGTGTTTGAGTCACTCCTTAATTTAAAAAAAGAGAGAAAAAAGTCATCACTCCTGCCTCAAAAGTACAAAGTTTAAGTATAATCCATATAAAAATTATACATCTGGGGTGCCTGGGTGGCTCAGTGGGTTAGGCCTCTGCCTTCAGCTCGGGTCATGATCTCAGGGTCCTGGGATTGAGCCCTGTGTTGGGCTCTCTGCTCAGCAGGGAGCCTGCTTCCTCCTCTCTCTGCCTGCTTCTCTGCCTACTTGTGATCTCTGTCTGTGAAATAAGTAAATAAAATCTTAAAAAAAAAAGAAAATTATTTATAAAATTAAAGCAATACTAGTAGAATTTATTTTATCCTACTCAATGACGGAACAATGCACCAAACTGAAAAGACCTCAACTACATCTTCTAAGTATTAAATTTAATTGAGCTAAATTATTAGTTGAGCTAAATTGAGCTAAATTTTTTCTTTCAATGACCCCTGGAAAGTTTACAAAAAGTGAAAGCACCCTTATTACTATCATTAACAAAACAAGACAATAGATTAAAGCCACTTTAAAAGAAAAAGACTGCCACCTTACTGAATCGCTGTATGAGTTCTAGCAGTTTGTGGGTGGAGTCTTTTGGGTTTTCCATATAAAGTATCATGTCATCTGTGAAGAGAGAGAGTTTGACTTCTTCTTTGCCAATTTGAATACCTTTTATTTCATTTTGTTGTCTGACTGCTGTTGCTAGGACTTCTAGTACTATGTGGAACAACAGCAAGAGTGGGCATCCTTGTTGAGAAGGGCCATCTGTGCCCCAGTGTTCATAGCAGCAATGGCCACAATCGCCAAACTGTGGAAAGAGCTGAGATGCCCTCCAACAGACAAATGGATAAAGAAGATGTGCCATATATACAATGGAGTATTATGCTTCCATCAGAAAGGATGAATACCCAACTTTTGCATCAACATGGGCAGGACTGGGGGAGATTATGCTGAGTGAAATAAGTCAAGCAGAGAAAATCAATTATATGGTTTCACTCACTTGTGGAGCATAAGGAGTAACATAGAGGACATTGAGAGATGGAAAGGAAAAGTGATTTGGGGGAAATTGGAGGGGGAGATGAAACATGAGAAACTGTGGACTCTGAGAAGCAAACTGAAGGTTTTGGAAAGGAGGAGGGTGGGGGGATGGGTGAGCCTGGTGGTGGATATTAAGGAGGGCATGTGTTACATGGAGCACTGAATGTGGTACATAAACAAGGAATCTTGGAACACCGAACAAAAGTAAAATGTTAAGATGTTAAAATTAAAAAAAAAAAAAAAAGAATTATAAAACATGAGGGAAAAAAGAGAGAGCGAGAGAGAAAGTCTGTGGCATGGCAATTTGCTCTGAAACCAGACTGAATACAAAGCCTAGCTTGCTGACTGTATGGTCTTGGACCAGTTACTTACCCTCTCTGGGTTTCAGATTCTTTAACTGTAACTGAGGAAGTGTCATAATAGTATTTACTTCATAGACATGGGGAATATTGTGCCATTTAATTAATATGAAATGCCGATAGTAGTGCTTCACATAAAGTGAGACCCCTGTAAATATTATCATGGTTATTACTGGAGAGCACCTTATTTATGATGATGATACACTTTTTTTTTTTTTAAGATTTTATTTATTTGACAGAGAGAGACACAGATTGAGAAGGAACACAAGCAGGAGGAGTGGGAGAGTGAGAATCAGGCTTTCCATTGAGCAAGGAGTCTGATGTGGGCCTAGATCCCAGGACCCTGACCTGAGCCAAAGGCAGAAGCTTAAGAACTGAGCCACCCAGACACCCGAATATGATACACTTTTATTTAGATAATCCAAATAGACAGAGATTCCACCACTAATTGCAACTTTGATATACTCAGTTTCGAGTTTTCCTTTTTATTTCCTTCCTTCCTTCCTCCCTCCCTCCCTTCCTTCCCCTTCATTCTTCCTTCCCCTTCCTTCTCTTTCCTTCCTTCTTCCCTTCCTCTTTCCTTCCTTCCTTCCTTCCTTCCTTCCTCATAGTCTTTACCACTCACAAGTTTTCTTTAATACGGTGTGCCTTCTCAAAATTGCAGGGCAGCTGGGATAGATTTTGTCTTGAATGCATTTTCCCCAACTCACAGTCCATACTTTTCCCATCTCAAATATGAGGTCAATGGGGCACATGCTTCTTGACTGCCTAGTTACAAAGGGCGGGATTTTGAAACATGCAGAGGGCAGCTGATGACTGTCTAGGAACCAAGCAGAAGTGACCACTTAACTCAAACTGGCTTTACTCTGTGGTGCTCTCAGGGGGAAAGGAGAAATTCCAACCATCTACATTCTCTCCCATGGCCCTCATAGACTGATGCCTGGAATGTCCAACAGGAACACCACTTTGAATATTTCATAGAAAATTTCGTTTCAGTGACTCAAATCTAAGTCAACATCACGGAGCTTAAGTGGCATTGGCTGTGAGTCTCAGTTTCTTCATATGTGATGATGAACTCAGCGTATTTCTAAGAGGGAGTACGATGTGCTGTAGACTCATTACTTGTCGGCTCCTTTTTCCTTTCCCTTTCATCCTGGAAAAAGCTGCCATCTTTCAGTTGATATTCAGGTATAAATCACTGATGCCAGATTATTCCTGAAAACCAAATACTTATATTCAGAATAGACAGCACTGGTACAAAGTTCCTGAAGGTAAATACATGAACGGCTGGGGAAAGGAAGGTAGAAAAGCCATATAGAGTCTGCAGTAGTCTAGAGAATTGTTTAAGAGCACAAACTCAGGGTTCAGAGGGTTGGTGTCCTGGCCCCTGCCCTCTAGCCGTATAAGGCAGGGTGGGGGGATAACTCACTTAAACCCCTGGTAAGGTAAGGTAAAGATGATATTTTTGCCTACTTACCAAGTTTTGTAGAAATAGTTAATTTAGTGAATGTAAAACCGTTAGCAGAGTATCTCACTTGTGATGTGTATCCAGTCCCTTTTAGCTCATATTAACAACATACTTCTTTCCAGCTCTGTGTACGCATCGAGACTACATTAAGGAGCCAACTGGTGTAGTCATAAAAAGAATGGTCATCAATATGTTTCTCTGGCACTATCTAGAAAAGGAATTCCCAATCAGCAATCTGAATCTCTCATCTGGACTTAACTCTAACAAACTTTTGTAACAAGGAAAAACTCTTTCTTAACAAATGAGATAAAATCTGATGGGGCCCCTGGGTGGCTCAGTCATTAAGCATCTGCCTTCAGCTCAGGTCATGATCCCAGCATCCTGGGATCAAGCCCCCATTGGGCTCCCTGCTGGGCGGGAAGCCTGATTCTCCCTTTCCCACTCTTCCCTGCTTGTGTTCCCTCTCTCATTGTATCTCTCTCTGTCAAAGAAATAAATAAAAATCTTTAAAAATTAAACAAAAAAGATTAAATTTGAAATCGGTGCTAGACCTTCTCTACTTCTACCTCTACACAGTAAATGCTAGTTGAATGAATGGATGCATTTGTGACCTGGCTGTTTACAATCTCTTTGTGTTCTAATAATAGTGTAAAGTTAGTTGCAAGGCACTTGCATTGACATCACATCACATAGCCTTTAAATTGGTCTTCCAGGGAAGCCAGAGCACGCATGGCTATTGCTGTGTGATTTATAGATTTAGTGTGTGAGGCAACAAAGAGAGAACAACTATTAAGTCTTTATTATATGTAAAGCATTGGTCTAAAAAAAAAAAAAAAAGGCATTGCTCTAAACATTTTTCCAGCATTAACTCATTTAATCGTCCAGCATTCCTGTGAGGCAACTACTATTGTAACCATCTTTTTTATAGATGAAAAAACAAAACCATAGAGAACTTAAGAAACTCTCATTGTAAAGATAGGATTTTGAGTGCTGGCCACGTCATTCCAGAGTTCAACGTGCTCACCACTGGTCATTCCCAGCAGGTCTCCAAACACTATCACATCGGGCATTAGGACTTCAACATGTGAATTTGAAGGGACACAATCCAGTCTATAGCAAGGTTAATTTTCTTTGAAATAAATTTAAAATTTTTGACACTCCTAGAGAAAATTGTGTTGAGGATCTCAAAAGTAAATTCAGTGAAAAATAAATGAAAATGTCATATGAATATGTTAAAGGATGTTAATCCATGTAAAGAAATGCAAATTAACACTCCAATGTGCCACGTTTTACTTAACAGTATGATACATTTCTAAACAGTTTCTGGTATAGAAGAAAGGGGAGTGTTTGGAGAACCTTACATTGTTGGCTATAATAAAAATTGCTACCATAACTTTGGAAGGTCATATGGCAGTATTTGAAAAGGATAGATAGATACATAGATAGATAGATAGATAGATAGATAGATATAATGTATCCACTATATCTGTATCTATAGTAATAGCTATATCTATATATCAAGAACTAATAATTTCAATTGTATAAAACTATCCTATAAATCAACTCTCAACTCTAATTGCTAATTCTGAGAGGCAGAGAGGTAGCAGCCTTACTCTAGGCCAAACCATCGGTGATGTTCAGCTACCACATTCAAACCCATATCTATTCATTTCAATTTTCATGGGTCATACCTGATCTCAAGATTATCAAGAAATAGCATGATGACAACTGGTTAGTTATCAGCTGTCTATTACTACATAACCAGCCACCCCAAAACTGAGTGGTTAATTTTCACAGTTCTGTGGGTTGGCTGATCTCAGAAGAGCAGGCTGGCCTTTTCTGGGTTCACCCTTTCAGCTTTCATCATGTGGAGGTTTATCTGAGGCCACAGGGACTAAGATGGTCCATCATTTGTATGATCTTAATGTGGGCTTTAGGTGGACATCTCTATCCAAGTCATCTCTCATTATTGGGTGGCTTAACTTGATATTATTGATATTATTCTTAATATTTGACAGGTTCCAGAAAGAAAAGTCTCAATGCACAGTTAGTTATTAAGTCTCTGTTAATGACATATTTGCTGAATTCTCATTATGTGAGATCGTCAAACCTAGAATCAAATATTGGACAGGAGTATATAAGAGAGTGAATGGGCAAGGTATGCTTCCTTAGGAGCCATGAATGTAACAACCCACCATACTACCATAAATAGAATTCATGTGTCAGATGAGTTTTGAAATAAGTAGCCTGTTACAGTTTGTCTCCTTCCTTAATTTTGTCTTATTTTATTAGTCCCTTCCTTCCCCTATGATCCTTTGTATTTTTTTTTTCTGAAAGAAAATCATACACTTATTTCTCATATAATACATCTGTATCTTAATTCAAACTTTATTATTATAAGTAAGGCCTACACACATCAACTACCATAGGGGGCAGTCTGGTAGCCAAAGAAATGTCCCTAAAAAGTGTCACTTCTTAAGGGTTCACTTCCCTAGGTAGGAGATTATCTCAGTGACCTCTTGCCTGGGGAATAACCTTATTACTGAGAGACTTTATAATAGCATTGCTACAGGCAAACTTGTCTTTCATTATTCATTTTTATTACCAACTGATGTTTAATTTTTAGAGATGTTTCTTAACTTCTATGTATGAATGAAATAA
Organism: Martes martes; assembly: GCF_963455335.1. Classification (NCBI taxonomy): domain Eukaryota; kingdom Metazoa; phylum Chordata; class Mammalia; order Carnivora; family Mustelidae; genus Martes; species Martes martes. The sequence goes on from NC_137889.1 coordinate 147,296,718, forward strand.
TATGATAATTGTCTTTCTCTGATGGACTTGTTTCACTTAGCATAATACCCTTTAATTCCATACCTGTTGTTGCAAATGGTAAGATTTCACTTTTTGATGGCTGAGTAATATTCCATATGTGTGTGTGTGTGTGTGTGTGTGTGTGTGTGTGTGTGTGTATTCTCACATCTTCTTTATCCATTCATCCTAACTATAGAAAACAAACTGAAGGTTGCTGGAGAGGAGGGGGGTGGGGGGATGGGGTAACAGGGTGTCGGGCATTAAGGAGGGTACTTGATGGAATGAGCACTGGGTGTTGTATGCAACTGATGAATCACTAAACTCTATGTTTGAAACTGATGATACATGATATGTTAATTAATTGAGTTTAATGCATTTTTAAAAAATGAAATAAGTAGCCTAAGTTAAGCGTCAGCAATCTATGCTCTTTTTTAATAAATAAAGCTTTATTGAAATGTTGAAACATAGCCACACCCATTTATTTTAAGTATTGTCTGTGGAGGCTTTTGTGCTAGAATAGCAGAGCTGAACAATCCTAACAGGACCATCTGGCCCAGAAAGCCCAAGATATTTACCATCTGGCCCCTTACAGAGAAAGCTTGCAGACCTAGGAGGACCAGGAGGTGGTACATTGTTTGAATTTAATAGTTCCACACCCAATTTCCATTCTTGTGTGATCCAGTTTCATCATTAAAATCCCCTCCCAGCCTTCTTCTTTTTTTTTTCTTTTTTCCCAAACACCATAACTCATTCTTGTCGTTCCATTCATGAGAATGATTGTTTTTAAATGTCATTACATCTTTATTTCACTAGGCTTTAATCTTAAAGTGGTACTCAATTTAAGCTATCATCGCTGCAGTTGGGCACCAAAGATTATACAATCACTTTACAGCAAAGATGCTTACAGGTCTTCCCTATGGTGATTGTGACTGCATGCTGTAATTCTGAATGGAACTTTTAACTTTGGAGCAATAGACAAGCACAATGAGATTCATTCTGATGTTTTGCATTAAGCTCCCTCTAAATAGCAATCGAGCTTCAGCAAATAAATTACTTTCTTTCAATTTTGCTCTGGGCCCTAGTAGACAAGTTGCATTTAGAGGAGAGTTTATGAAATGCTCCAAGAGTGAAAGACTCCCTGTGCTTTCCTAGAGTGATCTGTTGACAAGACAGTGACTAGAATCTATAAAAATGCAAAAGCCATTTGTCTCTTTATGGCAACAGTTTTCTCTGGTATCATATTATGTATTAAATCATCACCTCAGTAAAGCACAAATAACTCCACTCCAACCATATTATGAAGTAGTAAGAATTAATGTTTGTTTTGTCAGCTGCATGATTTTTTCTTATTCTTTTAACCTGAATGCATTCTTCTATTTTAAACCATAATTTTGCTGATGCTGTTCCTTCTGCCTAGGATGCTTGTCCTTTCTGGCCACTTTATACTATCAATACCTGGCAAGCACCTTGCCTCTCCTCTGAAACCATTTTTGTTGCCTGCACAGGTACCTGTGGAAAAGACAGCCTAAGATCATGCTCTGGTTCTACCATTTATTTCCATTCAGTCATTAAAAAAATTAGCCTCCTTGATCTTTGGTTTTCTATGTACAAAAGAGTTAAAAAAAAAAAAGTACATTTCTTTTAAGACTATGAAGGTAAAAAGATGATGTTCAAAATAAGAAAAAAAAAAAAAAAACATTGCCTTTGCACAGACCTAGAGTAGATAAAGATGTGAGTTTCTAGCTCCCCTTCTGTTTTTCTTGTAAATTTATAGCATTTTTCCATGTGTCTACTTCACTGCCTATCTTTTTCAATGCTGTAATTATTTCACACAAGTTTTTTTTTGTTTGTTTGTTTCTACATGCCCTGCAGTTGTGGAAATCATGAGATAATAGATCATCATTTAATTTATTCTCCTCATAATTGTCACCTTATAGGTGAAATATATTGTAGGTAGTGAATTGTTGTTGGAGGAAAAGGAAGTAGGAAGGAAGAGAAGGAGAGAGGGAGCGAAGGAGGGATGTGGATTGTGCAGACCGGAAGAGGGAATTTGTGGATTATTAATGCACTCCACGTAAAATCGTGCCTCTGTTGAAACAGAACTGCCGTTGGCGAAGGAAATTCTAGACTGATCAATATTTTAAAGAGATAGATGAATAATTCTGGAGAAAGTTTTAAATGACTTCCCAACCTTCCTAAAATTCTAGGACTTAATCATCTATTTTAAAAGCTCTCCTCTCCTGCCATACTTCAGTGCTTTAAAAAATAATATATGGTGGGAAGATAAATATTCAACTGATTGGCAGCTGAAATGGAAAAGCTATTCTTATTCAGGGTAGAGGCTGCAAAAAAAGCCCAGGAGGATGGACCTGACCTTAAAAATGCAACCTGTCTTCTGTTTGAATTCCCACCTTACCTTCAATTTCAGCAGCCCTTCCACAATGATCCATCCACAGAGGCTTTCTGAGCACTGATAAGTCTGGACTACTCAAAGTATTGGCACCAGGTCTTTCCTCCTCAGAGGGTCCTATAGTGTTTCCAGTTAATCTTTCTCTGCTCTGAGTGTGAACGATGTTGTGATCATTTGTTATCTCTGCTTCAGCATCTCAGTCTTCAAGTGAGGCTAAGTTTGGGTCACAGAACCAGTCAGTCCTCTCTGAATTCTTTCTTTGGCATCACTATTGAGACCACTATTCCCACCCCTTCCCCTGCCTTCCTTCGCCACAGGGCACCAACCACCCCAAGCAGGCATTGCCACCACCACCATGACTACGTTCTCAGTCTCCCAATGGTCACTCTGGACTTCACTGAGTGTCAGTGCAGTGACCATATGATGTGTTGTCCAGACTTGGACACCTACAGAAGTAAAACAATTACTTAATAATCTCTTCAGGAAAATATATGTAACACAAGTCTGCCTGGAAAAAGCCAAGTCATTCTTGCTCAGTTCTCCAGATCCCCGGGTGTTCCAGAAGGATTCCAGTTTCCAAGGGAGCCTGTGAAAAGCCACTATTGAGGTTTGTTTGGTCATAAAGAACAGAGCAGAGTTAGAAACAAATCTCAGAGTGAGCGGGTGATTGGCACATGGTGATGCCATCAAATCTACCTATATGCATTCCTCTTTTGTAGATGGTATGCATGATATATAAATAAACCCTTCACATTGCCTTGACCCTTATACCATCCATGTATGAGTCCAGTTGGAGCTAATGTGTCTGCATCAATTGGTTTGGACATATTAAATTAGGGGAGCTAATTGTTCTTTGCATTCAATGCATTGCAATTAAAAAATATCATGGAGCCTCAAGGTTACACGAAATAACAATAATGACCTCGTCAAATCACTCGACAAATGCTCCTACTGAAAAACCATCAATCCAGCATGACCGATTATCTCAGGAAAGCTCTCTGCAGAGGATATTGATCAAGGTGTCTGTCAGGAGGCACTAACGTTAGATTGCCTCCAGCTCTTTGCTGAAGACCATCCAGAGACACTAACTGACATCATCCGAGAGTTTAGAAATTCTCAGTCATCACCAAAGAAAGGTGTATATCTGCCAGGACAAGACATTGGCATATTCAAAGTTTTTGGAAGTTTTGTTTCAAAAGTGTATATAACATATACCAGTGTATGTTCAGTTCATTGACTTAGAGTCAGAATGACCTGGATTTGTGTCCCAACTTTTTCACTAATTAGCAGTTTAGGCAAGATCCAGACTTCACTGTGCTTTTCTTCCCCCATTTTAAAAATGAGAATATTAATATTGCCTACCATATAAGATTCTAGAAATTACTTACTGAAATAATATTTACAGAAGGCCCACTGCATAGATCTATATACACTAGCTACTATTATTATAATTTTTATTCTTATTTTGGCAATTCTTTAATTAATGAAAATTAGCTATCCCCAAATTTGATGGAAGTGCTACTTCCACTGATTCTGTGAAGATGGGAAGACAGGTAAAATAAAATATATCCAAAGCAGGCAGCCAGGCAACCAAGTGATCAAAAAAACAAACAATACAAAAAAGAGAAGTGTTCTTTGATTATAACTTCAAAAGCACTCTATGGCTGGGTGGAGGGATGGAGTAATTGGTGAAGGGAATTAAGGAGGGCACTTGATGTAAAGAGCACTGGGGGTTATATGCAGCTGATGAATCAGTGGACACTACCCTAAACCTAATAATACACTATATGTTAACTTTAATTTAAATTTTTTAAGAAAGCACTCCCTAGCTTGAATTATGGAAAGAAATGAAGTTTTTAAAGATCTCAGATACTTATTAAAGAAAAAAAGAAAAAAGACCAAAGATATTACAACTCTATTCCCTTGTGCTGACTTCTATCAGAGCTGTCATAATTATATTAGCCTTTCTCCTCCTTTAACATCTTTTTCATTTTTGTTAAGTTGTAGTGAACTTCTTTTTTACATACTCATCAAATAATCTGCTTTTCTTGGCTAATCTCTGTAACTCTGTATGACAGCCCGGAAACACCACTGACATTGGACTTATACTTGGATAAGAAAGGGCTTCTGTGGCCAAGGATGAGAAGAAAATAGAGAATCACTTATTGTGGCCTCCCTTGTTTTCTCTTTCCTTAGACCCTCTGCTCATTCCCACACTCATCTGATAAGCATCAATCAGTAGTAACTACTACCATCCCTTTCTGGGGACAGTCATAGAAAATTATTTAAAATGACTTTAAAAGTCCAGAATTCCTAAACAGACTGTACATGTTGGGAGACTGAAAAGACTGAATGCACAGGATTCCATGAGAAGGGGTATGGTGTCTCATTTGCATAGAAGACATTAGACCACTAACAAATTCCAGAAGAGAACAATGAACACTAAATTGATCGTTTAAAAATAGGTAGTTTAGTCTGTCTTCTTCCACCTACTGTCTGACCTTTGACAATTGTGCCCTTATTTCCAGGACTTCATTCTCCATTCAGTCTTCCACAGAATTAGAGATTTAGATTAGAAAATCTCTGAAGTCTTTTCAGTTCTAAAATTGTTTTGATATATATGTAAATATATAATATACATAATTACTTTATATAATTGGTATATAATGTATTTAATATCTTCAGGAAGGAGAATTTGAGTAATTTTTTCTTATTTTAAACAGTTCTTAAACTTTTAATGACAATAATGAATTGTTTGCAAAATTTAAGGAATACTCTTTTTTTTTGTTTGTGTTCCAATTCTGATAATAGCAGAGTAGCTTTTATCAAAATAAATCACCCATACAGCAACTATACATTCTAGACAAATATTTTAAAAACTATTTTAAAGCCATAGAGAATGCACAAAGGTAGACAGAAATTGCCCTTTCTTTCTTGAAAGAAGGGAAGCCTGCTCATTGACATCCATGTTCATAAAGTTTTGCTCCAGGGACACTTCCAAGTTCTCTTGGTGAAGAGTGATAAAAAACCAAGGACGTGCACATGGTGCTATTGTCTTGAGTTATCAAGATGGAGATAAGAGATGACAGAATGAAAATTGGAATGGGGGCAAGTACCAGAAAAAGAGGAGCCACAGTAAGGTAGTCCAAAATGTGTAAAGAAAAAATCTTCCAAGTCCTTGGCCGAGCACTGAGCTATACAAACATGGGATAGTTTCAGTGCAATAAGGAGCATAGTGGAATAAAACAGCTCAAAGGCAAAGAAACCTGAAGAGAGGTTCAGTTACTGCCCACTAAAGTGGTGACAGTTTGAAATTTATATCTCTTCCAGTCAGAGGGGCATGGAAAGCACCTTGGGCTTTCCACAGACTTGCCCTAACAAAACATAAATTCAAACTTCCGTAGGTTCTAGGTGATCAGATTATAATTTTACTGCTTTCTATAACACATATTAACACTCCAGAGAAATATAACAGAATTAAGAGTCTAAAGTGTATCCCCACAATGCTCAGTGTTCAATATAAAGTAGCAGATATATGAGGAAGGAGAAAAATGTGACACATTGTCAAGAAGAGGTAATGGACTGTTGATATACACAATACCTTTGATGTATCCAAGAAATGAGAAGGGTTTGTTGTTGCCAGGGTTTAGGGCTGGGATTGGTTTGGCTATGAGGGGGTGAGTGTGATCATAAACAAGCAACACAAGGGATTCTGTTGCTGGTGGGGCAGTTCTGCATCCTGACTGTGGGACTTGATACATGAACCCCATATATGATAAAATTATATAGAATCAAATGCACAAACACATACAAAAACCTACACACACACACATGCAAATAGTCTACTAAAACAGAAAATGATGAATAAGATCAGTGGATTGTACCTAGGTTTATATCCTGGTTTATGATAACATTTTATAGTTTTAAAAGGTATCAGGGAAGCTGAGTAAAGAGTAAATGAGAACTCTGTTTTTCATACAACTGTGTGTGAATCAAAAGTTGTCTCAAAATGAAAAGTTTATGTTAAAATAACCCTAAAATAACAAGTAAATTTTACAAGATACTGAATCAATACAAGAAGTACCAAATGAATTTTGACATATTAGCAGTAACCACTTGAAAAATGAAATTAATAAATGCATTCCCATTTACAGTAACCTCAAATACAGAGAAAGAAATCAACCAAAGCTCTGTAAGACCTGTACACTGAGAACTACCAATAAATTCCTAAAGATAAGGAGAGAGATGTCATGTTGAAAAATTAAACAACAATATTGTTAAAATATTTATTATCATCAGATTGATTCCAACTGAAAGGAGGCTCTTTTGAAGAAATTGGCATTAAGATTATTATTTAAACTGATATGGAATAGAAAAGAAACTAGAATGTCAAAATAATTTTAAGAAAATAGAAACATTGGAAAAGTTGCATAATATACTGCCATAATTACAGCAAAGCTAAATAGATAATATGCTGAAGTGAAAGTATATAGAAATAGTCGATTATTGACAGAATGATGGACCTATAGATCAGTGAGACAGAAAGAGTAAAGAAATAGACCCACCTATATATGGTCTATTGATTTTCAGCTGAGACTCCGAGTCAACTTAATGGGGAAAGGAGAGTCTTTCTTTTCTTTTCTTTCTTCTTCTTCTTCTTTTTTTTTTTTTAACAAATTCAGCTGGAAAAAAATAGATATCTTTAGAGAAGAAAATAGAGTTTACTCAGACACAAATTTTATTTACAATGGATCAAAGCCCTAAATAAAACCTTAAGCCAGAAAGTTTCTAGAAGAAACCAGAAGATAAGAGTGATAACCCTTGGGATAAGTAAAGATTTGTTAGATAGGACATAAAAACCTACCTGTCTGTGGTCGGTCTATCTATCTATCTATCTATCATGTATATACATATGATTATGTATATCAATATACATATGTATATGCATATATATATCAATTAATCTAATATGGATAAGTTAGAATTCATCAAAATTTTACAATTCCACTGAAATAAAAAAATGTTTAAAAGTGAAAAAGATGTCAATATATGATACGTTAAGGTAATGGAATATTATTCAAAGTTAAAAAGAACTATTAAGCCATGAAAAAACATGGAGGAAGCTTAAATGCATAATGCTAAGTGAAAAAAGCCAATCTGAAAAGACTATATATTGTATGATTCCAACTATATGACATTCTAAAAAGGCAGAACTGTAGAGACAGTAAAGAGGTTACCAAGGGTTAGGAAAGAGGGAGAGAGGAATAGATGAAGCACAGTTTTTGTTGTTGTTTGTTGCTCATTTGTTGTTTTTTTGTGTTTTGGGATTTTTTTGCACCAACTATTCTATATGATACTATAATGATCAATACATATAATTATATATTTATCTAAATCCACAGAATGTACAGCACCAAGAGTGAATGAATCCTACTGGAAACTATGGACTTTGGATAATAATGTTGTATCAATATAGGTTCACCAATTTTAACAACTATACCACTCTAGTGGAGTGTGCTGATAATAGGGGAGGTTATGTATGTATGGGGGCAGAGGATACATGGGAAACCTCTGTACTTTCTGCCCCATATTGCTGTGACCTGAAAAATTCCCAGTTAACATTATACTCAATGGTGAAAGAGCAAAAACTTTTTATTTAAGGTCAAGAATAAGACAAGGATACTCACTTTTACCACTTCTATTCAAAATGGTATCAGAAGTCCTAGCCAGAGAAATTAGGCAATAAAAAATAAAAGTCACCTAACTTAGAAAGGACACATACATTTATTCCTGATTGCAGATTTGCAGATGACATGATCATACATGTAAAAACTGCTAAGGATCCCACACATAGGAAGAAAGAAAGAAAGAGAAAAGGAAGGGAGAAGAACTGCTAGAACTACTAAATAAATTTAGCTAAGTTTCAGGGTACAAAACCAACATATAAAAATCATTTGTGTTTCTACACAATAACAATGGACAACTTGGGAAGGAAATTGAGAAATAATTCCATTTACAATAACATCAAAAAGAATAAAATATTTGGAATAAATTTAACTAAAGATGTGAAAGACATATACACTGTAAATTAGAAAATATTGATGAAACAAATTAAAGACACAAATAAATGGAAAGTCATCCAATATTGTTGAAATGAAAGACTTGATATTATTTAGATGTCAGTATTACCCAAAGGGATAGAGATTAACGCAATCCCTATAATAATCCCAAAGTCAATTTTGCAGGAATAGAAAATTTTATCCTAAAATTCATATAGAATTTCAAAGGACCACAAATAGTCACAACAATCTTGGAAAAGAAGAACAAAATTGGAGGTCTTCTATTCCCTGATTTCAAAACTTATAAAGCTACTGTAATCAAGACCGGGTGGTACTAGCATAAAGACAGATATATAAATCAGTGGAATGGGATAGAGAGGACAGAAATAAACTCTCACATCTATGGTCAAATGATTTTAACAGGAATCCTAAGAGCATTCAGTGGGGGAAAGAACAGTTTTAACAAATGAGTTTTAAAACACCAGATATCCATATTCAAAAGAATGAAATTGGACTCTTCTTTTATGCCATATACAAAAACTGTCAATGGATTACAGACCTAAACATAAGAGCTAAAGCCATGAAACTGTTAGAAGAAAAAAAAAAAAAGGAAAATTTCATGACGTTGGATTTGGCAATGATTTCTTGACGATGACACTGGAAACACAGGCAAATGAAGTAAAAACAGCTTAACTTGACTACATTAAAATTAAAATATCTTCTGCATTAAAGGACATAATCAATGGAATGAAAAGGACACTCATGGAATGGGAAAAAAAATTTGCAAACAGTGTATCGAATGATGCAATGATAAGAGATTGACAGCCAAAACATATAAACAATATTCAAAACACAACAAGAAAACAAATAACCCAATTATAAATGGGCCAAGGACCTGAATGGACATTTCTCCAAAGAAGGTATACAAATGGCTAAGAAGTATATGAAAAGATGTTCAGCATTGCTAGTAATTAGAGAAATACAAACCCAAACCATAATGTTACCTCCCAGCATCAGGATAGCTCTTACTTAAAAAACAAACAAATAAACAAATAAACATAACCCCCCAAACAACAGAAAGTAATACATGTAAATAAGAATGGGAAAAAATTGACATCTTGTTCACTGTTGGTGGAAATAAAATGGTGTGTCGCTCTGGAACACAGTAGGATAATACCTCAAAAATTTCAAAATAGAATTACTGTGTAATCCAGCAAGGCTACCTCTGGGTATATATCCAAAAGAATTGAAAGCAAGATTCAAACAGATATGTACATTCCTAATTATGAGTAGCATTATTCATGATAGCCAAGAGGTCAAAGAAATCAAAATCTCCATTGACGACTAAATAGATAAACCAATAGATAAACCAACTATATACATAAAATACAATATTATTCAGCCTTAAAAAAAAAAAAAGAAAAGAAAATCATGACAACTGCTACAACACAGATGAATCTTGAGGACATTACGTGAAATGAAATAAGACAGTCACAAGAAAACAAATAGTGCATGATTCCACTTGTATAAGGTTTCCAAAAGGAGTCAAATTCATAGAGACAAAAAAGTAGAATAGTGGGTGTCAGGGACTGGAGGAGTGGGAAATAGGAAGTTTAATGGGTATAGACTTTCAGATTTGTAAGATGAAAAAGGTCTAGAAATTGATTCCATGACAATGTAAATATATTTAATATTGAGTTGCACACTTCAAAATGGTAAAGATGGTTAATTTTATGTTACACATATTTTACCATAGTTAGAAAATAAAGCAGAAAAAATGAAAATGACACAGTAGACTGAGATCTTAAAGTGTTTATTTCAAAGGACTTCTACTGACTTCCTTTGAATTACACAAAAAATGGATAAGATACAGAAAGAGAAAAAGAAAATACAATAAAAATGGTCAGACATCTTCAAAATGTGTTTCACCAAAAAGGATATAGGGATGCCCAATAAGTACATAAAAAAGTGCTCAACATAATTAGCCCACAGGAAAATGCAAATTAAAACCAAAATGGGATACTATTTCACACCTACTAGAAGGCTGGCAGGGATGTGAAGCAAATTTTATTTTACTCATACTGTTTTAAGGCCCACTCAGAGAAATGGCATGCTGTTTTTTGTCCTAAATTTGGAAGATGGAAACTTAATCTGATGGAAATCTTTCGTCAGATTAAAGCATCAGCTCACTTTAGTTTCTCTACCTTCACTCTGGCAGCGTCCCAAGGCTAAATCGACATCGTCCTCTCGTCAGTCCCTGCAGCTCTGGTAATTAACTGTTCCTGCACAATTGGCTGGGGACCCAGCAGTCTCTCTTTCCATTGGCTTCTCTCCGTTGTGCTGTCCTGAGGTGCCCTCAGGATGAATGAGGAAGCTTTATTTGGCCGTAGTCCTGGTACAGCCCGGGCAGGGTGGAGGGTGGGAGCAGTCTTTGGTTTCCTTATAATCTTAAGGTCTGGTATGGTTTTCTGTACCAGCATTAGGAAAAAAGCAGACTTCATGAGTTGGACACGTCATAGATTGGGGTGTGTTGCACAGAACTCAGTTAGGTAAATCTAGGGCATGGGTAATATTTATCTGTGTGACAGATATTCTGAGAGCAACCACACACACATTACTTTTTGTTAGGAGTTAGTGGGACAGTCAGGTAGTCAGGGACAGGGTCCCCAACAAGAAGTTAGGGAGTCAGGACAGCTAAGATCAAATGGCACTGACATCCTGTTTTGCAGCTTAGACAGGACCAAGCTGACATTCTGCTTTGCAACCTTTGCAAAAATGACTTCTGCAAAATATCCTAAAGAAAGACAATTAACCACAAAAGCATTTGCCAGTAGTACAGGCGAGGGGCAGTTAAGACCCAAGCCCTCAGATGTCAGAAAAAAGAAAAAAAAAAAAAAAGACCATCACCATGTGGACATTAACCTAATATGTAGATAGATATGTGACCAAAGCCCTGACTGGCACAACCGAGCACACCCTAATTGCTTAAGAAAGTTCCACAAAAGAGCTCGTGAAAACCCCTACACTTAGAGAAACTCAGGGGGCAACCCGCTTGGGTCCTCTTCCATCTCCAGAAGCTTTATACTTACACTCTTACTCAATAACTTTGCTTTGCTGCCCTCTTCGTTCTTCAAAGCGGTGTGACCAAGAACTGCTGGCACTAAGGGGACACAAAATCCTGTAACAATTAGGTTTCATTACAGGTCTGTGAGGTGGGTATTTTCACTGAGTGTCAGACAGGTTTAAATGCTTTCACTGAACTCCCCCATCTCCTAGGGGGCTGAGTTGGTATTTCAGTTGTTGACTTTCCTACTGTGTGTGTGTGTGTGTGTTTAATCTAAGATTCACTATTGAGTACTGTTATCTGTTGAGGTTCCTGAGTAGAAATGAAAAGGACTCAGAGCCCAGGAATAAGTTATGGTAGTCAGGAACCCACAGCCCCAACCAACAGATGGGGAGCGGGGGAAGGGAAGGAGAGGATAGGTTGATAAGGAACCATGTAGACCATTGGAAAGGAGCAAAGGATTTCTCCCCATATCACCGATTGCTGTTTTTATAATTCTATGGTTCTTAGGTAAATTACCACACAACTTAATGCTGTGTATATGGACATAACTATTGAGTTCTGCTATTCATTAAAGTCAAAATAAAAAGGATATTGGAGTCAAACCTTGCCCCCTGACTTGGCGTATATGAGAATCTCACCAGGGTTCAAGTAGTTTGTGAATTTTTATTTTATTTTTCTAAATTTATTTATTTTTAAAAGATTTTATTTATTATTTGGCACACACACAGAAAGAGAACAATGCAGAAAGAAGGGCAAGCAGAGGGAGAAGGAGAAGCTGGCTCTCTGCTGAGCAAGGAGCATGATGTCACTTGATCCCAGCCTGGGATCATGACCTCAGCCGAAGGCAGACACTTAACCCACTGAGCCACCCAGGTGCCCTGATTATGAATTTTTAAAATATGGCTTCCTGCTCAACAATCTCATAACATAGTGATAAAGAAGATTTTGACCCACTGAGGGAGACTTAGTCCCATGTTTTCTTTTGAGAATTTTTTTGGAGACATAATTCACATACCATAATATTTACTCTTTGAAAATATGTAACTCAGTGACCTTTAGTTTCATTAAAAAGCTGTGTAACCATCACCACTATCTAATGTGAAAACATTTCATCACCCCCCAAATATCCTGACACCCATTAGCTGACACTCCACCTCCCTCCCCCACCCTCAAGGCCTTAGAAATAATTAATGTATCTTCTGTGGCCATGGATTTGCCTATTTTAGATATTTAATAGAGATAAAATAAAGAAATATATTGCTTTTTGTGTCTGGCTTTTTTCACTTCATATTATATTTTTCAAAGTTCATCCACAACTGAATGCTGTTTCTTTGTACAAATATACACATTGTGTTTATTTATCCATCAGTTGAATTGACAATTGAACTGTCTCCAGTTGTTGGCTATTAGGAATAAGGCCACTATGAACATTTGTGTACAAGTTTTTATGTGCGTATGCTTTTTGTGTGTAAGTGTTAGGTTTTCTGGTCTCCTGAGTTAATACTTGGAGTGGATTTTCTGGGTCTTGTGGTATCTCAATGTTTATCTTTCTGAGTGTCTAGCAAACTGTTTTTCAAAGAAGTTATATACCTACATAATCATTACAAAGCATGAGGGTTCTAAATTCTCCACATCCTTATCAGCACTTATAATTCTGTCCTTTTATTACAACTGTAGAAATGGGTATGAAGTGATACCTCATCCTGGTTTTGATTGGGTTTTCCTTAATGACTAGTTATTTGCCAATTATATATCTTCCTTGGAGAATTATCTGTTCAGATCCTTTGCCCATTAAACAAAACAAAACAAAACAAAACAACAACAACAACAACAAAAATCCAAAACCCTCTGGAGGTAAAATTCACATGACACAACATTAGCCATTTTAAGGTGAAAAATTCAGTGGCATTTAATACTTTATTCACAAGGTTATATGATTGTCACTTCTATCCAGTTCCAAAAGCTTCAAAGTGTTTTCAACAGCCCCAAAGGAATACTCATACCCATGAACTGGTTATCCTATCTCCACTTCACACAGCCCCTTGGAGCCTCAATCTGCACTCCATCTCTGTGGATTTACCTAGTAAGGACATCACCAGCGAGAGATGAAGGTCCGAATTCTTCCATATGCTTGATGACACTCATCATTTCAGAAATCATTATTTTTTTGATAGCCATCCAAGTGGGTATGAAGTGGTATCTTGTTATGGTTTTGATATGCATCTCCCTAATGACTAGTGATGTTTAGCATCTTTGTATGTGCTTCTTGGCTATTTGCATATTTTCTTTGCGTGTCTAAGTCATTTGCCCCCTTTTATTAATTGGATTCCTTTTATTTTTATGTTTGTGTTGTAAGAGTTTTTTTTTTTTTTTTTTTTTTTAATATACTCTGAATATTAGTGCCTTACCAGGGATATAATTTGCAAACATTTTCTCCCATTCAGTAAGTTGTCTTTCGGTTAATTGACAATGTGTTTTGATTCTCAAACTAGTCTCTAATTTTGGTGAAATCCAGTTATCTTTGTTGTTGTTGTTGCTTGTGCTTTTGATGTCATATCTAAGAACCCATTGTCAATTCCAAGATCCTAAAGATTTATTTCTGTATTTTCATGTAAGAGTTTTATGGTTTTAACTCTTTTATGCAGGTTGTTGATCCATTTTGTGGTAATTTTTTTTTATTTGCATTGTTAGATAGATGTCCTGTTTCTTCGTCTTTTTTTTTTTTTTTTTTTTGCATGTGCATGTACAGTTTTTCCATTACTATTTGTTGGAAAAACTGTTTTTTTGTTCCCCTAATGAATTATCTTGACACTTTTGTCAAAAAGTCAATTGGCCATAGATATATGGGTTTATTTCTGAATTCTCAGTTCTATCCCATCTACCTTATGCCACAGTTTTGACTACTGTATCTTTATAATAGAGTCTTTAGAAAGATTTTATTTATCCATTTGAGAGAGAGAGTGAGAGAGAGTGTGAGAGAGGAGAAGCAGACTCTCCGTGGAGCTGGAAGCCTGATGCGGGACTTGATCCCATGACTCCAGGATCATGACCTGAGCTGAGGGCAGTCACTTAACCAACTGAGCCACCCAGGTGCCTCTGTAATAAATTTTGAAATCAGTGTGAAAGGTCTTCTAACTTTGTTTTTCTTTTTAAATTTTGTTTTGACTATTGTTTACTAATTCCATATGAATTTGAGAGTTGGCATTTTCACTTCTGCAAAAAGATTATTGATAGAAATTCCATTTAATCTGTAGAATGCTTGGGATAATATGGTAATCTTTACAATATTACACTTTCATTTCTCAGCACAGAATTCATTTCTGAAATGACAATAGTCATTTCATTTATTTGGTCTTCTTTAATTTATTTCAGTAATGTTTAATCATTTTCAGAATATATAACATTCACCTTCTTGGTAAATTCATCCATAGATATTTAATTCTTTGGGATGTTATTGCAAATAAAATGGATATTTTAAAAAATACCTCTTTTGGATTGTTTGTCACTGGTGCACAGAAACAAAATTGATTTTTATATGTTGGGTTTGTACCTGAAACTGTACTAAATTTGTTTAATAATTCAAGTAGATTTTCTGTTGATTATTTACAATTCTCCATATATATGATCATTCATATGTGAATAGAGATTTTTTACTTCTTCCTTTCCAATTTGGATGCCTTTCCTCCCCCCCTTTTCCTTCTTCTTTCCTTCCTTATTTCCTCCTTTTTCTTTCTCTCTCTCTCCTTCCTTCCTTCCATAAATTGTTCTGTCTAGACTAGGACTTCTGGTATAGTGTTAAATAACAGTGCCCAAAGCATCCTCTGTATAAGTTCGTTCTTCAGAAGAAAAGCTTCCAATATTTCACCAATAAGAATGATGTTAGCGCTAGATGTGTCCTTGTTATTTTAAGGAAGTTCCTTTCTATTCTTAGCTTTCTGTATGTATTTATCTAGGAAGGGTTTTGGGTTTTGTGTGTCTTTCTGTGTCTTTTGAAACTATTATGTGTTTCCCCTGTATATTCTATTTATGTGCTGTATTACATTGATTTGTTTTCTTATGCTAAACCACCCTTACACTCCTGGGATAAATTCCATGTGATCATGGTCTATGATCCTTTTAATACACTTAGATTTGGTTTGCTAATACTTTGCTAAGGATTTTTTCATCTGTATTCATATGCAATATTTGTCTGTGGTTTTCCTATATTATCTTTGTCAGGTGTTGTTAGGGTAATTTTTATTTTATAGAATGAGTTAGAAGTATTACCTCCTTTTTTATTCTGTGAAAGAGTTTGGGAATCATTGCTATTAATACTTTCCAAATGTTTGGTAAAATCCACTACAAATCCATCACTTTAGTTGTAAAAAGTCTTGTAGATTTTCTATTTCTTCTTGAGTCAGTTTTGGTAACTTCTGTTTTTTGCTGTTGTTGTTTTGTTTTGTTTTGTTTTTAGAAAGTTCTCTATTATATCTGGGTTATCTACTTTGTAGGTGTGTATTGTTAATAGCATTCTCTTATAAAATGAATGAATCTTAGATATGCTTGGTCGACTCAAAAAGGATCTCAATTAACTCATACTATATCCTTGAATTAAGAAAGAAATTTATAGAAAGGATGCTTTAATTATCTAATATCTCTCAGTCTTGGTGGATAGCTTGGGGCAAAAACTCTTTCTCTCTCTCTCTCTTTCTTTCTTTTTTTTTTTTTTAAGATTTTATTTATTTATTTGACAGACAGAGATCACAAGCAGGCAGAGAGGCAGGCAGAGAGAGAGAGGAAGGGAAGCAGGCTCCCCGCTGAGCAGAGAGCCTGATACGAGGCTCAATCCCAGGACCCTGGGATCATGACCTGAGGACCCTGGGATCATGACCTGAGCCGAAAGCAGAGGCTTTAACCCACTGAGCCACCCAGGCACCCCTCTTTCTTTCTTTTAATAAGAAGCTGCATCTATATTTACCTCTGTATTAAGCTAAGCTTTCAGAGTATTGAATAGATCTTTAAAGAAGTATCAGGGTCTCATTATTGAAGAAAAATAGAAAAGTGTCTGGGTCACCAACACACAGCTGCTTTTACTCCATTACACTTTCTTGGTAATTCTTTCTGTCTCTAGAAATATTTTCTCTAAAATCCAGTCACTTAACACTGCATTCTGATGTTTTGTAAAAATACAGTCAACATATTGTCGACTCTGTTTCTCAGTGCCCTTTTTTCAAGGACTCACAGAATCTCTTACAACTTGGATTCAATTCCAGTAAAAAAAATAAATAAATAAATACATAAATAAGGTAATAATAATTGCATCCAAAGACAGAGGAAACTTCTTTGTCTTTTTTACAAATTCAATGTATTATTTTTTCTGCTTAATATTCCAGGAAATTCAGGATTAAATTCACCAAACAAATAGTATCTATTCTATCCAGCTACTCAGATAAAACTGTCTGTTAATAAATGTGTTAAGATAAATGTATTCTTTTATCTTGTCTTGAAATAATCTTCTAGAAATAGGTAAATCTAAACATTGCCAGTAATTGAAGGAACAGCCCAGCCTAGGCTTATCATTTTAAAGATTGAGAAACATGTACAGAAAAAGTTGATTTTACCCGTGTTTAAGTTTGAGTCTTTTACTGTATTTTATTCCTTTTATTACATTTATACTTTACAGGGCTTTATAAAATAGAAACAGGTTACTGAGAATGCATATAGATACATGAAAAGGAAAAATATATCTATCATTTATTGAGTAATAGGTTCCTATGCCTCTTATAAAAGTCACATTTTATCCCTTATAACAAAATTGGGTAAAGTAAGACACTAAAGTCTAGAGGGAATATTTTCTGAAAACACTGAAGTGTCTGCATAATCTGAATCATCATTTGAAACAAGGCCCATCTTTATTAAAACTTCTTTTTTTTTCCCTGATTTGCACAGTGGCCTATATTAAAAACCCAGTGCAGTGATAATGGACTATTAACTTGAAATAAAACTTCAAATCAAGTATGACAACTAGAGATTTGTTGTTTTAAAATCCCGTTTTCTTTTTGAAAATTCTCTGTTAAAATTTATAAACACCAAAGTGATGCTCCAAGCTTCTTCACACTGAGACATTGATAAATTGGCACCAGTTTTGTCAATGAGATTGGCAGCTATCTACCTCTTCACCTCCCCGCTTTTCATGATTTGAATACAGACTTATGTAGATATGATGGCTGGAGCTATAGCAACCACATCAACCATGAGTGGAAGGGAAAGAGTACGTTGGCTCTAAAATTGTTCAATTACTGACTCAAGTCAATGGTCACTGACCTTTGAATTTTATTTTACATGAGAAAATCATTATCTATTTGTCTAAGTCACTGTAACCATTTTCTGGCACATATTTTAGCTGAAATATTCTTAACTGATACAGATGAACTAATCCTGTCATTCAAATATTATAATCAGATTACAAATTTATAGCACACTTCAGTTAATTCAGTACCTCAAATTCTTAAATTTAACTGGATCAAGAAAAGCCTTAAGGCACTTCCCAGTCTACTCTTCTTGTATTTCCCATGATTTTTAGACTACTTTCTGTGGATGTGACACTACTGCAGGGGCATTTCTGGAACACTCTCAGTTTTGTACTTTGTAGAGTAAAAATGCTGTAAGGATCTACTGCTAATTACCAAACCTCAGCTCACCATCATTTCTTGCTTGGGCAATTGCAGTAGTCAGCTAACTGCCTCCATTCTTACCTCTTCCAACGTGTTGTCCATATAGCAGTCAGAGTAAATTTACAATGACATTAGATCCATGTCTCTTTTATGCTTTAGATCTATCAATTGCTTCACAGGACATCCCTCACAATGTCCTGCATCTTGTGCCACTGCCTCCCTGCTTCACTGATGGACTTTTGTCTACAGTTTTAGGTATGTCAAGCTCTGCTTCACCCTGGGTCATTGCACTTGCCTGGAATGTTTTTCCTTTGGTTCTGCTCATGGCTGGATTTTTGTGTCCTCTGTAATTAACTTTTATCTCCCATTAAAGAAGACTTCCATGAACAACTTGTCTAAAGTATTTTTGGGGCACATGGGTGGCTCATTTTGTTAAGTGTCTGCCTCTTGATTTTGGCTCACAGTTGTGAGACTGAGCCCTGGGTAGGTTCCACACTGGGTGTGAAACCTGCTTAAGAGTATTTATCTCTCTCTCTCTCACTCTCTCCTCCTTCTCCCTATGTCCCTCACCCCTCTCTTAAAATAAATAAATAAATAAATAAATAAATAAATAAATAAATAAAATTTTCAGGTTATTCTGTCTCCCAGGAGTTTGCTTATTTATTTTTAAATACTTGTCATCATTTCTAATTAATTTTCTTACTTATTTGTTTTTTTTTTTTTTTGGTAATGTCTGTCTTTGTAAGTAGAATATAAGTTCCACAGAAATATGCCTGAACTCATTTCATGTTACTATGCCCAAGACTAGAGCCTGCACATGAGAGTAAGAGCTGCTTGATAAATGGTCATATAATGAATAATTGAACAGTTAGCTAATATTAACAGAGCAGTGAAATAAGGATATCTAAAAATGGGGACCATTCATTGCCAGGGGTAACAGGAGAAAAGAAGATACGCCACAGAGCCTACTTTTGTAATTACCAAACCAGACAGGATTTTGATTTCTGTTCTACTTTTTGTTCTTATGTTTCTAGCTTTATTGATGTATGATTGACAAATAAATATATATGTATATATATATTTCAGGTGTACAGGCTATCATTTTTGATATGAGTATAACATGTAATGATTACCACCATCAACCTAATTCATATTCATAACCTCAGGTAGTTACTATGTGTGTGTGTGTGTGTGTGTGTGTGTGTGTGTTTAGAGACAGGGAGAGATTTTAGGGAATTGACTCATGCAATTGGGAAGGCTGGCAAGTCCAGAATCAGCAGGCTGGAAACCCAGGAAAGAATTGATGTGGCACTTTGAATCTGAAAACAGTCTACAGTCAGAATCTCCTTTTCTTCTAGGATATCAATCTTTTTCCATTCTGCCCTCAACAGATTAGATGAGGCCCACCGACATTATGGAAAGTAGATGTTTTTATTCAAAGTCTACTGGTTTAAATGTTAAAGCTCATTTAACAAAAAATTATTCCTCCGGAACACTGAGAATGAAGTTTGAGCAAATATTTGAACCACAATCTAAGTTAGGACATAAAATTAAACATCACACCAAGTAAAAACATTAAAGATAAATTTAGGACGTTTCACTTACATCATTTTGTCCTTCTTTTCCATTTTTCCAGAATCTGATAAGAATTAAGTTCTTTAGGGAAAAATGTTTTTCTAATTAATTAATTTTTTAAAATTATTTTTTTTTGAGAATCTAAAATATTGGAGAATAATTAAAGGAAAAAGGTAAAAAGAGAAACTAGTGAATCAATAATTTTCATGGTCAGCTATAAGGGTCATCTTAGGAAATTGGTTTAGATATTTTCTGTCCTAATTAATATATATTGACTGTTGTTCACTATGGTCCTAATAAGTCATTAGGATGTTTAAATTAAGTGCTGTTTTTTTTTTGTTTTTTTTTTTTTTTTGAAACAAAAGTTGGGGAGAGGCTGCTATAAATTTCTGAACCAGGAGAAGACACTTCACAAGTGAGTGTGGCAGAGAAAGCGAGTGTGCATTTATGGGAACCTTGAAGATTAAATCAAGCCCAAGTATATTGGCAGTTTGTAGAAGGCCCAAAGAAATGAGAGTGAGGAACCCCTGCCTAATTTATCTTCTGAAAAATTTCACACTGACATATTCTGCATTGGGATTAAAGGTAACACTTTCCTTACAGAATTAAAATTGCAAAAATATACTTTGTCTGTTCCACCAAACATGTAGAAAATCATTGTTAAAACAGTATTACTACCAGTCTGTGAAAGTACATTGCCTTTTAGTTCAAAGTGGGTTTCAAATTTTATTGGTTTTCCATTTGCATCTTTGGAAGAGTGAAGCCCTGTGGAATATAATCTTGCTAATTAATACCAAGTAAGCATTCCTGAAAGTACATTTGCTTAGAACTTCTAAACAAGGATGAAAATCAAACCAATGCAAGCCATTAAAATTGATGGTTTGAATTCTAAAATATATGTATTGTCTCCAAGACATGTCTTACCTTGGCATCCAGTAAAAGAGGGACAGAAAAATGACTGAAGATTTAAGACCATAAGTCTTAACCAAAAGATCTAAATGCAAAATTGAGATGAGCACTTTCAGTGGACCCAAGACAGAGATTCCTGGGTCAACAAGAATACTAACTACCACGTAACTGGAGACGACTTTGCTGGTGGAGATGGTGTGGCCATGTCAAGTCCATCTGTAAATAAGGACCACCTAGAAATAAAGGATTCCAAGTCAGTGGTTTTTTAATATATTCTCTCTCTGATGAAAGACTAGACTGTCTGGTGGAGGTTATGGACCCCTTCTCTTCTCAAAATAATGTTAAAACTGCATAAATACTTTAGATAGCAAGGCAATTAAAGATATGTCTAAAAAGAACTATCAAAATATTAACGTAAACCAATTCTCCATATAAATATTAAAATGTGAAGTTATTTATTGAAGTATTAAATAATGATATATAGTGGCAAGCATCATAAATATAAGAATAGCACGGTAGAAATGAATATAAAAATATTGAGAAACCTGCAAAATTTGTATAATGGAAATAGAATCTGTCTTTAAATTCTGTTGGTAGCAAAGCATTATGTATACTACTGTGGTTAACTAAGTTCATAATAAAAGGGTAAGCTACATTTCCATTTCCAAGATCTATTTTTTTTCCATTCAAATTTACAAATATTTTGGGAGTCTTTGGAAACCCAGGTTGAGAACTCTTATACAGTAGCTCTCAACTATAACATCAGAATCACTAGTGAGCTAAAAAACAAAAAACAAAAACAAAAACAAAAAACAAACCGAAAAAACTAAGGCTTGAGTTACTCTCCCAGGGATTCTAATTCCATCAGTCTAGGTTTCAGCCTGGACAGAGATAATGAGATTTTATAGAGGGGTGAGTGTGTGTGTGTGCACCTGCACGCGTGCACCACCAAACTCTCATGCTTCTGAAAAGACACACCATTTTAAGTGTCGGTAGCATTGTCTGTGAAATAAGCACCTATTTTTTTTTTGTCATTTTCTGCATCCTTAATGCTCAACACATTCCTTCAGAATTCCTTAACAAAACGGCACTTCATTACCTTCCATTTTAGTCATTTTAAAGCGATTGCTTCTGCCATTTTTAAGACGAAATGCTATAAGAACTTATATGTGCTTTAAATATCATTTGCATTAAGATATAATTAATTTCTAAAAATGATTCTCTAAGGGGATTTGCTGGTGAGATCTTAGGGGTTTAGTTTCAACTTAAAAATTAAGCTAAGAAATATTTTTTCCTGTTTCTGAAAGATTCTTTACTCCATCATTAAAACCATCTTGCTCTTACAAACAGCCTCTGCACTCTCTTGTTGCAATTGTCCTTGCTTGTAAATTCAACTCATCAATATATGTGACAAGAACTGAGCAGGAGCATACAGGTGGGAGAGCACAGGGAAGGCCATCCATCAAGTGTCCGGGTAGGGAGAGCTGGGAGCCGAGAACGGAGGAAATGTGGGAATTTGCATGCAGGTGGAAGACAGGACTTTGCTTTAGGAGAAGGACCTTCTAGGCAGAAGAGAAAAATAATGAAAAAACTAGAGGTGAGAAAGAACAAGGAGTCTGAGAGCCAAAATGACTTGGAATGTCTGAAGTTTAGGTTTCAGAATGGAAGCAGTGATAAAGGAAGCTGTAGAGAATATAGATAACACCTCTGTGACCAATACCCTAAGAAAGCTTAGTGTTGGTTCCAAGAACCAGAGGAAAGCACTGAAGATTTAGGCAGGGAAGATAGATACTTGGGTATGACAGAGGTGCCAAATGTATTTTTCCAGTTCTGCCTTTCTTCCACCAATCCAGACTCATGTATCAGGCACTTTTGCCCTGTCCATTGGGATATCTCAAGGGCACCTTAAACCCAAGAAACTTACAACCAAGCTCTTCAAGCTTCCTTTGAAACTGTCCCACCTAGAAATTTTTTCCATCTGAATCATGGAAAATGCAAACTTTCGTTTTCTGTAGGTAAAACCTGGAGGCTTCCCTGGCTCTTCTCTCACTCAGATGGCACATCCAGCATATCAGAAAATCCATATTCTTTACCTTCAAAATACATTCAAATTTGATGTATTCTTACCACCTCCATGGGACTGCCCATCTTCCCATGTATGGATTGTGGCAGGAGCTTCCCAACTGGCCTCCTTGACTCCATCCCTGCCCACCCTGCATTGATAGATGCACCATGATTATTTTAAAACATAAGTACAATTGTCACTCCACTGCTCAAACCCTGAAACGATCCCATCATTCACAAGGTAAAAGTCAACATTCTCATGATGCCTCAAAGCTATAAATACCATTATTCCCACAGTTGTGATTTCTCAACTGCATCTCCTTGTACTCTTCCCAATTCCCTATCTGCGCCCAGTACATCTCCATAGGGCTTGGTGGAATAGGCACACTCTGCCTCAGGAACGTTAATGGGCTCTTCTTTGTCCACTACACTATTTCCCTAGTAGAACTCTACTGCCCCCTTCAAGTTTTTGTTCAAGTGTCCCCTACTCATCAAGGCCTACTCTGACCACCCTGTTTTTCATTTTCTATAACACTTAACAAGTGCTATGGTACCACTCAATAATGTAACACTATACCTGCTGCTTACTGTCCCTTCTCCCCTCTAGAGTGTGAATCCACAAGGGAAGAGAGATCATATGTTTTGTTTACTCAGATATCCCTAGCAACTTGAATAATGTTTAGAACATGACTGTCTCTCAACAAATATTTTGGGACCAAAGATTGAAATGGTGGGGAAGGACATGGAGAACGGTATGACAAAGTGTTGAAGCAAAGTAATGCGGTGTGGAATTGGAGAATAGAATCAGTGGTTTTTATAGTATTCTGTGTGAGCTAAGGAAGCAAGAGAACATACAGTTAACATCCAGGGTTCTGGTTCAGTGAACAGTTTAGAAGGTGGTTATTCTTGAGAGACAGGATGCCTTAGCACAAGCAGATAACGTTGGAAAGATGGTGATTCCAGCAAAATTAGAAACACTCAGATATGTACCCAGGAGGCACACAGTTCAAATGTATACA
The DNA here is from genome assembly GCF_963455335.1 of Martes martes. Lineage (NCBI taxonomy): Eukaryota > Metazoa > Chordata > Mammalia > Carnivora > Mustelidae > Martes > Martes martes. The sequence goes on from NC_137889.1 coordinate 147,320,474, forward strand.
AGTATGTTTTTATGTGAAACTTAATGCCAGGAGAGAGGTATGGAAAGAGTGGTCCAGGAGTAGATGGCAGGATGTGCTCACGGAAGGATGGAAATTGAGCCAGTGGAGGAGAAAGATCATCCAGTAGATGGAAGGGTGCACAGGAAAGAATAGTTGAAAGAATGAAGAGAACCAACTCTAGGATAGGACCATGAGTAACAACAAACATCTAAGGGGCAAAGTGAGCAAGTAAGAAATCGTGATGAACACAAACTAAGAGAGATCAGACAGTGGGTAAAACATCCTCAACATTCTAGATACTGAACTAAGAGTGTGTTTGAAGACATTTATTGGCAAAATGATGTGGATATATCAAGTAATTGTTAAGGTATGAAGATTTTCCAACGGTTTAGCAACAAGGGGGATATGGAAAATATGTAAAAGAGAGTCTTAATAAAGTACTCAAAATATTTATTTAAACAAAGCTTAGCTCTGAAGGAGAGGACAGAGGTAAGGCAATAGTTGGGGAGAAATGAGAACCTGAAACATTTTATTTATATGAGACTTTAGTATACTTAACTAGGAAGGAAAAGAGCAAGTAGAGAGGAGCTATTGAAAGTAAGAGAAAATGGGTCTAAGATGATGAAATGACCTCCTAGGAAGGTGGGTGCATGAGTGTAGAATGACCACTGCACACAAGATGTTATTTCCTCCTTTGTGAAAGAGAATGAGACCAAGGTATTTATTTTGCAGGTGTGCTCATTGGAATTTGCAGAAGTACTGTCTGGTATCTCTGTGTTTCTGAGAATATGAGAGGTAATGGTCGTCTTTTAGCAATGTTGGAAGACACTATGTTGGAGTTGAAAATCAAAGATGAGGAAAAGGAAGGTGGGGGTTTTCATGGAGTAACTAGGGTTCCAGTGGATTGGCTGATGTTACCAATCTCACCTCATGCAAAGACACCCTAGTCCATCATCTCCAGCTATGCCAGTCTTAAGTTCCCTGTTGTGGAAGTCCCATCCATGTCAAGCCTTAGGCCAGCACTTCTCCTCTGCCTGGCATAACGTGAATATTATCCCATTTAAGTTAGGAACCAGTCCTCTATACCCACCATAGTGCTCTTTATTCCCTTCACATGTCTAACAACATGTAACTAGTCCTTTATCATTTTATTTCTATCTTTCATGAATTGAAACACCATGTTAAAAAGAGGTCATTTTACTATTTTGCTTTATTTCGTTTACTATATTTCACTCTATTGTCATCTTAATTTCAACATCTAGCTGAGTGGTTGGCATGATGTAGGTGATCAAGTATTTGCTGATCAGTTGAATAAATTGGATTCATGCTGGTGCTAGCCAAAAAAAGCTGACTCTAAAAGATGTAATCATACAGTGAATAAAAATGGAGGAGTTTGGAACTTAATTTTAGACTTAGAAAATTAAAAATAAACAAAGTGATTTAATCAAATGAAATAAAAATGTAATTTGCAAACTTATGTAAATCAAAAATAAATTCAAGATCAGGGTTTTAAAGATTTTTATTTATTTATTTGAGAGACAGAGAGACAGTACAAGCAGGGGTAGGGGCAAAAAGAGAGGGAGAAACAGGCTCCCCTCTGAGCAAGGAGTCTGATACGAGACTTGATCTCAGGACCCAGGGATCATGAGCTGAGCTGAAGGCAGATATTTAACAAACTGAGCCACCAGGTGCCCTCATAATCAGGGTTTTAGTAGAACTTCATGAATTAGATGCCGTGTTGACTCTTGGGTCCATAAAAGTGAAACGAGATTTTCAGAAAATGAGAAATAAGATAGTTCAATTTATTGATCAATAGATAGGCAGATAATCTATCTATCATCTACCATCTATCTACCTATATACCTACCTACCTATCTACCTATCTATCTATAACAGCATAGAGTATAGAAATTTGAAAAGTATTGGCAAATAAAATGTATAACCCTGTACTGTTAAATTTGAAAATCCTAATGAAAAAGACTCTTTCTTTTCCAGAAGATATAAACTACCCAAGTTGTCACAATAAGTAATAGAAAAACCAAATAGACAAATAATTATGAAAGAAGTTGCAAAAGTTTTCCAAGATTTTCTTCTGAAAAATGCTCTAAGGAAATCCCAAGCAAAGCAAAGAAGTGGATACAATTGATTTGGTCTTCATCATTTTCTCCCAGTTGCTCATGGAAATGAATTATGGAATATAAAATTAGTTAGAAATCTGTATCAGTACAGGGAACCCATAAAGAAGTCTCTACATTTTCTTTCTTTCTTTCTTTCTTTCTTTCTTTCTTTCTTTCTTTGACAGACAGATCACAAGTAGGCAGAGAGCCAGGCAGAGCGGCGGTGGGTGGGGGCAGGGAGAAGTAGGTTCCTCGCCAAGCAGACAGCCATACTCAGGGCTGGATCCCAGGACCCTGAGATCATGACCCAAGCCGAAGGTGGAGACTCAACCCACTGAGCCACCCAGGTGCCCCTCCGTATTCTTAAAGTTCAAAATTCTTTAAAGTATAGCATAAAAGAAACATGAATGAATAAAGCACCTTCCAGAAAATATCCAGCTGTAAAAAGATCAGTATGGTAGAAACAAGGAGAGTCCTACTATCTGAAAATAACTGAAAGGGTGGCCAGGGACATGGCAAACACTGGGGTGCATATGTTGATGTCATTAACTATACTGAGAAGTCATCATAGTACTGAAACCACGTGGATAATGAGTTTGCACTGGGACCTCCTTACCAGTTCTAACTGATGTGGGCACCCTTTCTTAGGTGGCCTTCAGCGAAGACATCTTATTTGCTGGCTTCTTAATGAGGCCAGTCATACCAGGCAAATGGTAGAGACATACCAGTTCTTGGCTGCTCCACAAAGCAGGGACAAAGAAAATATGTAAACAAAGAGCTGAAGGTTTGTGTTCCAACTTGCTCTGCCTCCTCAATTTAACTTCATTTCCAGATTTTACAACCAGTTGAGTGAAATATTTGCAAAGGACATTAAATTTGATCCTAACTTTTCTTCCTGCATTATTATATAAGACTTAGATAAAAGAATTTTATTTGTGAGAACTCTTTTGGTTAATAGGGTTGAAAAGTCAGTTAAAAAACTACCTTACTGCAAACAAGAAATGGTGTTCTGGTATATACTTGAAAAGAACATGGACAGATCTGGTTTTGGTACCAAACCTAGGGTGTGATGTTGTGGGGATGGAAGCTCAAATAACACCACCAAGTCCCCGCACTTGTCTTTCATCTCTGTGCAACTTTGTTTTCTTTTTGGGTTGCCTTTTATCTTCTGCACATAGATTTCTCCATTTGACTGAGAAAATGACTTCAAGAAACATCCTGTTTATGTCTTTCTTAGATATTATGATGTTTCTTAGCATCTGCCTACAATGGGTTACAGATCCATGCCTGTACAAATTACTCTTGGTAAGAGGATGAGGCACACTTACTATTAGTCAGTTGTGGTCAAATCCCCATGCTCATAGTAGGCAAGGGAATAATGTTGACTGTATGCTTCCCTCACAACAGAGTATGAGATCTCCTCCAGAAAGAAGTTGTAGTATTAGATGTAAGAAGGTAGACTGAGGGTGTAGGAAATAAACACCTCTATCATTAACAGGCTATCATTGTTGGCATAACCCAACCATTTTTTGAAAAAGACATAAATGAAACTGTACAAGGATAAGAGAGAAAAACCATCTATATATCTATATCTATATCTATATCTATATCTACATATTTAAGAAACAACAGTGATATTCCTGCAAAATAGATATTCTGAAAAAATAAGAAGAAAAAATACTACAGAAAATTTCTAATTCAGCAAGATGTAAATACCTACTTTTTTGGGAAGTAGCCTTCCATTTAAATTATCTTAATGTGGGGTGCCTGGGTGGCTCAGTGGTTTAAGCCTCTGCCTTAGGCTCAGGTCATGATCCCAGCGTCCTGGGATCGAGCCCCACATGGGGCTCTCTGCTCAGCGGGGAGCCTGCTTCCTCCTCTCTCTCTCTGCCTGCCTCTCTGCCTACTTGTGATCTGTCTGTCAAATAAGTAAATAAAAATTTAAAAAAATAAGTATTTAAAAAAAATAAATAAATTATCTTAATGTAAGCTACCACTACTACACAGAGAGTAGGACCCCAAGTTGAGCTAAACCAGGCACCATCTTCTGGAGCACAACTGCAGGCAGAGGTAGGCGTGTTGTAGCTCAGACATCACCTGAGCAGGAAACAGATCTTCCCCACAGAGATTAGGGGAAACCTGAGGTAATGTGTGGATATCATATTCACTATTCTAAACACATAAACTCATAATTCAGATCCCATCTTGGAGAAGAGAAAATGGTCAGAAACCAAAAGACTAGTCCTTTTACCTAAGGGCCCAATAATTAATATAAGTCTACTATATTCTTTTGGATTAGATCAAGTTCAATAATTTTATTTCCTTTGTTACAAGTTGAAGGCTTATGAAAACATTCAGATATGCTTTGAAGACTATGAAGAAACTATATTTCCTGTACTCATCTGTGTTATAACATGAGGAAACCTATGCTTTTTTTTTTTTTTTTAAACTCATCTGGGAAACTAAAAGAAGTAGTTATAGAGAAGGCATAGTGTGAAATTAGGAAATGTTACATAGAAAGGAAACCATTTTTGTCAAAGTGATTTTAAACTCACGAAAGATGGTAATTGCCATAGTGGAACAGATTGAACAGTTAAGAATAGTGAAGGAGTAAAAGGGGAAAAATGAAAATTTTTTTCTCAGAATTCTAGGAAAAGAATGGAAAAATAAAAATTAAGGAAAGATAAAAACAGGGTGCTTTGGTGGTTCAGTTGATTAAGCATCTGCCTTTGCCTCAGGTCATGCTCTCAGGATCAGGGATCGAGTCCTGCACTGGGCTCTTCACTCAGAGAGGAGTCTGCTTCTTCCCCTGCCTTTCCCCCAGTCATGTGCTCTCTTTATCTCAAATAAATAAATGAAGTTAAAAAAAATAAAAATAAAAGATAAAAACATGAATTTGATCCAGGATATGGTTTATAGAGAATTTAATCAAGAACAATGAAAGAGTACTCAAACATTAGAAGAGGGGAAATGAATACAACCATAGACACAGAAGGTGTTTAAAGTATAAGCAGATTCAAATCTATGCTAATATATTTGAAAATCTCAAGAAAATGAATAATTTTCAACAAGATATTAATTATGTAAATTGACTCAAGAACGTAGAAAAATTAAATAGATCAATGAAAAGGAGACAATTTAAGACTGTCAAAAACTACCTCAAAATATGTCTGCTTTAGGCCATGTTTCACAGTCAAGTGCCTTCAAACATTTAAGTCACAAATTATTTACATGCTACACAAATTGTTGCAATTATACAAACAAATGGGATGGGGGAAAGCTAGCAAATACATATTTGAGACTTTGTTTCAAATTGTAGCTGAACTTACAAAGATGGCATAAGAAGAGAAAACTTTGCTCTATTCCTACTTACGACTTTAAATGGGTAAACTTAAAATAAAAATGAACAGGGCACAATGGGTAGTACATTTTCAAAATAAAGCTCCGTGCCCCAGCTCAGTAGGATATTGCAGGAACAAAGAGATGCTTAACATTTGGGATTCATTACTTTAGGATATTATTTCACTTGGTCAAATAAGAAAACAAGAAGGCAAATCATTATTTAGAAAGATTCTGAAATGGTATTTTGTAATATGGCACATCCAGTCTATGATCCATCATAATCCAAAATTTAAAAAGGTGGATGTTAAACAATGGGGTGAGAGCAAGAGCTCTATGTGTGGTGGAGTTAGAAGAAAAAAAAAAAAATCTAGGACTTCAGAATTTTAAAGCTTGAATGTATGCATGGGATTGGAAATCACAGACATATGGTACAAAAGCTGGCTCTGGCATAGCCATCTTCATGTCTTTGGACTCTTGCTAACCCTCTTGGAGACCAAAGGCAGCCCTTAGCTCCTTCCTGGCACTGGGTGAGATTTGCTCATCATGACTATGTTTAAATAAACTAGGTATTTATGTTTTAAAATGCTTAACCTTGTCAAAAGGTCTTTATAGTATTTTGTTGAAGTATATTGATGAACTCAAGGACATAGGGTTGAGTCTCACATGGTTATATTATTATCATTATTATCATTAATGTTTTTAATTATATTTTAAAAATTGTTATTATTGAGCCACAGGTTTCCTGACCATTATCTTGGGTCGAGAGCTAAGGGACAGCATTTAGGCTTAATGACTTAATGATAATTTAGCTGGAATGGCAATAACATTTCAAAACAAGTCACATTGCTAGGTGAGAAAAGATACTTAGAGTGGTCTCATTATTTTTGGAACAAGGCAAGACATGGGGAGAAAATACTGTGTGGATAATTTCTTAGCTGTCTGATAGTGGTGTAAGCCTCATATTGAAGTTAGCATAGATTGTTTTTTCTGAGCTCACGGCAATTCAACAGGTACATGGATTAGGCATTTTTAGACCCACAGTTTAGCTGAGGAGATCAGGACAGGGAGAATTTAAGAGACTAGTCTGAAGTAGACATCTAGTAGATGGCAGGACAGGAACTGGAATCCAGGTCTTTTTAGCCTTTGTCTGGATCTGAGAAAACTTGAGACGGAGCGTCCACTGATGGCCACACCATTACATTCCTTTCCAGGAGTCAGAGAGTCAAAACTACACATCAACAGGACAGAGTTTATCAACTACAGTGGAGGAGAGTAGCCCCTTCACTTTGTCTTTCCTTGTAATTACTAGGACTCCTTCCTAACATATAGTGAAAATACAATCTCTTTTGTTTCTTTAGTGGCATTAGATCTGGCCTAGACCCTTACTTGCCATATTGACAGGTGTCAATATGTGTCCAAGTCTCCCTCCCTCAGAAACCCCCCCTTACCAGGGATTACCAGTGAACCCATGAAGTATGTACAGGTCAAAATAAGAGCACATTGACTTTCATCCAGAAACTGAGACATTTCTGGTATTGTGGGGTGAATTGTATGCACCCCAAATATGTTGAAATTCTAACCGCTGGTATCTGTGAATATGACCTTAGTCAGAAGAAAGTGTGTCTGCAGATGCAATCAGGTTAAGATGAGGTCATACTGGTGTAGGGTGAGCTTTTAATCCAATCCAGAGACACAGGGATGGAGGGATACAGGGAGAATGCCATGTGATGTGATGATGAAGGTAAAGATTGCAGAGGTGAAGTATACAAACCAAGGAACTTCAAGGATTGCCAGGAACCCCCTGAAGGTAAATGAAAGGTTTGGACAGATTCTTTTTTGCAGACTCGAGGAAGAACGTGGACCTGCCAACATCTAGGTATGGATTTCCAACCTCAAGAAATATGAGAGAATCAATTCCTGTTTGTGCAAATTTGTTATGGCAGTCCTAGGAAATTAACACACTGGTGTCGAATCATCCACACGTCCTGCTTTGTGATTGGGTTGCTTCTGGCTGTGGCAGAATGTCACTCTTAAATATTCACAGGTTCATTTCTCTTAGGGACTCAGGTTTTACTCAGTGCCATCTTCCATGGGGAACTGACTACACACTCTCCATGCTTAGCTTAGCACACAATACCCCTTAACAGGGGTGACAATTGCATTCTTCAACAATTTCAGGTTCAAATGCAAACATTTTCCTTTAAGATGTGGGTAAAGCAAGAGGCACTCATACCACTCTTCACTTGAAATAGAATTCTCTACTACAAAATGCCAGGGCAGTGTTAGGAGGCTGCCACCTTCTTAAGCAAGTTTTCCCTTTGTCCTTAAAAGCAATGAGTTCATAACTATAACCTTTCTAGATGATAAAAATTCATAAGACAGAAATCTGAAGGAGGAGAAGGAAGGAGATGTCTGGTCCAATGGGGGCTTTGTGGGTGGGAAACCTCTCATTTCATCCTGGTGGTCCACCTCCTAAGACTAAAACAAAACAAAAGTTATATCAATAACCTTTTATCTTCTGTTTATCCCAAATTCAATTTCATCTGATTCCCTTTCCATAAAAGTGTGAGTAGTCTCGTAGGGGCTATTCCACAATGATTACTTTTATTGAGGGAGGTAGGAAAATAGGCAAATAAGGAAACAAACCAACAGGGAAGGATATTGAACAGAGGAATGACATCATTTGACCAAGAGACAATGAAAATCATGGCTGCATTGTCAATGCTCAATGAACTTGTATTACACAAACAGACACAGGCATAAAGAAGTAAAGAAATGTTCATAGATGGCCTGATCTTTCCAGTCCCTTGCTTTCATTTTGTTCTCTGTGTGTGTGTGTGTGTGCTTTTTATCTTGTTTTGTTTTGTTTTCCCTCGTCTTTTTGTTTTAATGTCTTCCCACCTATACTGTAAGTCCAAACCCTTATATGCCATTCAGGACTCTAATAACTTTACTAACCTCTCAGCTTCATCTCCAGGCACTTCTACTTTGCACTTCAAACTCCAGCAGCCTGAAACTGCATGATTTTATACATTCCTTTCACAGACTTTCATTCTATGGGGCATTTGCTTTTGCCTGAAAGTGTGTCATCTTACAGACTTCTATCGACCCCCAGAACTCAACTGAGGTGCTATCACCTCCTAAAAGCTTGCTTGCTTCTCAGCTTCCAAATTGTGCCAAGTGTGGCAGAGAAGAGGAAAATAAGACACCAGTATTGATTTTATTATGTCCCGGTAGCATCTCTCAGATCAGTTGTTACTAATAAAGAGATCGAACGGTTTCCTAATGCTTAGTAACATTTTACTACTTCTGTCCTCTTATTTTGCCCCCCCCTTTTTTTTTTGCTTTTGTCTTATGCACTAATTTCTATGAAATCATATCTTAGGTAATCTTCCATACATAATGCATCTTTTCCAAGCTTGTGATTTGTTATTTAACATATTTATGAAAATTTTATTGTGTGGAAAAATTTAGTACGGTAGAATCTGTGGTTGTTTTCTCTCGTGTGTGTGTGTGTGTGTGTGTGTGTGTGTGTGTGTATGTATGTATATATAGTGTATATATATTAAACTTTGAAATTCTTGAAATTCTTTTGTTTTCCTTTTTTGCATTAGCTCTTTACTCCATTTTAAATTCATTTTGTTGTACAATTTGGAGGGCATGATGATAATACATCAGAATTTTAAAATGCACTGAAGGTCTTATTTCACCAGCTGGGATGAAATGCCAGGGTTTGGTTGTGCTTTAAAAGCTGTTTCATCATCAAACTTTGTTTCTATTCTTTCAGGACCTGAAAAAAGCACAAGATGATGAAATGAGCAATCCCAGATGCCTCAGCAGATTGTACCATTTTCGTATATTTTTGGTTCTACTACCCTGTATAGATAACGTGATTCCTACTTGGGCAGACTTAATTCACCATTTTGATGTCATGAGGGTACAGCCATCGTTCCCATGAACAAATGCCATAAAGCATCTGTTCTTTAAGTGTAGCCCATGGATCGTGGACAACCAGCATCAGCCTCATTCAGGAAGCTTGCTGAACATACAGATTCATGAGCTGAACACAGAATTACTGAAATGGAATCTTTGCAATTTGGAAACAAGCCCTATATGAATTCAAATGCTAGTGTTCTCTAAACCTCACTCTTTGAGTTTAGTGAGAAAGATGTAGTTTTTGCTTTGATTCTATTTCTAAAAGTCTAACAATCAACCTGCCTCAACCTTAAGTAATGTGCCTTGGGGCTTGTCACCTATTTGCATGCTGATATTTGGTTTTAATCCCAGTAGTTAGAGTGGAGATAGCATTCGCCAACGAGCCAGTGATGGAGATTATCAGAAATATTTCCAAAGCCACTACTGAAAACTCCACTCAGCACTATGAAATTTGTGTTGTTGTTCTTGTTGCTGTTTATTTGTTTTTCCAGTCCTCTGAAGGCAATATGAGATAAGAAGTCCCACAGAGTTTTGGAAGTGGCAACATCTTCTGAAGGGACTAACTTGTTTCAATGTGTGTTACCAGGAAATAATTTTGCACTTTTACTTGTCAAACTTGATCATTATTTCAATCCCTTGGGGGGTGTTTTATTTTTATTTTTGCAAATGAGAAAGGTGAGCTTTGCGAAGATGAAGTCACTCTGCCAATTCACAAACTAGCTTGTGTCGGGGCAGAGCTCAACTTGAGACTTGTAGACCCAAATCCAAGACATGTGCGTGTAGAGAAGCAAAACTGGCCACTCCAAAATGTGTCTTTTTTGCATAAGGATTATTTTAGGCTGATTATTTTTGGGAAACAGAAGAATCAAGAAGTTGCTGTTGGTGGTGTTTGCCTCCCCCAGGAACTGCCGAAGAGAATTTAGGTAGAGGATCTGCTCCAGGAAGGATGCTGTCATCACAGATAACTACACTCTACACTATAATGTCAACTGAGAATGGTAGACGGAGAGGAATTTCACAAAGTCTGCTCTTAAATTCCTCTCTGTGACCCATGTTTCTGGACGGCCCAACAAATGTTAGTTTACCAAACATTTACTCTTTTCCATCCTTCTGTGAATCACTTTCTTTCCCTTTGGTGTCCCAGACCTTGACTCCCTTCTCTTTAGTTCAGGATGACCTATACAATTCATAATGCTTGTCTTGGGAATCTCTCGTGTTTATGCGTTTATGGGGATGCTCAGTAGGTATGTAGATAAATTTGATTTTCTCCTGTTAGCCTGTCTCATGTCAATTTAATTCTCATGACCATCCCAAAGAACTTTGAGAAAAAAATTTTCTTCCCTAAAACTCTCTTTAAAATGCAGCTGATGGATGTGATGTGTGGTTCATTTCCCAGATGTGGGAATATCTGCTATGAGTCAGGTGTTAGGAAGTCATGCAGAAGTCAATGATTACATAGATACTACTGTAAGCACTTAGGATTGAAAGGAACCGTTTTGCTCTGGATCCAGGTGGACTCAGGCAACTTGCATCTCCCTGATCTGCTTCCTTATGACCCCAATGACACTTCTTTGCTCTCCTCAGTTGGTGATACTAAGGTACTTCAACCTTGTTCATTGTCACTAGCCACAGAAATTCCAAAGTATTTGTCATATGATGACTTAAAAAATTTCACCCCCAAACTTAGACTTATAAATTTTTTTTTTAAAAAAAGCATTTTTTGTAATGTAATGAATTATATTTGTGTGTAATTTTACAGTTACACATAAATATATAATATTTACTTATTCTAAACAGGGTTATATTCTTTTTTTAGTCCAACAGAATTCCTGATTGGCAGAGATCATATAGACCTTTAAGAAACAGAGAAATCAAAAGCATGACACTTAATATCTCACAGACTCTAAGATATTGGCAACAACCTGTTGCAGTCCTTATGACTCCTATCTATTTCCCTATCACAGATAAAGGAAGTGAAATCGAACACTGTAGGGGTGACTCTTCCAAGGTCACTGCAGTGACACTTAGATCAGAGATTGTGTCTCCCTATTTCCAAGCCTTTCCTCTGTGTAATTTCCCCTCCATTCTCTGCCACTTCTGCTATGCACAGAGTGCTACAACTTACGAGCCAGTTGTTCAATGATGGAAAGACTATTATTATCTTTTTTAAAAGGTGAAAGGCTCTGGTATTTGTCTGAAGGTTTGCATGAGAGAAAGGTGGCATAAAGAGGGTTATTGCAAGGGGTCGAAAGCAAAGGGCAGTGTAGACAGTCCTCTCTCAGACAGCTGCAGCCTTCAGCTGAGGCAGGACCATCATTGCGAAGTCAGAATTGTTCGGAGAAATAACAGTAATCAAAACCAACACACACAATCACGGGCAAACACAAACTGATGCTTGGTTTCAAACAGGAGGACTGTGTGCCTGCCTGCCAATCAGGGCTGCCGCTGCATGAAGGCTTCTGATGCAAGGATGAGTCTCAGACTTTTTTGATATTCCCTTTCATGTTTTAAAGGAATGGATAATTTCAGTTCCCAGATTTGTTTGTTTATATTTTTTTGTTTCAGTATCAACTGTGTTCTTATTTTAAATTAATATGGGAAAAGATAATCCCAAAATCACATCTGAACAATTTTCAACCTGGGAGACAAGATCTCTATTGGAAACAAGTCTGGTAGTCATTTACTTTCCCAGTAAACTGTATACATGGAAGATAAAGTTAATATTTTTAAGTCTGTGCAATGTTAAGTTTCCATGTTTGTGATTTCTCTTAGTATTATGTTTTTCAAATTTCTAGAACTCTGCAAATCAGGAATTTATTGGATTAGAAATAAAAGAACAAAATCCTGTTCAAAGACTTTGAAATATAGATAAAGACACTCATACAAAAATAAATAAATATATATAGTTAATGTACATAAAGCTCTTACAATATATATTATGTGCCTATATTTGCAGTCATTATTTGTGTTGTTATGATTATGATGACTATAATCTATCATGCTTATTGTTTTTAAGTCCCTCTACCCCAAGTTGTTGCTACTATAGGCCACATGTTCTTTTTTTCAGTTTTTTTTTAATTGTATACATTTAATGTACAACATGATTTTTTTTCAAGTTTTTATTTAAATTCCAGTTAGTTAACATACAGTGTAATATTACTTTCAGGAGTAGAATCTAGGGATTCACCACTTATGTACAACAACCAGGGCTCATCATAGCAAGTGCCCTCCTTAATGCTCATCACCCGTCCATGCCATCCTCCACCCACCTCCCCCCAGTAATCCTCAGTGTGTTGTCCCCCCAAAAGTTAAAAATAGCACTACCCTAGGGTCCAGCAATTGAACCCCTAGGTATGTACCCAACGCGATGTTTTGATATGCACATATATGTATATATGTATATACATATATATAGCAAGTGATTACTACAGTCAACCTCATTGTCAGATCCATCTGCTCACATAGTTACCATTTGTGTGTGTGTGTGTGTGTGTGTGTGTGTGTGTGTGTGCGCGTGCGCACGCGTGGTGAGGGCACCAGAAATTTACCCTCAGCAAATTTTCTAGTATACGATATAGTATTATTAACTATAGCCATCAAGCTGTACATTATTAGATCTCTAGGTATGTTTATCCAGATATATTGTCATTTCTGTTAAAAACTTATTTCCAACCCATAAATCATTTTAATGCAACTCCTGCTTCAGTAAAAATTAGTCTTCCAATCGGGGTTTCGCGACTTACTAGGGACATTTACCAGTATTATCTTTATTGATCCCCTCCATGAATGCTTAAAACCATTGCTGTATTATCTGTGAGGAAATCGACATGCACAGCTCAGGTGAATTGCACACGGTCTCTAGATCGTATATACCAGAGCTAGATGGGAACGTGAGTCTTTGTTAACTCTAGCGCTATCTTCACTGTGTTAGACAGCCTTAAAACCCAAGCTCTAAAAGCACTTGAGTGATAGTGTTTCTGCTTTGCCAGTTAAAGATAATTCATCTGGACAGAGATGAACGAGTAGCTCTTTTTCTCTCTGAAATGTTCTAGTATTGAATCTTTGTCCTCATCTAGCATACCTCACTCATTTCTGTGCTTCCTATTAAAAAACAAACAAAACAAAACAAAACAAAAAACTGAAAAGATTATTTTGTGGCCTGTTTTGTTATTCGCCTACGTTATGTCTCACATTTTATTCTTTATATTCTGAATTTCAATTCAGGGTCTCCTCTCAAGAATCTCTCCGTTGTCTATCCTGGGATGTGAGGTACAAGTTCCAGGGACAGGGACACCATTCAAGTGCCATGAGAGTTCAGCAGGAGTAATTACTCTCAGCTGAGAGGACTGGGTGCCCTGGTGGGTCAAGCTAAAGGTGGGAGCCATATGGACCTGTGGACATAGCATGATCGATTCCACACAGAGGGGACTGTATGGAAAAGACAAGAAGAGCAATGAACATGAACAGGATGCAACAAAAACTCTTTAATGGGACCCACAGGGCTTGGGAGGCAGGAGTAAAATGTGTTTGAAAGTAAGAATGGGCCTGAATTTTAGAGGCCCATTTGAATGCTTTCCTAAGGCATGCATGTTCTGTCAGCAGTAGGAAACCAGAGGAGTTCTTTGAGAACTTTGAGAAGTTCTTTGAGTTCTTTGAGAAGGATGGACTCATCATCAAGGATCTCAAGAATAAACACCCAACTTTACATAATTGTTTATCATCAAAGAAGGTTTGGGGTGCATGCATGAGACTCCAAATCCAGGATTCGTTCTAGAGAGACAATAGGTATATTCTAATAAATAATTTCCTTTAAATTATATAATAAGAATATGTGATAATTTTCAATTCTTGGTATCCACATAGACCTAAGCCAACAATACTTGCTTGAGAAAAAGATGTTTCAACAAAAGCTCTTTTTATATCTAAAACATATTTTGTATGAGTGCTATTATAAGACCTATTTCTGTGTGCCATATGTATTAGCTTCCTGCCTTGCCTCAGTTAGAGGAGGAAGTGCATCATATGAGTCTTTGTAGCCCCTGCACTAACCTGGTGTCGACATCTGGTACGTGTTCATTAAATACTGAACACCTGTCACTACACTTCTGCTCCTTTAAAGCTACTTGACACCCCCTAATCAGAGTGATTTCTGAGCAACCATGTGTGCTTAGAGTAAATTAAGAGCTTCGATAATGTATATAATATATCAGATTTTAAAAGTATGTAACAAAATGGGTAAAAAAGACAGTATACCATTTGCACATACTATAGAGATGACATCAAATTTGTTTGGTATTTAAATGATTTTTTTCTATATTTTTTTTGAATACCATTTTATTTTACTTTTTTATCACTTTGGAGTTTGGAACAGTACTGCATGTATGTTCTACCATGGATTTTTTTAGAGACTATTTTTTTTTTTTTCTTTTTAAGGCAGTTTTAGGTTCACAGAAAAATCGAGGGAAAATTACAGATATTTCTCATATGCCTCCATAATGTAAGCCCTGACAGTTGTGTGTGTGTGTGTGTGTGTGTGTGTGTGTGTGTGTTAGTTTCGGTAATGCAAGTGCCTGACTTAAGCATTGATTGCCTAGACCACTTCAAAGACCCTTATCTCCAATAAACCCATTGCCAGCCCTGGGACCAGATAAAGAGCCAGGCTGCCTCCCCAGCTGAGGCTCCTTTGTTTTAGAGATCTTGATTGATTTCAGTTACTGACTATTTGGGCCGTTGTTTTTTGTCTTCCCTTGCTTTAAATTCCCACTCTTATATTTTAAATTAGTCCATAAAGAGTGAACCCGTGAAACCCTAGCCCCCCCAACTCTCAACCCAGTAGATAGAAACAGAACATGCTTTCAGTCTCTCTCTCTACCTTGAACCTTGTGTTGTAGTCCCAGGTGTGCTGTGCAATTTCCAACCCTTTTAGTAATAAACTTTGATGTTTTCTTTTTTTTTTTTTTTAAGATTTTATTTATTTATTTTACAGACAGATTACAAGTAGGCAAGAGAGGCAAGCAGGGAGAGAAAGGAGGAAGCAGGCTCTCCACGGAGCAGAGAGCCCGATGTGGGGCTCGATCCCAGGACCCTGGGATCATGACCTGAGCCGAAGGCAGAGGCTTTAACCCACTGAGCCACCCAGGTGCCCCAAACTTTGATGTTTTCAAAGTTTCCTGATGGTTGCTGCTGAAGTGCATTTTGCAGTCATAGTAAGAACCACAAGGTCCAGGCCAACCACAACACTGGTTATTGATAGATTGAGACCCCCACAAAACACCCCCCTGCCCACACATACCTAACCTCCACCAGAGTGGTATATTTTTACCATCAATGAACTTACACTGAAAAATAATCACCCAAAGCCCATCATTTACAGTAGAGTTCACTGTTGGTGTTGTTCCTTCCATCACTTTGGACTGCTGTATAATGGCCTATATGCATGAGTATATTACCATATATTTTCCCCCAGCTCTGAAACTCCTCTGTGTTCTGCTTACTCATCCTCCTCCAGAACCTTTGGTAATCACTGATCTTCTTACTGCCTCCATAGTTTTCCTTTGTTTATATGATTGGCTATTCCATGAGTCATCTACTAATGATGGAGTTAAGGGCAGATTATATTTGTTCTGTTCTGCATTTTCTAATTTCTTTATACAAATGTCATTATAACCCTTTCATATTAAGAAAAATAAATGCTACCACAAAAAAAAAATGCTGTGATTTTTTTGAAAGCTTATGTAGATTTTAATGAATAACAAATATTTGAATAGGGAAAGAAAAACATTAAAACAATAGGGAGAAGGCAAGGTCCTTCTTTTTGACTGTGAATGAAGGTCAATTCAAGGGCCCGATGGGAGTAGAGACAACTTTTTCTATTAAGTGGGGTAAGTAATGAGATGGGGTGAATGTATCCTTTCTATATTTTTCAAAACTAAGAATCAGGAAAGACAGAAAACAGATCGTCACAAATATAAATTATTCATTGAAGACATAGAGTGAAAGAAAGAGGGTTTTAGAGTCATTGTTTCAAGTCCCCCCTCTGCGGAGAAAAGGTAATTCTTGGTATTGAACAGATTCTCCCCTGAGGAGATAATTGAGTCATCAGGGTAAGATGGGAGAAGTAATGGGGATTCAGACTCAGGGAAGTTTATTAGAAGTGCTTTAAAAAGATGAAATGTTCAATTTAGGGACGGAGGTAGCTAACTTGCCGCTCACTTAATTACAAAAATCATGCGATGGAAACTCGGAAGTGGTGGAGAAGGTAGATATAGGCAAGCAAAGACACTGCCAAGTGAGAATAAAGATATGGAATATGTAATTAAATTGTGGGGAGGGTGACAGATGCTATCAGACTCCCACTTGTGACAAGGTAAACAAAAGAATAATGCAATAATACATATAAAAAATAAAATGTTAAATTGCTTTTTCGTCCTCAGCAAATGGAGAATCATCTGAAGCAATATCTTCTTTTTATTCACTTTTTGATGTTTCTTGGTTGTATAACTATTTCTTTATTTGGGTTTATAAAGGATTGAGCAGCAGGGCGGTTAAAATTGAACACATTGTAATGTAATTGTTGAAAAATAGAAACAGTTTACAAAGTAAAAGACAATTTAACTGGTAAGAGGGGAAAACATGTTTCTAAACTAATGTTACAAGAAATGGAATTCGATGACTTTCACTCTTCAGCAATGGGGTTTGCAGATCCAATGAATGAGCCGTGCTGAAACATTAAAGCTGAGGTCCCACTGATCTTAGGCTCACTTCAGTTGGCTCTTTAAGGGGCTAGAGAAAAAGAAATGAAATATGAAGCGTGTCTTTGGGCTTTATGGACAGCATGGAAGATAAAGTTTTTTTGTTTGTTTGTTTGTTTGTTTGTTTTCCTCCCTAGAAGAGGTTGAAATGAATACACACAATCGAGACACAGTTTTCCACTTAGGAGGCAGCATGCTGTGGTGGACAAAGATCAAGATTTTCAGTTCAAATCCTGACTCTGGCACTAGGAATGTAACTAAAACAAGTTATTTAAACTGTTTCAACCAATTTCCTACTTTGCAAAAGGTGATTCAAGAGCCCACTCGAAGAATGTTAGGATTAAATAAGAAAGCCCATTTCTCTAGCATTGTAGAGTTCATTCAATCACCCAGAAGTCATTCAGTCCCTGCTTACACCAAGGTTTATTATTTCTAGACCCTTTGCTTATCTGTTTCTTTTTTCTCCTTAACCCTGGTTAGAGAAAGAAGAAGAAGGAAAGAAGGAAGGAAGGAAGAAAGGAAGGAAAGAAAGAAAGAAAGAAAGAAAGAAAGAAAGAAAGAAAGAAAGACTATTCTATTCTACACATTAAAAAAGAATTTTAGCCACTTTTTAAATTTAGCCTATTTTTGATTAATTTGATCATTGCTTTGCATTTATTTCCTATTCAGTAACTATGCACGACACAAAGGGCAGAGAACCTTTCTGACAAAGAAGATAAGAAGGGGTCAAGGACCTCTGGACTTGCATGCTCTTTTTTAAAAATCCCTGATTGTCACACAAACACACATTGTTCTTAGTCTTCCTGAGACATTTCTTTGTTTCAAACACTGCTTCAGCTTACAACTCAATCCTGGCTAATATTTTTGTATCTCTTAAAGTATATTCTTAAATAAAATAAAATGACTAGATGTAGGAGTATTGGGGAAATATAGAGAACACAAAGAAATGAAATTTGATAGGAACCCACATTCAGAAATCATCACTCTTTATATTATTGTATATTTCTGTTCATGTAGCTAATGTTTCATATACACTTCTTTTTTAACAAAATGTAATCTCATGGGGAATCTTTTTTGATAAGTGACTTTTTAAATTTATCAATGTCAATAATATTTTCCCGAACTTGTATGCATTCCCCTACACAATAATTTTAATGGATACACAGTTCTCCAAATACAAATGAATATCACCCGTACCTGTGAACTTGACCCTGCCCAGATAGCTACACACAGCCTTTGTACTCAGCCTCTTCCCTCTGTGAACTCACCCCAAATGACCTATTTTTTGGTTACGTTGCTTTCTGTTAAGATCCTTTCTCTGTGTTTTTCCTTTGACTTGTCCTCACACTGACCCCACTGCTACCCCAGCTTGTTATCTATACAGTTCCACTATTGATGTTCATTACCCCAGGAAAAGATGTCCTGATTTGCCACAAACCTCTCTTTCCCCCTATATGCTAGTTTCTCTGTTAGGGGACTTGGCAGGTACCAAACACTCAAGATATTTTAATTCCACTGCAGATAGTCTCCCACAGAGGAAGATATGCCATTTTTAAAGATACAAGAACCTGCTTTATTCTGTCCCTGCAAATAACACGTTTCATCTTGGAAAACCATATAAACCTTCCAGTCATGCCTGCCACTTGAAATATGGCTAGCTATGCCAGTGGTTCTCAACGGGAGCTCATTTTGTTCCTTAAAAGACATACAGTAAGGTCTGGAAACATTTTTGTCTCCTATCTTATGAGAAAAGGGTTTTGTGGTCAAGTAGGTCTGAAAAATGGTGGATAATTAAAGAGAGATTACTCAGAGCTGAGAATGTACTGTTGAGCTTTATGCATAATATGAGAAGTATGTGGTTGTAGAACTGCGAAATTATTTGATTACAGAAACCTTCTTTCAGCAGAAAACCTCTTATCATCTCAGTGTATTTGGGTTCCCTGCAAGTTTTTAAAAATATTGTTATGGCTGATATTTCACAATCATTGTAATCAAGTGTAGATTTAAAGCACACATATTGCTGAGTGACTTGGGTAGATGACATTCCTGATATTTATTTCCCTTGTATCTGTTATGGGCATAGTGCACAGAATTATCCTGAGAATCCCATGAAAAAATTAAATATTATATGTATTTAAGTAAAATATTAAATTTTTTTTTTGGTATATAGGAAACAGGGAATATACATACATTGACATAGTTTTAAAAATTTTGTTGCTAAAGTTTTGGAGACTTTTAAATAGCATTGAAGCGAGAACTCAGTAATGACTGTATCCAACTTGAATGACTCCTAACTTCTTCTTTCTGATAAATATAATGTTAAGAAACAATGATAGATTAAAGCTCAGAGGATGAATATTTCCTATCATTATGTGTACTGGATACTTTAGAGCAGAGTTCTGGAAACAGATTGATTTGGGGCAAATGACTTAGGTTGAGAGATCTTATTTATCTCTCCATGTATTGTTGAATGTCATGCACATACCTCAGAGGAATCTTGAGGCTGCCCAATGCAGATACAGGAAAGAGAAAGAGAAGAGACAAAGTCAGGAAGGTTGATGGATAGATATAGGGAGGTAACAACCCTAACCTGATTCCCCCCTTCCCCATAGTGCTCCAACCCAAAGAAAAACTAGTGAAACAGAGAAGGTCATAAAAGACTTCCATTTTGTCAGTGAACGAGTATATATTATTACACCAAATATCAGCTGGAGAATGACTCTAAAAGTTGGATAAATCCACCTAAAGGGGGGTGGGGTGGGGTAGGTGGTGCAAGTAAAAGCAGCCAAGCAAGCAAACAGGACTTAAGTGTCCACGATCCTGGAGAGAAGTGTAATACATTGAGGTGGGCTCCTCGTTCCACACATCTTTTCCTCTGGAGGTATTTACTGTTCCTTGAGCCACAGGACAATATATTCCTTCAAAAGTGGAGGCTCTGAGTTGTCAGCTCAGCAGCCACAAGGCTGGAGAGGCAGAATCTAGCCTTCTTATCCTCTAAGAGAATGAAGGCTTGAAGAGTCAACATCCCAGAGCAAAGTGGAGAGGTGAACCTCCATGCTTCATCATTTATACCCTCAAGCCTTTTGCTACTCCCTTAATGGCCTTGGGTAAAAGGCTAAGAAGTGGAATTGGTAGAATCTGACAGTCTACACACCCATCAGAACTCTCTGTAGCCTCACTGTGCAGAGGAGGGTGCTATTACAAATCCCAGGATGTCAGTTAAGGCATACAAAGTAGACCAAGCTTTCACAACATGGAAATTCATCCAAAAATCATCTCAATGTCCATCTGGGTCATGATGATCTGCTCTGTAGTCTCACACTCTATCAGAGAACACTGTGGGTTAAGACACCATCCTGAGTCTCTAACTGAGTACCGCACCTCCAATATGAAGCATTCAGTAAAATTCCCAGGTGTGACAAGAGACAGGACCAAATAGCCAAATCCAATAAGAAAACAAAACAAAATAGAAGACAGTACAAAAAAGTCATCGTCAATCGAGGTATGGAAGATATTGCACATAGACTTTAAAATAACAGCAAATAATATGTTCAAGATGATTTTAAGATGGAGAATTTTATAACGTTCTAAGAAAAAGAATAGAGAAGCAAAATAAAATAAAATAAATACGAGAGAGAAAAAGAAGAAAGACCTGGTGGGTTTGCCTGTCTGATACACAGCGTTGCCGCTGACCACACCTTGGGAGGACACACATAACAGAAAGACAACAGATTGACTTTCACCTTCAAATCACAGGGTACCTGCCCCCAAAATGTCCTTTCCATCCACTGTTGGGCAGTGAAAGCTGGGAGAGGTGAGCTTGGGGTGTCAGGGAGTGTGGTTCCACACACAACATCAGTTCCTAAACTTTTGTGTTTGTTGCTGAAATCAAACCCTTTATTTTTATTTTTATCGCATTTATCAGTATTACTGGCAGGTTTCGTCCCTAAATTCTGACAAGCTCTAAATTTGAGTGTACGTGGTAACATAGGCTCCCGTGTGCCCTTCGTTCCTCTTGATGGCTAGAGCCCACTTGCCATCATTCCTTACCACTCTGCCCATGCTGTTTTTACTTCTTCCCCATGCTGCACAAATGCCCTATAGCTATCTTGTCCAACGCTCTCACTAATAGTAATACTTGAAATAATAACAATTTTATTGAGTACTTATTGGACACTGATCATGAGGCAAATGTTGTCAAATTTGTTTGTTTTTTTAATGTAGCAACCCCATTTCCTTCTCACAGCAATCTGATGAACAGATGTGTCCTCTGAGGCTTGGGGAGTTTGAGCAACTTTTCCAGGTTCCTGATACTAGGACACCTGAGAGGGAGGGATTTGAAGGCATCGCCGGCTTGTGCGGCATCCTCTCTTCTCTCCACATCATTCTGGCCTTGAGAATAAAGC
Source organism: Martes martes (assembly GCF_963455335.1). Taxonomy (NCBI): domain Eukaryota; kingdom Metazoa; phylum Chordata; class Mammalia; order Carnivora; family Mustelidae; genus Martes; species Martes martes. The sequence continues at coordinate 147,342,026 of NC_137889.1, forward strand.
AAACAGACAGACAAAATGCAGTTTTGAGACTTCTGCCTTGAGGCAGAGAAATGGGAAACATTTGAATCCAATATATGGCCTTCGGGTAGCAAAACGTCAGGCTCAAAGTAAAAGTAGACCCTATTTCATGTGTAAAGGGGTCATTTCTGTGCTTGGAAATGCAAGTGCCCCAGAAGATCAGCCAGGGGGCTGAAAGGCCCCACTGAAGGAAACACACTCCACAGGAAATCAGGAGAGAAGTAATGGCTTGCTGAACAAACGTAACACATTCAAATTCGACAAACACACACTGAGACAGTGAAGATAATTCTCTAAAATAGGTAACGTATATGATGCCAAAGAAGATTAAGGGAGTATGGCAGCTTCTATTGCTTAAAAAGATTTTTTAAACATTCAGAACAGCATGAAACTAAAAAGAGTAAAAATCACACCAGACATTATTCTAAAACATTATCTCTGTGGGACAGAGAAATTAACATTGCGAAGAGCCCTGAGTAAAATGAATTCTCTGACTATATCAACGTGGTCCCTGTTGTCTATAGGATAGATTCTTAATGTAGAAATGACTCAGAAATACACATGACCACAAAGCTAACATGAAAGACCATTTTGCAGAAAACCGAGTGGTGTTTCATTAATTGCAAAAGCTATTTTTAACAGAGTTTTATTTTTCACTTGAGAAAAATAATTGCAGTGATTGAATTTTATTTCTCTTAGCATATCATGCCAACTTTATTTTAGTGGGATTCCCAACTGTGTATGATGTTAGGGGAACAGAGTGCTCTTTCAGGTATGAAAACAGAAAGGGCATTATCCTTTTCATGGAAAGCCCTTAGCAGTCCTGCAGGGTAGGTGTCCTACCTTTATTCAATTGCCGTTCCTACCTGGATTTTGTTTCTGTAGCTAGAGGTACAGAGATGAGAGACTCAGAGGGGTGGTTAGAGAATTTTTCACTGAACTTGTCCAGTTTTGGTGCCTACTTATTGCAGAAATGTGCACAGCTAAAGTGTGATTCTGACTAGAACTCTTTGGCTAGACATTAGTTGGGTTTCCTATTTCTTGTCTTTCTGAAGCTAATGTTTACTCCTCTTAGCCTTCAAGACTCTTCCAGCTTTGAGTTAACTAATTCATAAGGATGTCAGATTTCATTTTCGTGGCTTTCATTCTCAAGTCACAAGTGATGCAAAAAGTATCTGTGGGACCAAAGTTATACTGGATGAAAATGTAAACAAAAACAATTCGGTAGCTTTTTCTCCCCTTGTTGACTTCCCAGTTTCCCAGTAAGCCTGGGACAACTATTGTTAGTATTTATATCCAATGAATATTTGCTACCTTTGCTTTGAATTTTCCAGGCTCCCTTTCAATTGTGAATTTCCTCATCATGTGCTTTGATGGAGGTGTCAATGGTTTTTGACCTGACACGGCATCACGGGAGTGGGCAGCTGACATAGATTGTCCAAAGATTATATATATGCACACTCACAAACTTTAAAAAAAACAAAACACCAAAAATTTACCCATTATTCTATTGATTGCTTCTTTCTAATAATAGATATTCTGGACATGACTCCTTATCAGTCCATATCGACTTCACTTACTCTTTTGTACAGCTGAATAATATTCTGTACATGGATGTACTTTCTGTTATTTGATTGGCTTGTTACCAATGACTATTTAGGATCTTACTAGTACTTATTACTACAACAATGCTAAATCTTTTGTGGGGCATGTCAGAATAAAACTAAGAGAAAATTCTAAAAGTTGGACTTTCTGGGGAAAAAAAATTAAATAGAGTTTAAATTTGATAAAAATTTTTGAAAAAAAAAAGCCTTTAATAACTTTTCAAAGATATTACCAAAATATAGAATGACCCTAATAGGCACATCTGCTGAAAGTGTATGAAAATACCTGGTGCCTTTCATCATCACCAGCAATATGTGTTATTAAAACTGTTATCTGTAAGTCTGTGAATATCACCATTATTTTAGTTTTCCTTACTTTTGTTTTATGCTTATTTAAAGAAGAGATCAGAAAAAATTTATGTATGTATACTTTTTTTTTTTTCCTTATTGCCTGGCCTTTGTTTTATACATCTTTCTATCACTGTTTCAATAATTGACATGCAAGTTCTTTATTTGGTAAGGAAATCATTCCAATGCATGTTCTAGGTTCAGCAAAAGTAAATTTTCAATTTTTTTTTTTTTTTTATAATTTGACGTTATTTTCGTAATTCAATTTTTTTGTATAGAGTAATTTATTTAAACAGTTTTAACATATTAAGACAACTGCTTTGTAATTTCTGGATTTTATGACTAGTATCTAAGCTTTCTATAGTTTTACAAGTTTTCTTCTGTTACTAGTATTTTATTTTATTTCATTTCTTTATTTTTGTAAAGATTTTATTTATTTATTTTATATAGAGAGAGAGAGAGCACAAGCAGGGGGAGAAGCAGAGGGAGAGGGAGAGGGAGAAGCAGAATCCCCACTGAGAAGGGAGCCTGACATGGGGCTCGATCCTAGGATCCTGGGTTCAGCACCTGAGCCAAAGGCAGACGCTTAACTGACTGAGCCACCCAGATGCCCCTGTTGTTAATATTTTATTTTATTTTGTTATTTTATTTTATTTTTTAAAAGATTTTATTTATTTGAGACATGCTGAGAGAGAGAGAGAGAGAGCACACTTGGGGAGGAAGACAGAGGGAGAAGGAGAAGCAGACACTGCTGAGCAGAGATCACAACATGGGGTTTGATCTTAGGACCCTGAGATGATGACGCTTAACCAGCTGAACCATTCAGATGCCTCTGTTACTAGTTTTTTTTTTTTTTTTTTTTTTAATTTGACAGAGAGAGACACAGCGAGAGAGGGAACATAAGCAGGGGGAGTAGAGAGGGAGAAGCAGGCTTCTTGCTGAGCAGAGAGCCTGATGCAGAACTCGAATCCAGGACCCTGGGATCATGACCTGAGCTAGAGGCAGACAGACGCTTAATGGCTGAGCCACCCAGGTGCCCCTGTTACTAGTATTTTAAATGGGAACTCAACCAACTGATTTATTGAATACTGCATCTTTTCCCTATTTAGTAACGATTCTACTTTTATCTTATAATAAATATGCAGATTTTATGGTACATATTTGGACCTCTTTTTTTTTTTTTTACATGAACTTTTTCAATTTGCACTCAAGTACCATTTTACTTTATTATATGATGTTTCACTATGTGTTAGAGCTACATTCTGATTAAACTTTGTTGTTTTTTTTTTTTTTCTGTAACACTTTCAATTATATTGGCTCTATTTCTTCAGAAATTTGATACATTAGTTTATTGTACTGCCTGGATTTAGTTCTTTCTTTAGACTCTCGTTTTTTGAAGAACATTCCAATTTATTCAATGGTAATCAGTCTGCTTAGATTTTCTTTTTCCTTATAGGAATCTTATAATTTATATTTCTTAGGAAAATAATCTCTTTACTCATGTTTTCTCCTTAATTTGCATAGATTTGATTAAACTAGTCACATACTTTCTTCTATAGCTGTGTTTATATCTCTAATTTTGTTTCTTTTTCTTTTTTTTTTAAAGATTTTATTTGTTTATTTGATGGACAGAGATCACAAGTAGGCAGAGAGGCAGACAGAGAAAGAGGGGAAGGTAAGCAGACTTCCGGCTGAGCAGAGAGCCCAATGCGGGGCTTGATCCCAGGACCCTGGGACCAAGACCTAAGCCGAAGGCAGAGGCTAACCCACTGAGCCACCCAGGTGCCCCTCTAATTTTGTTTCTAATATTGCATATCTAGAACTTATTCTCTTAATTAGCTTACTCTATGTGCCCCCAAGGAAGTCCTCTACCTACTCTACTGGCCTGACTGCCATATGCTAGATATTCATTTCTTTAGCTAATGATTTTATCTATTTATTTTTATCTATTTCTTTAGCCTGCTTTCTATCTGCTTTATTAGCCAGAAATACTAAAGAATGATCATCTTTTGAGACTGGCTCTAAAGCAATGACTGAGTGTCATTGGTGCATAAATGCCCCAGCTCCTTTTTGCCCCTTGGACACAGAGGGCCACCAGTCACTGTTGTGTTCCCTACACTGGCTTCCAAAGTTGGAGAAGTTGGGGAAGCTCCAGCTGCCCACTTTAGTGGTTCTTTTTCTTCCTTTGGTTCACCATCTGACTCTCCTACCAGGGTTTTCTTTACCTTACAACTAACCTAAAAGCATTTGATTCTCTGTCTCAGCGTTTGTTAGACTCTTTAATAACAGTAGTTAACACTGCCAGCAAGGAGATTTTAGGGGCACAAACAGCATCCAATACAGTCATGACCCTTACTATAATGTCTTCGACTCCTCTGCTTTTCTTTATAATTTTATCGCATATGTTTATACTCCCAAACAATACATTTATTATTTAATGTTTTTGAACTTCATAGAGATGAAATTATACATTCTGTGTTCTATTATATCCAGCTTCATTGTGAACATTGTGCTTTTGAGAATTACCAGTGCCATTGTATGTATTATTTTTATTTTCACAGAAAATTACCTTGAATGAATATAGCACATGTATTTTTCCATTGATGGGCCTCTAGGTAGTTTCCACTTTATTGATCGATTCACTTTATACCCATTGTCAAACTGTCTTCCTAGAAATATCTCATAAGTGTTTCACTAACTTTCTAATAAATATTTTATTATATCAATGTCCAAGTGTTTATCTAATGTATTAAACCGGTCAGTGAATGCTGGGTTATGCTGCAATAATAAATACCACCCAAATCTCAATAGCTTAAATCAAAGAGTCTTTTGATTCCCTTTAGTTCTAGCACTATATATCTGTCCCAGATGGCTGTGACTGTTCCAGATCTTCTTCATTCCAGGACCAAGACAGGTAGAGTAGCACCTGGTTAAAAACATTGCCACTCTCTTAGCAGAGGGGAAAAAAATCTGCATGTTGGTATTTAAAGCTTCTATTTGGAAATGACACATGGCCATTCAGCTCATATTCTGTTGGCCAAAGTTAATCATTTGGTGAAGCCAGCATCAAAACACCAGAATGTTAACACCCTTCACGGGGGGCATTTTAATTTGCATTTGTCTGATTAATAAAAGACTGAAGAGTGTTCCAAGTGTTCATTACACTTTTAGTTTCCTTTTTCCTGATATCCTTGTATCTTGCTTTGCTCATTTTTCTCTTTGATTCTGTTGTTGTTTTAATATGATTATTACTTTTCAATTTTATTTAAATTCAAGTTCGTTAACATATAGTGCAGTATTGCTTTCGGGAATAGAATTTAGTGATTCATCACTTAACATATGACATCCGGTGCTCATTCCAACAATTGCCCTTTAATGCCCATCATCCATTTGACCTATCCCCCTACCCACCTCCCTTCCAGCAACACTCAGTTTGTTCTCTTAACTATAGAGTCTCTCATGGTTTGCCTCCCTCTCTGTTTTTTTTTTTTTTTTTAAGATTTTATTTATTTATTTGACAGACAGAGATCACAAGTAGGCGGAGGGGCAGGCAGAGAGAAAGGAAGAAGCAGGCTCCCTTCTGAGCAGAGAGCTGGATGCGGGGCTCAATCCCAGGATCCTGGAATCATGACTTGGGCGGAAGGCAGAGCTTTAACCTATTGAGCCACACAGGCACCTCTCCCTCTCTGTTTTTTTCTTATTTTATGTTTCTTTCCCTTCCCCGATGTTCATCCGTTTTATTTCTTAAATTCTATTAATATTATTGATTTATAGAAATTGACAATTCTTGTTCTCAACTGAGAGTTGTATGTGATACAAATTTGTCTCCGAGAGTGTAGTTTATATCTTCTTTTGTTAATAGTATTGCTAGATACTATAAACAGCAATTCTTTATTTCATGTGGTTTAATTCATCAAAAGTTTTCAGTACTTGTGCTTCATGCATTTTGCTTAAAAAAGTATTACCTTCCTCCAAAATTGATAGTATGATGGGCTGATTATATTCCCTGATGGATCATCCCACCACAAAGCAGATCATATCTGCATCAAACATACATTGCAATGCATTGCTTGCTGAATTCAATTCTGGGCCAGCCAGCAAGATGGGAGAGCTGAGGCTGGGACACTTTTCTTATGCTAGTGAAGATTAGCACCCAGCCTGTTCCCTGTATTAAAGGCAGGGAGAGTAGAAGTGGGAAGGCAGAGTAACTCTCCAAGGAATGGGCAAAGGATGAGAATCAGATCTTCACAGCACAGCACAAAGTCACAGATTGGTTGAGCCTCTCGACATTGACAGAGCAAACCAAAACTCTAAAGAAAAGCATTCTAGATTTCAGCACATAAAATTTCCATGGATTAACACCAAGTAGCTATGAGTTTACCATGACAGATCATCAGAGTTCACAATTTAGGAATCAGCTTTTAATTCATAAATAAGAGATAGTAAAATAATAAGCAGCAGATGTAGTTTCCTTGGGACTTTAGCCATTAGAGTTGACAGATTTAAATAGAGAATGATCACGCATGAAGTAGTAAGTAAATAAAATATCTATCTAGCTAAACTGTTAGAGGATAGAGCTGGCTGTAAATTGCATTGTTATGCACTTAAAAATTATTAATTCGGTTCTCATTTTTCAGGCATGTAGTTAGAGAAATAATAAACTGGTGGAAGCAAGACTTTGCTAACTCAAAAGGCCAATCCTAGGCACTCATGAACTTAATATAAGAATGGATGCACTTCTCTGAGAATTTGTGCTCAAAATAAATATAAAACTTCTCATGGGAAACCACATGGTGTCCTGATACCAGGTTATATGTAGCTGTGATTGGAGCAATGGCCTAAGGTAGGCAGTTCCAAACCACAGCCTGTTCAAGTATTTGAGTATGACCCTTTCTTGCTTTACACAGGAATAGAAACAAATGAACCTGTCAAGGTAAGGTAATTGTACACATTTAATAGAAAAGTGTGTTGAAATCAATCATTTTCTTTAATGTGACAGTGTAGTCTAATAGTCCGGTATCAAATTTCCTGCTTCCTCATATTTTTTTTTTTCTTTTGACTGATTTTAAGCTTTTAGACTGAAATATTATGATAATAAAGGAGACATTTGCTAACCTTTAGAACATTATCTCTGCTAGAAATGATGCTGATATAATGACAAGCTGGTGGATTGGGACAAGGGAAGGGCTAAGAGATGAGGGACTAATGTGAATGCTCCCTTAGGAAGTCTGAAATATCAAAGGAAACTCCCACAGTCCTGTGGTCATGAGGAACTGCAAGGTTCCTTGGAAGATACAGTAGAACATGATTAGGGCATGAAAGTACCAAAGAGCATCCCTTGTCTCTTGGTGAAATGGATACCTAAGTGGCCAGAGCCCTCGGTTCTCAGTCAAGATACTTAACTTCTGTGACAATGTATTCAATTGTAAGGGGAGCAGGGTTTTTATTTGTTTGTTCATTGTTTACTTATTTTTTTTAAAGATTTTATGTATTTATTTGACAGACAGAGATCACAAGTAGGCAGAGAGGCAGGCAGAGAGAGAGGAGGAAGCAGACTCTCTGCTGAGCAGAGAGCCTGATGCGGGGCTGGATCCCAGGACGCTGAGATCATGACCTGAGCCAAAGGCAGAGGCTTTCACCCACTGAGCCACCCAGGCACCCCATCGTTGTTTATTTTTTAAATAATAAGATCTACAAGCTCCTCATATATATATATATGTATATATACATATACATATATATATTTTTTTTTAAGAAATATTTTATTTGAAAATTTATTTCCTTCATAACCCCAAAACCATCAGGCCGTCCCTGGGACACTATTAAAAAGCTATTAAGTTTAGGTGAATGGGAAAACAAGCCCAAGGAAGCAGGCCATGGAGATGAGAGGTTAGCAAAATTGAGTGATGGCTCCTCCTGCTGGAAGCCCTAAGAAAGACAGCTTTGAGAGCCAAGGATAGAAAGGCGGGGGGAGGGGTGAGTCCAGAGAAAGGGAGAGGGTTGGAGGGCTGGAGAGAGACTGAAGGAGAGATAAAGTGGTAAAGACGAGGTTAAAATGTGACCAGATTTGGTGTTCCAACTGAAACCGGAACACAGAGGTGCACTTAATCCCATTCAGTCCCTGAGAAAGCATGACATACCTGCTGAGCTGTGGAATAACAAACAGATGGAAATCAGAAAGCAGCTCTGCCATACACAGGCTGGGAAACCTTGGGAAATCAGGCAACTTCTGCCGAAAAGGAATGGCGGTTACTAGTATATTGGTAAAGGGATGCCCTCAGAAAACCAGATTACTTGTGTTCAAACCCTGATTTCATATATTCTCCAGATTCTCATATGTAAACCAGGAATAACAATAGTACCTACCTCACTAGGTTGTAGGACAGTTAAATCCATCCATTAAAGGCTTTAAATGGTGCCTAAGATATAGTAAACATTCAATAAATATTAACTATATTATTTGCTTTAGATTCTCTAAGCATAAATTTCTTATGAATAGCAATGATTGCTTTGCCCAACTTAAAAGGTAGGTCATAAAATCAAATGATATGATGGATTATGAAAGAGCTGTGCAGACTCTGAGAATTATAATTTACTGGGATGCAAACACTTTTGTTTATTCAGCAAAATCGATTCTGTACTAATAAATAGTAAAGTAGGGCCTGGAATCCAAGTACTACCAGTTTCTTTCTCCCCCATTAAATAAGTTAAATTTTATTTTAGTAAAACACCCTGTGCTTAAAATTATCAATCCCAATTTTGTGAAATTGGCCCAACAATGTTTCCATTGTTGGCACTTTTTCCAGAGTTAAAGCTACGTAGAAAATCCTTCAGGCTATTTGGGAAGCTCTGTTTCTGATTAAGAGGAAAGTTTTGATGATTGTTCTTTTTGTGAAAACATCAAGTTGCTCCTTAAAGTATCTTGGTCACTATTGTGAGGGGAAGATACGTGTTGGAATTCATGATAATTGCTAACATAAAGCAGGTACATATACTGTGACAGGTGCCGTGCTCATCATTTCACATTTCTTTAGGTCATCTCTTTCTCACAGATCCATAAATTTTACCCAGTACACAGATGAGGAAACAGTTTGTGAATCTTTAAGTAATTGGCCCCAAATCACAGACCTCTGGGCAGGGACTGAAGTCCAGTTTTCTCTGGATCAAACAGAATTTCATGACGCCTCCAGCAGCGGTGTTTCCTGTGACCTCTTTGTCCAATTTTTCTAGTCCTTTGCTCTTAGAAACATAGAACACAACATTTAATTGTTTGTGCCTTAGTTATCTTCTTTGTATACTAGAAATCACAATAGTACCAACCTGAAATGTTTCACCAATTAAATTAATATATGTAAAGTGATTTGAAGGAAGCAAGGCATTCAGTAAATTCTTACCATGTTTTTTTTTTCCTTCTTTTTATTTTTAAACAAACTTGCCAGTCTATGAAATTACAAGAACAGAGCAAGAACTTTTGTTTTCTGAACTATCTGTAAACATACTGCTGGTATGCCCATCATCCTCACTTTGTTGTATATTTCTTGCAAGCTAACAGAGTATTCCTGGGTAAACTGAGATGATAATGAAGATCAGGAAATTAACATTGACACATTACCACCAAATCATCCTAGGACCCCATTCAAGATTTGCCAATTAAGCCATCCTTTCTAGCAATAGGAGGCAGATCAGGTTTATTCATTGCATTTGATGGTTAGTTCTCTTTTAGTTTCCTTCAACATGAAGCAATTTCTCAGCTTTTGTTGGCTTTCCTGACCTTGGCATCTCCAAAGACTAGAAGTCAGTTTTGTGAGGTTTTCTTGTTGTTGTTTGTCTTTTTTTTTAGAGGAACCCCTACTTGCGTTTACCTGCATCTTTAATCAGAGTATTATGAGTGGAATGCCATGTTCTCATTGCAATCTGTTAGGTGGTGCATAGTTTCTATTTGAACCATTACTGGTGATGTTCAGTTTGACCATTTGATTAATGTGGTTTCTGCCCAGTTTCTCTGCTGGAAAGTTACTGTTTTATTTCCCTTGAATTGATAAGTTTTTTGTGAGGAAGTACTTGAAGGCAATGTAAATATTACATCCTCAATTCATTCATTTACTAATTACATTATGGAAAGATGAATCAGTCATACTTTAATTGATTATCCTCTGTACTAATGGATGATGTTCAAAGTTTCCCAGATTTGGTGAGTGGGAGTCTCTTTAAGCTGTATTTTGTGTCCTTTTGACAGGGACCTTTATCATTTATTTGAGTAAATTCTTATGTTTTGGCACAACTAGATATTCTGCTTTTTCTTATGTTTTGGCATAACTAGATATTATGCTTTTTCTGACTCAGCCCTAAAATTGGCCATTTTGCTAAGAAGCCTTGGTTTCCTTCAGGGGAGAATTGTGTCTGGAAATGAAGCTCTGGACACAAGATGTGCTCACTGCTGTGGGGCTGTTGCTGTCTCAAGCATTCTTGGTGGACAGATCTAGGGAATACATGTGCGTATGTGTGTGTGTGTGTGTGTGTGTGTGTGTGTGTGTATTTATATATTCATCCATTTATATATCTGTCTTAAAAGGTCACACCAGTACCACCAATTCCATTCCAACACCTTAGAATTCATACCCATGTACTTTCTCTGTATGTAACACTTTTCTCCAATGGTGAGAAATCTGAGTCTCATTTTTTTAATTATACTTAATTAATTAATTTCCCCAAACCCCTGTCACCTACAATTACCCCTTGCAAACACTCTTTTTTTTGGTCTTACATTATCTTTTATTTATTTATTTTATTAACATATAATGTATTATTTGTTTCAGGGATACAAATCTGTGAATTATCAGTCTTACACAATTCACAGTCCTCACCATAGCACATACCCTCCTCAATGTCCATCACCCAGCCACCCCATCCCTCCCACCCTCTCCTCTCCAGCAGCCCTCAGTTTGTTTTCTGAGATTAGGAGTCTTTTACGGGCAAACACTCTTTTTGTCCAGGAATAGTCTTCAACACTTTACGGAGGGAAGTCCCTTAAACTATGCCTTCCTCATCATCCCATCTGGGGCTCCAACATCCTAGGCACCCATCCTCCGAATGTACAGAAACACCTTTCACCTTTCTGGAATTTTCACATACTATTCTGGCCATGCCATGATCATGATGGCACTCTCACCTCACAAGGACATGCTATTTACTCCACTAGAAACCTAAAACCATAGCCAGCAAGTTCATTGTACTTGGTCTCTGACACTCATCATTGGGTCCTCATCACTACTCCATGGATGTCCAAGCCCTGACAGATAGCCCTGGACCTCATTCCCCCCACTGCCACTGCCATGCACACAGATGCCCATTTGCTTAGTCATATTTAATCGAACTGAAATGACCCAGAGCAGGGATAGGGAAGGTAAGAGGAAGGAGAAGGAACAGGACAAGAAAGAAGAGAAAAAGAAGGAAGAACTACATGCTAGTTTAAAATTTGTGTTATTATTTTTAATAACCTAATGTTCTCTTTCGTGATATAAAAATCCAATCTTAGAAAACAATCTGTTATTTGTCATCATGTCTCGATGTGAAATTAAGTCACAGAGTTTACCTCATTTTCTGCTCAGAATAACATTATGAGGTAGGTTTTATTTGAAAAAAATGTAGAAATGGATGTTTAAAAGGCCTAACTATTTTGCCAGTGTCATATGGCTACGGAGCCACCCTGTGATACTGTGAGCCTTCAGTCTCACTGAGACAATGAAAGACAGCCTCCCCTGCAAAAAACAAACAAACAAACAACAACAAAAACAAGCGTTGGCACCAGTCTGTAAGGGTCAGGAACAGAGACAGTGCTGTTACTGCAGTAGGAATTCCCCCATCACTGAAAGCATAATTGGAACCAGCATTTGTTTCCAAAACAGTGAGAAACAGACCCCACTCCTTTTAATGGCCTGGCTCTTTGAAGCAGAAAAATGACATGCTTCCTTGCACCTCCCTGAATTCAAAACCGTGACTGAGAAGGAGAGCTGAGATGTGCATGAACTGTAACTTGGGAAACTGCATCTCAGACAAGTGTCTCAGCCACGTAATTCTGTGATCTTGGAAGAATAGGCAACTGTGACCTGAATCTTGTGAACAGTAAATACAAATATGTATAAAGACGAGAAGGGAGTCAAGAAACTACAACTTTAATTATTAAAGTAAATTATGTCAATGAATACTGTCTCTTTAAACTGGGTAATAGATCCATGTCCTATAGTCTAGCAAGCTGATTAAGCACATGGGCTTGGGAGTCAGGATTGAATACAAACCTGGGTTTCATGATCTAATATCTTCATGATATTGGGCTCATTCTAGAACCGATCCCAGCCCCATTCTTCCATGTAGAAATCAGAGTTAATAGTCATTTCTAAATCGCAGGGTTTGCAGAAGAGTAAAATGTGCTTGATACATTATAAACTCACAGATTATAAGAAACAATATCACTTATTTTTATTATATTTTAAGTAAAATTTGTCACCTTTAATCTACTTTTTTTAAATTAGACAATCTACTGATTTACTGATTCCACAGTGACCAGATTAGAAAATCCTGGAAAGTCATCACTTTGTTTCTGTCCATGACTGTGAATCTTCATAAACCCATGTAAAGCCACGCCATGTTTGAAGTTCTCGATTATATTGGGGTGCCTGGATGACTCAGTGGGTTAGGGCCTCTGCCTTCGGCTCAGGTCATGATCTTAGGGTCCTGGGATCGAGCCCCGCGTCGGGCTCTCTGCTCAGCGGGGAGCCTGCTTCTCTTCCTCTCTCTCTCTGCCTGCCTCTCTGCCTACTTGTGATCTCTGTTAAATAAATAAAATCTTAAAAAAGAAAAAAAAAGAAAAAAAATGAAGTTCTCGATTATAAAGAAAAATCATGATAAAGGCTAAAAACAGACACGGGGATCAACTTGGATTGTATAAAAAGCCCATTGGTGCCTCCCCCAGAGAAACTGACTGTTCTCTGAGTTATCCTTCACTCTACAACCCTCTACCCTTGAAACAAAACAATCCATAAACACATAAACAACGAGGTTAGGACCATGCCTAAGAGATTCAATGCTTCATTTTCTTCAAACCCTACATAAAGGGTATGGATTTTGCAAAAAAGATTGTGTGTGGACTGTTAAAGTAGCCTGTAAGCTTTGGATTAGTAAAAAAGCATACTCTGAGGGAAGGAAGAAAAAAAATAGAGAGAGAGAGAGAGAAAGAGAGAGAAAGAACTTGAATGCTATGAGCTGACTTTTTGGAAACCACACCAAAGCTGTATCAAAAGAGAGTGCATTCTTGATGAATATAGCACAGCATTTCAAAGTGAACATTCAAATGGAATTGAAACTCATGTTTTTGAGAGCTCTCTGCTGTGCTTTTAGAAAAACAAATCATATATTTATTGATTTGCCATGTACTTTCAATAAACAACTAACATTTATTGAAAATCTGCTACATCTTTAGGAGCCTGAGTGGGCGGTGACAATATTAAAGAAATACTATATGATATCATTCATATGTGAAACCTTGAAAAGTCAAACTCATAGAAACAAAGATAAAAATTTTTATCAGGGGCTGGGTTGTGAGGGAATAGGAGATGTTTAAGGGTATATACCAGCAATGAGTAGTAAGTCCTAGAGATCTAATGCGCAGGAGAGTGAATATAGAAACTATATTGTATTATAATCATCAAACTTGCTGAGAGACAAGATCATAATTATTCCAAAACATGATAATTATGTGATGTGATAAAGGTTCTACCCCTACAACGACAATTATATTACCGTATATAAATGTAGCAAATCAACATGTTGTACCTCTTAAATTAACGCAGTGTTATGTCAGATATACTTCAGAAAAAAATGAAGATAGATCATTCTGAGAGTCAGACTTGAAGGATGGAGCAGGAAGTGATAAACACATGAGAAATGATGACAATGACAAAGCCACATTAGTAAATACTATGATTTGGAGTAGGTACTATACTAGTCCTTGAACTCAAAACTATGATAAGAGTTGGTGTTTTGATCTCATTAAGCCTTCCGCTGTCATCTTTTTGGCTCAGTAGTTGGCACTGCCATACACCTAGTTATTCAAACAAAAAACCTGGGTGCCATTCTTAACACCCACCTCCTTTTCAGTGATCCCAAACCATCCATCATCAAGTCTTATTAAAAATAACTCTTAGATATTTTTTTTGTTAATAAAATTCTCCTTTTTTTAATAGTCACTGTCTTACTTATGGTTGCCACTAATCCTCACAATAATATTGTCACTGATTTCTGGTTTACATGGTCTCATTTCTTTGCCTCTCCCCCTGTCCACACCTTTGTCATGGTCTTATGATGAGCTGAACTTATTTCTTCCTCCCCCTTGGCATTGTGTTTGTCCATGGAACTTGCTTTCACTTATGCAATACAAGAAGAAGTACCCTTAAGAGACCACTTCTGTGATGATGGGAATCATCATTATCTATGCTTTCTGTGATGATGGAAATATAACTTTCTGTGATGATGGAAATCATCATTAGCTATGCTGTCAAATACAGTATTCGTGACATGATAACTGAGCACTTGAAATGTGTGCATTACAGATAAAGAATGATTTTTTTTAAAAGATTTTTTATTTTATTTATTTGATAGACAGAGATCACAAGTAGGCAGAGAGGCAGGCAGAGAGAGAGGGAGGAAGCAGGCTCCCTGCTGAGCAGAGAGTCCGACCCGGGACTCGATCCCAGGACTCTGGGATCATGACCTGAGCCGAAGGCAGAGGCTTAACCCACTGAGCCACCCAGGCGCCCAAGAATGATATTTTTTAAAATTTTATGTCATTCTAATTAGTTAAAACAAATTTAACTACACAAGTAGTGAGTGGCTACTATATTAGTGCAATCTTGAGAAATCTCATGAATTTCTGCTTGCTCTGTAGCATTTCTGCTATCTCAATGACATACACATGCTCAGCTTGCCTGCTGGTCTAAAGAAAATGAGAGACACAGGGAGCAGGGTAACTCCTGCTAAGCCCAGGCTGGATCAACTGTCCTCCAATAGATCTCAACCTACTTTAAAAAGAATGTATTATTATTTTAAGCCAGTAAGTTTGGGGTGATTTTTTATGCAGCAAATCTAACTGGTACACTTGACCTAGTTTGTTGCTTATTCCTCCCCTCTTCCACACCCTGGAAACAATATGGGTTTTGTTTTGTTTCATTTTTTAGTAACATGTAGTCTTAAAACTCTACTACTGAATATCCTTCAAGGGCTTCCCACCACCCTCATAATAAAATGTAAACTTTTTAAGGTTCTTGATTATCCTTCCTCTATTTCCTTCAGCAGTTACATAGTTAACCCTTCATCTTAAAAGGGACCCCAATCCCTATTACTTTTTACACACTAATTTTAGCCCACTGAACTGTACTCACTTAACTCACTCTCAGCTTGAATCTATTTTTTTTTAAATTTAAATTCAATTAATTAACATATAGTGTATTATTAGTTTCAGGGATAGAGTTCAGTGATTCATCAGTTACCTATAACACCCAGTGCTCATGCGCCCTCCTTAATGCCCATCACTCAGTTATCCCATTCCCCCACGCACCCCACTCCAGTAACCCTCAGTTTTTTTTTTTTTTTTCCTATAGTTAAGAATCTCATATGGTTTATCTCCCTCTCTGATTTCACCTTGTTTTATTTTTCCCTCCCTTCTCCTATGACCCTCTGTTTTGTTTCTTGAATTCCACATATGAGTGAAATCATATGATAATTTTCTTTCTCTGATTGACTTATTGAATCTATCTTTGGGAAACTTTGACTCACCACCCCCCTTTGGTATACAGCTTCCCCTCTTTCTGCTCCTAGGACACCATGGATTCACCCCTTCAGAAACATTCATCATCTGTATTACAGTATATGCATTTTATTTGTTTCTCTTTTCCAATATGTAATTAATTTCTATGGGGAACAGGAGAACCATGATGGCAATAATTCCTATTCTAGAAGAGTACCTCGGACATAGTAAGTGTGTAATAAATTAACTTTGAATAAAAGAACTACCATGTGAGTATTAGAAGTATGGTTAGAATCCTAGTAATTAAAACTTTAAATTTAATATCCCTCCTAAATTGCAGTTGCCTCGATCAAGCCAGAATCAAGGGCAAGGTTGCAAGAAGAAACATAGAGTTTTAAAATATCATGTGATGTTATATAAATGCAAGGCTACATTTATTATTAAGCTTGGATGACACACAGTGTGTCTGACATAGACTAACTCGACGGGGGTGGAAGGAATTTGGGTTTGGGAATCAAAGTGACTGGGATTTGCTCTGTTACTCACTAATCATGTGGCCTTCTATTTTAAAATTATTTTGAGCTATATTTTTAAAATTAATTTGACCTTGGTTTCTTCATCTGAAACTTGGACTTATAATTTCTCCCTCAGAGCACCAATGTGAGGAAAAATGGAAAATATACAATAAATTCCTTGGCTCAGTGCATGACAAATAGCAGGTGATCAAGATATGTGTGTTTGCTGACTTTCTTCTTGGCAGTGATAAAGAGAATTTGGGGTTTCTGTCTATCTTATGTGTGTGCTTTTCCCCTCCTGAAATCACCAGTTGCTTGCTTCTGCTTAATTTTGTATTTTCATTCAGAGCCAACATTAAATATTTGGCCACAAATATTTGCACCTGCTAATAAATTAAAGACCATTTTTGGAAGATGCAAAGTTCTCTGTGAAATGTCCTGCCTATTTTGCATTCAGTGATTTTCAATCTCCCATTCTCTCCCTTAACAGTGACATTCCGCACACTCCTCTTCTGCCCATAGGATTCTCAAGTAGAATGTATGGTTTTGGCCTTCAGTGCATACGGAATTCTAGCTTTATAATATAAAGATCATTGTTTTTATTGTTTTCAGTTACAGCATATTTAGTAGTGTTAGTATTTTTTAAAAATGGTAAGATTTGAAGTCAAAACACCAGGGCATGATTTCTGGCTCTACTACATTATCCATTGGGTTAATTTCTAATGCTCAACTTTTGTGCTTCTGTTTTCCCATCTGCTACAATGAGAATGATAATGTCTAACTTACAGGTTGTTCTCATAACTAAATGAGAGGACATTCATATGTTTGACCATAAATATGAGTAGAATCTTAATTTTAGTGTGTTTATGGTGGAGAGTGCACTGCGTACTACCTGCAGATCTGATTCCATCCTGCACTCCATGAAAACACCTGAGTTTTTACATGTTGGAAAGATGTGAATCATCAGTGGTCCCCATTGTACACGTTCCATGAATCTAGAAGTCTGGCTTAAATCTTACAACCTATAGGGAGATGGATAACATCCAAGAAATGACCAGAGGTGAAAATTTTATTCTCCTTCATCTCTAACTATCATGTGGATTACATAATCATACATTTATGTATTTACAAGTATTGATTCAAATACATGCAACAAATGTCCATACCTTCTTTCTCACTCATGCACTGATACATCCAGATTTTACTACTTCTTAGAACAATATGCTTGAAAGTACATGGACAGCTTTGGGGGTGCCTCTAAATTTTAACTCTCTCTGGCATCACATAGCAGACATCTCACTAAAAATGAGATTCTCCTGAACTAGCTTTCACTCAGGACCCCTTGCCCTATAGCTATTCTCCACTGTACCTGAGTTGCCCTGGGTCCTTACATATAATGATGTCCATGATCCTTTTCCAATTTTTAATCTTGTCTCTTTTCTACTTTGACATAAGCTCCTCAGTAACAAAATTGGAAAGAATTTGGGAAGAAAGAATATTGGGATAAATGTTTTGCATCTAAATTTTTACTAGTTTTTCATCATGTAAATTCATTCACTAATAAGGAACATAAAACTAAAAACACAAACAACTGGACCTGGCCTTGATTCTTCCCTTAAGTAACTGTTGGGCCCTGCATAAGCCGTGCCAGCTCACTAACAGTTCATAATGAAGCTTACTAGATCACTCTCACCACTTTTTCCACATTCAACTATGATTAATTGGTTATAGTATGCATGTATTTTGTAATACAGATTTTTAAAAAATACAAGTTTAATAGACAAAATGTCTTTTATAACAAACTCTATACTATTAATTTACATGTAATTATTACCAATAATTAGCTAATTATAAAATGTAATTAATTTAGATCTTGAATAAGAGAGCAAATATAAGGCCCTGTTATGAAAGCTTACTTCTCCTGCATTACCCTCTTCCTCCCCACCTCCATTCTTTCTTTCTTCCCCAAACACTTCAGCAAACAGATTTGTGTTATAAGGCAGGGTAAATTTATTGGTTCTGGGATTAAAAGTAAGTTGCCAAAAAGAAATAAACCATTTGGGTTCACTACACATCTGATTTAAATAGATACTCAAACAACCGGAAAGAGAGTGAATGAGATTCACTTTAGAGGGAAACCTGCCCCAGTCTCCTATAAGCCATAATGCCTCTTTGGCAGGTCGCTTACATCCCAGCTGTCCACACTGAGCACCATATCATCCACCCTTCCACTTGAAACCAAACAGTGTTCATCCAGCAGTATTCCACCATTTGCAATCTACGACCCAGTAAGAGTTTGGGAAGAGTTGGGTGTTCTCATTTTGAGGACAAAATGTGGGTAATTTCATGACACCATCTTGCAACAGCACTTTTAAGACCACCTGATGCTCATGTGGAAGACCAGTTTGTTCATTAGGATCCCATCTGTCTGTTTCTGTGGGATCATCTTTCGTTGTTGCTGCCAGTACTCATGCATTGTAGCCAACCAGCTATCTAACAGATGACCTTTTTCTACCCCAGGTCCACTTCTGCTTAAGACTCAGAGAAGCAGCAAGAGCCTGATCTTATATTTTCTCTATTCTGTGATCCAGAGCTATGCCTCCTTTAGAGGGAGAGTTTGCCTTTGGAACTCACTACTGGAATGCTATGGAAAGCAGATTATTTTCAAACAACGGGATGAGTCTCAGTTGAAGGATACTTTATACAGTAAATATCATCCTTGATAGAGTCCACAAGAGTCAAGCAATATTATCACCCAACATGAACTTTGAATTTGTTAGGCCATGTTTTTTTGTTGATTTTGTTCCTTCTCCTCAGAATGACCTCCTTCCCTTCTTCTAACACTTTTATTCTGAAACAGTATGTTTTAACATTATGTCCCAATAGACTAAGTTCCACAAGGAGCAGGAAAACAAATCTTCTCAATCCCTTATTGTGCTCCCAGCTTATAGCATGTTGCTTGGTGCATTCCAAAAGCCCAATGAACCGAAGATACATTGAAATTAACAGAAATGAAGATGCACTTGCTTGGCTCACACATTAGCCTTTCCTTTCAGACTCTGGAAACTGTAGCCCTGTCTGAAAGCTTTGGCCCATCATATCCATAGCGCATCTTCTAAGCTTAGCATAATGTCTGTCCCAAATAGGGTTTTGATGCATAGTTTATGAATGAATGAAAGAAAGAATGAATGAATGTATCCACACATGAAGAAAATCTGTATTTACTTTGAAAGCTAAAAATGCACAAAGAGTAGAAACTTATAAGTAACAGCTACCCCGCAAGTCATTTCTTCCAGTGCCATTTGAGTTCTAATAAAGATGAGCTTTGGGACATCAGTCAAAAGACCTAGTAAGTGAGACTTGTTGCAGGCAGCCTTCTATTAGGCAGCTCATTTTGCTTTCCTTGACAGCCACCCCCCTGTGAAGAGAGTACTCTATACTCGTTAAAGATATTAATATTTCTTTGAAACATGCAGTCTCTGACCTTCTCATAAAGGGAAAAATTTGTCTTTCCTAGGATAAATATTTGAGAGCATGTTTGAATTACAGATGAAGATTGAGAAAGCCCTGAACAAAAATTTTACTGAGGACAGTGGGTCATTTTCCTAGTCAAGGAGTGAATTGAGCCTATCATTTTCTTCAAATATTTCCCTCAATGAGAAAATATAAGCTTTGCTGGGTAAATTTCACCCTGGAAAATAGTCGAGGATTTTTTGGAGTTATTTGAGGGAGATCTGGGTCATTCATGTCTATTCACTTTCTCAGCCACTTCAATTTTAATATGTAATATGCTGTGTTCTTCCGCAGACCTAACATATAAACTTCTACCAGTTCAGCAAATGCATGTGTTGACTTTAAAATGTATATATGCACCATATATACATCTATAAACACACACACACACACACACACAAACACACACACAGAGATACATACAAGTAAGATTATAATTTGGTACCAGATACCATATGAGGTATGCAAGCTTGTAGTAAAATTGATGCTATCTTAGTTATTTCAGTGAGTTACTGAGGTACCAAAAATTGAAATTAAAGTGAATTTAGGTGAAGCAAGTTACTTTTAAAATAGCCAAATGAAATTAAAATTGTCAACTCATTTTGTTATCAAAGTAATTATTTGTTTTAATGACACAGCTTATGCACCTCTACTTTGATAAACATACAAGAGAAAAAAAAATAACAAGTCTGTATCTCCTAGTGGAGAAGGGGAATTCCCCTGTAATTAATTTTAATATTCTAACTATACAATGCACAGCCAATAAAAATTATACATTATATAGATGGCCAAACAATATTTGTTTATCAATTGAAGTTAGTGTTAATTAGAAATAGCCATATTGAATAGGTACATATTGTTGGGGGTCCATCATGGAGGGCCTTGTATATCACATCAATACATTGATATTTAATTCCTTAATGGGAATGCACTGGAGTGACATAAGAGAGCTATGCTTTAGGATGGTATGAAAAAGAATAGGTCTTTAAAAAGGTAAAAATAATGAGGAAAAAAAGTAAGATGGGTAGAGTTGTTATTTCTATTCCATATACCTGTTAGTAGAAGTCATTAGGCTTAATATCTGCAAACAAAAATTGTATATGGTGTATATTCAACCATATGAATTCCTTTCTTCCTAAGTTTACTGATACACAACATAGCAAATGGTAATCTCTCTACTCCCTACAGCAGAGCAGTTCTGAGGTCAAGGCGCTAACACCTGCGAAAACTGTCTATAAATGGAAAGGTTATATGATGTAAGGCATTATTAACATTAGTTTAAATATCTCTATTCCTACAGATTCATGCAACCTACATGAAGAGTTAAAACATTTTGCGGATATAATACATATCACAAGATCAATTTTCTATAGATAGATTTATTCTGTAAAAATGACAATGCTATTGTGACCATTTAGACAGCAGGGTTAGTTGCTCCCAGAAATGGACATGAAATCAGGTGAAAAAAAAGTCACTCTAGGATATCAAAATCAACATATGATAAATAAGACTAGTCAAGAGCAGTAACTATCATAATCAACATAATATATACCAACTTGAATTAAAGGGCTTAACAAATCAAAATAAGGAGAATGATTTCAACCAAGGCAGGCAAGTATATCCCACAGAAGGGTACAACTTCACTTTAACTAAATGAAAATAAAATGTTACTTATTTGATGGATCAAACTGGGTAATATATGTACAAGGCCATGCTATTATTGAGGGTGAAATGCAGTTAGATTATTAGAAAGGGGCTCCATTTTCCTTGGCTTGCAGAAGAGATGGTCTCATTTCAGGTTGTCTGGTTTCTCAAGCAAAATTAACTCCAGGCCATTGAAGGACAGATGCTCAATCCATAAAACCTTAAAGAAAACTCCTTAAATGCACTCTTAATTTATACATCTGTAAAACTGAGATACACATTTCTCAATCCATTTCACAGAGTTGCTCCTATAAATATACAAAGATACAATGGACCACAAAGAATCAGTTATCTGAAATTCCCAACCCAGTGAGCATTGTGTTAATGCACTCAGTAAATGCTATTGTGTTTATTGTTATTATTATCTTTATTTTTTCCATGTGCATCCTATTGTGATCTGCCTTCAACCTTCTTTTCCAATTATTAAAACCTGTGTATCCAGATACCAATGAATTGATACTGGACACACTTGATACTTTAGAACTTCAGGAGCTTTTCTCATTATATATATAGACATATACATAAAGAGATATAGAAACACAGTCAGTTGTTCAAATTCTGTCTTTAATTTAAGGTTTCAGTCAAATTCTAGGTCTTTTATAAAAACCTTTCATTAACCTCTCTATCTAGAAAGAATTGATTCCTCCATTGGGCTTTTGTTCACCTTTTCTCAGCATCTCTTGACACTTTGTCCTTGCATGAAGAGGAAGTTGGTGGTGTTGAAAATAACACAGACCTGCCTTGGCTTCAACACAGGCCACTTTTATTTTCCCATTTGTACAAAGGTGACCCAGATATCTGCCTCAGTTTTGTATGGTATCACATATGCGAGGTGTCCGGAACATATTCTCATACAGATTTGGGAAACTCCCCCAGTAAGAAAGACCAAATATAAACATTATAAAACTAAAAACATTATACAAATTATGGTCTACCTTGTCTCTTGGTAGTCCTTATCCAGGACCAAAGTTAGCAAATGAGTTGAATCAGAGATACCTTCAATGTATTACTCTATACCCTACATAAAATATAATAATAATTAAGTTACAGCTAATATTTATTTAGTATTAATGGTATATCAGACATTCTATTAAGTTATTTAGATATGTGAAATTAATTTTATTAGCCATCTTATGAATGTATTAATCTTTCCATAATTAGAAGATAAGGAAACTGAGAGTTGGAAAGATTCATGCCTTTGATCAAGGCTGCTCTTGTTGCAGATATTTACATACAGGAAGTCTGAATATGGAAAGAATGCTTTTGGCTACTACGATATGGAGCATTCATATCTTATTAAAAAGAAAGTCTCGGGGTGCCTGGGTGGTTCAATGGGTTAAAGCCTCTACCTTTGGCTCAGGTCATGATACCAGGTCCTGGAATCGAACCCCACATCGGGCTCTCTGCTCAGCAGGGAGTCTGCTTTCCCCCGCCACCGCACCCCCCCCTCCCCGCCTGCCTCTCTGCCTACTTGTGATCTCTGCCTGTCAAATAAATAAATAAAAATCTTTAATAAATATAAATAAATAAAAATTAAAAAAAAGTCTCTTGGTTTTCTGTTTTTGGTAACTAAGGGCATTTTCTTTTTCCTCATTGCACACAATCCAAAAAACTTCTGATTGGTCTTTGGATATCATTTATTTCAGTCTCCCAAGGGTGAAGCTAATCTATGAAATAGGCTCCATTTACTAAATAGATGAATTTACCAGTGGCAGGGGTGTGTGTGACAATTAGAACGAACCAGTATCATGTGAGTTTGTGTGGCATGAACCGCTTTAAGAATATAAAAGATTGAGGCAAAGTCTAAATCTTGGTAGATATATATCCCTCAGAAGTTACTCTTAATTCCAAAGGCAATTGGGAGCAACTTCAGTGTTTTGATTTTGAGTGTTATTTAAAGTTAATCATAACTGAACATTCTAAACATAGTAAAAGTTCCATAACCTTTGTTGTGTAGATGAATAAGAAAATAAGTATTAGATCTTCAAACTATTGCTACCCTGATGCATCATTGTACTAACATTTATTGGAAAGTTGATATGCCGCAGGAGTCTTATGTATATTATCTTATTTAATTTGCTCACCAACCCTGTGAAATAGTCATCATTATTTCACTTTATAGATAAGGAAATAATCTCATCTGTGGTTGAAACAATGAACCTCCTTGTTCTGCCATCTTTAATTTACAACTTCTTGAGGACTGGATTTCTTCTGAGAGTCTCTGGCACGATGGAAATCATCTCAGCTATAAATCTTTAAAAGAGAAAGAAGGCAAGCATTTTTCTTAAAATTGATTGGGCCATCATAGACTCCTCCTTCCCTGGCCAGGTCCTCCATTACTTAAAGAACTAATGAAAATATTTTCATGTGAGTGTGACCTAGTAGATTTTAGTCCCAGTTCATTAGGTAGCAATAATCTTCTTATTTACCTTAATGTTAACATATTCCCCATAGAGCAGGGACACCTTGAAAAGAAAATTAAAAGTTGGCTTCATGAATGAAAAGGAATTGCATTTGGGAAAGGTTCTGTTCTGATTCCATATGCTTGATCCTTAACAGATCTGCTTTGTTAAGGAAGAATAATCACACTGAATGTTGATGCAAAAGCATTAGTCTCAGAATCACATTTTTATGCATTAAGCATCTGGACTATGACAGAGTAAATCTTTAAACAATAATTGTTCCAGCAAATTAGGCAGTGTGGTTACATGAAAAAGGCACTGGACATTGGCCTCCATCCTGGAATTGCTATGAACTACTTGTGGGACCTTGAAAGAATTACTCCATCCATTAGTTCTCTCATCTGCAAAATGAGGAAGGTGGCTTTGATACTCACTGAGTACCTCTCTGGCAATGTGTCTAATGCTTTATTTACTAATGATTCTAAAGTTACAAATAGCACTACCACCTAGTCATCATTTCCTAAGATATTAACTATCACTGCATCAGTTACTAAAATTACTATTTTAAACCTAATAGAATTCTGAAAACCTATTTTTATTTGACTAATAATTACTGTTTAAAAAATACAGTCTTATATAGATCTATTACTTCTTAGGGATATGCTTCCTTTAAAGAGTTTCTGGGTTTAACCAGGAATAGTAACAGACAACAAGTTCTGACAGGGGAGGTCACTGTTTCCTAAATATTTATATACTCAAACGACTTGGGTAATGCCTAGCTCATCAGTCACTCTGTTTTATATTTTTAAAATAGTCTTAGTGTAACCAAAGTGATCATACTGAGAAATGTGTTTAATAAAAAAAGAAAGGAAGGAAAGCACTTTAACCTTCAGTACTTGGGAGATACTTGGGAAATGGTCTTTCTTCTCTGCTGCCCATTTTGAGCTATCTCTTTTAGGATTTTCTTTTGGTCTCCATTTTCCTTTGGTATTAACTCTTTTTCAGTGTCCAACCCAATTTAAAAAAAATTATTTATTTTTTAAAATTTCTTTTCAGCGTTCCAGAATTTATTGTTTATGCACCACACCCAGTGCTCCATGCAATATGTGCCCTCCATAATACCCACCACCAGGCTCACCCAACTTCCCATCCCTCTCCCCTCCAAAACCCTCATTTTGTTTCTCAGAGTCCACAATCTCTCATTGTTCATATCCCCCTCCAATTTCCCCCAGCTCACTTCTCCTCTCCATCTTCCTATGTCCTCTGTGTTATCCCTTATGATCCACAAGTAAGTGAAACCATATGATACTTGACTCTCTCTGCTTGACTTATTTCACTCAGCATAATCTCTTCCATCCCTGTCCATGTTGACACAAAAGTTGGGTCTTCATCCTTTCTGATGGAGGGATAATACTCCATCGTATATATGGACCATATCTTCTTTATCCATTCATCTGTTGAAGGGCATCTTGGTTCTTTCCACAGTTTGGCAACTGTGGCCATTGCTGCTATGAACATTGAGGTACAGATGGCCCTTCTCTTCACTACATCCATATCTTTGGGGTAAATACCCAGTAGTGTAATTGCAGGGTAATAGGGAAGCTCTATTTTTAATTTCTTAAGGAATCTCCGTACTGTTTTCCAAAGTGGCTGCACCAACTTGCATTCCCACTAGCAGTGTACGAGGGTTCCCCTTTCTCCACATCTTCTCCAACACATGTTGTTTACTGTTTGTTAAGTTTGGCCATTCTAACTGGTGTAAGGTGGTATCTCAATGTGGTTTTGATTTGAATCTCCCTGATGGCTTGTGATGATGAACATTTTTTCATGTGTCTGTTAGCCATTTCTTTTTTTAAATTAATTTATTAATTTTTTATAAACGTATAATGTATTTTTATCCTCAGGGGTACAGGTCTGTGAATCGCCAGGTTTACACATTTCACAGCACTCACCATAGTACATACCCTCCCCAATGTCCATAACCCCACCACCCTGTTAGCCATTTCTATGTCTTCTTTGGAGAAGTGTCTGTTCATGTCTTCTGTCCATTTTTTGACATGATTATCTGTTTTGTGTGTTTTGAGTTTGAGGAGTTCTGTATAGATCTTGGATATCAGCCCTTTGTAGTGTCATTTGTGAATATCTTCTCCCATTCTGTGGGTTGCCTCTTTGTTTTGTTGACTGTTTCCTTTGGTGTGCAGAAGCTTTTGATCTTGCTGAAGTCCCAAAAGTTTATTTTCACTTTTGTTTCCTTTGCCTTTGGAGACATATCTTGAAAGAAGTTGCTGTGGCTGATGTCGAGGAGGTTACTGCCTATGTTCTCCTCTAGGATTCTGATGGATTCCAGCCTCACATTGAGATCTTTTATCCATTTTGAGTTTATCTTTGTGTATATTGTAAGAGAATGGAGTTTCATTCTTCTACCCATAGCTATCTAATTTTCCCAGCACCATTTATTGAAGAGACTGTTTTTTTTCCAATGTATATTTTTTCCTGCTTTGTCAAAGATTCTTTGACCATAAAGTTGAGGGTCCATATCTGTGCTCTCTCCTCTGTTCCCCTGGTCTATGTGTCTGTTTCTGTTCCAGTACCATGATTTTTTGGTGATCACAGCTTTGCAGTAAAGCTTGATATCAGAAAATGTGATGCCCCCAGTTTTGTTTTTCTTTTTCAACATTTCCTTAGCAATTCGGGGTCTCTTCTGGTTTCATACAAATTTTAGGATTATTTACTCCAGCTCTTTGAAAAATGCCAGTGGACTTTTGATCGGAATGGTATTGAAAGTATAGATTACTCTAGGCAATATAGACATTTTAACAATGTTTATTCTTCTGATCCATGAGAATGGAAAGGTCTTCCATCTCTGTGTCTTCTTCAGTTTCTTTCATTAGTGTTCTGTAGTTCCTTGAGTACAGATCTTTTACCTCTTTGGTTAGGTTTATTCCCAGGTATCTTATGGTTCTTGGTGCTATAGTAAATGGAATCGATTCTCTAATTTCCCTTTCTGTATTTTCATTGTTATTATATAAGAAAGCAGCTGATTTCTGTACACTGACTTTGTATCCTGCCATATTACTGAATTGCTGTATGAGTTCTAGTAGTATGGGGGTAGAGTCTTTTGGGTTTTCCATATAAAGTGTCATGTCATCTGCAAAGAGAGATAGTTTGACTTCTTTGTTGCCAGTTTGAATACCTTTTATTTCTCTTTGTTGTTTGATTGCTGTTGCTGGAACTTCTAATACTATGTTGAACAAGAGTGGTGAGAGTGGGCATCCTTGTCGTGTTCCTGATCTCAAAGGGAAGGCTATCAGCTTTTCCCCATTGAGGATGATATTCACTGTGGGTTTTTCATAGATAGATTTTATGAAGTTGAGGAATGTTCCCTCTATCCCTATACTTTGAATAGTTTTATTCAGGAACGGATGCTGTATCTTGTCAAATGCTTTTTCTGCATCAGTTGAGAGGACCATGTGGTTTTTCTCTCTTCTCTTATTGATTTGTTCTATCACATTGATTAATTTGCGAATGTTGAACCACCCTTGCATCCTGTGGATAAATCCCACCTGGTCATAGTGGATAATCTTTTTAATGTACTGTTGGATCCTATTAACTTGGATCTTGTTGAGAATCTTAGAATCCATATTCATCAGGGATATTGCTCTGAAATTCTCCTTTTTGGTGGGGTCTTTACCTGGTTTGGGGATCAGGGTAATGCTGGCTTCATACGAAGAGTGGAAGTTTTCCTTCTGCTTTTATTTTTTGAAACAACTTCAGGAGAATAGGTATTATTTCTTCTTTGAATTTTAACCCAATTTTTATGTGGAAATAAATTTTAGACTGACATCTTTGCTTTGACCTGGTGCCCTTTTAGGATGTTGCTTGTGCTAATGGCTTCTAGATGGCAGGTCTCCCATTTGTGGCAAAGGATGGTCACTTTACACTTCTTTGCCTGGTCTCTAGGATCTCACTGAAATGGGACTTCAGTTATCTCAAAGGAAATAAAACACAGCAATAAAGCTCTAGACTCATTAGGGATGAGGATTGTGGGGGTGAAGAGTGGTAAATTATCAATCATGGTCAAAGAAAGACTCTCTAAGGGGGAGAAACTTGAGCTAAGACCTCAGTGATGAGAAGGGTTCGCTCTTAGAAGATTTAGTGGCAAAAGTCTGTAGGGAGAGGGAAAGAGTGAGGATGTAGCTACTGAGGAAGGTATGTGCCTGGATATGTGAGGAATAGACAGAAAGCTAGTGCAGCAAATTACAGCAAGTAAGGTGAGCATGACTTAGCAAAGTAAATGGTGTGGGTAAAGACCAGCCCATCAAGGCCTTTAAAAAGCCTAGAAGGTCTTCTAGTTTATTAGAGGTATAATGGGAAGTTAAGGAATACTGAATTTTATTTTATTTTATTTTATTTAAGATTTTATTTATTCATTTGACAGACAGAGGTCACAAGAAGGCCGAGAGGAAGGCAGAGAGAGGGAGAGGAAAGCAGGCTCCCTGCTGAGCAGAGAGCCTGATGTGGGGTTCTATCCCAGGACCCTGAGATCATGACCTGAGCTGAAGGCAGAGGCTTAATCCACTGAGCCATCCAGGTGCCCCGGAATACTGAATTTTAAGACAAAGGCCAAGACTTGAAGATTTCAAGTGACTTTGTATTATTCAGTTTTTAGGGCCACGGGATGTATTGCTAGTTGATACCCCACTCCTATAGAATATGTTGCTGTGCAGTAATAAATACAATTTACTGCTTTCCACCAAAATAGTGAGTCCTGCCACTGTATCAACTTATATAAATATGACATTTGACTCTGTGGACTATTTCTTCCTTCTCACCTGTGAGCTCTGGAATCAAAATACAGGACATGTTCTGATAAGAACTTGGAAAGCTGTTATCTTTCACCAGAATTATCTCTTTATCCCTTGGCACACAAAGGCTCTGGTTATGAGTTTAAAGCTCATGAACATGGGAGACATGGGCCCAGAGAGGGAATTGTCGAAAAATTGTGGAATAAATATGACTATAGCCAGAAGGTTACCCAAATAGAAATGCACAGGTAGGAATGCATGGGTGATGGAGAATGTTTCACCAACAGATGTCTCTGACAGGGAGTTTCAGACATTTCTATATAGAATTGGCATTTTTTCTTCACATCAAACTATTCTATTTTCTCTCCATGCAACCTCAAGAGAACATTGACTAGGTTTCCACGATCACAGTTTTGATTAACCATCTGCCCAAACATAAATACATAAGTTCTTTTCCCTACCTGGATATTTCTTTTTCTTTTTTTTTTTATTTTAATAAACATATAATGTATTTTTATCCCCAGGGGTACAGGTCTGTGAATCGCTAGGTTTACACATTTCACAGCACTCATCATAGCACATACCCTCCCCAATGTCCATTTCCCCACCACCCTCTCCCGTCCCCCTCCCCCCAGCAACCCTCAGTCTGTTTTTGGAAATTGAGTCTTTTATGGTTTGTCTCCCTCCCAATCCCATCTTTTCATTTTTTCTTTTCTTACCTCCCCCCAACCCCCCCGCCTTGCATCTCCACTTCCTCATATCAAAGAGATCATATGATAGTTGTCTTTCTCCAATTGACTTATTTCGCTAAGCATGATACCCTCTAGTTCCATCCACGTCGTCGCAAATGGCAAGATTTCATGTCTTCTGATGGCTGCATAGTATTCCATTGTGTATATATACCACATCTTCTTTATCCATTCATCTGTTGATGGACATCTAGGCTCTTTCCACAGTTTGGCTATTGTGGACATTGCTGCTATAAACATTCGGGTGCACGTGCCCCTTCGGAGCACCACATTTGTATCTTTAGGATATATACCCAGTAGTGCAATTGCTGGGTCATAGGGTAGCTCTATTTTCAGTTTTTTGAGGAACCTCCATACTGTTTTCCAGAGTGGTTGCACCAGCTTGCATTCCCACCAGCAGTGTAGGAGGGTTCCCCTCTCTCCGCATCCTCGCCAGCATCTGTCATTTCTTGACTTGTTAATTTTAGCCATTCTGACTGGTGTGAGGTGGTATCTCATTGTGGTTTTGATTTGTATTCCCTGATGCCGAGTGATGTGGAGCACTTTTTCATGTGTCTGTTGGCCATCTGGATGTCTTCTTTGCAGAAACGTCTGTTCATGTCCTCTGCCCATTTCTTGACTGGATTACTTGTTCTTTGGGTATTGAGTTTGATAAGCTCTTTATAGATTTTGGATACTAGCCCTTTATCTGATATGTCGTTTGCAAATATCTTCTCCCATTCTGTCAGTTGTCTTTTGGTTTTGTTCACTGTTTCCTTTGCTATGCAAAAGCTTTTGATCTTGATGAAATCCCAATAGTTCATTTTTGCCCTTGCTTCTGTTGCCTTTGGCGATGTTCCTAGGAAGAAGTTGCTGCGGTGGAGGTCAAAGAGGTTGCTGCCTGCATTGTCTTCAAGGATTTTGATAGATTCCTTTCTCACATTGAGGTCCTTCATCCATTTTGAGTCTATTTTCATGTGTGGTGTGAGGAAATAGTCCAATTTCATTTTTCTGCATGTGGCTGTCCAATTTTCCCAGCACCATTTGTTGAAGAGGCTGTCTTTTTCCATTGGATATTCTTTCCTGCTTTGTCGAAGATCAGTTGACCATAGAGTTGAGGGTCTATTTCTGGGCTCTCTATTCTGTTCCATTGATCTATATGTCTGTTTTTGTGCCAGTACCATACTGTCTTGATGATTGACAGCTTTGTAATAGAGCTTGAAGTCTGGAATTGTGATGCCACCGACTTTGGCTTCTTTTTCAATATTCCTTTGGCCATTCGAGGTCTTTTCTGGTTCCATATAAATTTTAGGATTACTTGTTCTATTTCTTTAAAAAAAAATGGATGGGATTTTGATAGGGATTGCATTAAATGTGTAGATTGCTTTAGGTAGCATAGACATTTTCACAATATTTGTTCTTCCAATCCATGAGCATGGAATATTTTTCCATTTCTTTGTGTCTTCTGCAATTTCTTTCATGAGTACTTTATAGTTTTCTGAGTATAGATTCTTTGCCTCTTTGGTTAGATTTATTTCTAGGTATCTTAGGGTTTTGGGTGCGATTGTAAATGGGACTGACTCCTCAATTTCTCTTTCTTCTGTTTTGTTGTTAGTGTAAAGAAATGCGACTGATTTCTGTGCATTGACTTTATATCCTGAAACTTTACTGAATTCCTGTACCAATTCTAGCAGTTTTGGAGTGGAGCCTTTTGGGTTTTCCACATATGGCACCATATCATCTGCAAAGAGTGATAGTTTGACTTCTTCTTTGCCAATTCGGATGCCTTCAATGTCTTTTTGTTGTCTGATTGCTGAGGCTAGGACTTCTAGTACTATGTTGAACAGCAGTGGTGATAACGGACATCCCTGGCGTGTTCCTGACCTTAGTGGAATAGCTTTCAGTTTTTCTCCATTGAGAATGATATTTGCGGTGGGTTTTTCATAGATGGTTTTGATAATATTGAGGTATGTGCCTTCTATCCCTACACTTTGAAGAGTTTTAATCAGGAAGGGATGCTGCACTTTGTCAAACGCTTTTCCAGCATCTATTGAGAGTATCATATGGTTCTTACTCTTTCTTTTATTAATGTATTGTATCACATTGATGGATTTGCGGATGTTGAACCAACCTTGCAGCCCTGGAATAAATCCCACTTGGTCGTGGTGAATAAACCTTTTAATGTACTGTTGGATCCTATTGGCCAGTATTTTGGTGAGAATTTTCGCATCTGTGTTCATCAAGGATATGGGTCTATAATTCTCTTTTTTGGTGGGATCCTTGTCTGGTTTTGGGATCAAGGTGATGCTGGCCTCATAGAATGAGTTTGGAAGTTTTCCTTCCATTTCTATTTTTTGGAACAGTTTCAGGAGAATAGGAATTAATTCTTCTTTCAATGTTTGGTAGAATTCCCCTGGGAAGCCGTCTGGTCCTGGACTTTTGTTTGTTGGAGATTTTTGATGACTCTTTCAATCTCCTTACTGGTTATGGGTCTGTTCAGGTTATCTATTTCTTCCTGGTTCAGTTGTGGTAGTTTATACATCTCTAGAAATGTATCCATTTCTTCCAGGTTGTCAAATTTGTTGGCGTAGAGTTGCTCATAGTATGTTCTTATAATCGTTTGTATTTCTTTGGTGTTGTTGTGATCTCTCCTCTTTCATTCATGATTTTATTTATTTGTGTCCTTTCTCTTTTCTTTTTGATAAGTCTGGCCAGGGGTTTGTCAATCTTATTAATTCTTTCGAAGAACCATCTCCTAGTTTTGTTGATTTGTTCTATTGTTTTTTTAGTTTCTATTTCATTGATTCTGCTCTGGTATTTATGATTTCTCTTCTCCTGCTGGGTTCAGGCTTTCTTTGTTGTTCTTTCTCCAGCTCCTTTAAGTGTAGGGTTAAGTTGTATATTTGAGACCTTTCTTGTTTCTTGAGAAAGTCTTGCACCGCTATATATTTTCCTCTCAGGACTGCCTTTGTTGTGTCCCACAGATTTTGAACCATTGTATTTTCATTATCATTTGTTTCCATGATTTTTTTCAATTCTTCTTTAATTTCCTGGTTGACCCATTCATTTTTTAGAAGGATGCTGTTTAGTCTCCATGTATTTGCGTTCTTTCCAAATTTCCTCTTGTGATTGAGTTCTAGCTTCAGAGCATTGTGGTCTGAAAATATGCAGGGAATGATCTCAATCTTTTGGTACTGATTGAGACCTGATTTATGACCCAGGATGTGGTCTATTCTGGAGAATGTTCCATGTGCACTGGAGAAGAATGTATATTCTGTTGCTTTGGGATGGAATGTTCTGAATATATCTGTGATGTCCATCTGGTCCAGTGTGTCATTTAAGGCCTTTATTTCCTTGTTGATCTTTTGCTTAGATGATCTGTCCATTTCAGCAAGGGGAGTGTTAAAAGTCCCCTGCTATTATTGTATTACTGTCGATGTATTTCTTTGATTTTGTTATTAATTGGTTTATATAGCTGGCTGCTCCCATGTTAGGGGCATAGATATTTAAGATTGTTAGGTCTTCTTGTTGGACAGACCCTTTGAGTATGATATAGTGTCCTTCTTCATCTCTTATTAAAGTCTTTGGCTTAAAATCTAATTGATCTGATATAAGGATTGCCACCCCAGCTTTCTTCTGATGTCCATTAGCATGGTATATTGTTTTCCACCCCCTCACTTTAAATCTGGAGGTATCTTCGGGTCTAAAATGAGTTTCTTGTAGGCAGCATATTGATGGGTTTTGTTTTTTTAATCCATTCTGATACCCTGTGTCTTTTGATTGGGGCATTTAGCCCATTAACATTCAGGGTAACTATTGAGAGATATGAATTTAGTGCCATTGTATTGCCTGTAAGGTGACTGTTACTGTATATTGTCTCTGTTTCTTTCTGATCTACTACTTTCAGGGTCTCTCTTTGCTTAGAGGACCCCTTTCAATATTTCCTGTAGAGCTGGTTTGGTGTTTGCAAATTCTTTCAGCTTTTGTTTGTCCTGGAAGCTCTTTATCTCTCCTTCTATTTTCAATGATAGCCTAGCCGGATATAGTATTCTTGGCTGCATGTTTTTCTCATTTAGTGCTCTGAATATATCATGCCAGTTCTTTCTGGCCTTCCAGGTCTCTGTGGATAGGTCCGCTGCCAATCTAATATTTTTATCCTTGTATGTTATAGACTTCTTTTCCCAGGCTGCTTTCAGGATTTTCTCTTTGTCGCTAAGACTTGTAAGTTTTACTCTCAGGTGACGAGGTGTGGAGCTATTTTTATTGATTTTGAGGGGCGTTCTTAGCATGTCCTGGATTTTGATGTTTGTTCCCTTTGCCATATTAGGGAAATTCTCCCCAATAATTGTCTCCAATATACCTTCTGCTCCCCTCTCTCTTTCTTCTTCTTCAGGAATCCCAATTATTCTAATGTTGTGTCGTTTTATGGTGTCGCTTATCTCTCGAATTCTCTCCTCGTGGTCCAGTATTTGTTTGTCTCTCTTTTGCTCGGCTTCTTTATTCTCTGTCACTTGGTCTTCTATGTCACTAATTCTTTCTTCTGCCTCATTTATCCTAGCAATGAGAGCTTCCATTTTTGATTGCACCTCATTAATAGCTTTTTTGATTTCAACTTGGTTAGATTTTAGTTCTTTTATTTCTCCAGAAAGGGCTTTTATCTCTCCGGAGAGGGTTTCTCTAATATCTTCTATGCCTTTTTCGAGCCCGGCTAGAACCTTGAGAAACGTCATTCTGAACTCTAGATCTGTCATGTTACCAATGTCCTTATTGATTATGTCTCCAGCCTTCGGTACTGCCTCTTCTTCATTTTTTGAGGTGAGTTTTTCCGCCTTGTCATTTTGTCCAGATAAGATTTGCTTTCTCCTGCTGTGGAATTCCACTGTTCTTGGTGAGTGACGTTGGTCTTGGCTGGGTTTCTTGTTGATCTTCTGGGGGAGGGGCCTGTTGTGGTGATTCTCAAGTGTCTTTGCTGCAGGCGGAATTGCACAGCTTTTGCCAGGGGCCGGGCTAAGTAATCCGCTTGGGTTTGCTTTCGGGAGCTTTTGTTCCCTGAGCGCTTTCCGTAGAGTTCCAGAGGATGGGAATGAAGATAGCGGCCTCCTAATCTCTTGGCCCGGAGGAGCTGAGAGCTTGGGGTTCTGCTCCTCAGTGCACCCTTAGAGAAAAGCGCCCAAACGCCCCACCTCCCTGGCCTGTGTCGTGCCTTGAGGAAAGCAGTCAGTTGCTAGAACCTGGAGAAAAGCACCCGGTCGCTTCTGTCTCCGTGGCCTCCAGCCACGCTCTGAGCCCACCCAGTCTGCCACCAGCACAAGGTAACCCCGGGCTGACAGCTCACTCCTCGGCTTTGTTGCTGGAGCCGGCTTCCCCGCTCTAATACCTGCGAGCTCTGCGGCACTCAGACACCCCCAGTCCTTCTGTGACCCCGCGGGACCTGGGGTTATGCTGACCCCGCCTGGGTTTCCCCCCAGTTTAGCCTCTGGAGCGATGTGTCCCAGTGGAGCAGACTTTTAAAAGTCCCGATTTTGTGCTCCATTGCGTGGCCACTTGCCGGGAGCCGCCCCCCCCCCCCCCCCGGGGTCTATCTTCCCGTCACTTTGGATTCACTTCTCTGCAGGTCCTACCTTTCAGAAAGTGATCAATTTTCTGTTTCTAGAATTGTTGTTCTTCTTCTCTCCAATTTCCCATTGGATTTGTAAGTGTTCACAATGGTTAGATAAGCTATCTAGCTGATCTCCTGCTACCCAATGTCGTCTCAGCCTGCTACTTCTCCACCATCTTGACTCCTCCCTCCTACCTGGATATTTCTTATCTTAATTCCTTGAGCTTAGCTCACAAGCTCACGTTTGTGGTAAGCTGCATCATAAAGCCCAAAGAGATCCATATTATAATCCCTAAAATGTGTAAATATATTACATTGCACAGCAAAAGGAACTTTGTAGGTGTTATTAAATCGAGGATCTTGAGATGCAGAGATTATCTATGTAAATTCAATGTAGGCAAAAGGCTTTTAATAAGAGGGAGACAGGGGTGCCTGGGTGACTCAGTGGGTTAAAGCCTCTGCCTTTGGCTCAGGTCATGATCTCAGGGTCCTGGGATCGAGTCCCGCATCGGACTCTCTGCTCAGCAGGGAGCCTGCTCCCTCCTGCCTCTCTGCCTACTTGTGATCTCTCTGTCAAATAAATAAATAAACAAAATCTTAAAAAAAAATTAGAGGGAGACAAAGGGTCAGATAATGGAAGCATGGGTCAATGAATCGAAGTGAGATTTAAAGATGCTATGCTAGCAGCTTTGAAGGCAGAGGAAGTGGGTGCAAGCCAAGGGATAAAGGTAGCCTCTAGATGCTAGGAAAGGCAAGGGAATAAATTCTCCCCAAGAGTCTCTAGAAATTGGATGGCACCTCAACTTTAGCCCAGTGAGACTGATTTGATTTTCTGACCCTTGGAATTAGAAGATAATGAATCTGTGTTATTTAAACCATCAAGTTTGGGTTCATTTGCTACAGCAGCAATAGGGAATCAATGTCCTGTCATTCATCTCCCATTCAGCCTTTTTACTCCATTGCTGCTTCTGCGCTTTTGGGACCATTTATTTGGCAGGTGATCTTGTACCACGGCTATCACATCACTTTTATGTTGCGCTCATTTTATCATACATTATTATCAGCTTTAAAGATTTGAAGTATTTTATTCTTTTCCAGTTTAGCTTGACACAGCCTAAAGGATAAAGAGCTGATAAGGGGCTGTGTGACTCACTGGTGGTTCTTTGCTCTAGAATCAATTGTTCTGGAAACAATGTCAGGAGGAGCTGAGATGGAAGCTCAGAACCATGGAGACATAAAGCTGACTCTCGCTAGTAGATTCAAGTAATGGACCAGTGGCTAAATAGCCCATTATTCTCTCTGATGCCAACTCAGTAACAGGAGGTAGGATGCCAGAAATGAGTTGAGCTTCAAGGAAATCAACACAGAGAGAGAGGAGGAACATTCAGGAATGGGGACTGGGAAGCCAGATGGTGGTAGGAGCCTAGAGGGAAGAGAAACACAGGGTGAAAGACTGAGGATCAGGCAGCAAAAGGAATTCAACCTAGGGAAATGATAGAAGCAGAGCCACTGTGCTAAGACCAAAAATTAAGTTTATTGGTATAGAGATAATTAGCATACCTGTTCTTATTACATATATTAAAAACATTTAGGGGCGCTGACTCTGAACAGTATATATAGGACAGTATCTGGTCCCTTAAAACCCAAGTTGGTTTCACTATTCTCTCCTGTCTTATTGTAGTAACTTAATGTGAGCAGATACCCACTGGATCAAATGAAATACAACTTATTCTGGGCTTGTAGTCAATAAAGTTTGGAGTTAATTGTATTGAGTCATAATGAATAATTGTATTATTAACCAATGCCTGGTTATGGCATTAGCAAACCATGCATGGAACTGCTGACCTCCCCCCAAAAAATGAGGTATTAGCCTAAAACTACAGCTGGCATAGGTTAAGCTAAAATAATTTAGTGCCTGAACCATAATATTTAGAACAAAGAGTGAATCTTCCAATTCAATCCATTTTTAGTGGAAATGTATGGGTTTGTGGTCAATACCAATTAAAAATAAACACCCTACATAACTTAATCTCTTTCTCAATGGGTCAGACGTTCATTTCACTGAGTTGTTAGTGCCAGCAATTCAATTAAAGGAAAGAAAAAAAAAAAAACTATGCATTACAATAAACTTTAGTATTTGAAATAGCTTAATAAAGTGAACATAATCTCAAAAGTGTTTTCCCCTACAATGTGCAAGTTTTAATTACTCTATTTTGTATTAAAATAACTTGTTAAAAATGTCTAATTGCCACTTCCAGCTGAAGGATGTCCTAGGATTGCTGGGCCTTGCCTGTCTGTAAAGCACTTTGGGCTTGTATTTATAGGTCTTACAGGAAAGAACTGCAGAGGATTAAGAGTGGCTATTAGTCCTGAATGCCAGGATGTCAGGAGTGGAACAAAACTTTGGGGGATGGTTGCAGCAGCACAGAGTGGTGATGGGTTAGGTTGCTGCTCTAAAGTAGGAGGCATTGGGTCAGTGTCCCATAAATAATACATCTTCCTTTTATCTTTCAAAAACTCAGGTTTAATTAGCTAAGAGATATGGAAATCATTCTGATTTACACATAAACAAGCAAGAGAAGGATGGTGTGCTTTTTATGTTTCCTTTTTTCATGCTTTCATTTCTAGTTTTTTTTTTTTTTACTTATTAAAAATAGGACAAAGGGTAAATAAAAATAAATCACCCACAATCCCATGACCTTATTAAACCAATATGATTAAGTTTTCTTATTATAAGAATACGCACTTACTGCTGATAATTCAGAAAAATTGAAACCAAAAAGAGGTAAACAATAACTCAATGTGTTAACCAAGGATGAAATGTGTTTGAAGAAGATTTTAGAACTTTGAAATGCTTCTGGATTTTTCATGACCTCCATGAAAACTGTAACAGGGATTGAGGAACCACTGTCCCAAAAAATGCTGGAAGATACCACAGTGTGGGGCCAAGGCTAAGGAAATAACTATTATCTCAGAGGGTGGGCTCCACAAACCCAGCAGGTGTGGCCATTGGGCAGTAGGCATTCTGAAGCCTGAGGACCTGTCCATGGCTCTGATGGATGGAGGCGTGGGGAGCTGGGCTTCTTTACAGTGGGTATTACGTAAGAAAAATACCTGAGTTCTATGGAACTGACCAAACATGCCAGTTCCTGGCCAACAAAGAAACTAGAGTTCAGTGCAGGAAACCAAGGACACAGCCTAGCTGTTACGCTGAACAAACTCTAGAAGGGAATGGAAGAGGTGTGAAAGGAGTCTGGTTTTCAGGACCAGCCGTGTTGAAAGATTAATTCTAAGCACCACTGGCTGGGTATTCCATGATTAATGTATTAACTGCATGGAGCAAACCAATATGGGAAGATCTGAGCAGGCATACCACCTGTTCTTAATGTTTATAGCTCTCTCTTACTCCCATCAGACGTGAACTCCAAGAGGGCAGTTTAGTTCCCTGCAATATCCCTAACTATTGAAATAATGTCTGGAAATAGTGGCTATCTGATAATTATTTGCTTCATTCATTCATTCATCAATTAATTAATTAATTAGGCTCATAAATATAAGGGAGTCATATCACTACATACCCAGGAAAGTATTATAGAACTGATGAGAGCCGAGTGTGGAGTGACGAGACAGGGCAAGCATAGGCGATGAAATGAGATGACCCGGTTTCTCTGATACATTGTTCATTATATATGGGCTATGGACATATGTGCTAATTTAATTTCTTGCAGCCTCTGCTTTCTCCTTCATAGAAAAGAGCTACAGCTACTAACAGGCAGCTCTGATTCTGTGCCTGGTTCTATCTCTGACACTCTCTGAAAGATAGGATGCCCTATATAACTTGTTTCCTCAGACTCTGCTTTGCCCTTGTGTAAAATGTGGACACTAATCATATGCACCTCAAAGTATTATGAGGATTAAATAAGTCCATACACATTGGGAATTTTTTACAACATACATTATCTATTGCATACAGGCACTGAGGAAATTTCAGTTCTTAACTTGATTAATAATTATATTTAAAATTAATTTTATTTTTGATAAAGAAGAAAACCCCTCTGTACAGATAGTCCCCTCTAGAACCCTCTTTAAAATCCCTCTTTTTGGCATGATCATCTCATTGTTGATTTCCAGACTGATTAGAAGTTTCCATGTGGACAGGAAGCATATTGTCCCCCCACATTATTTTATCCTTCATTACCAAGAACCATGTCTGGTGCATAGGAGGAACTTAAT
This sequence comes from Martes martes, assembly GCF_963455335.1. NCBI lineage: Eukaryota > Metazoa > Chordata > Mammalia > Carnivora > Mustelidae > Martes > Martes martes. The sequence continues at coordinate 147,381,293 of NC_137889.1, forward strand.
AAATATTTACTGATAAATTAATAAATGGTAGTGGGAACATTACAGGTGATAGTGGTTATAAAAATATTTTCTTAATGAAGCCCTATGATAACAAACGTTGTTTTACTATCATATTAGAGAACATTTTCAATGTGTTTGGAGTCTTCTAGACTAATAGGATTCTTTTCTCTTCACCACTTTCTTAGCTGTGATGTCAGTAATAAGTCCATTCATTGTTATTTGGGAGAGGTTTTGTGAGAAACAGATAAATAATGTCTTTACATAGCACAGTGTAAGCAATACGTAGTTTTACCCTCAAGATATGCAGTCAGTCTAAAACAAACTGGAGGGCAATGAGACAGATAATGAGGAGGCACCATAGTGCATTGTGTTATTGATTCATTTATTCATATATTCTCAGATATTTGGGGATCATACTATTCACGAGGTCATAGGCTATATACCCTATATAAAGATGAAATAATTCTCAAAAAACTTATAGTTATCGTAAAGTAATTCAATGGTATACATAAACAGTTATATTATGAGATAAATGATGTTACAGAGATGGGGAAAAAAGAAAACATGTGTTAGTCAGCCTGAAGGGTGTTAGAAAAACCTTTATACAGGAAGTGATTCTTAAGATAAGATTGAGGAATGAGTATGAAATTTCTAGGTTTCCACATTAGGTCAGATATCCCAGCCAGAGTGAACAGCATCTACAAAAATTACAAGTGTGAAAAATCACAGGATCAGTGAGGACCATGCATAGTTCAGGATCATTGAAATGTAAGGAAGGAGGGGAGGATGTGTAAGAGGAGTGATATCCAGGCAGTAATAGAGAGTTTCTGCAACGTTTTTAGTTGGAGAGAATTGTGTTTGCTTATTATAAGGGTATGTATAAATGTGTGTATAAAGGATACATTTATTTTGATATTAAAGTTGTAGATAGTTGATGGTACAGGTAATGGCACATATAAAGAGGGTAGTGATAGGTATTTCAGAAGATATAAATCTAATCAAGGTGATGCCAGTGGAGATGGAGAAGAGTGAGCAGAAAGTAGAGATTATAAAACTTGGTAGCTAGTTGGAAACAGGAATTAGAGCTTGGAGGATTGTTCAGTGTTATGCATGAGATTATCTCTGGGTAAAGATAATATGGATCTTCCCTAGGGACTGGTCTTCTACATGATTGTCTTAGTACAGTACAGACTGCTATAACAAAATACCATAGACTGGGGGACTTGCACAGTAGGTATTTGTTTCTCACAGTTCCAGAGGCTGGGAATTCTGAGATTAGTGCACTGGCAGATTCATTGCTGGGTGAGGGCCATCGTCTTAGCTTGGTGACAACAATCTTCTCATTGTGTCCTCAAGTTGTAGAAACACACACACACACACACACACACACACACACACAGAAGAAGAGAGAGGGAGAAAGACAGAGAGTGGTCTCTCTCTCTTATTCTTACAAGGGCAATAATCCCACCATGGGAGCCCCAAACATAATCACCTACCAAAGGGTCCATCTTCAAATATCATAATTTAGGGGATCAAGTTTTAACATATGGATGTTGGGAAGACATAAACATTCAGTCTATAACAGTGACATGATTTTGCCAATACATATAATTTTTTGTTTGTTTGTTTGGTTTGTCATTTAAGTTCCTGTGCCCTTTGGGAAAACTCTATTGGGGTAGAGTTGGTAGAAAACAATTAACTGACACCACCCCTCCATTAATGACCCTCACTGTGGAAGCCAAAGAATTAGGTCCTTCCTCTACCCAACCATCATCAGAGATTATTCTTTAAATTGTGAACCTTGAAAAAGGTGTTAAGAGAACAGGGGAAGTTATCAGGAAGTGAGTGTCATTGGAGTGCTATAGCATCACTGGTATGGCCCCAACTGTGCTCAGGATATGGCTTTGTTGTAGTTCTGCTATCCCATATGGAGATCCCTTGACCGTTGTTCACACTGCCCAAGTCTTCAGGCCCCATCAGTTCTGTGAGCTCACCATATCCCTTCAGTATTTTCTACTTGTTTAAGATAGCTTGAGTTAATTTCTTTCTTAAACCGAATCCCTGACTTATTTGATCCTCATTCTTTTCAGATATCTGAATGTGCTCCAATTTGCTAAAAACGTTATCTAATTAATGCCTAGAATTTAACAGTCTTTCTATCATATATTTATTAGAAAAAGTGAAAGAGTGAAACAAAACCAACATAATTTTAACAATTAAATTCAAAAAAACCACAGCACTGATTCTAAATCAGTGTTATGGTCTTATTCCTGCTGCCTGCCATTAATCTGCTTCTCCTTTATTATGATGTTTTATAGGACTCCAGCAGTACCTGAGTTCTCAATTTTTGACCTTTATCCTTATCCTTCCTTTACTCTACAGCATGCCTTTCTGGATGACCTCTTTGGGTCTTTTCCCATAGCTGTGGTGCCCCTGGTAATGTGATATAAAAAATCAGATCCATAAGATTTTCAGTCTTGAGCAGGTGCCCAGTAGAAAGAGCATATTCTTAAGATGGAGACAGTACACCAGACTATTTTTTTTTTTCACCCATTTTTGGGCTAGGCCAGGTCAAGTAAACTAATTTGAAAGCTGATGGCAATAGTGAAATTCATACAAATGATCAGTTGGTTCTACAGAATGAAGTTCCTCACTAAGCATGGACCTCATTGACCCACTGGCTCTGAGGTTTCCAGGTGGATATGACATATCCTCCCATAATTATCAAATTTGGTGGCCCAACATTTACTGAGGGCTGATTATGTGCCAGACATTATCCTATGTGATGGAATTTAGCCATAAGAAAGACAGACCAGGTCCCACACTCATAGACCATATACTCTAATAAAGAAGGAAAGAATCAATAATCTTATAAATGAATAATGTGATTTAAGTTAGTAGCAAGTGATAACAACATAAAACACGTTAAAAAATAATAAAAGACAAGAAAGCATGATTTTAGATAATGTGTGGAAGGAAGACCACTCTGAAAGGTGACATGTGAATAGGAATCTGAATGATCAAGAGAAACTCACTATCCTCAGACAGGGGAAGGGCATGCCATGTATATCCAGGGACTATAGAATGGATAACAGCCCAATTTTTGTTTTTCAAAATGGAGATTTTATGGACAAGAATTAAGAAAACCAGAAAACAAAACAAAACAGAAGTTTTGGTAGGCCCTTCTCCAGGAAGGCCAGATGGGGCTCTCCTATCCAGGCTTCTGCCATGTCATAGGCATTTGTATGAGGCATATATGCCTCTTCTCAATGACTGGGCACAATTCACAGAATACCAACTCAGAAAATCTACCATATTTTCAAAAGAAGAGGTAAGAGGGAATAACTTAACAATTATGTTTCAGAATTCTGATTCCTAACTTAGGACTTAACTTAGGTATGATTTAGCTACTGTGGAAAATTCCAGAAAAGACCTACGGGATCCACCCAGTATGAACTGGCCCCATGAGCAGAAGCCAAAGATTTGGCTATACTAAACATTTTGTTTGTGTGCATATATGTGTGTGTGTGGTGATGAGGTACATTCTGGCAACATGTGGCTAGTTCAGCTCTTGCTGTCAGCTGTTCTGAGGCTGAGAGAAAGCACCTCAGAATGAATATATAAATAGATTTTGCTTCTTAGAAATAACTAAGGCCTTCGACCATACCCATCATATAGCATGTCATCCTCTCTGGAACTGGAGAGTATTATGCTGAGTGAAATGAGTTAATCAGAGAAAGACAATTATAAAGTTTCACTCATATGCAGACTATAAGAAACAGGGCAGAGGATCATTGGGGAAGGGAGGGAAAACAGAATGGGAAGTCGTCAGAGAGGAAGAAAAAGCATGAGAGACTCATAACTATAGGAAACAGAGGGTTGCTGGAGGGGAGGTAGGTGGGGTGATGGGGTAATTGGGTGATGGACATTAAGGAGGGGATGTGATGTGATGAGCACTGGGTGTTATTCGCATCTGATAAATTATTGAACACAACATCTGAAACTAATGATGTACTGTAAGTTGGCTAATTGAATTTAAATAAAAAAAAAAGAATATCATCCTCTCCCATGATATTCTTTTGTCTAGTGTCAGGCACTGTATTAGATACTCTGTTGGTATTCCCTCTATTTTCTCATTTAATTATCATAATTATAGGACAAATATTAACTTAGATTTTATAAATGAGTAAACTGAAGTGTGAAGTGTTTGTTTCTTTTCTCTGAATCACACAGCTTGCAAAAGACAAAGCAAGAGTTCAGTTCAGATCTAAACTCTAAAGTATATGTTCTTGTCAACACACCCTTAAGCGTTTTTCAAAAGGAAGATTGTTTTTTAGATAAAAGAACAAGATTACAGAGGCATTCACGAGGGCATAGAGATATAAGCTCTGGTTCTTTAGTCATACACATTTATTTGCATTTTCCGAACGTGGCTAGTTATTTATATTTAACTTCTCTTGCTGGAAAAAAAAAAAAATCACATTTTGCCTTTTGTGCCAAGCTGCAGAGTCGGCTCATTTCATTACATTTTTGTCTTCTCAGAAAGATACTATGCAACTGGAATCTCATCTGTATCAATAGTTCGCTGTCAACTGTCGGAGATTGCTGACAGTGGATCAATTTTAATTTACAGGCAATCTTGAAAGGCCATTTAAATAGTGGTAATTAAGAAGCAAAATATGGGACTGGAAATGTAGCAAAATGTGGATAGTTTTAAACTAATGAGGTATTTGAAGCCCTTTTTCTACAAAGCCAAGATGTTCGAAGTGAAGATTCTCTGTAGTATATGTCATTATTTTGGCAGAGTTAAGGAAAATCATTAGGTTTCCAGTGTCAAACTAGATTATGTCCATCTAAAATGCTATTTGTTACTATGCTGCACCTCCTTTTCATAATGCTTGTCTCTTACATTCTCTTTTCAGTTTGTGTTCACCATAATTGTATATCCATGGAGTAGAACCTATGTCCACCTAGTCTGTCAATATACTGCATGTATGTGGAACCTAATTGGGCTTATGGTTGGAGTTTAATAGACATTTGACTCAAAATTAGATGACAAATAACTCTATGAACAAAGCAAGGATGACCCATTTATATATACAGAGGTATCCATTATTCAAAGATGCATCCCTGAGTCTTTAAGTGGTACAGCAAACAAAAAGTATCTGTGAGAATATTATTTTAGGGATTCATGTTCCATTATTTCTATTCCAGGTTTGGAAGCTAGTATGTTTCTCACTTATTAATTCTGAAACTTGTTGTGACTTTAATATTCTTTCTCACCTGTGTACATCTTTTCTCATCTATCCTCGCACCTACTTACCTCCCTTCATATTCTTGGGTTTCTAGCTCTTCCTGGATGTGATGGCCTTCTAGAGGATAAAGAACATCTCATAAACAGACACACACACACACACACATTAGAAGAGACTCAGTAAATATTTGTTTCTACTAAATTTCTGCCTTGGTCATGACAGGGAAATGTTCTAGGGCAAGAGCCGAAGTCCTTGAATTCCAACTGCATTTCTTTTTCTTTGTCTTCTACACAGCACCGCAATGTTCTCTTCTCCAGCAAACCTTCCCAGATGGCTTTAATCTAATGAGCTGTCTCTTATTTCTTATTTCATTTATTTACATCTGCCTTACAATCCTTACCCAATTCTGTTATTTGCACACAAAGTTATTCTAATCATTAACAGTAAAATCCTTAAGGGCAGGAGTCATATTTTATTATTCTGAATTCCTAATGTTAGCACATTAGTTGGCATAAATTCACATTCTGCAAATATTTAAGTGTGTGAATGGATGAATGAATGTATGATCTATAAAATAATGCAATATTGGATTTACAACATTTTCTATTATTCACCCATGACTTTGAAAAATATTGATTTGATATAAATAGGTTTAGTTCCAATCATTTTTAATCCTTGAATATAGTATTACTCAATTAATTCAATACTATGTCTTCCTGTAACTTTCTTGTGTGACCTATTTTCTGTTGTACTTATGATTTTATATTCATCGTATAAATGGAAAAAAAGTACTGACAAATAAAATGACTCAGATAAAATCTTAGTAATTTAAAACCTAACTCTTCTCTCCTGGACCACCCACCTTATGTGACCTGAAGAACAAACAAAATAGAAAGGGATACCACATTATTTTTCCCCAATATACCTTGCTGGCATTGAGAGGTTTTAAATTATTTAAGATATTTACTCAGAAGGAAAAATACAGAGGATTTCAGTTCTTATAATGAGCAGAACAAAGTGCAAAGATCAAATAAAGTCAAAGAAAAAAATTCAATAAATAATAAAAGAGTCATGTAAATTAGCATTTGTTTTTGGAATGCCTTACATTGTAAAGTCGTAGATCATGTTTATGGAAGCTTTAGGAATGAATAAAAATCCTCTCAGTGGCTATGCATTTCTTCATTTTCCTTTATGGTAGCTGTATGGACTAGTCAGTGCCACTAGTATCTGCAAACTCATTTTCTCCAAGGTGGACTTTGAGATATAGTTCTGGAGATGAAATGCTACGCACATAAACAACATGAATAAATATGTTTAGGCAACATACCAAAGGTCACTTGTACCTCAGTTTGAGGTATGTGTAAAAGAAACAGCAGAAACACAACTATGAACCAGGATTAAGGAAAAAGTTGTGATAAAGGACGAAGGTAGCACTGACTCACCCCTTCATACAAAAATAAAACTCTTGATATAAAGGTAAAGCTAACAAAATGCAGTGGAAAGATTGCATAATGTAAAATCACAAAGACATGAGGGGAAGTTTGGCTTGGCAATGTCTGCTCTATGTAATCTCAGGCATAGAATATAATGCTTTCAGTCCCATCTCTTTGCATATAATTTAAACCCTTCATTTATAAAACATCAAATCGTCTAACTTATAAAGTACCATCTGTTCTTCCTATTTTAACAGAAATCAAATGCAGTAATATATACAAAAGTGTAAATTGCTGTATAAATATTACTGCTTAAATGTTATCACCATCATTAATTTCCCAATCATTAAGCTTACGACTAATATTTGGGCCCATGGAAGAAAATTAAATTTCCCTAACACTTCCATAAAAAACTGGATTTGAATTCTAGTATTAGTTTTTTTTCATGCAAACAAACAAATAAATACAGAGAAAAATTAAAACAATAATAAAGCACTAGAAGAAAACCAGCTATACCATATAGACATGAGAAAAGAACACTATGCATGATTGTTATCACCAATGTGAAAAAATAGGAGAAAATTTGCAGTAATGGGAGAAGGAAGGCAAACACAGCAACAGAAAAAGCTGGATTAAGAGGATGCACTTTATTTCTAGTTACGTTTATCTGAAGTGAACATAGTTTGATATAATTGGCACCCCCTAGGTGGTTGAAGTAATATCTCCACAAAAGATAAATGTTTAATCGACCACCAGGACAAAAGTGCAGATAGAATTTAGTTGATTCATAATCCTGCACATTCCTTTTTGCATTTGCTGATGAAAAGTATTAAGAGAAATATTTAATGATGTGATGTACTTTGAGATGAATACAGGCCTAAAGCTATCCTTTTGAATATAACACCATTTCCAAATTGTAATCCACTTGGAGCTTCTAAGGTATTTCTGGGGAATGTGTTACTTGGAAAGATAACATCATTCTGAACTGAAATAAGCTAGTCTGCTTCCATATAAAGAAAGCTGAGGCCTTTACTGGTAAGAGTTGGATCTTCTCCACCCACCTATGGGATGCACAGTGGTTTTAATGTTGAGTGTGATGGGCTCCAAGCATCAAATCCAAGGTTAAATTTTGGATGTATATGGTCTGTGCATAGATGTACATCATACGTCTGTCACTGCATGTCCTCGCTCAACATGTAGGTAGAAAAGTGATTTTTCTCATAGAAATCCTTATTTCTTATGCATATAAGTCTTAGTAACACTGACAATTATAGATGTGCAAATGAAAATAAGCTAGGTGGTTCACAAATTAGGATGAATAAAGATTAGCCAGAAAGTTTAGGCTTCTCAAAGTACCTCTAACATTTGCCAATATCAAAATCCAGATTCTTTTCTCCTGATTTAAGGAATTGATAATTCTGATTTTTTAAAAATATTTTATTTATTTATTTGAGAGAGAGAGAGAGAGAGAGAGATCGATCAAAAGTAGGCAGAGAGGCAGGCAGAGAAAGAGGGGGAGGCAGGCTCCCTACTGAGCAGAGAGCCCAATGTGGGGCTCAATCCCAGGACCCTGAGATTATGACCTGAGCCAAAGGCAGAGGCTTAACCCACTGAGCCACCAAGGCACCCCAACAATTCTGTTAAAACTCATCAGGGAAACTAAACCTTTTTCAGACTCAGTATCTTTTCCCTATTATGCATTCTTGGCACCCTTGTCAAAGATCAGCTGACTGTAAATTAATGGACTTAATTCTGGGCTATTTTGTTCCATGGGTCTGTCAGTCTTTATTCCAGTACCATATTGTTTTAATTATTGTAGATTTGTAATATATTCTGAAACCAGAAGTGTGATGCATCTAGATTTGTTCTTCTTCCTCAAGATCACTTTGGCTATTCTGAGTCACTTGTGTTTCCACAAAATTTTAATTAGTTTCAAAAAAATTTAGAATTGTTTTTCTGTAAAAAATGTTATTGATATTTTCATGGAGGTAGCATTGAGTCTGTAGATCTGTTTGAACTTTCAATCCCTGAACACAGGATGCCTTTCCATTTATTTGTATATCATTTAATTTCTGTCAGCATTTCATAGTTTTCAGTGTACAAGATTTCCATCTTTTTGGTTGAACTTATTCCTAGGTATTTCAGTCTTTATTATGCTATTATAAATTGAACTGTTTTCTTAGTCCCCATTTATGCTTAAGCCTCATAAATAAGAAATGCAATCAATGCAACCCTAAACAAGGGATTGAAAGTGAAAATAGAATCTTACTTGACAGCATAACACAATAAAATATAAAACCAGGTTGGTAACCAAAGTAAATCAGTGGACCTGTGTCGTGCTGGACTAGAGAAATATATGAAATACCGCTTATTGAGCACCTACTCAATGACAGACACCCTACCTACACTGTTTTGATAAAAAATCTCACAATAAAACTATGAATTAGATAGTTTTCTTTCCAAACTGCACCTTTTGAAGTTGAGACTCTGAATGAATTTCCCAAGTTCATATAGATAAAAATTCAGGATTTAAACTTCAAACTGACCCATGTCAAATCTCCTTCTTCTTTCACAACATGGTAGGTTTAATGGGCCAAATTAATCTGGATCCCTATCGATTTTCTAATCTATGTTTATATACTTTCTACAATGAGGCAGTACAGTTTCATGGCTTTTAACACAGACCTCAGAATCATCAGATTGACTGGGTTCCATCATAGGTCTCCCACTTAATACCTGTCATGATCTAATACAAACTTATTACTGTCTCTATTACTCATCCTCCACCTACACTCCCACAAACAAACATTGTGTAATTTAAAAATCACAAAGTTTTAACCATATTCTGATAAAGAGATCATCTCAATGTCTTAGAAAAAAAGATTCTGAAAGAGCCAAGATGCCCTTCAACAGATGAATAGATAAAGATATGGTCCATATATAAAATGGAATATTACATAGCCATCAGAAAGGATGAATACCCAACTTTTGTATCAACATGGACAGGACTGGAGGAGATAGTACTGAGTGAAATAAGTCAAGCAGAGAAAGTCAATTATCATATAGTTTCACTTACTCGTGGACCATAAGGAATAACATGGAGGACATTAGGAGAAGGAAAGGAAAGTGAATTAGGGTAAATCGGAGGGGGAGATGAACCATGAGAGACTGTGGACTCTGAGAAACAAACTGAGGGTTTTGGAGGGGAGGGGGGATAGGGGGATGGGTGAGCCTGGTGGTGGGTATTAAGGCTTGATCCCAGGACCCCAGGATCATGACCTGAGCCATAGGGAACCACTTAATGGATTGAGCCCCCCGGGCACCCCTAAAATAATCTGAACTTCTGACTCACATATTTTATTTTTATTTTTGTAAGTTTTTATTTTAATTCCAGTTAGTTAACATACAGTGTTAAATTACTTTGAGGTGTACCATATAGTAATTTAACACTTCCATTCAACATCCTATGCTCATGTCCATGAGTATACTCCTTACCCCATCACCTATTTAACCCATCCTTCCTTCACCCCATCCCCTCTGGTAACCATTAGTTTCTTCTCTATAGTTAAAAGTCTATTTCTTGGCTCATCTGTCTCTCTCTCTCTCTCTCTCTTTTTTTTCCTTTTTCTCATTTGTTTTGTTTCGCAAATTCCACATATGAATGAAATCATGGCATTTGTCTTTTTCTGACTGACATATTTTGCTAAGCATTATGCTCTCTAGCTCCATTCATGTTGCAAATGACACAATTTCATTTTTTGTGGGTGAACAATATTCTTCTCTGTGTGTGTGTGTGTGTATCATATCTTCTTTACCCATTCAACAAATGATGGACATTTGGACTTATTCTATAGTTCAGCTATTGTAAATAATGCTGCTGTAAACATAGGGATGTATGTATCACTTTGAATTAGTGTTCTTGTATTTTTGGGTAAATACCCAGTAGTGCAATTGCTAGATGTAGAGTAGTTCTATTTTAAATTTTTGTAGTACCCACATATTGCTTTCCACAGTGGCCACACCAGTTTGCATTCCCACCAACAGTGCACAAGTGCTCCTTTTTCTCCATATCCTTGCCAACACCTGTTGTTTCTTGCTTTATTGATTTTTAGCCATTCTGATAGGCTTATTCCTAGGTATCTTATTGTTCTTGGTGCAGTTGCAAATGGGATTGATTCCTTAATTAATCTTTCTGCTGCTTCCTTATTGGTGCATCTAGATATCTCATTATAATTTCAATTTGCATTTCTCTGATGATAAGTGATGCTGAACATCTTTTCAAGTGTCTGTTGTCCATCTGGATGTTTTGTTTGGAAAAATATCTGTTCATGTTTTCTGCCCATTTTTAATCAGATTATTTGGTTTTGGGGTGTTGGATTTTATAAGAATTTTACATATTGTGAATACTAACTCTTTATCAGACTTGGTATTTGCAAATATATTTTTCCATTCTGTAGGTTGCCTTCCAGTTTTGTTGTTTCCTTCACTATGAAGAAGATTTTTATTTTGATGTAGTCCCAATAGTTTATTTTTGCTTTTGTTTCTCTTGCCTCAGGAAATATATCTAGAAAGATGTTGTGGTGGTCAATGTCAAATAAGTTAATGCTTGTATTATCTTCTTGGATTTTTATGGTTTCAATTCTCACAGTTTGGTCTTATATCAATTTTGAATTTATTTTTGTGTCTGGTGTAAGAAAGTGTTCCCTTTTCATTCTTCCTCATGTTGCTGTCCAGTTTTCACAGAACATTTGTGGAAGAGACTGTCTTTTTCCCGTTTGATATTCTTGCCTCCTACATAGTTGGGTTCAATTTTGGGTTTTCTATTCTGTTCTATTGATCTATGTGTCTAGTTTTGTGCCAGTACTGTATTGGTTTGATTACTAAAGCCTTGTAATATAACTTGATTCCAGAATTGTGATTTCTCCAGCTTTGGTTTTCCTTTTTCAAGATTGCTTTGACTATTCAAAGTCTTTTGTAGTTCCATGTAAATTTTAGGATTGTTTGTTCTAGTTCTGTGAAAAGTGTTGTTAGTATTTTTTTTAAAGATTTTATTCATTTATTTGTCAGAGAGAAAGCACAAGCAGGGGGTAGCAGCAGGCAGAGCAGGCAGAGGGAGAAGCAGGCTCCCCACTCATCAGGGAGCCCAATGTGGGACTCTATCCCAGGATCCTGGGATCATGACCTGAGCTGAGGGCAGATGCTTAACTGACAGCCATCCAGACATCCCTGTCGTTGGTATTTTGATAGGGATTGCATTAAACATGTAGATTGCTTTGGGTAGCATTGATATTTTAGCAATATCTATTCTTCAAATCCATGAACATGGGATATCTTTCCATTTCTTTGTGTCATCTTCAATTTTTTCATCAGCATTTTATAATTTTCATAGTACAGTCTTTCACCTCTCTGGCTAGATTTATTCCTAGGGATCTTATTGTTTTTGGTGAAATTTTAAATTGGATTGATCCCTCAATTTCTCTTTCTGCTGTTTCATTATTGGTGTATATAAATGCAACAGACTTCTGTATGTCAATTTTGTTTCCTGTGACTTTACTGAATTCACATATCAATTCTAGTATTTTTTGGTGGAGTCTTTTGGGTTTTTTACATAGAGTATCATGTCATCTGAAAATAGTGAAAGTTTCACTTCTTCCTTGCCAATCTGGATGCCTTCTATTTATTTTTGTTGTCATATCACTGTGGATAGGACTTCTAGTGCTATGCTAAATACCTGTGGTGAGAGTGGACATGACATCCCTGTCTTGTTCTTGACCTTAGGGGAAAAGCTCTTAGGTTTTTTGTTTGTTTGTTTGTTTGTTGCTTTTGTTTTTGTTTTTCTCCATTAAGGATGACATTAGCTGTGTTTTTGTTTGTTTGTTTGTTTGTTTTCATAGATGCCCTTTATTATGTTGAGGTACATTCCATCTAAACTTTGTTGAGGGTTTTTATCATGAATTAATGTTATACTTTGTCAAATACTTTTTCTGCATCTATTGAAATGATCATATGGTTCTTACCTTTGCTCTTATTGATGTAATGTAACACAATGATTGATTTGTGTGTATTGATTTGAGAATATTGAAACAAAACTTGCAACCCAGGAGTAAATCCCAGCTGATCATGATGAATGATTTTTTTTTTTAACTGTATTGTTGAATTTGGTTTGCCAGTATTTTGTTGAGAATTTTTGCATATATGTTTATCAGAGATATTGGCTTGTACTTTTCTTTTTTAGTGGTGTGTTTTTTTGATTTTGGTATCAGGGTAATTCTGGCCTCATAGAATGAATTTGAAAGATTTCCTGCCTTTTCTATATTTTGGAATAGTTTGAGAAGAATATGTATGAACTTTTCTTTAAACCTTTCTTTAATTTTTTTTTTCTTTAAACTTTTCTTTAGAATTTGCATGTGAAGCCATCTGGTCCCAGACTTTTGTTTGTTGGAGATTTTTTCATTACTGATTCAATTTCTTTGCTGGTTATATGTCTGTTTAAATTTTCTATTTCTTCTTATTTCATTTCTGCTAGTTTACATATTTCTAGGAAATTATCCATTTCTTCTAGGTTGTCCAATTTTTTTCCATATAGTTCTTCATCATATTTTCTTATTATTGTTTGTAATTCTGATGGTGTTTAGTTGTTAGTTCTCCTCTCTCATTTGTAATTTTATTTATCTCAGTCCTATATTTTTCTTGATAAGTCTGGCTAGAAACGGAATAATTTTATTGACTTTTTTTTGTCTTTTTTTTTTTTTTTTAAGTCTCCTGGGTCCACTGATCTGTTCTATTATTTTTGTTTGTTATTTGTTCTAGTTTCTATAAAATTTATTTCTGCTCTAATCTTTATTATTTCCTTCTTTTACTGGTCTTAAGTTTTATTTGTTGTTTTTTTCTAGCTCCTGTAGGTGCAAGGTTAGGTTGTTTACCTGAGATTTTCCTTTCTTCTTGAGGTAGGCCTGTATTGCTATAAACTTCTCTCTTAGAAACACTTTTGCTGCATTCCAGAGGTTTTGGACTGTTGTGTTGTCATTGTCATTTTTTCCATGTATTTTTTAATTTTTTTCTTTTATTTCCTGATGGAGCCATTCATTGTTTAGTAGCATGTTTTTTTTTGTTTGTTTGTTTGTTTGTTTGCATGTTTGTTTTTTAGTTTAGTCAGCGGGTAGGGACCAAGGGAGAGAAAACCTTAAGCAGATTCCATGCTGAGTGTGAAGCCTAACATGGGGCTTGATCTCACCAAATCAAGATAATGACCTGAGCAGAAATCAAGAGTCAGACACTTAACTGATTGTACCACCCTGGTGTCCTTAGTAGCATGTTATTTAACCTCCATATATTTGTGGTCTTTCCAGATTTTTTTCTTGTGGTAGACTTCAGTTTCATAGCATTGTGGTCAGAAAATATGCATGGTATGATTTTGACCTTGAATTTGTTGAGTTTTTTTTTTTTATGCAATAATATATGATCTTTTCTGAAGAATGTTCTTTGTGCACTTGAAAATAATGTGCATTCTGCTGTTTTAGGGTGGAATGTTCTGAATATATCTTTTAAATCCATCTGTTCCAGTATGTCATTCAAAGCCATTTTTCATTTGTTAATGTTTTGTTTAGATGATCTACCCATTGATATTAATGGGATGTTAAAGTACCTCAATATTATTGTATTATTATTAGTTAGTCCCTTTATGTTTGTTATTAGCTGTTTTATGTATTTGGGTGCTTCTCTATTAGGTGTATAAATATTTACCTTTGTTATGTCTTGTTGGATTGTCCCCTTTGTTATTATATGTCCCCTTCTTTGTCTCTTGTTATAGTTTTTATTTTAGTCTATTTTGTGCAACAGAAGTATTGATACTTTGGTTTTCTTTTGACATCCATTTGCATAATAGATGTTTCTCCATCCTTGACTTTCAATCTTCAGGTGACTTTAGTTCTAAAATGAGTCTCTTGCAAATAACCTATAAATGGGTCCTTTTTTTTTTTTTTAATTCATTATGTCACCCTCACCCTGTCTTTTGATTGGAACATTTAGTCCATTTACATTCAAAGTAATTATTGATAGATAAATATCTATTGCCATTTATTACTTATTTTATGGTTGTTTCTGATGATCATCTGTGATCCTTTTTTTAATATTTCTTTCATGTTTTGCTATTTTTCTTTAGTGACATATTTGATGAATGCCATTATTCATTATTTCTGTTGAGAAATCTCCTGCTAACCTTACAGGTTTTCCCTTATAAGTTAATGATTTGTCTTGCTGCTTTGTTTTCTTTATCACTGTATTTTGCAAATTTAATTACAGTATGTCTTGGTGCCATTTTGCTTTCATTGATTCTATTGAGGAGTCCCTGTGCCTCTTGGTTCTGGATATCTGTTTTCTTCCCCAAATTAGGGAAATTTTTACCTATTATTTCTTCATATAAATTTTCTGTCCTCTTTTCTCTCTACCCTGTTGTTCATTCCATCAAGTGAGTTTCTCCTTTTGTTTATTTGATTTTTATGTCTTCTATGTTTTTCTTATCTCTATGTTAAGAGTCTCATTCATGTCTGCCACTCTTTTCTCAAGTCCAATGAGTATCCTTATGATCATTATTTTAAATGTTCTATCAGTCATGTTACTTATATTGATTTCACTTAGATCTCTGGCTATGGCCTTGACCTGTTCTTTCATTTGGGAAAAATTTCTCTATCTTCTCATTTTGGCTGCCTCTCTGTGTCTTTTCTGTCTGTTAAGAAAGTGTCTTCTGCTCCTGAAAGTAGTAGCTTTATAAAGAAGGAGAGACACTGTGCACTTCAATGCAATGTCCCCTCTTCCCCAGAAACTGACATGTCAGAAGAGTATCCTATGTGTGTTCCTTCCACATTATTGTTGAGTCTGAGTCTCTTTTCCCCTTAGTGTAGTCGTCTGAAGTGACTCTGCCTATTGTGGGCTATGCTTGCTCTCTGTGGTGTCAGTGGGACCCAGGCATACCATCTCTGACGGGGTTTGCTCACCAGGAAACTTGGGAGGAGGGCAGAAAATTAGTAAAATTTGTGCTAGGCCACTAGTCCTATGCTGGATCCCCTAAGAACTGTGGCAGTTGGAGGCTGTGTGCCAAGATGGTTGGGAAAGCAAAGCTGGTTGTGGTTATGACAATGGCTGGGGGCAGCTGAGCCCAGTGTCTAATGATGCCTGGGGGCATGCATCTGGGCATGGTGTGACAGTTGGGCACAATATATGGTGGTAGCTATGCAACTGGCAACTAGGCTTGTGCAGCTGGGGGCAGCATGCAATGGTTTCTTGGGGCATAGACTGGGTACAGTTCAGTGGGTGTGCATGGCATATGTTGGCAGCTATGTAACAACAACTGGGTGGGAGGAGGGGATGTGCTGCTTTAACAAAATTTGCCTTGTGTCAAGGATAACAGGTTTGGTGTAGATGTGTCATCAGGAGAACTTGTGGGTCTGGTGCACTGCTAGTGGGTTAAATAGCAAGTATCTGTGTAGTCTTGCTTCCTGTAAGTGTCCTGTCTATTCTGAGGGTGTGGGAGAAAAATGGTGCCTGCCAACTCCTTAATTTTTCGAAGTACCCCAACATGCTACAAAATCAGTATGAACAGATCTGTCTCCCATTTGTACCTCCCACCCCCAGTGTTGTTTAAACTGCCATTTTTTTATGTTGCCTCTCTGGGCAGTCTGTTGTCTATATAAGTGTGGCAACCCAACTATCACTCACCCTCCTGAATTGCCTAGTGCTGAGACAGCTGACTTTTCAAGATCCAGGTTCCTAATTGTACTGGTTTTATAAACTCATGGGATTTAACTCCCATGGTTTTTAAAGCCAAACATTATGAGGATTAGTCTTCCCCATGTGAGATCCCTGATGTGAAGGTCTATTTCTCTTCCCTCTCTGCAAGTGCAGCTTCCTCCATCCTCTAGGCAGCCTCCCATCTTTCTGAATTTTTTAACTTTTCAGCTGCACCTTCTTTTCTGTATCTAGTTGTGGAGTTTGTTCTGTCAGTCTTCAGATCACCCTCTAGTTTATTGACTTGGACATGGATGATACCTAGTGGTAAACATGGGTGGGAGTGTGCTCAGGCTCCTCCTACTACACCACTGAAATATTGAAATTAAAGACATAAATGGCTCACTCATGGCTATACAGAAGTACTATTGGACATTGAGTCTACTGAATTTCTGCTCCATGAGACCTTATTTTCTATCTTATTTCTATTGATCTACCTCTGAGAAATTAAGCTTCACCTCTATTTTAATAGAAAAGTAATTATGAATATTTGGAGAACAGAAACATAGCATTACTCAACTTACATAATAAGTCTTAAGATTAAGATTCCTGTCTTAAATTCTAACAATATAGACAAAACAAAGGAACAGTAAAGACTTCAGGAGTCAAGGATATTAGACAGGATTTAGACTTTCCTGGGAATTTATGATACAAATTTAGGAAAATTATATCTAGACTTCCTCAATTCATTGATGACAAACCATTATTACTTTTAGTCCATCTTATAAATTAAGAGTCAAGATAAGGAATTGACAAGTGCCAAATAGACAGGAAGTGTCTGGATTCCTAACCCAGACGTCCCTACTTCAGAGCCACTATCTATTTATTTTATTTTACTTTATATTTTCAGTGTTGTTGTTTTGCAATTGTGGTACAATTTATAGAACACAAAATGTGCCATTCTGACCATTTTTGACTCTACAGTTCGATGGCAGTAACTATATTCAAAATATTACACAACCATCATCCCCCCCATTTTCAAAAAGTCTTCATCACCCAAACAGACAATCTGTACCCATTAAGAAATGCCACCATTCCATTTTCTCTAGAACGTCATAACCTTTCATCTATTTTCCATCTCTGTGAATTTGCCCATTCTAGACATTTCTTATAAGTATAATCTTATAATATTTGTCTGGCATATTTCACTTACCATAATGTTTTCAAGCCTCACCCATGGTGTAGCATGTATCAGAACTCCATTCTTTTTTTGTATCTGAATAATATTCCATTATATAGATATACAGAACCACACTTAATTATTATATTCATGTATAAATCTCCTGGGACGTAGTAATGATGGTTGTTAACTTTCAGGAAAGTTACAGAGATTAGATATGGTAAGATAAGTGAAAATATTCTGTAAACCACTTTGTGCATTTTAAATATTATTGGTTCTGAAGTTTTGTTCCTTAGCTAAACTTCCTATCTTTCATCATAATTTATACAGAACATATTGCCACTAATGAGAGATATGGCCTCTAATGACACTGTTTTAGGTAACTATTTCATTTTCTTTAATTTTTAACAGAGTTATAGTTGACATACAATATTATATTAGTTCAGTTTTATAGCACAGTGATTTGATAAATATATAACAAGATGTTCACTATGATAAGTGTAGTGTCTATCTCTTCACCTTTAACAGTAGAGTATAAGATAGAATGAAAGGATGGATTTTTTTTGTCCCTAAAATTCTAGGTTAAGCCCAGATTCTGCTGCTTAAGAATTTTCTTTCTTTTCTCCCCCCCCCCATCCCCTTTGGGACATTTACTTATTGTATAGAAGCCTCAGGTTCTTGCTATATAAAAAAAGGTAGAGAAGAGATAGATTACCTCGAAACACCATCAGCACTAATGTTGTGTAGGTTCATCTCAGAGATGACTGAGATGAACTATAGACGTATTAATGGCTAGAGTCAAACTTTTAGAAAGGAAAAATTAATTACTTTGGAAATGGGTACTATGATATAGGACTTTCTGGAGAACATTGGGTAATTTTCAGAAATCTCTTGAGAAATAGTGATTTTGGACTATTCCCAAACAGGGACTTATGAGAGTATTTGCAGCTAATGGCAATTACCTTAATCGAGCACTTTATGTATATTAATTAATTAATCTACAAACTCCCTCTGTAGAATGAAACATTAATGAGGAAATTAATTTATCAACAGATATTAACTAAACGAGATGATGTGACTTGCTCAAGGCTATGGAATGAGTCAGAGTCCATGTTTCCCTGTCAAGGCAGAACTCCCAGCCAAGCCTGGCCTATTAAGGCTCTGTACAAAATATGATTTTTATGAATATCCCTGATAGAGATAGGAGTCACTTCACTGAGGGTCTCACAGTCTATATCATTCAGTTCTGAGTAGTTTAAATTTGTATCTCCTGCAGAAGTTAGACTTTCCTTCCTTTCTTGTCTTATTGAATTCACTGGTATCCACTGGATATGCTTTAGATGGTACATATGCAAAGATCAATAAATCACAGTGAGAGTCCTGCCCTTGGGGAGCTTATAGTCTAAGGAAAGAGATGTATATGTAAAAAAGACATTTACAAGTAAATGTTATCACTGCTAAATGGAGGAAGGCTTAAAGAGATTGACAAGTCAAGGAGAAAATTTGCCTTTCAAAATAAGCCCTGATCAATAATCATATTGAGTAGCCAGTCACATGTGACAGACTCAGATTTAAGGAACTACAAACCTGTACCAATGAATCTTATTCCTGGCCTAAGTGTGCTTGATTATTGCACCTGGTCTGCTTCAAATAACTCTCTAATTTTTAGCTGATCATGTAGCTTGTGGGAAATTTCCATAAAAGTAAAGGATTATATTGCTACATGACTCAGTAAAGACATTCCAAACCAGATTTGGCTGTTTAGGGAGCTAGAACACCAATATCTATACTATGATGATGATGACCATCATTGTCGTCGTCGTCATCATCATCATCATCATCATTATCCTAAAGTCTTTACTAAGAACCCATAATGTTTCTGGCACTGTACGTGCATCTGCATAGTAATTTATGATGATCATTTTAGATTCATCAAAGGAAACCAGAAAACATCATGTTATAAGACTTGCCACTGAACTTAGTTCTGGGCATTTTTTTTTTTTTTTTACATTGTTTCCCATGCACTGACTGCTGTGTATGTATTTTCGTCTGGTTCCTGAGGATCAGTAAATGAACTCTGGCATCGAAGCCAATTCATCAAAAATTTAAATTGTGAAAAATATTTATTATTATGCTTATTTTCGATGAGAACAGCATTTTGCTAGCATTTATTTGCTAGAATGAGGGATTATATGATATCTGAGAGAGTCCATTTATTGCCTGATACATCCTTCTGAAGTATTGGAATGAATGTTGGAAATGCTAAAGAGAAGCCTTGGAACTTGAGTAAGATCCTACAGGAAAACTGACTTGAACATCCAGAAATGGAATACACCAGAGCAGATGCAAAACTGAGCATAAATGTGGGACAAGAACAGAAAAAAAAAAAACAGACCATGTTTACACTTAATGATGAATGCCAGATCAAATGACAGAGAAGCAGGTAATAGCAGGATCCCAATGAACATAGAGGTGAGGACTTTGACAGTCAGATAATTTGATCAAAACCTGATGAAGCTTAATGTGCACTCTTGGCCAGGTGAACAGGTGAATCTAGTGTGAAAGACGGTTCTTAAGAGGCTCATTGAGCTCTTTGGGGGAAATAGGAGGTGGTCAAGAGGAAATTCTGGATCTCCACAAACCCAAAGTTAGCACAGAGCTGTATGCCTGTAGAGAATATGGGAAGATCAGAGTTGGTGGGAGCTGGCCTCTGGGACTCTGCCTCAGAGGACCCAGGGTAGTGAACAGGGAGCTCGGCAATTCCACAAATGCTCCCAGGAGAGTCTCACGGCACCAAAAGGAAAGGAGATGGTAAGGATATGATCTCAATCTCTCTCTTTTTCCTTTTTAAAACTAAGGAAAAATAGGGATCAGAGAGTTGAAAGGATTTAGTCAAGTCAACTGGCAAGATGGTTGCATACTCAAGACTCAGATCTAGTTGTCTTATTCTTAACCCAGGACACTTTTCACCCCAGAAGAAAGTGTTCCCTCAAGCTTCTTTCTTCATCTTTCAGTCAAAATGACACCACTCTTACAGTATCTGTTGTATAACTGAATTCCTCCTGGGTGGTGGTTAGTCATTTCCAAGCCTGATACCATAAATATACACCTCAGACCTCCAATAGTAACATTAACAATAATAAAATAACCATGATGATGATGATGGCAAAAATTGATTGTGTATGGTGTACTAGGCACTATATACAGGTAATATCTAAATTAATCACAATAAATTAGGAGGTAGATAATGTTAATATCTCCATTTTATAGAATGGGGAGCTGAGACCCATGGGGAGTAAGATACTTTCACATCACTGGGAAGTGGTAGACATGACATTTTGAACCCCTGCATTCTGATTCCAGAAACAGTTTTCTTTAACCTCTCAGAATAGTGTGCCCTTCCACTGAAAAGCAGGAACCAACTATATTTGTTTTTATTCCTCCAACATCATGCACCACAGTTTGTAACTCTCTACTACCCTGCATGTGTTTAACATCATATGTGCTCAAAAAAGCTTGTTGAAATGAATCATAGCTTGATACTTCAGTAGCACTGCATCAACTGTGAAGAACATCAGTGTTAGTGGAGAAACAGAGGTTCAGTATAAAACCGAAGGCACTGTCTGACAGTATCTGAATGCGGGAAATGTGAGGCAGTGACGAGGATTAGAAAGAGCGTGTGTTGAGACCCTCCAGGAGTTGTTCTAGAGGCAAAGTTGGGTGGGTTAACGTGCAGAGTGAGGAGCTACAGATAGAAGTGCAGACCTGGTTTTGCATCTGGGTGAGCTGACTTCATTCTATGTTATTAAAAAAAATAGAGGAACTCTCAGAGTCCCAGCTTTTTTCATTTTTACAATAAATATAACAATCAGCATCTTGGAACCATGTGACAGTTACATCAGGTAATGTATGCACCAGGCCTTCCGATTGCTCCTGTTTCTCCCTGTCCTGAGGCACGTCACTGCTGGATTTCCACGTGGTGTGTTTGTCTCTGCTTTTTATTGGTTCATTCTAACAGAAGCTTGAAAATTATGATTATCACTATTTTGGTGATGAAGACAGAGAGGCATCATGGTTAATTATGAACATTGAGGGTTAGGGGCAGAAAAGGGCCCAGCCTTGTTTGATTTAAAACCTCAGAGTCTTCCTATAATTCATGTAAAATGTACTCTCATCAGAGCTCTCAGGACAATTTCAAGAGCCTTTTAAGTGTGCAGAATTTTTAGTCTGGATTCCACTTTGCTCCACATCAACCGTCTGCTTAAAGCCATTTGATAGTTTCAAAAGTCCATATGAAATATTAAAAGGCCCTTTGTTGACAGTCCTCTTTTCTGTTTTTATGCCTCAGTCTTGGACCAGCCTGCATTCTTATATTAATTCTGTAATTGCCCAGTAACTTCACCAAATGGACTAGCTTGATCATGTCTCTGTCATTTGGAACAGAATTTTTATTATGCTTGGAATTGACTCTTCCTCACTTAGTCTACTTGGTAAACTCCTACACACCCTGAGAATTCCCATTCACATTATTCCTCACTTTGTTCCATTCCCTTCACCCAGGCTGTGATGGGTATCCCTCCTCATCATTCCCATAATACCAGGAATTAAATGTCAACTCAGTATTTTAAAACCTGCCAATCTTCAAACACACGTACACACACTCAGGAACCTTGTGAAAAATAGATTTCTAGACTGAGACCCAAGTCAATCAAACCAGAACCTCCGATAGAGGTGCCTATAAACTTTAATCTTTATAAGCTCTACAATCAATTTTATGATCAGACAAATTTTAATACCACTTAAATAGAGCAAATAGTTAGTTTCATTAAAGTTATCTGTATGTCAGCTTGACTTTAGCTTATGGAGTCCTTTAAGGATGAAACTATACCCTATTCGTGACTGCCTGGAAAAGCCCAGGACTTCAGAAACTATTTGCTGAATGAATGAGTTAATGAAATAATACTTTTAGAATGAAATAATAAGAACTCAGATTATCTACAAAAATATCTCCTGATCACCATAAGTAAGTATTCCAAACATCCTCTGCTGATTTCCATTCAACATTATGTGTTTTCTTTTATTTTTTTTCTTTTTATTTGTTTTTGGTTTTATTTGTTTGTTTGTTTTTGTTTGTTTTTTACCTTTGGTATTACATCAGCAGAGATTTCTCTACTCTGAGAATGGATGACGTTAGTTCTGCACCAGCTGACCCACATCAGGTCAGTTTGAAGGAATACTGGCTGCAGACAAATGTATAGCCAGACAACTTTTGACACGAGTATAGGCTTCAATTTATTGTATTAAAAGTTTATAGTATGAAATATATTCTGAAAAATATGTGAGGGACTTTACTGATATAAATTCTAAATGACGATGAAGAAAAGTAGTAATAAATTAACATACCAGACCAGAGGGAATGAGAACAGACAAGAGATAAAATTATCTCTCTGAGTTCTAGGACTTCTCTTGTTATCATGAAAGACCTCTTCCATTTATAGGATATATCTCTATTACTTCCTCCCTCCTCTCTTCCCCTTCCTCACACTTTGAACTGTTCTAAGTTTTGTGTCAAAGAGAAACAAAGCTAGACTCTAGTTAAAGGTGATAAAGGAGGATTTCCATTTCTTATAACTCCTCCAAGCACCTGTCTATTAGAAGTAGTGTTGCCTGATTCTAGGATTATTGAATAATCTTCAAATTTACTCAGTTGAATTTTTGTTCCTTAAGAGCGGTATGAGAGGGAAAAAGATAATTTCTTGAGCAGTGAAAATAGCATATGCAAAAGGAGAATTGTCATAAGCAATCTGAAAAATTCCAGGTTGAAAGACAAGAAGAAGGTCAGCATTTTACCAGGTTAAAATTTTAAATCTTCAGACATCAAAGATTCATCTACTTGTCAACATTTTGATTTCCTCAAGCAAAAATCCTTCATACAACCAAGATGTCTGTATGAGCAATTCTCACTATAGAACATTAGAAGATACTAATGACAGAGAGATTAAGAGGTTATCCTGGCAAACACAGGAAGCAAAGAGCTTTTGCAGGAAACATGGGCTTGAGGAGACAAGTGTTTCTGTTACCTGTTGCTGCCAAACAAATGACCCAAAGATTCCTGACTTAAAAGAATATGCATTTTCTTACATTGCATGCTTTTGCGGATCAGGAACTCAGGGCAGTTCTGCTCTATGGGACATCAGTTGGGTCATTCTGTGATTTTCAAGTGATGCTTCACTCTGGTGCCACTCTGGTACCTTAGACAGGGCAGCTGGTAAGTCTGGCTTCTCTGTGCCCACCTCCTTCTCCATGCAACATCCTTCCATGTGCTCTCTTCTGCAAGGTAATGGGGGAGGAATCAAGGCTCCCAGAAACCAATACAGAAGCTTCCAGTCTTCTTAAAGACTAGTTGTAGAACCTGGAAACTGCCAAGCATCACTTTCCCTGGGCTCCAATTGTCAAACATTCACAGACCAGCCTAGATTCAAGGAGAGGGGGATAGAGCCCATATTTTGGTCAAAAGAATGTCAAATAATAAGACTATCTTTAATCTACCAACACAGACTTTTATAGAAATTACCTATCTCTCTGAAGCCTTCTATATTATAGGAAGATAGTTTAATTATTAGTTTTAATTGTTAATTATTAGTTTTAATAGGGTTTTAATTATGGCTGTGTCCATAATGTCAATTGAAGTGCTTGAAGGAGGCAAGTAGGACACAAGTAGTAACAAATTAAAGTGACCCCTGATGTCTGCAGAGTATACCAGATATCTTCATGTTCATTAGCAATGGTGCTGATTGCTATTATTAGATACCTTCTACATGCCATGATTTGTATTTGCATTATTTGTTTTTTTTTAAATTTTATTTTTTTCAGTGTCTCAAAATTCATTGTTTATGCACCACACCCAGAGCTCCATGCAATACCTGCCCTCCTTAATACCCACCACCAGGCTCATCCAACCCCCACAGCCCTCCCCTCCAAAACCCTGTTTGTTTCTCAGAGTCCACAGTCTCTCATGGTTTGTCTCCCCCTCTGATTTCCCCCAACTCATTTCTCCTCTCCATCTCCCAATGTCCTCTGTTATTCCTTCTCTTCCACAAGTGAAACCATATGATAATTGACTCCCTGTGCTTGACTTATTTCATTCAGCATAATCTCTTCCAATCCTATCCATGTTGATACAAAAGTTAGGTATTCATCCTTTCTGATTGAGGCATAATATTGCATTGTATATATGGATCATAACTTCTTTATCCATTTGTCTATTGAAGGGCATCTTGGTTCTTCCCACAGTTTGGCGACTGTGGCCATTGTTATTTGCATTATTTCATATGATTCTCATGACAACCATTCAGCAACACCAGTTTTGTGGTACCACACAAGGCACATGGAACTCTGGAGCTGAAGTTCTTTGATATCAAAGTCCGTGGTCTTTCCATGAAGTCACATTGCCATCCCTCATGCCACACAAGATCCATGTGCTGCCAGAACAGCAACCCTTATTCTCATTTCACAAGGAAGACAAGCCAGGTCACCTGTTTTCCCATCATGACACAGCTCAAAGGAAAGAAGCAGAAACTGGAACCCATGAATTTGTAAGCTCCAGAAACTGAAGGTGCTACAGACACCATTTCTTCGCAATAATTTTAACCATGTTAAAGAACATCCTAAATTGTATGTAACCTTTTATCATTTTTATGATCATAACTGTGTGCTAATGGAAAATGTAAATTCCTTGCAATTTACAGCAGATTTTACATTAGTGGCAGTGTTCCCATAGTTTCACTATCTCAGTTTGTCTTAAACATTTATTACTAATTTGACACCAGTGATGTTCTAATTAAAGTTCATTCTCTAACATGAAATACTGTGTTATATAAAGCAGCAAGAACATTCTCTTTCCATTTAGATTGCCAGATATTTCATGGGTGGTTTACAATAAACGTTGGAAGTAATTTTGTTTATTTGTTTAGGAAATCATCATCTCCATCATTCTTAATCCATATTACCACCCTGCATTTTTCCAGCAATTCTCATGTCCCATTAAAAAGCTCTTTTATGCAATGGGTTTTTGTTTAGGCACAAGTTTTAATTAAAGCAAGTGTCCAAATTGCTTAATTGCCTGACAGAAGATGTTAGGTTTTTCCAAGCATGACCTATGCTTTCAGGAGAAAGATTATAAAAACTTTCATTTTTGAGGGAAAAATTAAGGGCTTGAGGATAAAATTAGGTCATCCTATGAACCCTTTTAGCCTAAGAAGAATCTAAAAAGCTCTACTCTTTCACTGACCCCTGTTGGTTTTACTTTCTAAATACATGTTTCAAATGTCATTATTTCCTCCATCCCCGCTTCCTCTGCTCTCTGTCAACAGGCTGATTCTCAAAATGCACATTAGAATCACCTGGCATGTTTATACTTAATACTGATGCCTGAGTCTGCCCCCAGACATTCTGAGTAGTTAGTAAGGGGGGTGGGTCAGAGCACCTGTGGTTCTGATTCTTGGATGATGTTGATACTGTTGCTCCAGGAATCAACCTTTGAGAACCACTGTTCTCACTCTTGCTACTTAATGCTATTTGAACTTGTTCCATGGAGAAGGGACATTCTGTGCCACCTAGAAGCTTGTAAGAAATACAAAATTTTGGTCCTCATCCCAGAACTACTGAATCCTATTCTACATTTTAACAACATCTCCAGGGACTTCATATGAACAGTAAAGTGTAAGGAGAGTTTGAATGAATGTCCTAATCATCTGTCATCTGGACTATTCATTAGAGTTTTTTTGTTTGTTTGTTTGTTTGTTTTTGCTATTTATTCCTATCCACCTGTCCTTCACATTACTTTCTAACATGTATATGCAGCCATAATTATGATCACAGGGTTAACTTGTGGAAATACCTCATATTCTTCCCATTTTTGCATTTAAATTCCTTTCTCTGCTATGCAGTTTCTGCCTTCTGCCACCTCTTCCCCATTCCCCAGATCCCAGCGTTCCATGAACACAGCCCCCTGCACTTGGAGCTCTTCATCAGCTGCTCCCTCCTCAGGGAACAGTCTCCTGCCCTTGCTAAAGGTCTGTGTGCCATAGCAGTCTTGCTGAGAAATGCAGCCACACAAGGGTTCAAGGACAATGATGGTAGGATAGCAAGAGAGTAGTTAGCAAAACCCAGGGCTGCTTTGTGACTCTGAGCTTGGTCCTTTCCTGAATTCACATACTTGGAAGTTCAATTGATTTTCTTTGCCTTCCATTTTACCAACTTATACAATGGGGCTAATGACAGAAGCATTTAAATGAGATTGTGCATATAAGACCTGGGCAAGCATCTGAATCGCATATAGTATGGACTGATTAGTGATAATATATCAGGTGATCTGGCAGAGTAAAAGATAGATGCTCAACACTAAAGCATGAAGATGTACTTGAGAAACTACCACTCAAAGGAGGGTGCATAAAAACCATGCCTGCAAAATACTGGATTAAACTGTCTTTTAACCACTAGCTAAGTGATGAACTCTAAACACCCTTTGCTGAAACTCTTGGGTGACCCAATTCCTTTGTTCTTAATATAAAAGGAAACTTGAACTAAAGAAGAAATTCTTTTCCAGGAACCCAAAAAGAAAAAAAAAAAGTAACAGGAGAAAAGAAAGAACACCCCTTCAATTAATTTTTGAGAACTCTGCAGGACTCTTAAAATATTTTATATTTCATATTAAATATTTCAGTTACATTGGGAAGGTTTATAACTCCTGGTGAATAGTCCTTCAATTAAAATATTTAACTGAAGGCAAAGGGTGTCTTTTTTCCCCTACTGAAATTTAAAGTTATTTAATTTTTGATTATATCATGTTACCTTGGACTCCCACAAAGGCTTGCCCTGCATTAGAAATATTGTATTGCACTAAAAATCTTTTGTTCCTAACTCTCTAATTGTAAATGATATATAAGCATTGTTTCAAATGGTAAAATAAAAAATGAATCATTTATTTTTAATAGTCCACATGAATTATTATAGGATCAATAGTTCACAGTATACAACCTGCAATTAAGTGTATTCAATAATTCAGTAAAATGTCCATATTTTATATCTGAAAGCTATTAAAGTAAAGTTATATAGTCCCTAATCTAAGATCATTCTTCTGTTATAATGAAAAATATATATATATACACATACAACACACACACACACCACACACAAACACATATATATGTATATATACATATATATTAAAATTCTTCAAAAGTAATTGATTTCTTATTCCAAAAAAATTATTAAATCAATTTAAAAAAATTGACTCTCTAATGGGCTATAGTCAATTAGTAAACTCGCAATCCTCGGTGTTGTAAAATGTCCAAGCAAATACATTGGGTTTTAACTCAAAGACATTCCTCATAAACATGTTTAAGAGAGTCCAAAACTAGATATTTTGACACTAAAAGCAAAAGGTTTTGAAATTAGTTCATAACTCGTTTATGTTAATAGATAGAAATCAGTCTGCTTTTGAAACTTTTCAGTGTATACTGTTGGCCTTAGCAGTTATTATATGCCTGTTCTCACAAGACCCAAGCATGGAATGGAAATTCAAAACTGTTTTTTGATTGAACAATTAACTCAGTATTGGTGTAAAGCATCTGGCTACTCAAGTGTGGCCTCTGGGCCAGCAGCCCTGACCCCACCTGACAGTTGAGAACCAGATACAAAAGCAGAATTTAGGCACTCTAGCCCTATGACATGGAAATCTGCACTTTGATTGAGGTCCCATTGTTTTGAATGCACAGCATTTGACAAGCATCTTAAGCCTAAAAACACCTTAACCCCTGGAACTCTAGAAGCATCCCACCCAACCCCCATCATGGGTCCAACACTTTATGAAGTGTAAATGGTCTGTAAATATTAACTCTTATCCTTAGACACTGTGAAGAAAGGTCACTTCAAGGCCAGTTCAATACTTAAATCACAAAGCCATCTCTGGTTTAGCAGAAGGCACCCTGAACTTTAAATTGAGAGATCTAGGGCGCCTGGGTGGCTCAGTGGGTTAAGCCGCTGCCTTCGGCTCAGGTCATGATCTCAGGGTCCTGGGATTGAGTCCCACATCGGGCTCTCTGCTCAGTGGGGAGCCTGCTTCCCTCTCTCTCTCTCTGTCTGCCTCTCTGCCTACTTGTGACCTCTGTCAAATAAATAAAATCTTTAAAAAAAATAAAAAAAATTGAGAGATCTAGATTTGATTTTTGAGTTTGTCACTTCCTACCCGCTTTGTTTTGTTTTAGTTTTTATGTAAATTCCAGCTAGTTGACAAACAGCATAATATTATTTTCAGGTGTATAATATAGTCATTCCAAACTTCCAAAAAATACCCAGTGTTCCTCATAGCAAGTGCACGCCTTAATCCCCATCAACTGTTTCACTCATTCTCCCTACCATAGCCCCCCTCCCCCAACCATAACCATCAGTTCTTTCTCTATAGTTAAGACTGTTTCTTGGTTTGCCTCTATTTTATTTTTTCCCTTTGCCCATTTGTTTTGTTTCCTAAATTCTACCTATGAATGAAGTCATATGGTCTTTGTCTTTCTCAGACTGACTTATTTCACTTAACAGAATATTTACTCTCTAGCTCCACCCATGTCATTGCAAATGATAAAGTTTCAATCGTTTTTATGGCTGAGTAATATTCCATTGTGTGTGTGTGTGTGTGTGTGTGTGTGTGTGTGTGTGTATGTGTGCACGTGTGTATACCACATTTTTTTTCTTCTCAGATCTAGGGTTAGGGTTAGGATTATGGCCAGGGTGAGGGTGAGGTTTAGTGTGAAGGTATGTGCCTGATATCCTGTAGCTCAGAGAACTCTCCAGAAGGTTGGGTTTAGGGGTTAAGGGATATAGGTTAAGAGTCAGATTATGTTTAGGGTTAGTATGGGAGTTATTATCAGGGTGTGTGCCTGGTATCCTGTACTTTAGAAAGTGCTCCAGAGGGGGAAGAAAAATGCCAAACTTCCACTGGGGTGAGAATAGACATGACAGCTCTCTACAGAGCTGAGTCAATGAAGCAATTTGAGGCTCAAAATACTCTTACTATAGATACTCAATTGCTCCTTCTGTTTTTTCCCAAGTTTTTATTTAAATTCCAGATAGTTAATATATAGTGTCATATTAGTTTCGGGTATACAATATAGTGATTCAACACTCCCACACAACATCTGCTTCTCATCAGGACAAGTGTACTCCTTAATCCTCATCACCTATTTCACCCATCCCCCACCTACCTCCCCTTCAGTAACCATTAGATTGTTCTCTATAGTTACGAATCTGTTTCTTATTTTGTCTCTCTCTCTTTTCTTTTATTTTCCTTTGCCCATTTTTTTTGTTTCTTAAAGCCCACATATGAGTGAAATCATATGGCATTTGTCTTTCTCTGGCAGACTTATTTCACTTAGCGTAATACCCCCTAACTCCATCTGTGTCATTGCAAATGGCAAGAGTTCATTCTTTTTTATGGTTGAGTAATATTCCGTTATATGTACATGTGTCAGTGTGTATATACATGTGTGTATATGTGTGTGTGTATATGCATACACATACACATAGAATCTTCTTTATCCATTCTTCAGTCAGTGGACACTACCTGCTTTACTTCAGGCTTCTGTCCTATTCAGATTCCCTACATTTCAGATTCCTAGTTGGTAAAACTATAATAACATCTCAGGGTTAATGTGATGATCTGATAGGGAAACAATATGAAATCTCTCCGTGAATTCTTTAATTTCACATGCATAAAAATTATTAATATGAGAGCCCAGCTGATAAATTAGCATGGGCTCTGATGACAGGTTGGGGTACCCTATCGTGTTACATCATATCACTCTCCTTTTCAATATTTCGATGGTACAATCCACCTTTTCTGGCCCTCAACTTTCTCCCTGAACCGAGCCCTGCCTCTCTTGTTGATCTCCTCTCCTACCCATTATTCCTTTTCACACATGTACAGTCATACTGGCCTTGAGGTTTTTCTATGAAGACAGCAACTATGTATTGACCATTTGTCCTTTGTCCTTGCCTTTCCCTAGGATTGGAATCACTTCCCTCAGGTGTCAGCATGGCCTCTTCATTCAGTTCTCTCAGAGAAGCTTTCCCTGATATCGGGAAGAGCACCCACTCTCTTCCCACTTACTCTGCTGCATATTCCACCAAATTTATCACTACTTGACATCATAACTCAATTTGGAAGCAGAGAACACTCTAGGTTTTTTAAGAGGGAAGATTTAAATAGAGGAAATGTTTGTATATAAAATCATTAAAAGATCTAGAAGATCTAAGATCAGACAAAGCCTTAAATGACATTAGGAAAAGAGGTTCCAGCTGTTAAAAAACCTTAAGAACGTGGATACACAAGTATTAGCCTGGTGGCTGCTACTCACTCCACCATGGCTTCTGCTAAGTTGTCTACCTCAACCTCCACAGGTGACTATGGGATTTTCCTTCTCCTCCAATTCAAATCTGTGAAAATACCTCTCATGGATCAGTCCTACAGGGGTCTCACTGCAAAAGAGTCTGGGAAATAAAGTTTTGAGAACTCAAGGCCTTTCCTCTCCAGGAAAGCTTAGAAGGGCAAAGATAGGAAAATAACAAATTATCTGGCATATATATATATATATATGCCAGATTTTATATATATATATATAATTTATATATATTTTATATATAAATATTTATACATATTATATATTTATATACTATATATTATATAGTAAATATATTATATATAAATATTATATATATATTATATATATATATATATAAAATCTGGCATATATATATATATGCACACACACACACACACTTATTTTCTGTCCCCTACAGTAGCTGAAATTAAATCAGCTGACACTCAAAAAAAAAATCTTATTGAATGAATGAGTGAGTAAGTGAGTGAGTGAGTGAATGAACGGCAGAACCCCCAAGCTGGTATTCCAGTCACTCTCTATGCCTTCCCATTTGGTGTGCTAAGACTGCAAGGCAAAAAAGCACCCTTCTGTGTGGGAGTTTGTGGTCATCGTTCACACCCTGTTGGCACCCCCAGGTCTCATATCTTCACATAGTTCCCAGTTAGGGTCAGCTGAACAAGGCTGAACAGAGAACCAGGCTGGACAGAGCATTAGGCCAGTAGTCAAGATATTTGGGCTGCTAGCCTGGCTTGTGTTTCTGACAACTGGAGGTGTAAGTAGAAAGAGTTAGGGACCCCCTGGAAAAGAAAGAACCCCCCCCCCACCATTTTCCATCATCTATGCTTTTCTGATTTCACTTGCTCTAACATATTTTTGCAGAACTTCCTACGAAATGTCAAAATTACAAAGAAATGCAAAAAGATTTTAAGGAAACAAAGGAATGCAAAAACTCATAGTCACTACCAGACTAGGACATAAGTCTAATCATATCAGAGACATTAGCGATGGTAAAACTCTCAGTACTGTTCAAAGTAAGCAAGATCCTGCCTTCCTTACCCTAAACATGGAGCCCGAGTCCCCATCTAGTTTATACCCAGTTCTTGGAGCATGCCCAGAACCTCTTCCCCTTGTCTGACAGGTCCTCTGCTTCCTGACAATGTTAAAGACTCTGTCCTAGGAGGAGCACAAACTTCACTAACATAACATAGGATGCCTGTAGGGGCATGTTTTCTAAGTACACCTGCACAAACTTATGTCCACCTCTATATTTGATGACAAAACTCCCCTTTCTGAATATTCATCCTAACTTTAAATAAAAGAAACCCACTTTTGGAGAGTCACAGCTTTAGAAGTTATTACCCATCATCTCCTTATTTGTTGTAAATAAAGTTTCCTTTGTGCAACAACTCTACCTGATAGAGTCTCTGCCTGTAACTTGCCAAGGAGTGAACTCAGGTTAGTTCAGTTACAGGGGGATCTTGGAGAACACATTTTATTTCTCTGAGCCTCATTTTGTTTTCTGGGAAGTGGAGACTAGGAATGGTGCTCTACTTAGCTCACAGGGCTGTCAGGAGGATCATTTGGGACAATGCATTTTTCTACTCATTCACTCATTTACACATGCATTCCTTCATCAAACATTTACAAACGCTCGATTCCAGAAATAGCACAAGAGACTGGGTCTACATAAGCATATAAACCATCATCCCTGAGCCTGAGACATAGGCCAGATCCATAGGCATAAACAGCCGATGCAATTAGCGGATCAGAAAACTGAATTCGAACCCGTGTAGTGGCAGGGAGGACAGCTGACTCAGCTGAAGGAGGATGTCCCTCTTCACATGGTGCTGACCCTCTACACAATCGCAAAGGAAAAGTTGAGTTTGGTCAAGTGACACACCAGAAAGAGAGTATATTTTGCTGCAAAATGTTATATACATAAAATTTAAACTTTTAAAAAGAAAATAAAAGCTCAAATTTGGGTAAAGAGTAGACAATCCTTTAATTTTACTGGTGCATATGTTCTATGTTTGCTAATACATGTCTGTATGAAAAGGTGTTTGAATTTGAATTCGAGTCCTGCCACCTACTAAGGTGTTACTGTAAGATATAACTCACTTTTCTGGGTCAGTTTCCTTACCTGTAAAGGTCAGGTAATTATGATATCTATTTTATAGTGTTGTGAAGATGATACGAGTTTATACACAAACTGCTTGTAATCGTGTCTGACTACTCAACAGGAAAACACACAATAAACCCAGCTATTATTACAATAACTGTGATGCTATTTTCATTATTGTTGTTATTATTATTGATAGACTTTACTTCTCTGTGGAAATGCTCTTGCTCAGTGGGAGGTCTTGGGATTCATAATCATCAAATGTAACAGCTTGAGTCCAGCCAATCCATGTAACATTTTTTTCCTCAATAACTTAACATCACCCGGGACGAGAGGTTAACATACCATCTCTCAAGCCTTCAGCACTGGGCAGCCTCATGGTTGGGGCCAGCTGTGCTGGATGCTTCTCACAACAGATATCACTCAAGTCCATGAGGACTGCCCCCGCTGACTTTCTCCTTTGGCTCAGTCATACCCTTCTAAAATGTATTTAGCAAATTCTAACTGACTGCTTTCATCAGTGCTCTCATACAATCCATGCAGGGTTATATGCAAAAGGAACTGCGGAGAACATATTCTCTTCACTCTACGGGTAGTAAATCTGAGGACCCCAGAGAGAAAGAGCCCTGCCTGTTGTCACAGAGGTAATTAATGGAAGGGATAAATTCAGAACACAAACCTGCCTAGTCCCAGGCCAGGTCTTTTTTTTTTTTTTTTTTTTTTCCCATTCCCTTGCCCTGCTTCTGAATTACCATGTGGACAATAACAATTAGACACAGCATAACACTAAAAATGTGTCAGATTTACATCGTTGTGGCTTTTTATTTCAGTCTCAGCAAACACTATTCTGTTACACACATTGGTTTTAAAACCCAGGTTTAACAGCCAGAGTGCATGGATTGAGGGGATAATAATGCACACATTAATAACCATAATGGTAGAACTGACAATTATATGGCACATTACAGTTCACAAAGTATTGTACACACATTGGTTCAATTGTTTTCTCTTCAGCATAAATAAACACAAATTTTGGCAATGGAAAGAAGATTCTGGCATACTCCTAGACTCAATGTGGACAGTACATTCCTATTTTTCCAGGCTCCAGTCATGGCATATCTCCCACATGAAGCTTGTGCTTCTCATGAGCTAAGTAAACAATATTTAAATCTCAGAGCCTTAAATCTTAAATCTCAGAACCTCCTGTTTAACTGGACTGTCCTTTAATCCTTAATAGTGTGTATGTGAGGGGGATAGTGTGTGTGTGTGTGTGTGTGTGTGCGTGCGCGCGCGCGCGCGCGCACCTATGTGCTATCTTTCTAATCACTAGGAGCTCCTTTGAAACAAATATCCTGTCTCAGCAGTTACAGAGGAACATGGTTCTAGGCAAATAGAAGATTCTCAGAAATGTCTGTGAATCCATGGGTTGGATAAGGCTCATAAAGAATGTCTAAGAATGAAGTTTTTATAATATTGAGAACCACTATTGTACTTAAGAGTTTGGAATGGTTTTCAGAAAGGGATCAGAGATGGACAGAAAGTCAACAATATGTAGAACATACTCTATATAATTTGTGAGGAAAGTGAAAAGGAAATTCAGATAAAGGATTTTTTAAAAGATTTTATTTATTTGACAGAGAGAGAGGCACTGAGAGAGGGAATACAACCAGGGGAAGAGGGAGAAGGAGGGAGAAGTGGCTTGAGCAAGGAGCCCAATGCGGGGCTCCATTCCAGGACCCTGGGTCATGTCCTGAGCTGAGGGCAGATGCCCAATGACTGAGCCATCCAGGCGCCACCAGATAAAGGATTGATTGAAGATTTATATTTATGCAGCAGGTTAAGAAACTGGGAAAATCTTTGTGAATGGGTTCATCTGGGGTGGTGAAATTCACATATTTGTCCAACAGATATTTAATAATGAGTGCCTCCAAAGTACAACTCCTAAACTCCTTCATCAAACTCTTTTCCAAAATGTTTCCTCCTTTAGTCTCAATAAATCTCCTTAAGATTCAACCTGCTGATCCACTCCCAAACTGGAAGTTAATCGTTATATGATCATTTTCCCTCAATCCAACACTTAAATCATTACAAAGCCTTTCAGTTAAATTTTGAAAACACACACTGCTGACTGCTCACTGCTCTCCAGTTCATGGCCCATTTCTTGCCTTGACTACCACAATTCCTTTTGAATTAACACCATGATTAATTTTCACTCCCTGTAATCTAATCTTTCACTCTTCAAATGCATTTTTCTCAACAAAATAACCCTTTCATGGTTCTGTAAGTTTTGACAAATGCACACAAAACAAGTTTCATTACTCCCAAAGATTCCCTCTCACTGTTCCTTTTCAGCATAACCCATCCTTTCACTCACAGTCCCTGGAAACCACCTATCTGCTTTCTGTTCCGGCACTTTTGTCTTTTCTAGGATATCACAGAAATGGTATCCTATGTCCTATAACCTTTTAAGTCTGGCTTCTGTCACTCAGGAGAACATATCTGAGATTTGTTCATATTGTTGTGTCTATCACATATTGTTGTGTCTATGTTTGTTTTCCTGCTGAGTTGCATTCATTATAGAGATAGGATGCAATTTGTTTATCCGTTCATGAATTACAGGTCATTTCGGTGATTTCCAGTTCTGAATGAGTGTGAAGTTACATTGGATTTTTTGGAAACATAACTGTATTTCTCATCATTAATTTCCTTTGTTAGGAGTCATACGGTATGAACACATTTGACTTTATAAGAAACTGCCAAACTGTTTTCCAAAGTGGCTTTACAATTTTTCACACTCATGAGAAATGTAGGAGAAAGCTCCAGTTGCTCTGTATTTCTGCCAGGACTTGAGCACTTGGAGCATATATATATAGTCTATATATAATTGCACATCTTTTCGTTTCACGTATCTATATCTGTAGATATAGAGATAGTATTTTTGTATATATAGTATTATGTATTATAATGTTACATATAATATGCAATGTTGAGCATCATTTCATGTGCTTATTTGCCATCTGTATTTTTTTTGGTGAAAATTTGTTATATATTCTTTGTCAGTATGAGTTTTGCAAATATTTTATCCCACACTATGTCTAGTCTTCTACTCTCTTAGCAGGGTCTTTCACAGAGAGTAAGTTTTAAAATTTGATTAAGTTTAAGTTATCTTCTTTTTTTTTTTTTTTTTTTTTTCTAGATCATGATTTTCATGTCATTGTTAAAATATCTTCACTTAGCCCAAGATCACAAAGTTTTATAGTTTTAGGTTTTCACATTCAAATCCGTTATCAATTTAGAGTCACTTACTTTGTAAAAGGTATATAATATGTGTTAAGGTCTTCCTTTTCTTTTCTTTTCTTTCTTTCTTTCATTCGTTCTTTCTTTCTTTCTTCTATTTTTCTGTTTGGAAGAGGGGAGGGATCTTTTTTCTCAATTCTTTAAGCACCACATATTAGAAAGCCTACATTCCCCCACTGAACTCCCTTTTCATTTTTGACAGATATAGGGGTTTATACCTACAGCTCTGTTCTACTTCACTGCTCTATATATCTACCCTGTCATTAATGCCACACTATCTAGATTTTTATTTATTTATTTATTGTAATATGTCTTAAGATCAGGGAGTTTGTATCTTCTAGCTTTCTTCTTTTTCAAAATTATGTTGGTTATTTCAGTCTTTGACCTTCAAATGAACTTTATAATTAATTTGTGAATATTTATTAAAAAAAAACCCTACCTGATGTGATTTTAATTGAGCTTTCACTAAATATATGGATCTTTTGGGGGGGAGAACTGAAATCTTAATGCTGTGTCTTCAAATCCATGAACTCAGTATATCCCTCTATTTAAATCCACATTGAGGGGCGCCTGGGTGGCTCAGTGGGTTAAGCCTCTGCCTTTGGCTCAGGTCATGATCTCAGGATCCTGGGATTGAGCCCTGCATCGGACTCTCTGCTCAGCGGGGAGCCTGCTTCCCCCTTTCTCTCTACCTGCCTGTCTGCCTACTTGTCATCTCTCTCTGTTAAATAAATAAATAAAATCTTTTAAAAAATTAAATCCATATTGACTCTTTTTACCAGTGTATTGTAGTTTTCATTGTACATATTTGATTAGTTTTTAAAAATATTTTATTTATTTATTTGTCAGAGAGATTGAGAAAGAGAGAGCAAAAGCACAAGCAGGGGAAGCAGCAGAAGGAGAGGGAGAAGCAGGATCCCCACTGAGCAGGGAGCCTGATGTGGGGCTCGATCCCATGACCCCGAAATCATGACCTGAGCTGAAGGCAGAGGCTTTACCGACTTAGCCACCCAGGCACCCTGATTAGTTTTAATAACTATTTCATAGTTTCAGATGCTATTTTTCAAATTTCAATTTCTAGGATTTCATTGGTAGAAGAAAATATGAAATTGATTTTTATATTGATGTTCTATACTACAAACATGTTTATTTACTTTGAGAATCTTTTTGTTGATTCTTTGAGTTTCTTATGTTGTGAAAACAGTTTTATTTTTCTTTTCCAATTCCTATCCTATCTATTTATCATCTATCTACCTATCATCTATCTATTATCTATCTAATCTATCTAATACCATCTATCTATTATCTAATCACTTATTTGCCTTTATGTGCTGTCTCAGACCTCCTATTTGATATTGAAATTGAGTGTCAAGAGAAAACATCCATTCTTGATCTCAGTCTTAAGAAAATAGTATTCAGTTGTTCACCATTAAATATCAAGTTATTAATGTTCCTTTCTATTTCTTGTTGTTAAGGCATTTTGGTGTGAATGAATGTTTAATTTTGTCAAGTACTTTCTTGGCATTTATTGGGATGATTTCTTTGATTTAGTTTCCTGAAATGGTGAATTATACAACTTGATTTTCAAATGGTGAATCTGCTCTGAATTTTCTAGACAAACATTGATCGTGAGGCATTATTTTTAAAAATATTTTTGTGTTTAACTTATTAATTTTCTGCTCATTATTTTTACATTCATAAAGAATATTGACACGTAGTGTCATTTCAATGTTTGACTCTGGTTTGGTTCATTCTGGATTTATAAAACAAAATTTGAATGTGTGAACATATTTTATTTTCTAGAAGAATTTGAATAGTATTGGTATTATTTCTGATATTATCTTTATTATCTCTCTTATTTTGTTTGCTTTGGGTTTAATTTGATCTTATGTATCCAGTTTTTTTTAAGATTAATTATGTAATTATGAATTTAAAACTTTTGGTTTTATTTTAACAAAAGTATATCTTGTTATATTTTTTCCCTAAGCATAGTTTTAACATTATCTTACTTTGTTTGATGTCTATTTTAAGTTTTTTTCAATCAAAATGTTTTCCAATTTCACTTTTGAGTTCCTCTTGATGCATAGACCTTTTAGAACTACATCTTATTTCCAAGCATTTGTAGATTTTCAAGATATTGTTCTGCTACTGATATCAATTTCAATTCTTTCATAATCACAATCTAAACTTCAGATATTTTCTACATTTTTTAAGTTGCTGGATTTTATTTTATGGCTCAGATGTCCATATCTTGGCAAATGTCCAGTGTGCACTTAAAAAAAATATTGTATCCTGATGTTGTTGAGTGGAGTGGTGTGTAAATATCAAATAGATCAAATCTGTTCTTAGTGTTATTCTGGTCTTCTATGGTCTTACTGATTTTCTGGTTAGCTTTTCTGTACACTGAATAAAGAATGTTGAAATATACAACGAAAATTATTGGATTTGCTTAATATCTACTTTCAGTTCTATCATGTTTTATTTTATGTATTAAAACTCTCTTCTTAAGTACATACACACTTGCAAATTTAAAATCTTCTTGGGGCGCCTGGGTGGCTGAGTGGGTTAAAGCCTCTGCTTTCGGCTCAGGTCATGATCCCAGGGTCCTGGGATTGAGCCCCATGTCGGGCTCTCTGCTCAGTGGGGAGCCTGCTTCCTCCTCTCTCTCTCTCTGCCTGCCTCTCTGCCTGCTTGTGATCTCTCTGTCAAAATAAATAAATAAAATCTTTAAAATCTTCTTGGCAAATTGACTGTTATATTGTGGTGTAATTTTTCTCTTTATTCCTGACAATTTTTATTGTGCTAAGGTCTACTTTCTTTGATATTAATATTGGCACCCAACCTTTCTTTAGGTTAATTATTTTTTTGCAATAGTACACTTTATTTCATTTTAAAAATTTTACCTCTTTGCATCTTTATATTAGAGTTTTTTAATGTAAATATATATATAATATGCATACAGTATACATATATAATATAAATAATATATACATTATATATTAAAACAACCTAATACCGTATATATTAGGTTGTTTTAATATTCTCCAACCTGACAGTTTAAGATTCCCAATAACTGTCTTTAGATCATTTTCATTTATTGTGATATTGATATGGTTGGATTTAGGTCTGCTATTTATCATTGGTTTTATGTTTGTCCTTCCTGAGTTTTGTTTCTCTTTTCTCCCTTTCCTGCTTTCACTTTATTCAGTTGAATTTTTATCCCTTGGATTTTTTTCATATACTGTTGAATTTATTTTATATATTTATTGTGTTTGCTCTAGGGATTAAACTTTTATTGTGTACATAATGTTATTATTTTAGTAGTTCAAGAGTCAGAAGTTTTGCAACCATACCAGTATCTTTATCATTCCCCTCTGACATTTATGTTATGGTGTTACATGCACTACTTTCATTATGAATACCCTGCTAAACAATATTATCATTTTTACTTTCAATACTCATGCATGTTTTCAAGGATTTAAGAGGAGAAAACAGACTTTTATCTTAACCCATATATTTATAATTTATGTAGTTTTTACCTTTTTTTGAAAGATTTTATTTATTTGTTTGAGAGAGAGAGAGCGCAAGCCTGAGTGCTGGGAAGGGGCAAAAAGAGAGGGAGAAGTGGACTTCTCACTAAGCGGGGAGCCCCATGTGAGGCTCAATCCTAGGCTCCCAGGATCATGAGCTGAGCTGAAGACAGATGCATAACTGACTGAGCCATCTAAGCATGCTTTTACTTTTATTTCAAAAGGCCCAAGTTTCCCTATAGTATCATTACCCTTTAATATAAAGACAATATTTTATATATTTTTTAGATCAGAATTTCTGAAAATTAATACTCTGAGTTGTCCTTCATCTAAAATTTATTTTGTGATCACTTTTATTAAATATTTCCAATGGACATGAATTCCAGCATTTTTCTTTCAGCATATTTAAAAAAAAATTTAAAAGATTTTATTTATTTATTTGACAGAGTTAGCGAGAGAGGGAATACAAGCAGGGGGAGTGGGAGAGGGAGAATCAGGCTTCCCACTGAATGGGAAACCTGCTGCAGGGCTTGATTCCAGGACCCTGGGATCATGACCTGAGAGGAAGGCAGACTCTTAACGATTGGGCTACCCAGGTGCCCCTTCTTTCAGCATTTTATTTATTTTATTTTTCTTTCAGCATTTCAAAGTGTTATTCCACTTTCTTTTGTCTTCCATAGTTTCTGACGATAAATCCATGTATTTTTTTTTAAAGATTTTTATTTATTTGACAGACAGAGACCACAAGTAGGCAGAGAGGCAGGCAGAGAGAGAGAGGAAGGGAAGCAGGCTCCCTGCTGAGCAGAGAGCCCAACTCGGGACTCGATCCCAGGACCCCAGGATCATGACCTGAGCTGAAGGCAGAGGCTTTAACACACCGAGCCACCCAGGCGCCCCTAAATCCATGTTTTTTTAACTACTATTCCTCTACATGATGTAATGTGTTGTATTTCTCTAGTTCCACAAAGTACTGTTTTTATTTTTTT
Source organism: Martes martes (assembly GCF_963455335.1). NCBI lineage: Eukaryota > Metazoa > Chordata > Mammalia > Carnivora > Mustelidae > Martes > Martes martes. The sequence goes on from NC_137889.1 coordinate 147,422,249, forward strand.
GTCTTTTATTTTCAAAAGACTGATTTGATTATAATGTCTAGGCATTGTTTTCTTTAGTTTTTATGTTTGGGGTTGACCATGCTCCTTGAAATTGCAAATTTATATCTTTCATGATATTAGGGAAGTTTTGGGTCATTATTTACTCAAAACTTTTTCTCCACCCTCCTCACTCCTGTTGGGATTTCAATGACATGGACATGGACATGCAGTAGTGTGGCTTAGGACTGCCATCAGAGCAAAGCCACAGAATAAGAAAAAAAATAAGTAAATTCAACCCTACAATGCCTGCTATCTAAGTTTTGACTCTTTTCTACACTTTGTCTATTTTATTTGATTTTCAGAGTTTTCAAATACTTGCTTGTTTTGTTTTATATAAAGTTTTAGGGTAATCCCTGGGACAGATTTGCTGTGGCCTGAGCTGGAATTTATAGTTTTTCACATGATTGACAGTATCCTTTGAAAAGTATATTTTAGATTTTTTATTCCTTGGCTTAAAATCCTTCAACCATTTCTTCTTCATTGGGAATATATCATTATGTTTTAAAAGTAGGACATTCTAGACTGTGACTCTTTCCCTCAATCAGCACACTGCAATCATACTTCACATTTTTTTTTATCACTGTCATTTTTTTTTTTTTTTCCTAAGTAGAGAATGACACTCCTTTCCTATCTTGGAGTCTTTGAACTTATTCTTTTTGTATAAAACATCTAGTACCTCAGAATATATTTGGAGATGGAGACTTTTAAGAGATAATTATGATTAAACAAGGTCACATAAGTAAGCATTGATCCAATCTGATTAGTGTCCTTATAAGAAGATGACATTTGGACAAACAAAGAAAGACACACTAGGGATGTGTGTGCACAGAGAGACAACCATATGAAGAGGCAGCAACAAGGTGGTCATCTACAAGTCAAGGAAAGAGGCCTCAGAGGAAACCAAATCTGCTGGCACCATGACATTGGACTTCAAGCCTCTAGAGTGGTGAAAAACCAATTCTTCTTTATTAAGCCACCCTGTTTGCATAATTTTGTTATGACAGCCCTAGAAAACTAATACAGATTTCAGTACTGAGAAGTGAGGTGTTACTATTAAAAAAAAAGGGACACCTGCGGGGCTCAGTGGGTTAAGCCTCTGCCTTTGGCTCAGGTCATGATCTCAGGGTCCTGGGATCAAGCCCTGCATCAGGCTTTCTGCTTAGCAGGGAGCCTGTTTCTCCTTCTCTTTCTGCCTGCTGCTCAGACTACTTCTGATCTCTCTCTCCCTCTCTCTGTCAAATAAATAAATAAAATCTTAAAAAAAAAAAAAAAACCTAAAAATGTGGAAATGGCCTTGGAATTGGCCAATGGGTAGACACTAGAAATGTTTTGAGTCACATGCTCAAAAAAGTCTAGAAGGGATTGGTGCTAAGAATATGAACATTAAAGATGATTCTGGTGAATTCTCTGACAGAAATAGGGATCACATCATTGGAAACTGGAGGGAAAATGATCCCTGTTATAAAGTGGCAAGTAACTTGGCCAAATCATATCCTATGTTTTGAGGAAAGCAGAGATTTTGTAAGTGACCTATTTGTAAGTTTATTTCTAAGCAAAATATTGAAGGCCTAGCCTGGTTTCTTCTTACTGTGCTTAGGAAAATATGAGAGGAGAGAGATAATTGAAAGAAGTGTTAAGCAAAAATGAATCAGAACTTGAAGATTTGGAAACTTCTCTGTCTATCCATATCAGAAAAACATGAGGTAATGTGTTCTGGAGAGCACATCAAGAGCACTGCTGGAAAAAAAAAAAAAAATCATTTGCTGAAGAGATTATGGGTGTGACTCATGGATCTAACCAGGCATCTCAGCAGAAGCCAGAAATAGAGATGGAGTTATAGAAACAGAAACACAGAAACACAGCCAGCTGGGAATGCTGGGGACAAAAATGGAGCAACATGTAGGAAGGTTGTCAGGATTCCATGATTGTATGGGATAAACCAATAGAGTGATCTAGCTATAAAAATACGGCGTTCTTCCAAAAAAAATAGAAGAATGACTCCAAAGGTGAGACTATCTCCTTCAAAGTTCTAGTAAGTGAGGCTAACTCCTTCGATGACTGCCAGCCTTCAGAACTATGAGAAAATAAATTTCTGTTGTTTAAATCTTCCAGTCTATGGTATTTTGTTATGGAAGTCCTAGTAAACTAATATAGTAATGAATACAATTGTGTTCTAAGAAAAGAAGTGTCCAAGTCCTAACTTCTAGTACATGTGAATTTAATCTTATATAGAAATAGGGTCTTTGCAGACCTAATTAATGTAAGGAATGAAAAGTAGTCATACTAAATTTGAGTGGGCCCTAAGTCGGATGAGAATATCCTTATAAGAGACAGAAAGGGAGAAAACACAGTATGATCATTTATTTTGTATGTCAACTTGACTGGGCCACAAGATTCCTCAGATATTTGGCTAAACATATTTCAGGCAAGCCTATAATGGTGTTTCTAGATTAGATTAACATTTGAATCTATAGACTGAGTAAAGCAGATTACCCTTCCCAGTGTGGGTGGGACACATCAAATCCCCTGGAGGTTTGAATAGAATAAAAAGCTGGGTAAGAAACAATTCTCTTTCTGTTTGACTGTCTTCAAGCTGGGAACATTGATAATTTTTGCCTTTGGATTTGGGCTCAGGTTGGAAATTACACTATCAGTTCTCCTGGTTCTCATGCCTTTGATTTGGACTAGAACGATACTGTGGGTTTTGCTGGGTGTCTGACTTCCCAGCTATGGATCTTGGGACTTCTTAGCTTCTATAAACACATGACCTAATTTTTATATGTATAACCTATTGGTTCTGTTTCTTGGAAACACAGACTAATATACACAGAGACATGATTTCCATGTGAAGACAGAGGCAGAGTTTGAACTTATGCTGCTACAAACCAAGGAATAGCAGGAGTAACCCAAATCTGGAAGAGTCAAGATAGTGTTATCTTCCAGAAATCTGGAGGGAGTGTGGTCCTGCTTGCTCCTTGGTTGCAGACTTTTGGTCTCTAGAACTGTGTGCAAGAACAGTTCTGTGTTGTTTTAAGTCACTCAGTTTCTGGTAATTTGTTATGGCCGCCATGGAACACTAATACACATTCTCCAAAATTGTATAGCCATTTGTGCAAATGCAAGGTTTGATCCTAGTCTACTGGACTCCAAAGGCCCTGCTTTTATCACCACATATGGTACCCAATCAATTTAGCTTTCATAAGACAGATTTGAGTAGCAGTCATGAAGCTTTCTTTGGAAAACAGAATTTGTACAAAATGAGATCATTTTTTCCTTCTCATCATGTTTACAAATCCATTGACTTTTGTGTGACAGATACTGTGCTGAGCAGTGTGAGCAAAGTAAATAGAGATGTGGTTGGTGCTCATGGGGCTGCCAGTTTAGTAATGGCAACAGATCACAGAGAGATATTCTGATAAACTTGTAAATACTGATAATGATAAATACTGTAAAGTAAAGAAATAGGGCAGTAAGAATGATAGAATACATAGGACTATGGGTGACAAATTTAGACCTACCCAGAATTTTTTTAAAAAAAAATATTAATTTATTTATTATTTGAAAGAGAAAAAGAGAGAGTGAGTGAGGTGGTGAGGGACAGAGGGAGAGGAAGAGAATCTCTAGCAGGTTCCTTGCTGAGCACAGAGCCTGACACAGGGCTTGATCTTACCATCCTGAAATCATAACCTGAGGTGAAGCCAAGTGTCAGACTCAATCAACTGAGCCACCCAGCTGCTTCTAGACCTACCCCCCAATTTTTTCTCTGTATTGTCAGGAATTTTATATTCATCTTTCTATCTAAAATTAGCTTTTGAGTAGAAGTCAGCTTGCTCTAATAATCTAAATTGAGATTGGTTTATGTAGAGGGAGTGTTGGAGGCATAGGTTATAAGCCATTTATTTTTTATTTTATTGTAGACTAGAAAAAAAAATCAAATAACCCTCTTTTAAAGTATCTAGGCATTTCCAACTGTGAGTTGCTTAAACTGTGCATGAGAGTACCTTAATGATATTCTAGTGGACAGTGTTTCAGTTTGAAAATTTGATATAAGGAAAACCAGAGACATATATTGTTAAAGGCTCCAAGATGCCCTTGGCTATCCCCAGGGTAGTCAAGGTCTTGCTGCTTTCAGATCTACCTTGCTCATGGTTTCCAGAGTGATCTTCCTAAAGCAGTTATGGCACCAGCTTTCACCACTGGTTAAAATTTCTCATTGCCCACCCACTGCCTCTAAGATAGAGTCACTGCCTCTAAGATAGAGTCCAACTCCTTTGCCGGACACAGAAGGACCCTCCTGAGCTTGTTTCTGCTTTTTTCTCACTCTATCTCTTGTAACCTCCCACATCATCAGTTTACTCCAGTAAAGCTCAGGTTTGTAATTAGCCCCCTCCAAGTGTCTCCAGACATAGACACACAATTAATTTCTGTTTTTTTTTTTTGTCTTTGTCATATCCTATCCTGTACTTTTTATGCTCTCATCCTCCTCAATGTTTAATTCAATCATATCCAGTCTCACTGCGTTATAATTCTTATAAAGTATGTTTTCCCTAGTCAGACTATATGAGACTCAAGATTTGACTTCATATCTTATCAACAACTTTCAACAGAAGTGGGGAAAACAATGGTATGTGACTTCTGAGATCGGGCCTGGACACGTCAGCCAAGAGCTTCAGCTAACTGCTAGACATGTATAAGGTTGCTTTGGATCATCCACTTAGGGTCAAGTTCTGGGATGGCAGTAGACACAAGAGTAACCCCAGGAAAGTCCAATGGGAGGACTGCCCATCTGAAACGAGCCTGAATTACTGAGCCACAGAACTTTAAAAAGAGCAACATGGTCATTGTTTCAAGTCACTAAATTTGGGGGTGACTTATTACACAGCAATAGATAAATGACACATGACTCTAGCTAGTTTAAGCCAACAGGATTTATTAAAGGCAGTAGGAAGTTCACAGAACCCTTAGGATGAACGGAGAAACAATGTTATATGCTATCCTGTGGGGAAAGCAAAGCCAGGAACAACACAGCCAGGAGTGAAGCCCACCACGCTGGAAGCACAAACACCACCATCATCACCTGCTCTTTGCCACTGACCACACTCCACACAGGATATGGGCAGCTCTCACCCCAACTGCCCCTTCTGGCACTTTGGCCAGAAGAACCATCTTCTCAGGCTACTTTATTCATACTACTCTCTTCCTCACCTTCCTCACCTCTCTTCCTCACCTCACTTCCTCATCTCTTGCATGAATTGCCTGATTGGCTGAATGGAAGTCACATTCTGGTGCCCTCACAGCAAAGAAATCTGAGAAACTTAATGGTTTTTCTTGTCATTGTGGCTGTTTTGGTTGACAGTACTTTCTACTTCTTACCATGAAAAATCAGCAAACTATGAAAAGGATTTTAAAAAGATTTGGTCAGTCAAGAATAAAAGATCAAAGAAATCTATGAATCCACCTTCACACTTACTTAGTATGTGGGCGTCAGTCCAATGGGACTATGTTACAAGACTTCAGAATTCTGGGTGCTCTGTAGTTATTTTTGTATTTTCTTATGCAGATTCCATTCCTGAATCTGCTGATTCCAGTAGCCATGGTACTATATATCACCACACCAAAGTGATAGCAAGTAAAGTGTTAAAATATGTTCATTTGTTTAAGATAATGTCAGCAATGTGTTATTTTGAGAGGCAGTATTTCACAATGGTGATACTCAAGAGTCTCTAAAACAAGTCTCTGAATCCCAGTGTCTCTTCTTATATGGCTGTGCAATCTTGGGTAAGTTACTTAATCTCTCTGGGCTCAAATGGTTTTATTTTTTTGAATCTATAAATTTAGGCTAACTAATGTTATGCCTAATAATATAGTGTTTAATATGATATTATATATATGTCTAATTATTAATATAATTATAAAATTATAATTATAAAACCTTATTATAATTCTATATAATTATACCTATAAGATCATATTATAATTATGTATAATTTCTATATAGGCACATAACTCAAACAGCATAATACATATATTGTAAATGTTATGAAAATATTAGGTAGTAGTATTCTCATTTATTATTTTCAGTAAATTTTTTAAAAAGTTTTTAGTTTTGAAGAAAAACAAAGTCGCTAGAGAATAGTGATTCAACACAAAAACTGTTTATGTTGAATCAGTAGATTTGATAGGGATGAGCTTTGTGATTCTTTTCCCTCTCTGTGAAACTTACACTCCTTATAAGAAATCAAATGAAACTTATGTGTTATGTGCTATTATTGCATGCTTAAATCATAGTAGGTACTCAACCCATGTAAGCAGTAGTTCTTATAGTCATATATAGCATACAGTGTTTTCATTGCTCATAGGGTATGCAAGTTTCCAGATCCCATAAGAAAGGCATGTGGCTGTGAGCTTTTTTCCCCCTCAAATTATATTATTTACTCTTTGCTGTAGTTCTATAAAGTATGCAGTGCATGAGTCTCCATGACTTCTGAAATGTTATACATTATGATGATGGTAAAGACAGTATCAGAAAACATCTCCTGACCCCAAAGTTTATTCTCCTTTGTATCCACCAATGTGACTAGAATAAACTCTTACTGCAATGCTGTGAACATTTAGTTTGGTGTCCAATGCCTCCATATAAGAACTACTGAATGTAATCAAGTTTTACATTGTTTAGAACACAAATTAAGTGTGCTCTAATCCGGTGAAGACTCAGGACAAACCAGCTGGAGGATATTATACGACAGCAACCCAAAGCCAAGATGTTTGGGAGCTGGAATAAATTTTATACCAATAGTTCTCAAACTTCATGGTACAGTGAACCCCCCTGGAGGGCATGTTAGACACACATTCTGGGTTTCCATCTCTCAATATTCTGGTTCAGCAGAACTGTTGTGGAGACAGAGAATATGTATTTCTCTCAATTTTCCAAATGATGCTAGTACTGCCAGTTCAGGGTTGACATTGTGAGAATCATTATCATAGAAACACCTAGGCCAGCTCAGCCATTTAAAAAATATGGAAATGAGTTGAGAAGTAAGATAAACTATGAATGTTACCTGGGATGTAGACTCTAAAATAGGAATTTGTATTCTGGAAGCTTGTTGAAGAGTGGTCTTAAAAACATCAACATTGGGGAACTGAAAGCAAGGGCATCAGAAGAACAAGAGGTTGAAGTGCAATGATATTGCAACAAAGACTTGAGCTCACCTTGGATAGGGTTCTGGAACTGGTTTGGACTTCTGGAATAGTCTTCAATTGAGACAAGAAAGCTGTGCCTTTGTACACCTCCTCTCTTCCCTCATATTGACCAATCATTTGACTTGGTCTGTCCCCAGGTTGGGCTCCTGGCACTTGGAAGAATGAGTGCCTTGTTCCAGGAGTCCTATTGTCTCTTTCCTGCAGGATACCTGGAAGAACACAGGAATTGGAACTGGAGGTTTGAGCAGGTTGCCTTATTTCTCTATGAATTAGCTATTTGGATTGAACGTTGAAACAACCTCTGAACATAATGCAGTGGGGAAAAAAAAAAGTCGAGTTTCTTAAGACCTGGGTTTGAATTTCTACTCTACCATTTATAAGCCTTGTGGCACCAGTTCACTCAGTGTTCCTCTCTGGCCTATTTCCTGATTTGCCAACAATGGGTAATAGTAATGATTATCTTCCTTTTTTTTTTTTTTAAGATTTTATTTATTTATTTGACAGAGAGAGAGAGAGAGAGCACAAGCAGGCAGAGAGGCAGGCAGAGGCAGAGAGAGAAGCAGGCTCCCCGCTGAGCAAGGAGCCCAATGTGGGGCTCGATCCCAGGACCCTGAGACCATGACCTGAGCCGAAGGCAGTGGCTTAACCCACTGAGCCACCCAGGCGCCCCAATCTTCCTTTTTAAGTACATGGAGCACTGGGTGTTATACACAAACAATGAATCATGGAACACTACATCAAAAACTAATGATGTACTGTACAGTGACTAACATAACACAATAAAAAAATAAATAAATAAAAGGGAGGATGCTTTAACATGTATCTACTGTGCAATGGTGCTATGCAAATGGTTATATTAGTGCTTCAATCAATTATCTAATGCTCTGTAATTACCCCAACTTCAGTGGCTTAAATTATAAACATTATTACTTCATAGTTTCTGGGCAACAGAAATCCAATAGAAGGTTTACTGAGTATTTCTGGTTCTGTATCTTTCATGTGGTTGCAGTCAAGATATTGTCCAAGTCTCCAGTCATCTGAAGCTTGACTGGGGCTGCAGGATCCTTATTCAAAATGGGCCACTCATGTGGCTGTTGGAAGGAAGCCTCAGGAGCCATGGTGGTATTTAAATGTCCTCATGACATAGAGAATGACTTTCCTTCGTGAGAATTGATCCTAAATTGAAAGATAAAAGCCACCATTTTTTCATGCCCTAGCCTCAGAGGCCGTGCTCCATGCTCCACAATAACTTTCTGGTTATTCAGGTTACCCATCCCTATCCAATAGCAAGCAAGGAGGGCATTACCAGGAGACAAGATTCATGTGGGACTACTTTGAAGACTAGCTACCAACAGTGCTTAATACAGGTATCCCTGAGTGGCCTGAGGACAGAGACATCTCATTTTGTCTAGGACCGATTTCCTCTTCCCCAGGATTATCTGTCTATTAATAAGAAGCAAGGAGTCTTAGACCAAAGGATTCAAGGATTAATGCTTAAGGAGAAATTAGATTGGAGGGAATTACTAGCAATCAAGAATTCTGTCTCACGGGTACCTGGGTGGCTCAGTGAGTTAAGCCTCTGCCTTCAGCTCAGGTCATGGTCCCAGGGTCCTGGGATCAAGCCCCGAATCGGGCTCTCCGCTCAGTGGAGAGCCTGCTTCCCTCCCCCACCTCTCTTGCATCTCTGCCTACTTGTGATCTCTGTCAAATAAATAAATAAAGTCTAAAAAAAAAAAAAAAGAATTCTGTCTCACATTCAACACAGAATTTGCATTGTCACAGAGAGTGTCAATTCAGATAAAAGATGTTCTATTTGAATTTTAGATAAAAGAGGGAGGCTTTTTAACTGCCTTCATTTTTATTGATTTATTTCTTTAGCTGAACCCAATTCAAGTATACTTTTATATATGTTTGCCACCAAAAAACTGTTTAGAGGCAGAAAGATCTTGTGAAGTTTTAAATTTTAAGGAAACATTTTCCAGTGAAAGTCTTTGACAGTATCAGTACTTGAGATAATCTCTTATTGTATGCACCTGGTTTTTCTGTTCTTTTGGACCAAAGAGTAGCCTTTAATTTATAGCGAAGAGAACAGTTGAGTTTCTAGAAGAGACCTAATTCCAGAAAGAGGAAAAAAAATGTGTATATAAAAAGAAAGCTATTTACCACATTAATCTTTTTTATTAAGAGTCTTCCTGTACTAAAATGAACAGCCTGTTATGGGAGAAAAGGCTAAATGTCTAAATCTTGTTTTAATGGCGGTAAAACGTATTATTCATATTAACTACCCTAAGGTTATTTTTATGTGCATATAATGGTTGTGCTGATCTGCTTTCAGGACATAATAATCCAGATTTTCCACTCAGCAAGGCATCTTATTCATTTAAATTTACTGCATATATTTAGAAATATATATCAGCAGTGAATACAACCTAAATTGTTAGGTACAATACTGAAAACATGAGCCTAAATTAGAAAGGAGGCTAAATATAAAGGTGGTTGTAATGAACATGCCTATCTGCAGTGGCTGGGATAGCAGGCAGAACCCTGGATTCAGATCAGAAGGCTCAGGTTTTGGTTCCCTCCTCCCCTTTTGATAATTGTGTGACCAAGACCTTGGGATAATGTTTGACCTTGATGAGCCTAATTTCTCCCCTAAAAGTAGGGTTGTTAGGATTACTAAACCCATGTTTACTGAGTATTACTTATGGAGGATAAATTCTTCTGAGGGTGATAAATATGTGAACAACTTATATTATTCATAAACTAATTTACTCACAAAATTGACTATTTGTTGGAAACTGGTGTCACTTGTACATTGCTAGGATCTAATACACAGTAGTCACAGTAGTACACAAGGCAGGTTATGCTGCTGACCTTTTGGCATATGTAGTAATTGGGGAAATTAGAGAACTAATTCAGATTTTTGGAACAGACTGTGATGAGTGCCATGGTGGGAGGAGGAATATGGCATCAATGGAAGCACATATAGGGCTGAGGGGGTATCTAGGGGTTTGCAGGAAGGCCAGGGGAGACCCAAGACCTGTCACAAAGAACAGCAGTAGCAGTCAGCAGTAGTGGAGAACTGCCATGAGAACTCTTCTGCATGATCTACAGAATAAACTCTTGTCCAACTACAGAGAATTGTTTTATCCAAACACTTGGATGTACAAAGCTTCCCAAATATCAATGTGAAAAAACGTGACCCAAGAGAGAACATTAAAGTAGGTTCCTTTGGAAAAACAAGGATGAAGGGCACTGAGACAGAGCATGAACCCATAATGCATCAAGACAGCATAGAGATTAAGTTATAAAATCTAGTAAGAAATAAAGTTCCCCGGGGCGCCTGGGTGGCTCGGTGGGTTAGAGCCTCTGCCTTCGGCTCAGGTCATGATCCCAGGGTCCTGGGATTGAGCCCCACATCGGGCTCTCTGCTCAACAGGGAGCCTACTTCCTCCTCTCTCTCTCTCTCTCTGCCAGCCTCTCTGCCTACTTGTGATCTCTATCTGTCAAATAAATAAATAAAATCTTAAAAAAAAAAAAAGTTCCCTTATCTATGGCCAGAGAAAGGACTGAGAAAAATGTTTTGGGGTCTTCCATTTGTACCCCCTATATGCATTATTGGTGTCCCCATAGTGTGCATCATTAACCACAATCCCCTTAAGTCTTTAACAGTGAAATTCAAGGCAGGTACTCCCAAATTCACAAATTTCCAGGCAGACAGTTGAGCTCATTTTCAAACTCCATATGGTTCAAATATTCCTCAACAAGTTCATCTTAGAGTTTCATCCCATAACGAAATACAATTGGGTATGATATCTCTGTTGGACACATTGTCTTGCCCTCATCTTCAGTGTCATCCAAAGATGTTTGTTTCCTCAGAGGATTTATCTAAATAAATATTCTTCCAACTAAGGGAGCTTTGTTAATATGCCTCTTAGCTGATGGGAACCCTAACAAAAAGAATTGTGACAAAGGTCAGAAAGCAGCTTCTCCTGATTATCATATACATGATATACAAAGTTTTTTAAGGGCAATATCCTATTCTCAAAATTACAGAGCTATTATCATTTCCACATTATAGATGAGGAAATTCGAGGTCTAAACAATGTTGTCTCACGGGATATTGAACTCATGCCTTGAGTACATATCTGTGGGCTTCCATATACTTTAGATAAAAATGATATGAAGGTTTCAGTTAAACTTTTTAAAATTGTTTTTAACTTTATTATGTTTGTATTTAAGTAATTAAGAATTTAACTGGGATTTTAAGACTGGTATGTCCCACCTGGTGACATAGGCTTTTATTTCTTTCTGAACATCACTGTATTCTTTAAATGGTAAAAATAATATCAATTTCAAAATCTATTGTAAGGAATGAATGAGGTAAAATATTTGAAAGGTCGAATTCAGAACATGAACATAGGTGTACAACCAATGATAACTACTGCTAATTTTTAAATACTGTTAATATTTGAACACTTATCATCTTACTGGACTCTCATCTCTATTTTGCCAAGTGGGCCTTGGGAAGCACAGCAAGATGAAGTAGTAGAGCATCTGACTTTGAAGCTCGACAAGCATCACCAAAACTCAGTGCCACTACTTATTATCTCAGTGGATTTGAACTCCATTTTGCATCTGTAAAATAGAATTAACTATAATTTCTTACTCATTAAGTTGGTGTGATTTGATGATGAGATTAGATGAAATTGCTTAGACCTTAGAACCAGCTATGAGTAGAGCCTGGATTCTAAAGCTGGTCTGTTGACACAAGATATATCTCATCAACAATTCAGTTACCTTTTCTGACAATCCTCGCCTCATCGACATGAAAAGTATTCTGTCCATCATCCAGCATTACTGCACAAGAATATTCTCTAAAATAGAGTTATTTTCTACATATGGACCTTTGTGAGGACCTTTTAGGTGCCAAGCATCATGCTTATAGCCTTGCATAAGGAAAAAAGAAAAAAAAGACAAATCTGTACTCCAAAAAGGCACTCAGCCTGATGTGGAAAAATAGGAAACAAGCAATTAAAGTCATGGCATTTTTTTTTTAAGGTTAAGTCATAGAAACTGCTATTTTTCTACATCGAAAGAGGCTCTCAGATTATCTCTCTGATATGAGGAACTTGAGAGGCAGGGTGGAGGGGTTTTGGGGGTAGGAAAAGAATAAATGAAACAAGATGGGATCGGGAGGGAGACAAACTATAAGAGACTCAATCTCACAAAACAAACTGAGGGTTGCTGGGGGCGGGTAGGGAGAGGGTGGTTGCGTTATGGACATTGGGGAGGGTATATGTTGTGGTGAGTGCTGTGAAGTGTGTAAGCCTGATGATTCACAGACCTGTACCCCTGGGGCAAATAATACATTATATATTAAAAAAAAAAAAAAGATGCTCTCAGCAATTTCATATGTTTTGCTCTTATACATGAGGTATGTACTGGTGTCTATGGAGCATATTTACAAATTACAAATTATATTACAAATTATGACAAGTATTATAGTTATTCTAGGACATATTTATAGAAACAACTACGGGGAACCACAGAAGTGGGTTTGAGTTATTAAAATGGGAGAGGGGGACACCTGGGTGGCTCAGTGGGTTAAGCCTCTGTCTTCGGCTCAGGTCATGATCTCAGGGTCCTAGAATCGAGCCCCGCATCGGACTATGCTCAGCAGGAAGCCTGCTTCCTCCTCTCTGCCTATGTGTGATCTCTGCCTGTCAAATAAACAAATAATAAAATCTTTAAAAAATGGGAGGGGGGCAAGAATCACTGAACTAAATTCTAATTTTGTAACGCAGTTGCAAAGTGATTCACTTATAGTCTTAGCCAATTTCAGTAGTTGCATAGACAGGAGAACATAAAAACGTGTGTGTGCGCGTGCGCGTGCGTTAAACAGAGAGGGAGGAGGGAGAAAGAGAGGGAAGAGGACTAGGAGAAATGGGAGAGGGAGAAAGAGAGGAGGCAGGGGAGAGAGAGGAGAGAGAAAGGGAGGAAGAAACTGAGGTTACTGCATTGCTGAGCTCATGAGTGCAGGAATTCCTTGTGATGTTGCTCCCAGTGAAAACTGCGTGTCTGTTGATTAATTTACTTTCTATAAAAGAGCTATTTTTGAAAACCGCTTGAGGATTCAAAGGAAATGCAAATGAGCGGCTGGAAAAATTTAAGTGCCTGAGAAAGAAAAAAAAGGTGGAAGGGCTATTATTCTATTTTATGGGTGTTGATATGAATGCCAGGTGCCTCTTTGTGTCCGGATAGCCGACTGCCTTAAGGGCTTTTAAATAGCTTTAAAACGATTTATTTTCACATCAATATAATATTGAGGAAGTTTTATTCATTAAATGTTTATTCATTCAATATTGAAATCCATGGAGACACAATATATATTCCTACCTGTGAGCATGTATCATACAGATTTAGCTGTTTGGGCAGGAAAAAAAAAAAATGTTTGTATAAAGAAGGCAGTGTTTTATATCTAGAGAAAACTGGGCAGGGAGCCAGGAAATGTGGGCTTCAACTATTAACACTAATAAAAGGACAGTAACCAACAGTTAGGGAACACCCACTACATGATGTCAGGCACTGTGCAGGGAGACTCACCCGTTACCATGAGCTAACTCTCTACAGCAAGTGCAATCGTGACTTTTTTAGATAATAGGATTCAGGTTAGGGTGCCTGGGTGGCTCAGTCGGTTAAAGCCTCTGCCTTCTGCTCAGGTCATGGTCCGGGGTCCTGGGATTGAGCCCTGCATTGGGCTCTCTGCTCAGCAGGGAGTCTGCTTCCTCCTCTCTCTCTCTACCTGCCTTTCTGCCTACTTGAGATCTCTGTCTGTCAAATAAATAAATAAAATCTTTTTAAAAAATATGAGGCTTAGGTTATGTCTGCATTTCAAGGCCATGTTGAGCTCTTTGCAGTCTTTATTAAATATTAGGTAAGTGAAAGAACAAGTGACTAAGTGAATGCTTAATTTTGGTGGATCAGAAGCCACCAGAGCTTGAGGGGGGTGAGGGGGGACTAGTTAAATCTTTAATGCAATTTTAGAAGGAAGGGAATCATCAAGATTTGGACTGAAGTGGTATCAGTGAGGCTATAGAACAAGAATGGCTGAATTGTTTGCTTTTTTTTTTATTGCTTTACCATTTGCAAAGCAAGCCTATCTACATCATTTCCTTGGATCCTCCTAATAGCTTTTGAGGCTATGTTATTATTTTTTTTCCCCTCATGAAAGTGAAGTACAGAAAAGTTGTAGAACTTTCCCAAGGTCATGCAACTAGTTTGCAATTACCTAGGTCGTGGTAGTACTCTAAACATTGTCATGAAATGAGATGCCTATGTATAAATAAAGCTTCAAATCTTTGTTTTCTTGTATCAAGCTTGTTTATGCTTGTTCATTAGTGTTTTTTTTTCTTTTTATTTATATACTTTTTAAATGGGATCAAGAAGGTAGCATCTAACACTCCAAGAAACATGAGAAGCAAAGACAAAAATATTTTATGCTGGAATGGCTGGGTGGGAAGAGAGTGAAAAAAATGTCTCTTTTGTAGATGGTAAACATGAAAATAGATTATTTTATGAGTCTAATTTGAGGCATGTTGAGTTTGAGTTACTGACAGATTACTCAGGTGGAGCTGGATATGCAGTCCAGGAAATTAGACTGCTCAGGGTTGGAGAAAAAAACAAACAAACACACACACACAAAACAAACAAACAAATTATGAACATAAATATTTTATTCCTATCATCACAGTAACAAAATGAGGAATTCCACAAAAATTATTTGAGCTCTCCAAGGGAGAATGTATAGAAGAAGAAGGGAATTTGATAATTTTATTAGACTTCATACCTATTACCTCTTATTGTTATCTATTTTTATACTGAAAACATTATTCTTATAGAAGATTGAAATTCAGCTTTGCCAGACAGATCAATCTTGGTGTGTTCATTTGTGTCTTTGACGTCAGAAAGAACCTTGCATTTAGTGTGATAAGTGACATTGCATGATATCAGTGATTTGTATTATATCAGAATTGGTTTCCCCCAGAAGCTGAAATACTACTTTACCAAAAGCCTGAAATGTAAGGCTGCCCACTGAATTTCCATCCGAGCTTTAAAATGTCTCCTGTAGTGATAAAGTATGCCTCAGACATCCACAGATAACAGTGATCATCTGCACTACGTTTTTCAGGGAACATCTCAACAAAAGCTCATAGAGCAATAGACGACTCAGAGGATTTACAATTTGCCAGCCTCTCGTTCAGCTAAGTCCATCACCCTAATTTGCTCCTGGGTTGATTTATATGGAATTGCTCTTTTTCATTACTCACCCTGTCCTTTTAAACACTGTTAAATTCTGGGCAGACAAGTATTGCTACAAGAAATACCTTGGGAGAATGAATCGTTGCCTCACAATTAAGTGTTGGATGTTACTTACAAGAGCATATTTTAAACATTTCTCTACTTCTAGAGGTCATTTGCTCTGCTGGTGGGTTGACTCATGCATGCCAGTGTTTTAGAAACTGCTCAGTTTTATTCTAATAGCAAGAAGCTGACTTGACCAAGAGGAAGGGTGGGAAGAGTGGGCAGGAGTGGCCTGGTCTCTCAGCAGATGTTATAGAGCATGAAATTGGAGAATAAATGACAAAAGATGGGTCCTCAAAAAGAGGATGAATATTACCATATTAGTACATTATTTCTCAAACTCATATCCTATGGAACCTTAGTTTTAGAGAATATAACCTTTTAAAAATTGTCCTTTTACTTGAGTAAGTCTGAAAATACTGATTATTTCATTTCCTTCTGAGCTGTTCAAAGCACATTAGGATATAAATTTCCAGAAAAGTCCTACAGTGACATATTTTATTTTACTTTGTATAATTCAGGGATTTCCAAATTTATTTGACCATAGAATCCATCCCTGCTTTATCATTTATTAATTTGTGGCATTTCTAGTGGGTGCACCAAACCACGGTTTGATAAACATGACTCGTCTCTAGGCAGTGGTACTTTCCAGGGCAGATGCTATGTATTATTCCTCTTACATCTCCGGATCTTGGTAAAGTGCCATCAACAAATTAAAATAATTGGAAAGTTATGAGTTTTATAAATTTACTAATTGTGTTGTTAATATAATTTATTTAATTGTAAGAGTGTTTGATTTAGTGTTTCATGAAGGCTGTGTTTAATAACAGGCTGTGAAGTTTCCACAAATTTAACAATCAGCTCCATTAGTGATAGGAATCAGAAAAATTAGCCTGGAAACTGTTATCATAAGAATATTTGAAATTGTAGGGCCACTGAGGGAGGGTGAGGCAGGTGGTTGAAGAGGCAAGGATGATAAGGATAAAGAACAGTAGCACATAGTCCCCTGTAAGTCATGATCTGGAATTAACTCAGACTGCTTTGCCCTCATTGCGTGGGTTCCTGGGTAAGCCCACATGTTTAAAAATATTTTTGGTGATTGTCACTGCTCCCCAATGGACTTCCTTCAGAAACAATAAACTCCTTTTACACAGTCGTGTTGCCTGATTATCTAACATGAACACAGTAAGCTTTCTGTTGGAAAACCTAACCTGAATTAATTGTGTTTAAGGATAATACATATATGAAGTATAAGGCAAAAGGTGAAGGATGGTGTGCAGTTTGAATGCTAATATACTTAAGGCCATTTATGTTTATATTTTCTCTTGAAGTATCCTGGGTACATGAGTTTTGAAAAATAAAGGAATAGTACTTGGTTGCAATGGATTTCATGGTGACAGAGGACACGATTAAGGAAGTGATGACACTTGCTGTTATCAACTGCATTCACATAACAATGGATTTTCCCTCAAAAGATATTTCAAGGGGCAACTGGGTGGCTCAGTCATTAAGCCTCTGCCTTGGGCTCTGGTCATGATCCCAGGGTCCTGGGATGGAGCCCTGAATCGGGCTCCCTGCTTAGCTTCTCCCTCCCCCATTCCCCCTACTTGTGTTCCCTCTCTCTCTGTCTCTCTCTGTCAAATAAAAAAATCTTAAAAAAAAATGAGATTTTAATACAATGTTTCATATTTGTGACCTCTGACATTCACATCACTGTTGGTTCATACTGTATTTCAGTAGGCTTTTCTACATCCATCCAAACCTTCCTCTTCTTCTATTTTCTATTAACATTTTTTCAGATACCACTTTATTTATTTTTTTAAGTTTTTTTTTTTTTTTTAATTTATTTGACAGACATAGATCACAAATAGGCAAAGAGGCAGGCAGAGAAAGAGGAGGAAGCAGGCTCCCTGCTGAGCAGAGAGCCTGATTCGGAGCTCGATCCCAGGCCACTGGGATCATGACCTGAGCCGAAGGCAGAGGCTTTAACCCACTGAGCCACACAGGTGCTCCAATACCACTTTATTTTAAATAAGTATAACACTAAGGAATATGTACAGGGAGTGTCTTAAGGGAATTAACACTTATTGAGTATGCTATGTATCTTAGGTGCTTTATTTAGTGTCTCATTCAATCCTCAAAAAAATATCTTAAAAGAGGATTAATACCTAGTGTGAGTTCAAATAGCTAGTACATGGAAGCACTAAGATTGAATTTAGTTCTAATTCTTTAATGGACATATGCTATTTTGTGTATAAATTATGTCTTCCTTTGAGCAAGCATTTTCTCCTCCATTGTTAACAACAACTTTGGTTCAGAGAAGCTTGGGTGGACCTGATTCTAACTCCTCTTATCTGGAGGAAATATTTCAGCCTCCTGGTGTCTGGTGTCTGGCTCAAGGTGAGGCACATGAACCAAACCCAGTGAATCAGACTCCTCTGCTGGATGACTAGGGCAAAAATGCTGGTATTTTCTCTTGTTAAGAGTTATAAACTTAAGCTGGGCTTAATGCTGAGTAAAGCTTTCTTGTCATCATTTGTAAAAACAAATACAACGGCAACAACAACAAACAAAACAAAACAAAAGAAACCTGTCTGAACATAAGGCAAAAACAAATGGAGTCCAGAAAAGGAGAGAAAGATGACATCTTCATGTAAGTGTTTGAAAGCATGAATGCAACTGTACCTGAAACTGGCTTTAAACCAAATCTTCTCACTTTTGTAAGCCAACATTCCTCTTTTGCTTAAACCAATTTGAGCTGAGTCCTTTCCCTTGAAGGGACTGAAGTATCTGACCAGTAACAATTGCTAAGCTAATTTTCTGGGCACATTGTCATCTTGCTTTCTATAAAGTTCAATGGTTGAGGCATACCGCCATCTTTTTTTTTTTTTTTCTATAAACTTCAATGTTTGAGGCAATTAATTTAACTCAAAATGCATTATTAGAGTCCAGCAGTGCAGAATGATGAATCACAGAAGTACTGTGAACATTCAGAAGTGAGGGATAGCATGACTCCTGCTCTTTAGGAACCTATAAACTAGTTTCCAGAAGACCCACAAATATGGAGGCAAACATCAATAATACAAGGCAGAGTACAGTAAGTTTTCTACTAGTAATTAAAAATGCCATGGGAACTAGATAGGAAAAGACATTCTACTTGGATATTCCATATTTTAAGAAGTTGCATGGAGCGCTGGGTATGGTGCATAAACAGTGAATCTTGGAACAATGAAAAAAAAAATAAAATAAAATAAAAAGAAATGTTTTGGGGATGTCTGGTGGCTCAGTGGGTTAAGCCTCTGCTTTCGGCTCAGGTCATGATTTCAAGGTCCTTGGATCGAGCCCTGTATTGGGCTCTCTGCTCAGAAGGGAGCCTGCTTCCCCCTCTCTCTCTGCCTGCTTCTCTGCCTACTTGTGATCTTTCTCTGTCAAATTTAAAAAAAAAAATGTTTTCTAAAAGGACTAAGATTTCTGCTGGGCTTTGTAGAATAAGTCTGATTTAAATAGAGATTTAAAACTGATATTTCTGACTGATGGGGCAATGTAAATATGAGTTGGCTGGCTTCACAGCACAGAGCATGTTAAGGAAAATTTTGATGGATCAATATGAATGAAATTGAGAATATTATGTGGATTGTTGCAGGATCTTGGGAAAAACTATTTTAGTATATACTGTGAACAACTGAGAATATGAAGCCAAACAATTTGACCTTTGTTCAAATGCACTAATTTAGATAAACTAATACAAGGTAAGAGTGTGGGTCTGAAAGATAAAATTTGGATTAACATATAATTATAATTTTGTAAAAGTTATGATTGCATTAATGTTTCTTTTGTACCTGAGATTTCCTTCCTATTATATAGAACTCCCCTAAACTCCCTCAAAGCAGAGAGAGAGTGACTCATGTGATTGGTAGTTTGAGAATACCTTAACTATACTCCACTTGATTCAGTCATCTCCCTTATCTGTCATTTCATGTTCTGCAGTTTCAGTTACCTACAGTCAGTTGTGGTGGTGAAGAAGATGATCCCCCTTCTGATGTACAGTTAGAAGGTCAATAATAGCCCAACATTACATAACAAGTCTCCATCATTTGCTTCTCTACATCTTGCATGTAGGCATCTTATCTCACACCATCATGAGAAGAAGAGTGAGCACAATACAAGAAGATATTTTGGGAGGAGAGGCAGATCACATTCACATGAATTTTATTACAGTATATTGTTATAATTGTTCTATTTTATTAGTAACAATTGTTGTTAATCTTTTACTGTGCCTAATTTATAAATTAAACTTTATCATAAGTGTATACATATAGGAAAAAAATCACAGTATATATACAGTTCAGTATTATCCATGGTCTCAGGCATTCACTGAGGTTCTTGGAAACTATTTGCCATAAGGGGGTGCTACTAAAACTCCTTTCTTCTTTTTGGAAATAAAATAGCTCTAGGAAAAACAAAAACAAAAACAAAAATGTCGTGTTCCACCCTTCTGTGGGTTGGCATCCTACCTGAGGAAGTGTGTCCCATCCAAAGTTGCCTTTGACTAGAAGAATGAGTCAAGCTATTCTAAGGTCTACTGAGTGTAGATTGACTTGCTTATAGACAACCATAAATCTTTCCATCCAGCTTTTGTTTGTGGTAAAGATGATATTGTCTCTATCATCCATTTCTTTGTTATATATATAGAAAACTTTTTTTTTTCCATAAACTGGGACGAAAACAGGTGTTATTCATTGGACCACCTAAACATCCCTGCACTGGATGGACCAGGAAAGTCACTAAATGAGAAGGGGAGAAACAATGGAGGAGCAAGACTCCCAAACAGTGGCTGGCTCTGCTGATATGCAGGGTCTTCACACTGTGAATTTCAATGGATGGGCTATGTGTTTTAATCTTCATGGTTTTTAACATCATACATTGGACTGGGAAGGTTGTTATAATAGTGTGATGGTTTCCTAACTGTTGAAACTTCATCAAATGGCTTTAACTGGCCATGGGATATTTTGACCTTGGTGGATGACTACAGTTTTTGGTGAATTTGTCCAAAGGAAATGGCTATTTCTTTAGAGTCAGGCCTGGATATGGGGATGTGCCCATCTCAATAAAACTCCATGGGCTTCATAATTGGCCCCAGAAGACACAGCCAACCTAGATAATAAGATAGAGGACCCAGGGAGGATTATGGCAGAGTTGATTTTACTGCAGCTATGAACTACATTTAGCTTCCATGGACAGGCAGTGGTGTCTTCAACAGACTTAAGAGGTCAGCAAAATTGGGAGGGGCCCTGAAAAGTCTTACAGGATCAGAGCTTACCATAGAGGAAAAACTTTTCCTAAGAAATATGAAAAGAGGCAATGGCTTGACCATAGAGGTAAGAATCTGTCTCAATAAAGGCCTTGCTGTTTTATTTAATTTTTAAACATTTTATTTCATTTTATTCAATTAATTAACATATAGTTTATTATTTTGTTTCAGAGGTAGAGTTAGTGATTCATCAGTTTCATATAATACCCAGTGCTCATTATATCACATGCCCTCCTTAATGCCCATCTCCCAGTTACTCCATCCCCCCACGCCCTCTTCCCTGCAACAACCCTCAGTTCGTTTCCTATAGTTAAGAGTCTTTTATGGTTTGCCTTCCTCTCTGATTTCATCTTATTTATTTTCCCTCCCTTGCCCTGTGATTCCATGTTTTGTTTCTCAAATTCCATATATGAGTAAAATTGACAGTTGTCTTTCTATGATTGACTTATTCCACTTAGCATAATACCCTCTAGTTTCATCCATGTCATGTAAATGGTAAGATTCCATTTTTTGATGGCTGACTAATATTCCATTGTATGAATACCCCATCTTCTTTATCCATTCAACTGTCAATGGACATCTGGGCTTTTTCCATCATTTGGCTATTGTGGACATCGCTATAAACATGGAGTGCAGGTGCCCTTTCAAATAGCTATGTTTCTTTGTATAAATACTTAGTAGTGCAATTGCTGGTTCATGGGTAGCTCTATTTTTAACCTTTTTGAGGATTCTCCATATGTTTTCCAGAGTGACTGCCCCAGCTTGCATTCCCACAAGCAGTGTAAGAGGGCTCCCCTTTCTTTGCATCCTTGCCAACATTTGTTGTTCACTGACTTGTTAATTTTAGCCATTCTGACTTGTGAGAAGTGGTTTTGTGGTTTATATATTTCCCTGATACCAAGTGATGTTGAACATTTTTTCATGTGTCTCTATCAGTCTTTTGTATTTCTTCTTTGGAAAAAATGCCAATTCATGTCTTTTGCCCATTTTTGGACTGGATTATTATTATTATTATTATTATTATTATTAGGATGTTGAGATTGATAAGTTCTTTCTTAGATACTAGCCCTTTATCTGATAAGACACTGTTATTTTAAACTTCAAGGCAGCTCAGTTTAAATGTACAAGAGTGAGCCAGTCAAGGCTAGCTTAATATGTTAAGCCCAGGTTAGGAAGGTAGTGAATGGCAATTCCATTTAAACTAAAAATGCCAGGGCTCATTACAGTGGTGGATTATATAATTACAAAGAGCTTGTGCTCATTTAAGTGCTGAGGTGCCAGAAACATGAGGGTCAAAAGAGGAAATGGAATTAAAAATGTGTGTGGACTTCTCCCCAATCTATCTTCCATCCTGTGAAATGGTTAATGGGTAGAATCAAAACTAACTACTGAAAGAGAGTTTATCTCAGCTAAGTTCAAATGTTGTGGAACTTGGACAACATGTATATAGTGACAATACCCCAGTAAGGATAAAGGCAAGAAGACATTTTAAAAAAATATTTTTGTTTTATTTTCCTATCTATCTACCTTAATACAGATATCACTGAGTGTCTGCTGTGATTGGCAGTGGTTCAACAATAGGTGTAAGGGGGGCGCCTGGGTGGCTCAGTGGGTTAAAGCCTCTGCCTTCGGCTTAGGTCATGATCCCAGGGTCCTGGGATCGAGCCCCGCATCGGGCTCTCTGCTCAGTAGGGAGCCTGCTTCCCTTCCTCTCTCTCTGCCTGCCTCTCTGCCTACTTGTGATCTCTGTCTGTCAAATAAATAAACAAAATCTTAAAAAAAAAAAAAAAAACATAGGTGTAAGGATCACTATAAATACAGGTCTTGCTGTTTTAATCTTCAGTCTTTGCCAATGCCAAATACATATTCTAGGCACATAATTTTCTTTGGATAGCTGTTTTAAGAGCTGTTTTAAGAGTCAGGTATTGGCCTCTAAATTCAGTAAATGTGGAGCCAGTTCTTTGATACTCATGAGTGCACATTTCACTCTTAGGGCATGTTGAAATTAAGGATTCTGAGAGTTTGGGATTAAGTTAATACAATCCCTGAGGATAGGGTTCCAAAGAGAAAGAGCCTAGGTGGTAGTTGTTAAAGGAACCCCAATATACTAGGCATTGACCATTTCTCTAGCTGAGATTGAGAAGAATAAAAAGTTGAAGATAATTCATTTTTGGCTTTACCTTCTCTTAATTTTAACTCATAAGGGCAAGATAATTTGATTTTGGGTTTTAATAACTTCAGAGTTTAACATCTTTGGACATAAAGTGCAATGGAAATAATCCTTGGACTTTAATTTGTCCTTGAGAATTTCATAAATAGAGACAGTTTATATTCAAATTTGAGATATATCCTTTTTTGGCATTTTATTATCTGAGTATCATTATGCCTTTTTATTGTAGAATCCTAATGCTTTTATTTCATCTCAGACAAGACTGTTGATTTACTGTTTTGGACAATATGGTTAGATGTAAGTTGGGGTGGGAAGTAGGGTAGGGAAGGAATAAGGAATAAGGAATGTAAAGTGTTAGTAGGATTCATGTAATCAATGTCCTGCCTGGCATAATTGAGGGCCTGGTGGGGGCATAATGTAAACTACAGAGTATGGATTCCAGAAAGATATGTGCCAGGAAACAGTGGTTGTCAGTCTTCTCTTTAATTGACTCCTGGTATAAATCCATGTCCATTAGTCCAGCAACTGAGGCCTTCCTGGTGATAAAGAGGAGGTTTTGCCTTCTTCTACTTTTTGCATTCATTTGTCTTATTTCTTAATTGCTCAGAATTTGGAGAAGGAAGGATAATGCCATTTACAGTGCAGCCAAAGAGCAACATTATTGTTCAGGTACTTCTAACTTTCAAAACCAGATTAAAGAAAGCAAGAGGCAAAGAATAGTCTTAAAAATTGGCAAAAAGGAGAGGAGTCAAGATGGCGGAGAAGTAGTAGGCTGTGATGACATCAGGTAGCAGGAGATCAGCTAGACAGCTTATCTAACCATTGTGAACACCTACAAATCCAACAGGAAATCGAAGAGAAGAAGAGCAACAATTCTAGAAACAGAAAATCGACCACTTTCTGAAAGGTAGGACCTGCGGAGAAGTGAATCCAAAGCAACGGGAAGATAGACTGCGGTGGGAGGGGCCGGCTCCCGGCAAGCAGCAGAGCAATGGAGCACAAAATTGGGACTTTTAAAAGTCTGCTCCACTGGAGGGACATTGCTCCAGAGGCTAAACTGGGGGGAAACCAGGTGGGGTGAGCATAACCCCAGGTCCCGCGGGGTCACAGAAGGACCGGGGGCATCTGAGTGCCACAGAGCTCGAAGGTATTAGAGCGGGGAACCTGGCTACAGCGACAAAGCCGAGGAGTGAGCTCTCATCCCTGGGTTACCTTGTACCGGTCGCAGGATGTGTGGGCTCGGAGCGCAGCCGGAGGCCACGGAGACGGAAGTGACTGGGCGCATTTCTCCAAGTGCCAGCAATTGACCGCTTTCCTACCTGCGTGACCGCAGGCCAGGGAGGCGGGGTGGTTGGGCGCTTTTCTCTGAGGGCGCACTGAGGAGCAGAATCCCAAGCTCTCGGCAACTCCAGGCCGAGAGATTGGGAGGCCGCCATCTTCATTTCCGTCCTCTGGAACTCTACAGAAAGCACTCAGGGAACAAAAGCTCCCGAAAGCAAACCCGAGCAGATTACTTAGCCCAGCCCCTGGCAAGGGTGGTGCAATTCCGCCTGCAGCAAAGACACTTGAGAATCACCACAACAGGCCCCAGAAGATCAACAAGAAACCCAGCCAAGACCAACTTCATTCACCAAGAATAGTAGCATTCTATAGGAGGAGAAAGCAAATCTTATCTGGACAAAATGACAAGGCAAAAAAACTCACCACAAAAAAAAGAACAAGAGGCAGTACCGAAGGCTAGAGACCTAATCAATACGGATATTGGTAACATGACAGATCTAGAGTTCAGAATGATGATTCTCAAGGTTCTAGCCGGGCTCGAAAAAGGCATAGAAGATATTAGAGAAACCCTCTCCGGAGAGATAAGCCCTTTCTGGAGAAATAAAAGAACTAAAATCTAACCAAGTTGAAATAAAAAAAAAAAGCTATTAATGAGGTGAATTCAAAACTGGAAGCTCTCACTGCTAGGATAAATGAGGCAGAAGAAAGAATTAGTGACATAGAAGACCAAATGACAGAGAATAAAGAAGCTGAGCAAAAGAGAGACAAACAAATACTGGACCACGAGGAGAGAATTCGAGAGATAAACGACACCATAAGATGACACAACATTAGAATAATTGGGATTCCAGAAGAAGAAGAAAGAGAGAGGGGAGCAGAAGGTATATTGGAGACAATTATTGGAGAGAATTTCCCTAATATGGCAAAGGGAACAAACATCAAAATCCAGGAGATGCTAAGAATGCCCCTCAAAATCAATAAAAATAGCTCCACACCTCGTCACCTGAGAGTAAAACTTACAAGTCTTAGCGACAAAGAGAAAATCCTGAAAGCAGCCTGGGAAAAGAAGTTTGTAACATACAAGGGTAAAAACATTAGATTGGCAGCGGACCTATCCACAGAGACCTGGCAGGCCAGAAAGAACTGGCATGATACATTCAGAGCACTAAATGAGAAAAACATGAAGCCAAGAATACTATATCCGGCTAGGCTACCATTGAAAATAGAAGGAGAGATAAAGAGCTTCCAGGACAAACAAAAGCTGAAAGAATTTGCAAACACCAAACCAGCTCTACAGGAAATATTGAAAGGGGTCCTCTAAGCAAAGAGAGACCCTGAAAGTAGTAGATCAGAAAGAAACAGAGACAATATACAGTAACAGTCACCTTACAGGCAATACAATGGCACTAAATTCATGTCTCTCAATAGTTATCCTGAATGTTAATGGGCTAAATGCCCCAATCAAAAGACACAGGGTATCAGAATGGATAAAAAAAACAAAACCCATCAATATGCTGCCTACAAGAAACTCATTTTAGACCCGAAGACACTTCCAGATTTAAAGTGAGGGGGTGGAAAACAATGTACCATGCTAATGGACATCAGAAGAAAGCTGGGGTGGCAATCCTTATATCAGATCAATTAGATTTTAAGCCAAAGACTTTAATAAGAGATGAGGAAGGACACTATATCATACTCAAAGGGTCTGTACAACAAGAAGACCTAACAATCTTAAATATCTATGCCCCTAACATGGGAGCAGCCAGCTATATAAACCAATTAATAACAAAATCAAAGAAACACATCGACAGTAATAAAATAATAGCAGAGGACTTTAACACTCCCCTTGCTGAAATGGACAGATCATCTAAGCAAAAGATCAACAAGGAAATAAAGGCCTTAAATGACACACTGGACCAGATGGACATCACAGATATATTCAGAACATTCCATCCCAAAGCAACAGAATATACATTCTTCTCCAGTGCACATGGAACATTCTCCAGAATAGACCACATCCTGGGTCATAAATCAGGTCTCAACTGGTATCAAAAGATTGAGATCATCCCCTGCATATTTTCAGACCACAATGCTCTGAAGCTAGAACTCAATCACAAGAGGAAATTTGGAAAGAACGCAAATACATGGAGACTAAACAGCATCCTTCTAAAAAATGAATGGGTCAACCAGAAAATTAAAGAAGAATTCAAAAAAATCATGGAAAAAAATGATAATGAAAACACAACGGTTCAAAATCTGTGGGACACAACAAAGGCAGTCCTGAGAAGAAAATATATAGCGGTGCAAGCCTTTCTCAAGAAACAAGGAAGGTCTCAAATATACAACCTAACCCTACACCTAAAGGAACTGGAGAAAGAACAACAAAAAAAGCCTAAACCCAGCAGGAGAAGAGAAATCATAAAGATTAGAGCAGAAATCAATGAAATAGAAACTAAAAAAAAAACCAATAGAACAAATCAACAAAACTAGGAGCTTGTTCTTTGAAAGAATTAATAAGATTGACAAACCCCTGGCCAGACTTATCAAAAAGAAAAGAGAAAGGACACAAATAAATAAAATCATGAATGAAAGAGGAGAGATCACAACCAACACCAAAGAAATACAAACAATTATAAGAACATACTATGAGCAACTCTACGCCAACAAATTTGACAACCTGGAAGAAATGGATACATTTCTAGAGACATATAAACTACCACAACTGAACCAGGAAGAAATAGATAACCTGAACAGACCCATAACCAGTAAGGAGATTGAAAGAGTCATCAAAAATCTCCAAACAAACAAAAGTCCAGGACCAGACGGCTTCCCAGGGGAATTCTACCAAACATTGAAAGAAGAATTAATTCCTATTCTCCTGAAACTGTTCCAAAAAATAGAAATGGAAGGAAAACTTCCAAACTCATTCTATGAGGCCAGCATCACCTTGATCCCAAAACCAGACAAGGATCTCACCAAAAAAGAGAATTACAGACCAATATCCTTGATGAACACAAATGCAAAAGTTCTCACCAAAATACTGGCCAATAGGATCCAACAGTACATTAAAAGGATTTTTCACCATGACCAAGTAAGATTTATTCCAGGGCTGCAAGGTTGGTTCAACATCTGCAAATCCATCAATGTGATACAATACATTAATGAAAGAATAAGAACCATATGATACTCTCAATAGATGCTGAAAAAGCATTTGACAAAGTACAGCATCCCTTCCTGATTAAAACTCTTCAAAGTGTAGGGATAGATGGCACATACCTCAATATTATCAAAGCCATCTATGAAAAACCCACTGCAAATATCATTCTCAATGGAGAAAAACTGAAAGCTTTTCCGCTAAAATCAGGAACACGGCAGGGATGTCCGTTATCACCACTGCTGTTCAACATAGTACTAGAAGTCCTAGCCTCAGCAATCAGACAACAAAAAGAAATTAAAGGCATCCAAATTGGCAACAAGAAGTCAAACTATCACTCTTTGCAGATGATATGATACTGTATGTGGAAAACCCAAAAGGCTCCACTCCAAAACTGCTAGAACTTGTACAGGAATTCAGTAAAGTTTCATGATATAAAGTCAATGTACAGAAATCAGTCGCATTTCTTTACACTAACAACAAGACAGAAGAAAGAGAAATTGAGGAGTCAGTCCCATTTACAATTGCACCCAAAACCATAAGATACCTAGGAATAAATCTAACCAAAGAGGCAAAGAATCTATACTCAGAAAACTATAAAGTACTCATGAAAGAAATTGCAGAAGACACAAAGAAATGGAAAAATATTCTATGCCCATGGATTGGAAGAACAAATATTGTGAAAATGTCTATTCTACCTAAAGCAATCTACACATTTAATGCAATCCCTATCAAAATCCCATCCATTTTTTTTTAAAGAAATAGAACAAATAATCCTAAAATTTATATGGAACCGGAAAAGACCTCGAATAGCGAAAGGAATATTGAAAAAGAAAGCCAAAGTCGGTGGCATCACAATTCCAGACTTCAAGCTCTATTACAAAGCTGTCATCATCAAGACAGTATGGTACTGGCACAAAAACAGACATATAGATCAATGGAACAGAATAGAGAGCCCAGAAATAGACCCTTAACTCTATGGTCAACTGATCTTCGACAAAGCAGGAAAGAATATCCAATGGAAAAAGACAGCCTCTTCAACAAATGGTGCTGGGAAAATTGGACAGCCACATGCAGAAAAATGAAATTGAACTATTTCCTTACACCACACACGAAAATAGACTCAAAATGGATTAAGGACTTCAATGTGGGAAAGGAATCCATCAAAATCCTTGAGGAAAATGCAGGCAGCAACCTCTTTGACCTCCACCGCAGCAACTTCTTCCTAGGAACATCGCTAAAGGCAACAGAAGCAAGGGCAAAAATGAACTATTGGGATTTCATCAAGATCAAAAGCTTTTGCACAGCAAAGGAAACAGTTAACAAAACCAAAAGACAACTGACAGAATGGGAGAAGATATTTGCAAACGACATATCAGATAAAGGGCTAGTATCCAAAATCTATAAAGAGCTTATCAAACTCAATACCCAAAGAACAAGTAATCCAGTCAAGAAATGGGCAGAGGACATGAACAGACGTTTCTGCAAAGAAGACATCCAGATGGCCAACAGACACATGAAAAAGTGCTCCACATCACTCGGCATCAGGGAAATACAAATCAAAACCACAATGAGATACCACCTCACACCAGTCAGAATGGCTAAAATTAACAAGTCAAGAAATGACAGATGCTGGCGAGGATGCGGAGAGAGGGGAACCCTCCTACACTGCTGGTGGGAATGCAAGCTGGTGCAACCACTCTGGAAAACAGTATGGAGGTTCCTCAAAAAACTGAAAATAGAGCTACCCTATGACCCAGCAATTGCACTACTGGGTATATATCCTAAAGATACAAACGTGGTGTTCCGAAGGGGCACATGCACCCAAATGTTTATAGCAGCAATGTTCACAATAGCCAAACTGTGGAAAGAGCCTAGATGTCCATCAACAGATGAATGGATAAAGAAGAAGTGGTATATATACACAATGGAATACTATGCAGCCTTCAAAAGAAATTAAATCTTTCCATTTGGGACGACGTGGATGGAACTAGAGGGTATTATGCTTAGCAAAATAAGTCAATGGGAGAAAGACAACTATCAAATGATCTCTTTGATATGAGGAAGTGGAGATGCAATGTGGGCGTGTTGGGGGGAGGTAGGAAAAAAATGAAAAGATAGGATTGGAAGGGAAACAAACCATAAAAGACTCAATCTCAAAAAACAGACTGAGGGTTGCTGGGGGTAGGGGGGACGGGAGAGGGTGGTGGGGATATGGACATTGGGGAGGGTATGTGCTATGATGAGTGCTGTGAAATGTGTAAACCTAGCGATTCACAGACCTGTACCCCTGGGGATAAAAATACATTATATGTTTATTAAAATAAAATTTTAAAAAATTGGCAAAAAAAATACAAGCATAAGGTAACACTTTACTAAAATGAATAAAAAATGAAAGAATCCATTGTGCATAGCATTTTTAAATATATATTATTTATTTATTTGAGAGAGAGAGAATAAGAGCAGGGTGAAAGACAGAGGGGGAAGTGGACTCCCTGCTGAGGAGGGAACCTGTTTCAGTGCTCAATCTTGGGACTCTGGCATCATGACTTGAGCTGAAGACAGATGCTTAACCACTGAGCTACTCAGATGCCCCTATGTGCAGTATTTTTAAAGTCAATTTGTACAATGACATCGTTGGAGACCTGAGTTGTGGGCACTATACTGCTTTTTTGCAGGATCTCTGACTTGAGGCCATTGAGTTGACCTATTGGAGCCTCATCTGTAAGATAGGAATAATGACATGTGACTGAGCTGAGTTTAGGTAACGGAGTCAAATGATATTTTAAAAGAATATTTGAGGTGAAAATCTGCAGTTTGATTAAATATATATTATGATCATTAGTGCACATATCAGCACATGTGTAGATTTTGCATGTTATCTAGGAGCTCTGACCATTAGAAATAGAAATACAATATCTAATTTAAACTTGCTAGAAGCCATATTAAAACTGAAAGGAAACAGAAAAAAAGCTAATTTAATGGTCAATTTTATAAAAATATAACATTTCAATATGAATTAAAAACTACAATGACTTTTTGATAATTTTTTAAATAAATCTTTAAAATATGGTGTGTATTTTATACCTATATCACATCTCAATTTGGACCAGACACACTGGAGTTGTTTAATTAGCCCCATGTGCCTTGCGGCTTCCATACTGGACTGCACAGCAGAGAGCAATAAAGCAGACATCGAGGGAAATTAGGGCCATTTGGAGCAACACAGTTAATATTCTAGAGTTAGTCTCATGGTTTAAAACTCCCATACTCAATCATGATATGCCCAGATCATAAAATACTCATAAAATTTTAGATCTGGGAGGAATTTGAGAGATTGTCTGATTTAAGACTTTCTGTTTTAGTTGCAGGAATTGGGCTCAAAAGAGGATGAGTGACCTATCAAGACCACACAGGGAATTAACAGCAGTACTGGAAACAAAGGACATCCCTCCTGTGTTTACATTGAGGGCACATCGTGTGAAATGGCACTGGGATGCCCTCTACTTTGGACCCTGTAAGAGTATTCTACCTACTTATGAGCAAGAAAAGAAAGGGGAAGTACCATGGGGTTTCCACAGTGTGCTGGATGACATATATATGTTTACATTTTTTTTTTGCATTTTTACATTCTTTAATGACAAATTGTCATCTTAGAAATGGAAAAGTTGAGATTTTTCTCCTAAAATATGTTATTCACCATTGTATGTATTACAACAAAGATAGCCTAGCCTCATCCCTCTCTAAGTCAGAGAGGATAAACACCACACTTGTATAACTAAGTAGAAATGCCTTTTACATTCCCTGGTTTTAAAATCTTCCTCTTGGCAACCTCAGTGCTCCATTACTATTGACCTTTGCATTTCATTTATCCTGCAGATTAGATTTGCAAATAAGAATTGTGGGCTCTCTCTTCATTCTAAACTGTGGATTTTCACATACTGTATTATGTTCATTGAGCCAGAATTTAAGGTGTGGAAATTAAAACTCAACAAGAGAAAATCATGTACACTGTCTTTAAAATCAAGAATTACAGTGATATGCGACATTACATGAATTGCCAATATTGACAGAAAGTTATAAGATGGATTATGTGGTGAAATGTCTGATGGAATAGAGAAGATGTAATTGTGGGTTATGTGAATACAATAAATGATGCTCAAGTGGGAATATACAGGAGCTTTGAGTTGTAAGGCAGATGGATTCCCTTACGTGAGAAAATTGGAGTGATTAAATTCTCAAATGACCAGGAGCCTCTCTTGATCAACATCACAGTCTTAGTGTGTGACCTTAGGCAAGTCACTTACCCATATGGTACCCATTTTCCTAGCCTCAAAGTGGTGTTCATAATCTGTATTCAGCCAGATAATGTTTACAGAGATTTTTGAGATACTTGGATGAAATGCTCCATTTACATGTAAAGTAGTGTTATTATTCAAATCCTCCCTCTGCTGACTACTGTACAGCAGGTGTACTGCAGGAAAGCAAATGAGGAAGAAGAAATGGAAAATTGGCCCCTTAAATGATGGAAATCTGATTATCCCAAATTGGCTCATTCTGAAAGGGGGGCATTGTGTTGCATTTATTAACCATTTCCAAACAGACTTCACAAACAAGCAGAGGAAGACATAGTCTTTTCCCATGATGAGAAACAAAATCTGAGATAAGAATAAAATCACTTAAATTCTGAGCATAATCCCACTAAAAACGAATTACATTACTTGGTCCTGGCTTCCAGTAATGCAGAGTACTGGGAAAATTAAGAAGGTTCTGAATTCTACCACTTTGGTCTCAGGTTACATTTACTTATGTCTAGATGCATGTTTGCAACTAAGTTATCATTGACATTATTGTCTTCTATTAATTGAGGTTCAATAATTCCTTGCCCAATTTTAAGTGCTGCTGATTCTTAATGACATACATCCTAAATGAAATTAGCTATGAAATAAATTACAAAGCTTTTTGGGTGTGTTTTTAAAGTACATAGGAATGAAGTGGAAGTGACAGGTGGAGTGAATAAACACTGTGTTTGGCATCCTAAGACATGGATTATGCTCAGTTTTTCCAGCAAAATTTACTGGGTGAAGCCCAAAGACTTTGAGGCAGCACCATATTCAGTATCTTAGTCTCTAAAGTAAGGGATTTCTACACAGTATCTAAGATCTGTTCCAGGTCTCACATTCTGCAATTACTTGCTTTTTAACATCTTCATTGTTGCTGCAGTGAATTTACATCCTTCTCTTTTATTCATCTTTGTTCATCCTGTGGCTGGTGTATCTGCATATATTAGCTCCTGGAACCCTTACAATATTCCTATGAGACAGTTGTTACTTCCTCTGTTAGTGCAGATGTGGAGTATAAGCAGGTGTGGTTACGTTACTTGGTCAAGGTCACACTAGGTAAGTGGCAGAAGAAATAATTTTAAATAACTCTAAGTGACTCTTCAGCATATAATGTTCTCACTATACTATACTACTTCTTAAAAACAGCATTGCTCTCAGATTTCTCTTACTGCGCATACCTATTTGATATCACTCACCTTCCCATTTACCTTTGACTGTTTTGAAACAATGAAACATGTGCATATGAAATTTGGTAGAATAGAAATTATTTCTTTGAGTAGCTTTTTGAAAAGATCCTGGCCTGCATGAACAATTACTGATGAAATTAATGTCATCCTGGTAACCCCTAAAAGTGCCTGACATTCTTTCTTAGTGACTAATTATTTTACAGACGGTGCTTTAATTGCAGGATGTGGGAGGTAGTTTCTATAAATGCTTAACATTACAAGAGGACATGATCTGCAATACTCACATCATTAAACTTGCTACCAGGAATAAGCATGCTTTGGGGACCAATGACATTTGTCAAAAGAAGCCCATGTGTTCTGTGGAGGGCAGGAGGCCAGGCCAAGGAAAGGTAGCCTGATAATTGTCCTATGCTGAGTGCCTTTAATTATTTACTAGAAGGAAGATATGGGTGATCCAGGCCTTTTCCAGAGAGATGGCTTTTCAGAGAACAGGATACATAAAATCACTGAGTGAACCAAAATTGAAATCTAAAATAAAATACCCCACACAGTTTTCAGGTAGTTTACAGCCATCGCAAAATAGAAGTTGAGGAAGCTGCATAAAGATGACCTAAATGTGAATTATAGGCTGATTATTCAACACTTGTCCACTGTCCGTCTCTCCCACACTAACATAAGCCCTGTGAGGACAAGGGCTTCCTCTCGTTTTTTCGCAGCTGTCACCTGGTGCCTGGAGTACCATCTGGTATATTATATGTCATTAAATTAATGAATAAAGGTCACTGGAGGAAAAACCACAGATCTTGGTTCTAGACATTGATCTAAACATGCCTTGGTGGGTGGCTCAGTGTAGTTTTTAAGACCCCCAATCAAAAATCCAATGACACCATGGATATTTGTAAGTGTAGCCTGTAAATTTCAGCATCTGAACAACAAGAGAAATGTTTAAGATGCATGTTTGGCGTCTTGATGGACAGATTCAAGATATCTAGGAGTCTAGGGGTCTTAGCATCTCACTTATGAATTCTTAAGTAGACAAAAGTTTCAGAACTAAACACTGAATTCAATGACCTGATTCACTCATTCATGAATCAATTTCCTCAGTCAGCACATTCACTAATTTAATCCATAGTTACTGGTGCCAACTATGTGCCAGGCACTCTTCTAAATATTGAGATGTCCTGTCTATATCAAAGAAAAGTCCTGCTACTGTAGAACTCATATTTCTGATTGGAATACACACACACACACACACACACACACACACACATGCATATGCCCGTGCACACTCATGCATTCATGAGTGGACATGCAGGCACTACATAAATTTATGTGGGACACTGAGGGTGCTGATGTGCTTTGAAGGAGAATCTGGTGCTTGTGTGCTCTTTGATATCTGGTGGTCTCTTTGATGAGATAACATTTGAGGAGAAGGAATTAGCTATGAGTATATGTAACAAAATGCTACAGGTAGAGAGAATGGAAAATGCAAAGACCCTTAACAGGAGAGGGACGGCATGTTTGAGGAAGAGAAAAGAAACAAGGGTAGCTAGTGAGTAATGGGAGAGTGATGGGAGATGGAGCTGGAGAGGTAGGCAGGGAGATATCTTGTAAGGCCAGAGTAAGGATATGGCTTTTAATCTAAGTGAGAAGGCGCGGTAGGCAGATATTTGTGAAGATCCCCTGAGTAACAAGATATCCCTGTCTGCTATAGATGCCCTTATGACCCCTTCCTGAGTGTGAATTTGAGCTCTGGATATGATGGATAGTAACTACCATGATTAGATAACATTATACGATACAGAAGGTTTTAAAGAGGGAGTTTATCCTCTGTGGGCCTGACCTGAGATTCAAAATGAGAAAAATACCCCTGCTTGCCTAGAGGAGGATGGAATTTGCCGTGATGTCCACAGATATAAGGAAGTGAATTCAACCAACAACTTGCATATATTTGGAAGAAAACTCTGAGTCTCAGATGAAACCATAGCTTTGGCCAAGATTTTCATTGTGGTCCCTGAGCCTTCCAACCTGGAGATGCCAGGGGTGTTTTTCCCAGACTTGTAAGTTACAGAACTATGAGTTAATAAGTAGATGCTGTTTTAAGGTATGAGTTTGTGCTAATTGCTTATGCTCAAAAGAACATGAATACAGAAGGTAACGACAGGAGGGAAGTGCTTTGTGTAGGAATGTGGCAGACCATGCCATTGTTTTAGAAGATAACACAGGCTGCTTGGAAGGGAATGGACTGTAGACATGCATGACAACCTGGCTGGGGATAGAGGGAGTATCACAGTAGTTCAGGGGACAGTGATGGTGGCTTGGCTAGAGTGTTATTGTGAAAGATGTGATAATTAATTGGATTATTTTAGAAGATAAAAAACTACTGGACTTGTTGATTGATTGATGTGGGCCATTAAAAGAGAGAGAGAGAGAGAGAGAGAGAGCAAATGATGCAAATTTCTCCCCAAGGATATTGGCTGGGACATTTGGAAGAAAGGAGAGAGTGCTGATGTTCCAGAAAGGGAGACTATGGAGTGAGAGTGTATGAGGAGGGGGGTGGAAATCAAGTGTTCACTTTGAGACATGTTAAGACTGAGATGCTCATAGTAACATACAAATAGAGACTGCAAATAAGCCATTGGGTATAAGAATTTAGATCTCAGGAGTTAGGCTGGAACTGGAAATATTAATTTATGAGTAACTGACATATAGCTTGCTTCAAATGACATGGAATGGAAATCACCAAGTGTTTGAATTGACACAGGAGAGACAAAATCTCCCATCTAATCTCTCAGGCATTTAGGCACTTACTCCAACCTAGATGTAACCAATACTCCCCACTCTTTTGAGATTCTGGTAATTCTGTTTCAAAGTTCCTAAACAGACTGAGAAAGCAATTTAGAGAGGAAAAGAGGAATCCAGGGAAATAGTGGATCATGCAGTCAAGAGAGGGACCATCTTAAACAGGCAAAGATGTTGAAACCTAACTACACACAGTTTAATTTAGATCAGTCAAGTGGTGGCTGTAGAATTTAAGTAGAAGACTTGTGAGATCAGTTTAATAGTCATGATGGAGGTAGAAATTGGGAAGCAATAAAGGAATAAATAAAAAGAAGGAAAGAAGGTGGAGACTGCATGCAACAATGTGGAGGACTTTCGAGAAGTTTTGATGTGGAAGAAAAAGTAGGGAGAATGTGGTAACTGGAGCAAAATGTGGAAATAAGGTATTTTAATCAAATTTAAAAATAGGTAAGGCAGCCATATGGTTCATAAACCAAAAAGTACACAAACTTCTATAGTGAGAAGTCTCTGTCCACAGCCCCTTCTACTCCTGCCCAGGTCCTATCTGAACCCTACCTCAATGTCCACAGTTTTATTTCTTTTGTATCCTGGAAAATTTCCTTACACATATATAAGCAAATCAAAATATAAGTTCTCATCCTGTTACCTTTACCCAAACAGAAGTTATATCATTATTTATACAACTGTGTTCCTTGCTTTTTTTACCTCACAATATAGCTTGGGAATCTTTCCAATGTCAGGTCATAAAGAGCTCTCTTACTCTCTTGCACAGAGTCATGCTACTCCATTGTACCATCAAGTATTTCACCAATCCTTTATTGAAGGGACCCCTCAACTCCCCCCTATTTTTTGTCTATTGCCAACAAGGCTACAATGGATAAACTTGTTCATGCATCATTTTTGCACAAGTGTGCAATACATCCCCAAAGAGGATTCCTAAAGCAAAAAATGTTGTACTTGTTAATAGGCGATGTTGGTAGTGGTTTGTTGGTTTGTTCCTTTTGGCCACCTAAAAACTGGAAGCAACTGAATGAGTTAATTACAGAAGAAAAGGCACCAGGAGACAGTTAGAGGGCAAAGGTACAGTGCTGAAAGGGGTAGTGAAGAATCAGCTTCCCCTAAAGGAGGACATAAAATGAAAACCACAAGGGTGACTTCAAAAAAAGAAGCAATTCTTCCAGGTCCTTGGCAAGAGGTCAATAGAGTTATCATCCAATATTTTGTCCTACCTTTGTGGAATTTGAGGTTAGGTCACCCACTGAAAATGAGGGCATTATTGCTAGGATCAGAAGCTTGAGCAAAGTGATATCTGTTGGAGTAGATATTATGGGGAAAATGAGGGAAACACAAAAGAATTTCTGGGCAATGTTTTAGGACCAGTTGATGTTGGAGAGTGTTTGTGTTATTGCCTACATGGAGAATATCATCACAGAAGTCAAGGCTTGAAAATGTAAGAGGACAACAGTCAACTGATAAAGGAAATGTGGAAGAGAACACAAAACCAGCTCCATGCTAGCTTTTCCATTAACTAGAGTCAGCTTGGACCTGTGGAAATCCTAGACACCTGCTATTCCTCCTGGCCCTGCCACTTAAAACACAAGTGATCCAGTGAAGTTGATCAACTAATCTCTATAGTTTCAGTTTCTTTATCAGCAGATTAAAGTCTGTCTGTCTGTCTTTCTCTCTCTCTCGCTCTCTCTTTCTTTCTTTCTTTATTTTTTCTTTCATTTCTATTTATATTTTTTATTATGTCCAATTAGCTAACATACAGTACATCACTAGTTTTTGATGTAGTGTTCAGTGATTCATTAGTTGCATATAACACCCAATGCTCATCAGCACACATGCCCTTAATACCATCATCCATTTACCCCATCCCTCCACCCCCCTCCCTTCTATAACCCTCAGTTTGGTTCCTGGAGTCCAGAGTATCTCATGGTTTGTCTCCCTCTCTGATTTCTTCCCATTCAGTTTTCCCTCCCTTCCCCTGTTGTCCTCCAGGCTATTCCTTATGTCCACAAATGAGTGAAACCATATGATAATTGTCTTTTTTCTGCTTGACTTATTTCACTTAACATAATCCCCTCCAGTTCCATCCATGTCAGTGCAAATGGTAGGTATTCATCTTTTCTGATGTTGAAGAAGTGTTCTTTGTAAAAAAATTTCTAGTATGTGTAAAGAGCTAAATGAGATGCAGTTTAAAGATATACTTGGTTTTAGGAACTAATACAATAATATATATGAAAGAGCTTTTAAGAATGAAACAAACTCCATATGCATGCTGTCACCAGCTCAGAGCTCATTCTTGTCTAAAGTTGTACAACATTTTTGAGGAGCTTATAATTATTGTTATAGCTAGAAGTACAGATTATTTCGGATGGTACCATAGATCATGATAATCAGAACAGAGTTTAAAAATAAATATGCATTTGTATTTTAGATATGCCTAGTTAGGTAGGTAGATGTGTTTATCATATTTTCAATTTAAAAAAATTCATTGAAATTCTAGTTAGTTAACATGTAATGTAATATTAGTTTCAGATGTACAATTTAGTGATTCAACGCTGCCATACAACACCTGGTGCTCATCACAACAAATCCACTCCTTAATCCCTGTCACCTATTTCACCTATCTCCCGTTTATTATATTTTTAAACCAAATCCCAATTTATAGAAAGAGGCACGCTTTTCGAAGTTGTTATTGCCATACTAGAACTTCTTACTTTTAAAGCAAGCATCTGTCATCCACTGGCCTATTATGTTTCATTATTTTTCTCACACCCATTTTTGAAATAAGATATATGGATGGAACTATAATGGCTATAAATGTGTTTTGAGTGTATATCATATTCTACTTATATTGATGCTATTATCACAACCAACCAATCTCTGGGATTTTCCTACTTCTAGCACTGAAAGTCCCAAGTCCAGAAAATGCTCAGTCTCCAGCAAACTGGAGCAACAGTGTTTACTTTTTCACCCTTATTCTAGTTATCTTTAGTATAATTTAATTCAGTAAATGAATATTTGATAAGAGCACACCATGTGCTGGTCACTGAGAAAGCTATAAACATAAATGGGTCATGGGTGGGATGGAGGAAACTATACAGTGAGAGAGTACAGGCTACTGAGTCATACAGCTCAGGGCTTGTAATTTTAGTTCTACCAGTTACTAACTATCATCCTGAGGCTCAGGGAAATCTTTTTACCAGTCTTATTTTCCCATGTGAAATACGGAGATGATAACCATATTAATTCAGAAAGTTTCTTTATATTTAAATGATACTGTGTATGCTTCTTTGCATATCTACCAACTGGTCGGAAATTAACTGATACTCAATACATCCTAGTTTATTCTCTCACCTCTATCAGTAGCTGGTCCAACTGAATTAGGAAAATAGCAGAAGAATGAGCAGAGTACAATTAAATTACACCTGGAGTGGAACAGAGAGTTGAGGCAACTGTAAAAGACTTATTACAGACTTGACTTCCCATCTTTGGCCAACTATGGTTATGGTTATCAGAGTGGTATGAGTGATGAACAGCCAAAGTCTGCCTTCTATTTTCCATTAGGACAGGATTAGGTATTCCATAAAGGACACATGTCCTACCAGAATGTCACGTGGAAAGAGTGGAAAGAAGAGGAAGAGACAAGAAGCAAGCATGTTGTTTCAACATGGTTTCCAATAAAGGACAGCAGATTTTGTTTGTGTTTGTGTACGTGTATGTATTTTCAGGCAATTTAATGACATCTCATACACTATATTCTCTAAGAGTTCATTGGAGAGGGGATGGTAAATGCTGGTTTTTCCCAGAAGCTCTGAGTTGGGGCTGACTCTGGCAGTGGAAGTGTGCCTCAGGGGATTGAGGCAGTTCAAAATTATGGCTCAGCTTCTGAGGTGGGATGCGGTCGACACTAGCAATACAGTGGTTTCTCATGAACATTGAAGAAGTGATTTCAGGAGGCTTGATTTTATGAGCAACACAGAAGGGGCAATTATACAAATCTCAAGGAGAATTAGAAAGAAAATTCTATGGTTTCACTCATATGTGGAATTTAAGAAACAAAACAGAGGATCATAGGGGATGGGAGGGAAAAACAAAATAAGATGAAATCAGAGAGGGATACAAACCATAAGAGACTCCTAACTATAGTAAACTGAGGGTTGCTGGAGGGGAGGTGTGTGGGGGCATGGGACAACTGAGGGGTGGACATTAAGTACGGCATGTGATGTAATGAGCACTGGGTGTTGTATATAATTGATGAATAACTGAACTTTACCTCTGAAACTAATAATATACTGTATGTTAATTAATTGATTTCAAACAAAATAATATAAAAAAGAGTCATTTTAATGTTTCTGAAGAGTATGTATCTTCCCCAAGTAGTTAATGCATCCAGCCAATCTCTGAAAGAAGCAGAAAGTTACCTGTTGGCCATAAGGACAGATGGTTGAAGGTTTCTGATTGCCATCCCTAGGCAGAATTTTTACCAGTCAGACTGATTCTTTTTTCAAAAAGTAAGAGGATTTCAGGGATAGATTTTAATAGTCTCCTTGGATGAATTATAATGAAATTCATTACAAAAGCTAAAGAAAACTCCATGGTTGGATACCCTGACAGAGAAAACCTCTGAATATTTCCAAAGACAGAAGGTCACTTTGGCTTTGTCTTTACCTACTGTGAGGAGTAGATTTATCCTTATGTGTGTAATTATACCTGTGACAAGTGCTGGTAGAGATTAGAAATGCAGAGATAAAGATAGAGCTCAGTCCTCAGCAAGAAAACACTGTAGGACACAAGGACAGATATAGAAAATAAATAATAAAATATCCCAGGTAATATCGTTGAAATCTATGCAAGATGGAGCCTGGCCCATAGATGATGAAGGCATGAAATTAGCCAATACAAAAAATGAGACTTCTGAAAGATGTAAACATATTTTCCAAGGAGAATTGTTGGATATAATAATAATAATAATAAATTTATACAATGACAAAATATTTATATAATTCCAAAAATATGTATATAATATAATAATATATGTTAAATATAATATAATATAATATCTAATTTTTTGGTACTGGCAGTGATTCAGCCACTTTACTAGTTTTTGTGTTCTTGGGTCCAGAACACAGAAAATGGAGAAGGTAGAGAGGTGTTAGTTCAGGAATCTTAGGAACTATTATTAACTCCTCCTGACAGGCATG
This sequence comes from Martes martes, assembly GCF_963455335.1. NCBI lineage: Eukaryota > Metazoa > Chordata > Mammalia > Carnivora > Mustelidae > Martes > Martes martes. The sequence goes on from NC_137889.1 coordinate 147,463,310, forward strand.
TCACATATTCATGTGTGTGAAGGGCTGGTAATAAAAAAGCAGCTTGCAGAAGGAGGCAGCAGAAAAATTATGAAGTACATGACGTTCCTTGGGAGGGAGTTTGGAGCCTTCAAATAGGAGTCCTAACACTGGTCAGAAACATCAACTGCCCCATGGTCCCATGGTCAGCTACTAGCAGGGTCTAGGAATTGCTTACATTGCCAAGGTCACATATCAGGTACACATCCTGTTTAGTGTGTCCTGTGGCAGAGGAGGATCAGAGTTGGGATGTATTATGCATTACATATTATGTGTTTGTATAACCTGAAAACATCTTCCCCCAAAGCATGTTAAGATATAAGTATACTGGCAGAGGAAAAATAAAATAATTTTAATATAGAAATCATAAAACCTAACCTTATGATAGCATTCACATCTTTTGAAACACTCAATTGTTCCCTTTGCCTCTTTGATACATGGCAAATCTTTCAGCCTGAAATTCAAGATTCTCCACAACCTGTCCTAGACTCAGTCTTTCCAGTAGATTTTCTCCCACTAAATTGCTTTTCCCACCCCCTTATTAGTTTCATTCCACGTTCTGACAAACCTCAGAATTTGAATGGTGACCCAAGACATTTCCCTCTTTCAGAGTCTTTAATGCATCACTGGGTTTCTAGCAGTGGCTTTGTGAATTTGTAGCTATGTGGTTTTGGGCAAGTTATAAAAAAAAATAATAATCCTTAGGGATTCATATTTCTCTGCTGCAAAGTGGAAAGAGTAAACCCTACTCCATTGCCTTACAGCAGAGTTATCCTTTTGTCATTCACCTGCCTGATATTTAGTGTTCACATGTGATGGGACAGGCACTGTTTTAGGCATTGAGAACAGCATTGATGAAGAAGACCAAGCATTCCACCTTTGTGGGTCCCATAATCCCATAACTCAAATTAAAATATGAGTTATAAAGCACCATAGAGGATAATCAGTGCTATAAAGAAAAATGTAAATTATAGAAAAGAGAGTAGGGAGTGAGAAGGAGTGAACATATGCATCAAACACAATGGCATAATGCAAAAAAAAAAAATTACAAACGGTACCTAAATGCTCTGACATACACTGCTAAACTGGCATTTGGGTTGTGCTCAAATACTCCCAGCACTGCACTAAGCACTTCAGATGTATTACCATTTAATTCTCCCAACAAACCTAAGCAGATATTACTGATAGCATCAATGTGTTATAAATGAGAAAATGAAGATATAGAGAAGGATGGGATTAAAATAAGAAGAGTATGTATGCTAGTTGAAGAGAAATAGTTAATCATATCCTCCAAAACTCAGACATACACCCTCCATACTAGTGCACGCACACACACACACACACCCACACACAAACAACACAAACAAGTGAATATACTCCCTCAGAAACCCAAAGACTAGTTTATAATAAACTTGATGTCATGTAATTTCACTTGGAAGTTGCCCTTTGTCTTGAATTTTTCAGCTGAGAAATTCACAGCTGAATGAGAGAAACCATAAGAGATTCTTAACTATAGGAAGCAAATTGAGGGTTGCTGGAGAGGAGAGGAGTGGAAGGATGGGGTAACTGGGTGATGGGCATTAAAAAGGGCACATGATGTAATGAACACTGGGTGTTATATACAACTGATAAATCACTAAATTACATCTGAAACTAATAATACACTATATATTAATTAATTGAATTTAAATTAAAAAAATAAAAAATAAATAAAATAAAGTAACAAAGAGAGGATGATGGAGGGAAGCCAGACCTGTAGGCATGGTCCTTCCTAACTTTGATTGTGCCCATTCTGGTCCAAGAGGGAAAGGATCCTAGTAGGACAGCTGGGACCTGTCCTCATCATTCTGGTCCATTCTAGTTCAAGCCATCTCTGGTTCTGTGATTCCATTTCCCCATGTGAAAACCGAGCTTTAAGGATAGGATCAGGGTATAGAAGGGAAGATTTCAGAAGAGGGGAGAAGGAGAAAGTATGTAAAGGAGTGAGTTCAGTTAAATTACAACATTTGGTTTCAAGAATGACCATATTCACAACCCTGAAAATGAGCTCTATTGGGGTCTCCAAATGCCTACATTAGCTTTAATTTATAGCATATTATGACTGGAGACTTTTCTTCCAATTTGGAAGACTCTTACAAAAAGACATTGCCTGGAGAACTCTGGCTAGTTATCAGAAAGATCTGTTATTGTTATTGGTGATTTGGAAATGTCACTGGTGATTTCCAGGGAATTGTCCACTTTGTAGGCTAAAAAAGTCAACTGTACAGCTGGCAATGAGTGGGTTTCAGAGGAATAACTCATTTTAACTTCTTACATAAGAAGCTTGTATGTAAACCAGAATACCACTATGCCAATTTATATTGAGAAATATAATATTATCAAGTGGATTTTGAAAAACTGTTTACTGGCCAATTCATTTGTCTCCCATTGGCAAATCTATACCAGAAAGAAAATAATAATAATAATAATTATTATTATTATTAAATGACCATTGAGCCAGAGCAGAAAAAAATTATTTGTATCAAAACAGGATGGGATTAATATGTAGTGGATTACTGTGCCCATTTCTACCACATGGACAGACTTACTGCCATAAAAGTAGTATTTATTTTCATGGAATGTGATATTCTCTCTTCTACACAGTGTTGAAAGCAAATAAGAACATTTGTATTAGTGGATTTTCCTTCAGTAGGACTTCTACTGTTAAAGTCCCATCACCTATCAGGCTGGGTGGATGGTGTTTGTTAACACAACTTCATTATTAACAAGTCATACAAGTGCATTTTAGAAGTCAATGCAGAATTTGGCAGATATTCTAAATGCAGAGATAATAATAGGTGATATAATATGTTGCATACAGCACACTTTCTTTACTTTCACTCTTTCAATCCTTATAAATTCTTTAAATAACTGGTAAATAAGTTGCTATCATGGTACTTTCTGCATATGAGGAAACATGCTAAGAAAGCTAGCAAATGCCCTGGTCTCCCACTCCCCTAGAGATGGAGGCTGTCTTTGAACCCAAACTGGCTTGCTCTGACTCTCCACAGCAGACACATCCTCTTTTCTCTATGGCTTCTGTCATGCTGTGTTCTTTGTATTTTTATGACAGATCAAATAAGAGTCGTGAAGCATTGGCTTTTTTCCCCCTTGAGTTAAAAACCAGGAGTCAATACCAGAATTATTTGTTTCATTAATATGTACTCTTTTTTAATTTTTTAATTATGTTCAGTTAACCAACATACTGTACATCATTAGTTTTTGATGTAGTGTTCAACAATTCATCAGTTGCATATAACACCCAGTGCTCATCGAAACACCTGCCCTCCTTAATACCCATCACCTGGTTACCCCATCCCCCCACCATCCTCCCCTCAAGATGTTAAAAATACATAATGTATCACCCAACTCCCAAGGCAAGTTGGAAGAGCTGTCTGTCTCCCGGTCTAGTCAATGCAGCTCTACTATTATGTAATCTTAACTCCCAGAAAGTGATCATTTCAGCCTCCTGCAAAGTGGTGACAGATTACATTTATTAGTACATTTTCCTTGAGTCAGCTCCTAACTTCCTGAGAGACTGCAGTCAGGTGGGTGGTAGCTGACCTACCTTCTTTGAAATCATCTTATGATTGGCGGGTCAGGAAGATGCCTGGTGTGCAGCTCACTAGGTTCCCAGAATAGCTGCCTTCAGGAGGGAGGTTTTTCCCTCCACTTCTTTTTTGGATACTCACGGCTTCCTTCCATTTCAGAATCAGAGCACAGCATTGCTACTTCATTAGTGCCACAAGCAGCTATCTGTTTAACTCTTTCAGAGTTTCCTTGGGAAATGTACTTGCCACAGACCAGTAGCCCTTTTTCAGTCTGACAACTCTATTTAACTAAACAACACAATCGAATACATAGAATAAAGCCTTTGAATCTATTTTATCAAACTGTGAGGTATATAGTAATAAATAGCAAAATGTGAGAGTTGAAAATGTACTTTAGGCTAACTTCTCTTTCTTTATAGGTGAAAATAATGAGACCATGGGACAAAGTGATTTGTCCAAAAATATCCCCATAAGAAAGTGGCAGAATCAGATCTAAAAATAAGGAGTATTAAATTTAGGACTCTGTCTAATACTACCCAATGGACACTTACTGGTATTTTGGAAGAAAGTTTTTATTCACTAATTTTTACTCAGAAGCTTGCATTAGGGGGTCAGAGTCCTTGATATCTGATTATGGCTGCTTATAAAAACATGACTTTCTTTTTTTCTTTCAAAAAAAAAAACCAGGAATTAAATAAAGTATTATTTCTTATCAATTCACTGAATTCTGAAATGTTTATTGTTCACAAATTCTGACTTGAAATGAAATGACTTGAAATGAAATGTGCAAAGAATCTGCACTCAGAAAACTATAGATTACTCATGAAAGAAATTGAGGAAAACACAAACAAGTGGAAAAACGTTCCATACTGGAAGATTGGATTGGGAGAACAAATATTGTTCAAATGGATTGGATTGGATTGGAAGAACAAATATTGTTCAAATGTCTATGCTACCTAGAGCAGTCTACACATTTAACGTAATTCCTATCAAAATACCATTAACTTTTTTCAAGGAAATGGAACAAATAATCCTAAAATTTATATGGAACAAGAAAAGACCCCAAATAGCCAGAGGAATGTTGAAAAAGAAAACCAATGCTAGCAGCATCACCATTCCAGACTTCAAGCTCTATTACAAAGCTGCAATCATCAAGACAGTGTGGTACTGGCACAAAAACAGACACATAAATCACTGGAACAGAATAAAGAACCCAGAAATGGACTCTCAACTCTATGGTCAACTAATCTTCAACAAAGCAGGAAAGAATGTCCAATTGAAAGAAGACAGTCTCTTCAACAAATGGTGTTGGGAAAATTGGACAGTCACATGCAGAAGAATGAAAATGGACCATTTCCTTACACCACACACAACAATAAACTCAAAATGGATGAAAGATCTCAATGTGAAATAGGAATCATCAAAATATTTGAGGATAACACAGGCAGCAACCTCTTTGACCTCAGCCACAGCAACTTCTTTCTAGACATGTCTCCTAAGGCAAGTGAAACAAAAGCAAAAATGAACTATTGGGACTTCATTAAGATAAAAACTTCCACACAGCAAAGGGAACAATCAACAAAACCAAAAGACAACCAACAGAATGGGAGAAGATATTTGCAAATGACATATCAGATAAAGGGCTAGTATCAAAAATCAATAAAGAACTTATCAAGCTCAACATCCAAAGAACAAATAATCTAATCAAGAAATGGGCAGAAGACATTTACAGACATTTCTGCAAAGAAGACATCCAAATGGCCAACAGACACATGAAAAAGTACTCCACATCACTCAGCATCAGGGAAATACAAATCAAAACCACAGTGAGATACCACCTCACACCAGTCAGAGTGCCTAAAATTAACAAATCAGGAAATGACAGGTGTTGGCTAGGTTGTAGAGAAAGGGGAACCCTCCTACACTGTTGGTGGGATGCAAGCTGGTGTAGCCACTCTGGAAAACAGCATGGAGGTTCCTCAAAAAGTTGAAAATAAAGCTACCCTATGACCCATCAATTACACTACTGGGTATTTACTCTAAAGATACAAATGTAGTGCTCTGAAGGGGTACATGAATCCCAGTGTTTATAGCAGCAATGTTCACAATAGCCAAAGTATGGAAAAAGCCTAGATGTCCATCAACAGATAGATGGATAAAGAAGATGTGGTATGTATGTGTGTATAGGCAACCATCAAAAAAGAGATCTTGCCATTTGCAATGATGTGGATGGAACTAGAGGCTATTATGCTATGAGAAATAAGTCCATCAAAGAAAGATAATTATCATATGATCTCACTGATATGAGGAATTTGAGAAACAAGACAGAGGATCATAGGGGAAGGGAGGGAAAAATGAAATAAGACAAAACCAGAGAGGGAGACAAACCATAAGAGACTCTTAATCTCAGGAAGCAAACTGAGGTTTGCTGGAGGGGAGAGGGGAGGGAGGTGTGTAATGGATGGGTGATGGACATTGGAAAGGTTATGTGCTATGGTGAATGCTGTGAATTGTGTAAGACTGATGAATCACAGACCTGTACCCCTGAAACAAATAATACATTGTATGTTCATTAAAAAAAAAAAAAAAAAAAGAACAAGATGAAGCTTTCAAGAATGTAGTAAAGTTCTGTCCTAGTGGGGAGATGGACACCTAGAAGAGTTAAGTTGGAAGGAGTGAAGGAAATAAATGAGCTATTCTGACTTCTATGATTCACTTAATGTTCATTTCCAAAACACTGGTCAGGTAAGTGACAAAAGTTAAATCTAATTATGGAAAGTCTCATGCCTTTTCAGAGTCAAATATGTGCAAATCAAGGACCAGAGTGAAAAACAAAAACAAAAGCAAAAACAAAACAAAATAAAGAAACAAACAACAACAAAAAGTCATGGCATGGTTATCTAGGGCCATGTCTGTCATGGGTCCCCTTTTCTCAACTCTTCCCTTGCCTCTGAACCTAATAGAGTTGACCATACCTTACAGTTTTTTGTGCCTAGGTGTTCCTTTTTACTTCTTCCTGTCAAACTTGGCTTCTATCTTGTCTACTTCACTCTTATTTCAAGGACTGTAATAATTCATATGCTGCTGATCTAAGGACCTTCATTGCTTCCCACTCAACTTGGGCTCTCAGTGATTCAAAGCATGTGGCAGACAGTCCTTCATGAACTCTTTCTCTACTTTTAAAACCACATGATTTCTCCCCTGCATTTACCAATTACTCTTCAGTCTTCTTTTCTAGTTCATTCTCCTCTATTCCATATTAGATGAGATATTCTGATACTAGAGCCTTTTCTCATGCCATGGTTTTGTTTTGGAAATTTTATTACCCTAAATGTTTGGATTTGCGTATTTTTGTTGTGATGATTCCCAAATGTACATCATCAGACCCAAGTATACCTCATTTCAAAGCGTACATTCCCTCAATGAACCTGTGTTAAAAGATTGGAGTCGCTCAATATGGATAAAGAAGGTAAGAAGGAATTAAGGAATTAGCTCATTCAGGTCTCCCAAGCCTGGCTGAGAAGTTCTGAGTGTGTCACTGAGAGAGGAGATGTCAGGAATTTATCCCAAGCTGGTTACTGTCTCTGAAGTAAGTGGCCAAGACATTGCATGAGTGTAAGGGTATTGGCTTTGAACTTGGTTTTTAATCTAGAGGGAAGGACTTGTTGCAGCCTGTGGCCTCTGAGAATGAGAATTGGAAGGGCTACTGCACCTAATCTCAAGGCAGCCTCCTCAGCTTTAATGAAAGATCAAATGATATAAACTGGGTTTAATTCTGAGTAGCTCTTGAGTCTATGTTCCTTCCATGCTGCACTGATTCATTAAACAGGCTAGACTAGGGTAACACAGAAAAGCTTATTTTTCAGTCATACAAAGTCCACTGTGGATAGAGCAACCCTCCATGGCAGCTGTGCTTTGATGTGTGATGACTCACAGATAACAGCTACTTCTGTGTTGCATGTCTACCATCTCGGCACACAGGCCCTGGTCAATGCCCAAAGTAAAGAAAGAAACAGGAGGATGGTGAGGAACTTCAATCCATGTTGATGCAGGTCACTTTCACTCATGCCATATTAGCCAGAACAAGCCACAGAACTCTGCCTAACTACAAAGGGCTGATGAGTCATTTCTTTGTGTGCCCAATTGGAAAGAACATCAAATGATGTTGAGCAAACCCTCATAGCATTGTGTCTCCCCTGCCCAATGTAATATTAAAGTACAAGATCTGACTGTATGGGCATAGGGTCATTAGAGATTTGGAAGGCTAAGCAGCTAATTGAGCAATAATTAAGTAAAGCTTTACTGAGTATCTACTATGTGGCTGGCTTAGCTTTCCACGCCGAAGATTAAGGAGTGAACAAAGTACAGGGATTTACTGCAGTCATGGAATTTACATTGCAAAATGAGAGGCAAACACACAGGAAACTCTATAAAGTAATATTTTTTAAATTGAAGAGGTATAGTTAGATGCTTGCAGAGAATCATCAAAGCTTTGTGTGACAGAGTTTCTCAGTAGCAAATTTAGATTAAGAAGTCAGCATAGTTTTCTCTGAGGAGGTGATATTTACAGAATCTGAATGGCATGAAGACACAACCATGTGAAGTCAGGAGGAGAAACATTCCAGACAGGGGAGGTTAGCCCAAAGTCTTTGCTGCAGAAATGAGCTCTGGGTGACAACAGAATGGAAAGTGGGTCATTGTGGGTGGGGCAGGGTGACAGAGGAGAACTGTGTTATTAGATAATGCAGGGCTAAGGAGGGATCAGCTCATGTAGGTGTTTAAATGCAAGATGAAGAGTTTAGAATCTGATGGAAACCCATTGGGGAGTAGTAAGCAGCAGAATGACATGATCTGATTTATGTTGATGACTGACATAGCATAGTCTTTCAAGCCTGTGCATTCCTGAACCCCCAAAATAGAAGCTACAATGACAGACATCTGTGTGAGAGCCAAAGGCAATATCAGAATTGAAAGGTGCTAAGCTCCACTTGCTTTCAATGGGACTGTCAGGGAAATACATTGTTACTGAAAAATGCCAGTGTTGGCAAAATCTAGTCTTATCTGAAAAGCTAAAAGAAAACTGCAGGTGTGTAAAATGTGACCCTGGTTTTAGCAAACTCAAGTAACTCCAGCTGGCATTTAAACTGGTAGTATACATCTGGCTCTCATTCTGATGGGAGAAGAGCCTCAGAATGCTTTTACATGAAAGAGATTGAGTCAAGGCAAGTCAAGGTCATGGTGATGACTGATGCTTTGTCAGCCCAGCCTTAGAACAAGATGGGGGAGAGGAAGTACTAGTGGGTGACATTTTGGGGAGATGTTTTCATGATGCTCAGAAGTAGCAGCATCAGCCAACAGAGGCAGATGGAAAATTCTTCTCCACTTGGGCTGTCAGAACTGCTTCATGAGAAAAGTTACTGCTGCAGATGATTTCTTATGTAGATATATGCAGTGATACAAGAAGGAAATGGTTTCAGGGTATTTATTTCAAACCTTGTTTCTGAGCACCCAAAAGTTCAAAGGAAGTGCTGCAGGAGTATCCATGGCCATAAAGAATAAGGGGAAGAAGTTAGATTCCTAAACACAGGGTCACTTTGAAAAATTTCATCCAAAGCTGTGCTTCATGTATTATGTATTAAAAAATATTGGGGTTCCACAAGAAATTTTATCTGAAAGAAACATTCTCACTGATAAATGTATGTTTAAATGCAAGAAAACCAAATACAGAGGTATAAGGTCAGAAACCATATAAATCACATACATCTATATGGTATTTTATGTTCCTTTATTTCATCCTCATAAATGTTCAAGATAGCTACTCCCAACATCAATCAGCTATTATTCAAGGTCACATTGCCAGTAACTTGTCAAGATGGGTTTTAAAACTGGATCTCTGACTTCAAAGACCACCTGTCCTCTTTTTATTTCATTATTTTGTTACGTCATGCAGGATGACCCCATATCCACCATTCACTAACTTTGTGATCTCCATTAGATACCAGCTTTTCTGAAGCTCAGGTTCATCATCTATTAAAGAGAAATATGGTCGAACTCAATAAAACCAATAAACTCAATAAAACCAATAAAACCAAAACTGATCTCAATAAAACAAATCTCATTATTTTGAGTTTCATATGACACAATATGTTTAGAGGAAGAAACTAGCAGAAACCAAACATTATGCTGGACACTTTTACATATATTGACTCATCAGATAATCACAGAGATCTTATGATGTGGCTGATGATGCTTAACTGTACAGACAAGGAAATTGGGTACAGAATAACTATCAGATTAACCATGTGAGTCCAAACAGCCAGGAGCACACGGGTCTCATTGTATGCATGTGAACAGGACTTTGACTGCTTACTATATTTTTAAAGGGTTGAACATCATAAATCAAGCTAATAAATACCTATGTTACCTGCTCTTATATTGACAAATACAACTTCAAAAAACCCATATGTACAGTTTCTTTATTACTGGGTGTCAATATGAGTGCCAAAATATCAAAGTAGACCGAATTTAATTATTATTGTGTATGTCTGGGTGTTATACTGAGGGAAAGATAATATTTGGATGATTTGATTAAATAAAAATAAATATAATGAATAAATCATTATATATTTATTTCATAATTTACTTTAATTATCTTTATTTCAGTAATATTACTATGTTACATAATATTAATTTTTACATATTTAATTTTGTCAGTAATTTTCTGGCTGACTAAAAATAAATGTAAATTCATTCAAAGGTTGGTAAATGTTAACACATTTTCATCTGAAATGTAAATTTCAGCATGTATAAAATATAAACATTAGAATTATTTTACACCAATTATTAAAGAATATTTTTCTTTTTAAGTATTCAAACTGACCAATAGAACTGAAAGCTAAAGTGCACATTTAGATAATTTAGATTATTTTCATATCAAGTCATTCCAATAAAGTTAGTGTTGCTTTGTTTTCAAATAGATTTCTACTGAAAATTTTTTAAAATAGAACTTTTCAGTTCTGGCATTAAGTTTGCATCTTGTCGCCAAATTAGGAAATTAATATTACCCTCATGTATCTTATTTATAAACCAACAAATATACAAATGTAAGAGTAATATGAAATATTTAAAGTTGAAGAATGTTCCTTAGTTGCTTTATGTGGCTACTGTGTGCAAATCCTAGAAGTCTAGAGATTTACAGAGTACTCCCCTGCACAGTGTTAATTCAAGAAGGAATATTCAGATGCTTAGAGTTAAGGAGCCACTATATTGGTCCTGAGAGTTTGATTCCAGGTTACTGAGGTGTTTACTGAGGTGTTTATGTTTAAAAATAAATAATAAATAAATATTTTTTTTCCTGTATGTGTGTGTTTGTGTGTGCATGTTTTGTGGTATAAGTGTTTACCTAATTCTAGAGTCAACCTTTTTCTGCAAAGAATTAAATAGTACCTATTTTTTGTTTTGCAGGCCATGTTAATGCTTCCATTTTAGTGCAAAAGAAGCCATAGACAGTATGTAGACAAATGAGTGTGTCCTGATTTGGCCCACAGCAGGATGAATTTGGCTCATGGGCTATAGTATGTGGGCCCCTGCACTAAGATGGGATCCTAAAAAAATTCTCTTTTTTTCTAGGACCAAGAAAGTCCCTGCATGTTGCTATGCCTTATAAACAGGAAAGAGAGTCATAGATATATACCAGTTAAAAAGCTAGTTGGAGCAATTGTAAATTTATTGATCTGCTATTTGAAAACAAAGCTCAGTGACATAATCAGCTTTTTTTTTTTGCATAATCAGCTTTTCTCAGACAGCTTGGTCAAATATTTACACATTAAACTTGTTAACTGAAAATTTATACCCAATCTTAGGTGATCAGATGTTCTCAAATTCTGCTATGGTGGCCCTCCTCCTTAAATGCCTGTTAACTTATTTTTATTTGGCTTCTTCACTGATATTGGGGGTTAGAAAGACTTCTGACCTTGGAGCATGCCCACTTGCCCCAGAACAGTTACAATAATAACCACACCACCACCAATAATAATAGTTCAAAAGGAATGATCAGGAGGTACTCACTATGATTCATGCATATGATAACTCACATAGTTAGAGAAAGAGCAATCTGTAATCTTCTAGTGAAAATTTATAATCCATAGCATTCTGAGTAGCTCAGTCTGTGAAATATGGGGCATGATGGGGACAAATGAATGGGATCACCCAGTTAATATTTGTTAGCTGGGTAGACCCTCTGTTCATTTGCCTATAAAAAGGGGAACATAAGAAAAACTTTAATGTTGTATAAAATGAGCGAAGCTTTGTAAAACACATTTTCAGAAAAGTGCAGGAACTGTGTTAATATTAAGATATAATATTTTTACTCTTTATATCAATATTTCAGGAGGTCAGAGATAATAACTTTAATAATTTTCTTAATGTGTCTTTTTTCTCTTTTCCCTTTCTAGCACTGAGAATCAGAAAGTCAGCAGTTATGGAAAAAAGCAATATATAATCTATCCAGGGTCCTCATGATCGTAGAACCCAACACCTCTTACTTAAGGCTTCAAGCAACAGACTGTGTAGTTCTTTTTTAAGTTCAATTTGTTTCCTGCATTGTTTTTATAATGTGGCCTTTCAAGATGTTTTGGCATTAGCTTGCAGCACATACTTACACTGGGAGTTAATATATGTTAAGTCAGTTCCAAGTTTGGAAACAATCCTTGCTGATTTGAAGGTAATATATGGTGCTTGTCGTTGGAAATGTGTGTGCAGGTGCACTGTATGCCGACAATGTGCAATTGGCGTTAACATTAATCACAGATTTGAATTTGGCAGATGCTAGATTTTATAGCAAGTATAATCTAGTAGTACTGCAAAAGACAGTTATAAAACTTCTCATTTTTTCTGAGTGACGAATTAGAATGTAATTAGAATCACAAGCATGAAGATGTGTGTGTGTGTGTATTTTTGTGTTAAATTTAACTTTTCTGTCTCCTTCTAGGGCTCCTATCATTCAGTAGTAGTGTCTTAAATTTACAGTTTTCTTGCCATATCCAGATTCAGAATATATTTTCCATCTCTGAATAGATTGCCTCAATAACCACAGTACTGGGAGCTCCTTAAGGCTAGAAATTGTGTTGTTCAGTTCTCCATTTTTGTGTTTCCAGTAGCTAATTCATGTTCTTCTCAAGAAGAAAGGTAGTATCTTCCTATAATTCAGACCTATTAAGAATTTGTCCCATGACCTCTATTAAAGTGAGTACTGTGTAATTTGACAAATATTTCTCTTGACATACTGCCCCACATAAATGTAACACCACATTTTCTATAACTTCCTTATATCACTTAAAGAAGGCAAAACCAGGGAACTCTGCAAAACTAAATTCATTTATTCAGCACATATTTATTAAACATGTACTATATGAAGGGTGTTAAGGGACAGAGCAGTAAACACAGGGGTTTGCACTGATTAAAAATATAATAGATGTAAGAGTCCTAAAACTAGCTAAGAATTTAAGTGTAAAAATTGAATTAAGAGCCATCAAATTAATGGAACTTCCTATGTGCCAGGAATTATTTGAAGTGTTGTCTAAATAATAATTAATTTACTCCTTAAAACATTGTGATTTTAAAAAGATAAAACACATGTACAGAAAAATTAAGTAGTTTCTTTACATAGTGTGTAACTGGCCTAACCACAGTTTTGCCCAAGTTGCTTAGCTCCAGAGCCCACATTCTTATTCCTTTCACTCATGGTGTTACTTCCTCCTAAATAAATAAATAAATAAATAAATAAGGCAACTCTTCAGTCAGATAAATGACTTGCACTGCTGTTTTTATGATGATTATTTCCCATGACCAAGCTTTTGATGTGTGATGGCAGCAAAGAGTTCAAGGTGATATTGCCTGTCAAGAACGTGGAGTCTGAATATTCTTCTATTTTATCGTTGTAATATAGAACCATATGCTTTGGCAATCAACTGGGTGAAGGGCAGGAACAACATCCTCATAAAAACTGATGAACGAAAATTTTATGGCAAAAAATAGTTGTCACAGATTTTCCTGAGGGTCAGCATGAGGTTAGCAGGACCAGAATTTCACCCAGGAATCCGTTCTGAGTCAACTCCAAGACAGAAACAAATATTTGAATGAAAAATTGTAAAAAAAAAAAAAAAAAGTATTAAGATCATCCGTGTAGTTATAAACAAACAAGAAATTGCACAGCATGCATTGAATATCTGATTTGAATGTATAGAATATTCTAGTCATACTAAAAAAGAATCTGGTTGCAAAGTGTTCTGGGAGGAAGCCAATGAGTTGACATGTGCTCAGGTTGAAGGAAATATGCCACAAAGTATGATTTTTATTGGAGTGGACGATCATCAGCTATGCATAATGAATTCATTTCAATAACAAGTAAGTTGGATCTATTCCTCTTTTAGAACAATAAAATGGTGTCTTTGGCATGCAAAATGTATATTCTGATAGCAGTAGACAAGATTTTAAGTCCTACTAATATTCTTTTAGAAGGAAAGACATTATCTGATTTTCATACTTATGCTAAGTAATTGTATACATATAGTTCAGCTCTACTTTTTCAAACAGACAGAATTCTAGGGTTGTTATCTAGAATTACTATATTGTCATGCGTGCATGTAAATAAAAAATCTCCAAACCAACTATTATTTAGTAAAAAAAGTTGATATGTTATCTCCGTCTTCCTGACTTTTGTGTCTCTCAATTATTTTCAGTCTTTGGGTCAAAGTTAGGATAGTATTTAATCAATACATTCTTTCAAATTTCAACAAGAACTTCAAGACTTTAAGAAGTTACATTTTAATAATTGCTGATGATGTGATTCACACCAACTCTCTCACACAGATGGACAAGAAGGACAAGGAAAGTTTCACAGAATTTGTATTAAAGTTGGCTTGAAGGAATTGGGGTGCTATCAACACAATGAAGGGTTGTGGGGTCAGTCTGAGAAAAAGGCAAGAACATTAGGTCTGCTTTTCCAATTGAGTTATTGCTGATTCCTAAAGAAAACTTAACAGAGTTTTTGAGAATCTCACAAAATTGCAAGAAAAAATAAAAACAAAAACAAAAACATTCCCACCAAAGAGGGAAGCTATGGTAAATGCTCATTTCTCCATTGACACCTAGTTTGATGCTTATGATTAGGCTGGTTCTGACTTCACTGAGATCAAGGTCCAGCTTTGAATGGTCTCAGTTCCTGATACGATTAATGTGACCTGGAGCTAGTTATGCTTTTTCCTTCTTTACTTTCAGATGCTAAAATCCTTCTAGAGGGAGAGGTCATTATGCAGAAGTTATCAAAATAACCATGCACACAAAGAGAAAATATGTACTGAAAACTGTTAGAGACAATTGGTAATACGGAGAACAGGGAATCTGTTTTCAGGAATATTTTTTTTTTCCTAAAGCAATGATTAATATAGCAAAGGAACTAATAGAAATTGAGACAACAGAGAGATAATTGTAAACAATAAATAAATCTTGCTAAGTGTGTTAAAGTCAAAATATAGTACCCAACTGTATTCCTATAGACCAGCAATAAAAACTTGGAAAATTCAAGAACAATATTAACTGTAGAAAGGAAAATCAATGGAGTGAACTTAGGAGCTCAAAATTAGCTTGAAACTTTCAGTTTTCAGAAAGACCTTAAAGATAATAAAAAGTAAGCTGCCAAAGGGGAAAATGAATTTCCAGCACAACAGACTGTTATTGTTTTGAGAATATATAAAGATATCTGCAAATGACTTGTAAAAGGCAAATGACAATAGAAAAATGGACAAATACTTGATCAGGTGTTTCACAAAGGATATACAGATAAAACATTTGAAAATTGTTCCTTCTCACTAATCATAAGGAAAATGCAAATCAAAACTATAAACCTATAATGAAATATCATTATTACTACACAGTACCTGAATTGCCAAAATTAAAAAGACTATAGGGGCGCCTGGGTGGCTCAGTGGGTTAAAGCCTCTGCCTTCGGCTCAGGTCATGATCTCAGGGTCCTGGAATGGAACCCTGTATGGGGCTCTCTGCTCGGCGGGGAGCCTACTTCCCTTCCTCTCTCTGCCTGCCTCTCTGCCTACTTGTGATCTCTATCAAATAAATAAATAAAATCTTAAAAAAAAAAAAGACTATGAGTGGTAAGCATTGACAAGGATAAGATTCAAGTGGAATTCTCATACACTGCAAGAGGATATTGGTATAACTACCTTTACAAACTGTCCGGCAGAGTTTACTGAAGCTAATCCTACATACTAGCATCTAATGCAATATATACAATAACACCATTGTATGTGATACAGTGATTACATTCAGAGGTGTATACCCAGCAGGGATATTTACACAGATAGGCCAATAAATACAACATGGTCCATAGAACACTTATAGTAACCAAATTCTGGAAACAACCCCAAATTGCAACAATGGAACAAATAAGCAAATTAATAATTATTCATATAATAAGTTAATATACATCCTTGAAAATAAATGTATTACAAATAAACACAACCATATGGGTCAATCATAAACATACTTTTGAGCCAAAAATGCCAGGAAAAATAGATATCATACTGTATAATCCTATTTATAAAACTTTCAAAAATGGGTTAAAGCAATCTATGGGACAAGAAAAGAGGAATAGAATGAAGTTAATGATTGAAACAAGGTAGAAGGGAGTGTCTGGATGTGTTAGTACTATTCTATTCATTAACTTTTATACTATATGGATATGTTTGTTTTTTGGTTAATTTATGGAGCTTCATAGCTCTGATTTATCTGTTTCTCAATATATGTCATTAGTCAACACAAGCTATTTCACAAGGCTTGAAAAGCTTTAATATTCAAATTATCAAAAGAAAACCACTTATTACATATTCCTATTTTACTATTTTCCCATTATTTTGTAGGCCACCTGAAAACTGATTGTGCAGGACTTGGCTCTCAAGGTGGTATTAAGGTTCTCATTCATATAAACATCAGTAAACTGGGGATCTATATTAAACTCACACAGCTTAACCCCAACCAAATACTTGTCCATGGAGTCTGCAGTCAATGGAGTATCAGTAAAATAGCAGCCTTATGCTAGTTCTGAGATTCCACCATAAGATGGTAAAGAGTATGACAATGTTAAATATTGGAACAGCACTTCTGTAAACACACTTTGTCCTCAAGAAGAATATTGACTGCACAAATTTGGGTTTGCATTTTAATTTTAATTGGACAGCAAATAAGAAATTGGCTTAGAATTTGACAGAAGTAGCAAATTACCTTTTGGGTGGGGTAGAAAATAGATGGCCTTCAAAACACAGTTGTAGAATACATAAAGGTGAAATAAATTGCAAAAAAATAGTATTCACTTTTTGAAGAGCACTTAGAAATGCCCTGGAAAATGACATGTATCTTACTGATTTTTAAAATATAAAGTATTTTGTAGGAAGACATTCCTGGAGGTTTTTCTTTCAATATGAAGCCTCTCTAAAATCCAGGGCAGTTGACTTTGGTTTAAATCTCTGAATGCTTTTACAGTGGAGGCCAGAATATGATGTCTGGACTTCACATTTCAGGAGAGAAACACATATTTCCCCACTGCTGGAAGTGTGGGCTGCTGACAGATCCCAGCTGAGTTCCTCCCTGGGAATTGTCTATTGCAGAAGAAAACTACTAGGCACATGGCTAGACATCTTCCCCTGCAGTAGCCTATCCATGATGATGAGCATTAAAGAAAAATTGCACCAGACAAGTTAAACAGGCAAGAAAGACTTTATTTACAACTGTTGCAAGAGACATCCTGATCTGCGTTAGAGGAGAGGAACTGGACTCAACCCTACTGAAACAAAAGGTGGGAGAGTTTTTAAGCACTGGATGAAGGAGTGGAAAAATACTGAGAATGTTACATTGATCGTTATGACTGGCCATCTGTGTTTGCTAATTGTCTCTTACCAATATTAAGCTCCTACCCTCTCACAGCAATTATGGGAAGACAGGGGTGTTGTATTTCTTGTTATTTCAAAGGGATAGTTCCCAGGTCCTTGAGAGAGACATTCTTGGGTTATAAAATGGACAAGTTCAACTCCAGGGGCCCCAAGAAATCAGCTGAATTTTCTGTTAAACTGTCTATCAGTCCAACTTCTTCCTCCGCCCAATCCTGCTTCTCATCCCTCCCTCCCTGAGAGGGATAGCTCCTGAGAGTGACCTGAAACAGACTTTCTCCAGGCAAATGGACTCAAAGTCAGCTTCCAATGAATCTGCCTGAACACACACCATCTTCACTGCTTTTACTAGAACAAAACCACTCATTTTTAAAAAGTTAGGTGTGAGGCACCTTCTCAAAAAATACCCATTCTCTCTTCTCTATTCAACCTCATAAGCAGCTTGAACACTGATGTAATTTTTCCTCTTCTGTGCTTTTACTCTATCTCTGAACTGAGAATATTATTTCCTGATTTTCCTTCCACTAACATAAACCACTGAATTAAGTAAAGGAGCCATGTTTAAAACATCTTTGTGTTTTGGTAACTATAATACCTGGATTAGGAACAGGAATATTACAAATATCAGTTAAACATATTTTAAAATGAATCCTGATTCTACTTACTGTCTTCACCATGCAGCTAACTAGATCATTTTGTTTTACTTTTGATTGAAAAGATAAAACATGTGTGTGTCCAAACAGGTTTTTATGCGGTATCCAACTAAGATCACATCATGTGTACACACGTGTTAGTGTTTTAACTTGGACAATAGGAGAGCTGCATTTTAAAATACCTGAGTTTTAAAAGACTAACTTTTCCATTCATTTTTTTTAATCTTACAAATCTAAGCTGAATTGTTTTAGCTCCCTTAAACACTCTTCAAACCAAATATTACAGTTACTTTAATACTAAAGATGAATTTTAATTCATTGGTAAAGGTTAAAGAGTAAGGGCGGTAGGAGTTTCCAGAGACCTCCAGGTTGCAAATATAGAATTTGAATGTTTTAATATAACTCCTTTTACCCCGTTGGGTTCAACTATGAATACAAATGGTTTTGAAATAACTATGGCAAAGGTAAAAAGCAAGGAAAATGCATGATTTTTTGCATACCTTACAGAAAGTACTTAGCAAAGAAGGCTTAACTGCACTAAAATCTAAAAACCTAGCCCATCCATTAGAAGCATAACAGAAGTAAGTTGTGTTGATCAGCCAATGAATGGATCATCTAAAAAGACTTTGTGACATGCAGAGAAAAGGATATGATGATGGTGATGATGTCACTCTGTGCTGTGCTAAACTGACTAAACTTAAAGAATATATTCACTTCTTTGAGATTATTCCTGCCAAAGAGAACACTGAAGTCACTCAAAACAGGTTCATAATTTGGTAAGATTGGAAATTTGAAACAAACAGCATGGCTTAACTTTAAAAGAATGTTGGGCAAGGGGTGCCTGGGTGGCTCAGTTAATTAAGTGACCAAGTGACTGACTCTTGATTTGGGCTCAGGTCATGATCTCAGGGTCCTGAGATTGAGCCTGGTGTTAAACTCCACTTTGGACGTGAAGCCTCCTTAAGATTCTCTCTGCCCCTTCCCTTTTTCACATGCTTGTGCTTGTGCTATGCACCTGCTTTCTCTAGCTCTTAAAAAAACGAAAAGAAAGAAAGAAAGAAAAAAGAAAAAAAGATGGGTAAAAGATTATATTGTTATAAAAATTAGAATATTCATCATTAAATAATAAATTAAATCATTAAGTAGATAAATAAATTAAATAAAATCACCTTAAATTTAACTAGTAGAATGTAGTTAAGGTATTTCTTGGAGGGAGATTTATAGTCCTGATGCAAATTTTAGAAGATAGAAAATGTTGAAGACTAATAATCTAAGAGTACCACTTAAAACACTGATAGCAGAACAAGTAAAACAAATATAGATAACATGAGAAAATAAAGAATAAGCATGAAAAAATGAGTGAAAAAAATTTTTTTAAAGTTTTTATTTATTTATTAGTCAGAGAGAGAGAGAGCAAGCAAGCGCACAGGCAGACAGAGTGGCAAGCAGAGGCAGAGGGTGAAGCAGGCTCCCCGCCGAGCAAGGAGCCCGATGTGGGACTTGATCCCAGGACACTGGGATCATGACCTGAGCCAAAGGCAGCTGCTTAACCGACTGAGCCACCCAGGCGTCCCTGAGTGAAAAAATTTTTAAAAAATTATAAAAAGGATCAATAAGTTAATAGCTAGTTTTTTGAAAACATACATCTCCATCAGATTTGATCACCAAAGAGGAAAAGATGTTCATAACACACATATAAGGAAAAAACTGCATTATGAATTATTATATAATGTTTTGGAAAATTTAGATCAAAAGGACAATAACCTAGAAAAACATCTCACCAAACCTGACTCAAAAATAAGTAGAACACTCAAACACACTAGACAAGTATGAATTTATAAGCTAACATCAATAAATAAATAATTACCCATCAATCCAAAATCAAGTAAAAAACAAGTTTAAAAAAAATAAGGAAACTCTTTAGTTACCATGAAAGACTTGCCTTAGCCCATGTAAATATTGCATTGACTTGTTCATGCAAATTCTGTAATATTTACATGTGTCCAGAATCAGATTAAGGCAAACTGCTCCCCACCACACACACGAAGAAACTAGAAAAAAAGAAATAAAGATAAAAGGAACTACATGGAGCTAAACCTATGACAGAAATGAGAAAACAAATCATCCAGGAGACATATATCACTACATAAGTAGCACTAGATTAACAGACTCTTCCTAATGGAAAAATATAGATGATTAGATCCTTCTTAATTCCATGCACAAATCAATCTGAGCTTGATTAAAACTTTAAATGTAGAAAGAAAACTATAAAATGTTTAGCACAAAACATATTTTTATAACCTTGGCAAAGGGGATAATTTCTTAAACAGAACATGTAAAGAAAAATGCATAATTGGAAGAATGAATACATTTGGTTACATTAAATTGTAAAAATATTACAAATAAAAGACACCATAAATACAATGGAGAATCACACTCCATATTTGGCACATAACCAACAAAGCTTGAATCTAATATATGTAAAGAATATATATGTTTTATATCTTTCTATCTATATGCACACATACATATCAGCATAAGAAAGACAAATATCCTAATAGAAATATAGCAAGATAGGCAATATACAGAGGAAAAAATATTAATGACAAAGAAACAAAAAGAAGAAAAACATGAAAGGATGTGTATTTTCACTAACTACTGGAAAAAAATCCCAATTTTAAATAAATTATATTTCATATCTTGCCTTTACAGATTTGCAAAAAATAATGTGTTAATATTTTTTTTCCAATTTTTTATTTATTTTCAGCGTAACAGTATTCATTGTTTTTTCACCACACCCAGTGCTCCATGCAATCTGTGCCCTCCCTAATACCCACCACCTGGTTCCCCCACCCTCCCACCCCGCCCCTTCAAAACCCTCAGGTTGTTTTTCCGAGTCCATAGTCTCTCATGGTTCACCTCCCCTTCCAATTTCCCTCAACTCTCTTCTCCTCTCCATCTACCCTTGTCCTCTATATTATTTGTTATGCTCCACCAATAAGTGAAACCATATGATACTTGACTTTCTCTGTTTGACTTATTTCACTCAGCATAATCTCTTCCAGTCCTGTCCATGTTGCTACAAAAGTTGGGTATTCGTCCTTTCTGATGGAGGCATAATACTCCATAGTGTATACGGACCACATCTTCCTTATCCATTCATCCGTTGAAGGGCATCTTGGTTCTTTCCACAGTTTGGCGACCGTGGCCATTGCTGCTATAAACATTGGGGTACAGATGGCCCTTCTTTTCACTACATCTGTATCTTTGGGGTAAATACCCAGCAGTGCAATTGCAGGGTCATAGGGAAGATCTATTTTTAATTTCCTGAGGAATCTCCACACTGTTCTCCAAAGTGGCTGCACCAGTTTGCATTCCCACCAACAGTGTAAGAGGGTTCCCCTTTCTCCACATCCTCTCCAACACACGTTGTTTCCTGTCTTGCTAATTTTGGCCATTCTAACTGGTGTAAGGTGGTATCTCAATGTGGTTTTGATTTGAATCTCCCTGATGGCTAGTGATGATGAACATTTTTTCATGTGTCTGGTAGCCATTTGTATGTCTTCATTGGAGAAGTGTCTGTTCATATCTTCTGCCCATTTTTTAATATGATTATCTGTTTTGTGTGTGTTGAGTTTGAGGAGTTCTTTATAGATCCTGGATATCAACCTTTTGTCTGTACTGTCATTTGCAAATATCTTCTCCCATTCCGTGGGTTGCCTCTTTGTTTTGATGACTGTTTCTTTTGCTGTGCAGAAGCTTTTTATCTTGATGAAGTCCCAGAAGTTCATCTTTGCCTTTGTTTCCTTCGCCTTTGGAGACATATCTTGAAAGAAGTTGCTGTGGCTGATATCAAAGAGGTTACTCCCTATGTTCTCCTCGAGGATTCTGATGGATTCCTGTCTCACGTTGAGGTCTTTTATCCATTTCGAGTTTATCTTTGTGTACGGTGTAAGAGAATGGTCGAGTTTCATTCTTCTACATATAGCTGTCCAATTTTCCCAGCACCATTTATTGAAGAGACTGTCTTTTTTCCACTGGATATTTTTTCCTGTTTTGTCAAAGATTATTTGACCATAGAGTTGAGGGTCCATATCTGGGCTCTCTACTCTGTTCCACTGGTCCATGTGTCTGTTTTTATGCCAGTACCATGCTGTCTTGGTGATCACAGCTTTGTAGTAAAGCTTGAAATCAGGTAACGTGATGCCACCAGTTTTATTTTTGTTTTTCAACATTTCCTTAGCAGTTCGGGGTCTCTTCTGATTCCATACAAATTTTAGTATTATTTGCTCCAGCTCTTTGAAAAATACTGGTGGAATTTTGATTGGAATGGCATTAAAAGTATAGATTGCTCTGGGCAGTATAGACATTTTAACGATGTTTATTCTTCCCATCCAAGAGCATGGAATGGTCTTCCATCTTTTTGTGTCTTCTTCAATTTCTTTTAGGAGTGTTCTGTAGTTCCTCGAGTACAGATCTTTAACCTCTTTGGTTAGGTTTATTCCGAGGTATCTTATGGTTTTTGGTGCTATAGTAAATGGAATCGATTCTCTAATTTGTCTTTCTGTATTTTCATTGTTAGTGTATAAGAAAGCCACTGATTTCTGGACATTGACTTTGTATCCTGCTACATTACTGAATTGCTGTATGAGTTCTAGTAGTTTGGAGGTGGAGTCTTTCGGGTTTTCCATATAAAGAATCATGTCATCTGCAAAGAGAGAGAGTTTGACTTCTTCCTTGCCAATTTGGATACCTTTTATTTCTCTTTGTTGTCTGATTGCTGTTGCTAGGACTTCTAATACTATGTTGAACACGAGTGGTGAGAGTGGGCATCCTTGTCGTGTTCCTGATCTCAATGGGAAGGCTGCAAGCTTTTTCCCATTGAGGATGATATTTGCTGTGGGTTTTTCATAGATAGATTTGATGAAGTTCAGGAATGTTCCCTCTATCCCTATACTTTGAAGCGTTTTAATCAGGAACGGATGCTGGATTTTGTCAAAAGCTTTTTCTGCATCAATGGAGAGGATCATGTGGTTCTTCTCTCTTCTCTTATTGATTTGTTCTATCACATTGATTGATTTGCGAATGTTGAACCATCCTTGTAACCCAGGGATGAATCCTACCTGGTCATGGTGGATAATCTTTTTAATGTGCTGTTGGATCCTGTTTGCTAGGATCTTGTTGAGAATCTTAGCATCCATATTCATCAGTGATATCGGTCTGAAATTCTCCTTTTTGGTAGGGTCTTTGCCTGGTTTGGGGATCAGGGTAATGCTGGCTTCATAAAAAGAGTCTGGAAGTTTTCCTTCTGCTTCAATTTTTTGAAACAGCTTCAGGAGAATAGGTATTATTTCTTCTTTGAAAGTTTGATAGAATTCCCCAGGGAATCTGTCAGGTCCTGGGCTCTTGGTTTTTGGGAGGTTTTTGATCACTGCTTCAATCTCGTTACTAGATATCGGTCTATTCAGGTTGTCAATTTCTTCCTGGTTCAATTTTGGGAGTTTATAGTTTTCCAGGAATGCATCCATTTCATCTAGGTTGCTTAGCTTATTGGCATATAACTGTTGATAATAGCTTCTGATGATTGTTTCTACTTCCTTGGTGTTAGTTGTGATCTCTCCCTTTTCATTCATAATTTTATTAATTTGGGCTTTCTCTCTTTTCTTTTGGATTAGTGTGGCCAATGGTTTATCGATCTTATTGATTCTTTCAAAAAACCAGCTTCTAGTTTCGTTGATACGTTCTACTGTATCTCTGGTTTCTACCTCGTTGATCTCTGCTCTAATCTTGATTATTTCCCTTCTTACGTGTGGAGTTGGTTTGATTTGTTGTTGATTCTCCAGTTCTTTAAGGTGTAGAGACAGCTGGTGTATTCTGGATTTTTCAATTTTTTTGAGGGAGGCTTGGATGGCTATGAATTTCCCCCTTAGGACCGCCTTTGCTGTATCCCATAGGTTTTGGAGTGAAGTGTCTTCGTTCTCATTGGTTTCCATAAATTGTTTAAGTTCTTCTTTGATCTCCTGGTTGATCCAAGCATTCTTAAGCAAGGTGGTCTTTAGCTTCCAGGTATTTGAGTTCCTTCTGAACTTTTCCTTGTGATTGAGCTCCAGTTTCAAAGCATTGTGATCTGAGAATATGCAGGGAATAATCTCAGTCTTTTGGTATCGGTTGAGCCCTGATTTGTGACCCAGTATGTGGTCTATTCTGGAGAAGGTTCCATGTGCACTTGAGAAGAATGAGTATTCTGTTGTTTTAGGGTGGAATGTTCTGTATATATCTATGAGGTCCATCTGGTCCAATGTATCATTCAATGCTCTTATTTCTTTATTGATTTTCTGCTTCAATGATCTGTCTATTTCTGAGAGAGGCGTGTTAAGATCTCCTACTATTAATGTATTCATATCAATATGACTCTTTATCTTGATTAATAGTTTTTTTATGTAATTGGCTGCTCCCATATTGGGGGCATAGATATTTACAATTGTTAGATCATCTTGGTGGATAGTCCCTTTAAGAATGATGTAGTGTCCTTCTGTATCCCTGACTACCGTCTTTAGTTTAAAATCTAATTTATCTGATATGAGAATCGCTACCCCGGCCTTCTTTTGAGGCCCATTGGCGTGAAAGATGCTTCTCCATCCCTTCACTTTCAGTCTGGGTGTATCTTTAGGTTCAAAATGGGTCTCTTGTAGACAACATATGGATGGGTCCTGTCATTTTATCCAATCTGCAACCCTGTGTCGTTTTATGGGTGCATTTAGGCCATTCACATTGAGAGAGATTATTGAGAGATACGTTTTTATTGACATTGTGTTATCTTTGAAGTCTTTCTTTCTGTCGATTGTCTCTATATTTCTGTTCAATGCTATTCTTAGGATTTTTCCTCTTTTATAGAACCCCCCTTAATATTTCCTGCAGTGTCGGCTTGGTGGTTGCATAGTCTTTCAAGCCTTGCCAGTCTTGGAAACTCTTTATCTCTCCATCCATTTTGAATGTCAGTCTTGCTGGATAAAGTATTCTTGGCTGCATGTTCTTCTCATTTAGTGCCCTGAATATATCTTGCCAGCCCTTTCTGGCTTGCCAGGTCTCTGTGGACAGGTCTGACTTTATTCTGATGGGCTTTCCTCTGTATGTAAGGAGCTTCTTTGTCCTAGCGGCTTTCAAGAGATTGTATCTACAATTATGATTCCTCAATTTTACTATGAGGTGCCTGGATGTTTTTTTTGAATTTATAATATAAAATCTTTGAATTTATAACCTTTCTACTTCTAGTACATGAACACTTGTTCCATTCGCAAGATTGGGAAAATTTTCATGAAAAACTTGTTCCACTATATCTTCTAGACTTCTTTCTTTCTCCTCCCCTTCAGGGATTCCAATAATTCTGACGTTGGAACGTTTCATGGCATCATTTATTTCCCTGATTCTGTTTTCGTGGCTTCTAAGCTGTTTGTTCCAGGCTTCCTCCTGATCCTTTCTCTCTATTTGTTTGTCCTCCAGATCACTAATTCTATCTTCTGTCTCAGTTACCCTAGCTTTTAGAGAATTTAGATTAGATTGGAACTCATTGAGAGCGTTGTGAACCTCATCCCTGGTGGCCTTCAGCTCTGCCCTAACATTATGAACCTCCTCTCTGGTCGCTTTCAATTCTGCCCTAATCAATTCTGTTTGGTCATCCATGGCTTTCTCCAACCTAGCTATTGCCTGGATAATTGTTAGCCTGAATTCTCTTTCTGACATATTGTCTATGTTGATAGCCGTTAGCTCTGTTGCAGAAGGCCCATCCTCTGTATTTTTCTTCTGTTGGGGATTCCTCCTCCTAGTCATTTTGGTGAGAGATGACTGGACAGATGTAGCTGGATGTATTGACCGTGGTGCAGTCAAGGTGCACCCTGGAACGCTTCTGAGCACTCAGGATTCCCCACCCAAATGAGAGAAAAAAGAAAAGAAAAAGAAAAAAGAGGGAGCGAGAGAGACAGGAAAAAAAGGGAAGATAAAAGTGAAGGTTCAGCCCAAATGGGCCCCAGGGTAAGGTTTATGACGTATATAAACAAAAACAGACAAACAAAAAGACTGATAAAAGTATATGACGAGAGAAAATATATATATATATATATAAGCAAAAAAAGGGGAGGAGCCTCGTCAAGAAGAACCCCAAGTATAAGATTTATATACTATCCGGACAAACATAAATACACAGAGACACTGGCAGAAGAAAAAGATGGGAGCATGGTTATAGATTCTCGGTGTGGGCGAGGAAGGTTATTTTGATTCTTCCTGGATGTATCTTGATATCTTTGTTAAAGGACTCAACTTTCCTAAGAAAAAGGGGGATTAAAAATTGGTTCACCTATAGGGGTAGCATTGCTTGGAGAAAGGGGGTTACCTTGAAGTTTAACTCTATATGAATATTAGAAAATAAAAATAAAAAAGGAATAAACTGGACTAAACTAAATTAAATTTTTTTTTTTTTAAATTAAGAAAATAGAAAAGCAAAAGAAAAACACATGTGTATGTATCAAAAAATTCAGGTTAGAAGTTTATCATGGAATTTGATGTACTGGACATCTCACTGTGATGGTAAATAGGTTAAAAAATTATCTATATAAAAAAAGAAAAAAAATGAACCAGAATAGTGGGAAAGAATTAAAAATAAAAGTTGTATCTATGAAGTAGTGGTGGTTGTTCTCTTGTAGTCTTTTTTTTTTTTTTTCCTGATTTGTTTTCTGGGGGAGGGGGCTGCCACGTGGGTTTTCAGTCAATGATGTTCCCTGAGTTAAGTCCTCCCGACCCCCTCAAGGGGGTGGGCTCTGAGAAAAACGTTTTTTTTCAGGTTTTTGTTCTCTGGAGGTTTTTATGTTTGTTCACTTCTTTTCTCTCGCCTTGACAGCTTTTGATGGTTTTTGGAGGTTTAGAGGAAAGAAAACTGCACCCCAACCTCCCTCTCAGAGAGAAGCCTCAGTCTGCTCCCCTGCAGGTGCTGCAGCCGCTGGGCCGCTGGCAGAGCAGGTTCTGAGTCACGGTCCCTGGGGACGCAGGATCTCCTGCTTGTACGCAAAACCAAGGCAGCTGTGGCTGTCTGGGCAGCTCCAGACCGCCAGAGAGGTTCCAAGCAGCAATCGCACACTGAGATTTTCCCGCTGGCTGGGGCTGAGAGCTCAGTGCTTGCTCGCACCTCTCCCAGGGGATGGTTTGGGGCGCGGCGCCTCCAGCTCTATCGGCTCTATCGCCGCGTGGGTGTATCGCCGCGTGGGTCCCAGAACACCAGGCTGGGCGTTCGTGCACCTCTCTCAGGGGAGGTTGAGGCACGCGCGCATCTCCAGTAAGGTGCGCGTTCTGCCGTCTGGTGTGGCTCCCAGCCCCTCACGGGAGCCGGACTCCACCCGTTCTCGGGCGCACTGGCGGCTCCGGGACAAAGACCAGGTTTCTCCGCCGCATTCTCTGGCTCAGCACCAGGGGAAGCTGCCCTGGGTCTGGGGACTTAAGCCCCTATCCCTATCCGCCCCGATTCCCACAATTTCCCCGCTCGAGTCTTTGCTCTTTTGAGTGCTTTCAACAAGACTCCAAGTTAATGCTGGTCCCCAGATGCCGGGCACTCTCGTATTGGGGTATTATTTTCCAGTCGGTCGCCTCTGGTGGCTCCCTCCCCCTTTTGTTTATCTTCCGATATCAGTCCGACGTTCCCACTCCACTTTACCTGCCCACTGGCGTCTTCTGGCCCCCGTAGAGATCCAGACGTGTATAATTCTGATCTCAGGCTGATTTCATGGGTGATCGGAGTTCTTTGGTAGGTAATCAGCTCACTTTAGGGTGCAGGTTGAAAAGGTGCCTCCTCCTACTTCCCCGCCATCTTGTCTCAATGTGTTAATATTTTTAACAAGATGTTTTGGCCAGGATACAGAGAAATGGAAACTCATTATTGGGAATGAAAATGGTTACAAACCACTTTAGAGCTATAAGAAAAAGGCTGGTAAGTTGTAGCATCATATAGTTCTGAATGAGTACTCTGTATCTTAATGTCTATTATGGAGAAGCACTCATATATGCAAAAGAAAAAAAAAAAAGTTTCATTGAAGCCATGATTGTAATACCCAAAGTGGAATAAACTGTTTCTCAGTAGAGGAATAAATTAATAAATCATGGTTTATTCATAGAATCATGTTCTATATAGCAGTTAAGATGACTTATATTCAAATGTATCAATATGGATACATCTTAAAATCATAAAAAAGTGAATACAACAGTATGATCCCATTTATGTAAATTTTAAAGCACACAAAACAACAACAACTATATTTATGGTTTATCTTCGATTGGGTTCCTTGAAATCCCACTCTGAGATAGAGAGATGTGTACAGCAGACTTAGAAAATCTTTCCCAAGGGAGTTATAAGGAAAAGAGAAGTGCAGAATTGGGCCAACTGAGAAGCCGGGTTGCAATTTGGTTGTAACTGAGGTTTCAGACCGTCCTACAGGGAGTTTTGGAACTAGGATGGCTCCTCACAGTTATTCCACATAGAGGCAAGGGGGCTGAATATGTATTTGCATCATCCAGCCTTTGGCCACATCAGGGATAGGTCGTGCTTCAGAGCTGGAAACAATGCTCAGTCTGGAGCACAGCTGGAAACCAGCAGCTCTGATGCCAGTTGAGAGATGGGTACTTGGGACCTCAGTGGAACACCTCCATTTGTATCTGTGCAATAAAAGTATTGCAGACACATATGAATGGGAATGATGTACGTGGACTTCAGGATAATGGTTTCCTATGAAGACAGAGACACAGGAAGGGGAAAGGTGAGAGACAAGGCTTTAGGTGGGGCTGCAATATTTTATTCACTTTAAAAAATGATATGGAACCAAATATAAAAACTCTACTTGTTGGTGTGCCTCCTCCCATTACATCACTTCAGTATTTTTATATACTTGAAATGTTTCACTTCGAAAAACCTACTCATATTGCAGAGTGATAAAACGGCATTCAAAAAGTAGCCCAAAAAAGCCTATCTAAAAATAGAGAAAAAATATCTATTTTTAATTAAGGCATTGAGGGCTTTGGTCACAATTTGATGACTGTTTTCAAATCACAATTGAAATTACAGTTGACTAGGTACCTTAGAAAGTTATTTATATTACATGCATTCCCTAAAATCTATTTTTACTTAAAAGGTTTATATACCCAGTTATTTATCAATCTTTTCAGTTGCTACCATGGCCTTTCCTTGGAGTACATACCTACTGACTGTGGTTCCATGTAATGTTTTGTCCTAGTTTTGGTTCTCCCCTGCTATAGATTGAAATGTGTCTCCCCACCCTCTTACACTGTTGGTCGGAATACAAGTTGGCACAGCCACTTTGGAAAACAGTGTGGACATTCCTTAAGAAATTAAAAATAGAGCTACCCTATAACCCTGCAATTGCATACTGGGTATTTACCCCAAAGACACAGATGTAGTGAAAAGAGGGGTCATCTGTACCCCGATGTTCATAGCATCAATGGACACAGTCGCCAAACTGTGGAAAGAACCAAGATGCCCTTCAACAGACGAATGGATAAGGAAGATGTCGTCCATATATACTATGGATTATTATGTCTCCATCAGAAAGGATGAATACTCAACTTGGACGGGACTGGAGGAGATTATGCTGACTGAAATAAGTCAAGCAAAGATCAATTATCATATGGTTTCACTTACTTGTGGAGCATAAAGAATTACACGGAAGGCATTGGGAATTGGAGAGAAGTGAGTTGGGGGAAATCATAGAGGGAGACGAACCGTGAGAGACTATGGACTCTGAGAAACAAACTGAGGGTTTTGTAGGGGAGGCGGTGGGGGATTGGATGAGCCTGGTGGTGGGTATTATGGAGGGCAAGTGTTGCATGGAGCACTGGGTGTGGTACATAAACAATGAATCTTGGAACATTGAAAAAAATAACACTACAAAAAAAAAAGAAGAAGAAAGAAAGAAAGAAAGAAAGAAAGAAAGAAAGAAAGAAAGAAAGAAAGAAAGAAAGAAATGTGTCTCAAAATTCAAATGTTGAGGCCCTAACCACTGATGTGATGGTATTTGGAGGTGGAGCCTTTTGGAGGTAATTAAACTTCTGTCCTTATAACAATAAAAAGAGAGATCAGAACTCTTCCTCTCTACCATGTGAAGACACAGGCATAACATGGCCTTCTGCAAGACGTAAAGAGAAGCTTCATTAGAAATAAACAAACAAATAAACAAAACCAAAGCAAAAACCCATACTGGTGCCCTGATCTCAATCTTCCAGCTTCCGGAACTGTGAAGAACTAAATGTTTGTTGTTATTTAAGTCACCCAGTATTGGTACTCTGTATGGCAATCAAAGCTAAGATACCCCCAGAAGCAGATGCAGAGACCATATTCTGAATATATTTAATTTATTGGGAAAGAAGCATTAGTAGAAAAGTAGAGACAAGAGATATGGAAGGCAAGGCAGCCAGAAAAGTGTTAGTTATAAGTCACAGCACTACTGTGGGTAAGCAGAACTGGAGTCCACTGGGGAAATCTAGAGACCAGTATGGAACATGGCCTGGAGAGATATTCTGCCCATGGGGCTATGGACTAGGGTATTTATACAATCATTTCTGTCAGTCATTTGTTGATGACTATTCCCAGTGGATGTCCATTCTAAGGAATTTCTGAACTTCCAGGCATGTGGGCCAAGAGGGTTCTGTAGGCAGAAGGCAAATGCAACATTGGGAAGTTACCTGGCGCGCGTGGAGATGGCAAATGCCAAGGACTGCGTGTAGAGAACCAAAGGGTTTTGTTCAATTTCTTTTATCCAGCCACATCTCTACTCAATCACCAGTTTTTTTTTTTTGTTTTTTTTTAAGAAGAGCAAGAGCTTAGAGAAATTCCTTTATTTTAAAGCTATCTCACCCACAGATAATTTACTCTTTTTTTCATAGAAACATCTTTTATTAGGCTCTCCAAATAATTTAACACTATTTTTGCATGATACTGCACACTACTTAATAATTAAATTACATAATTGCAACAACAAGCACACTTAGTGTCAACAAGTTTAGAAATAAAAGCTCTTGGCTCGTGGTAGGGTTACATCTCAAGTTCTGGCATGAAAAGTGCATGGGCAGATTGCCTAGGCACATTCAGCATGCAGTGGGCACCAACAAGTACAAATTCCAGAGGGAGTGATGTTTAGCAGTCCAATGAGTCTGTTGAGTAGAGGTATGTATAAATAATGCCCAGCCTATAGGAAAAAAGAAATTGTTATGGTAGAAAGAAATTGTATTTTTGCTCCAAGAATAGCAAGTCTCGATAGAGTTGTGGGAAGTACAGTAACTTTGCTCAGTTAGGTACTTTTCCTCACAACTGCATTTCCCACCAAAATGAAAAGGATGGGCTACAGAAAGTGTAACTTACGTTAACTAGAGTATGCAAGCAAATGTCTTTTGGGGATTCATGCAGTTTCACTCTCATTTTTACATTGGGTTAATTGATCTCTTTGGGTTTGCTATTCCTTTAGAATCAGATTGAAAAGAAAAAGTCACAGTTATTATTTGCCCTTAAAGTGTCATTCAGCTCCACTGAGCTTTGTTAGGGAACTATATTTACATTTTATGCTTTTTAGGTAAACGTTGGGCAAAATCAAGTGTTTGTGTTAGAAGAGGTGTTTCAGCACTATGAATCGTTCTACTTTCCTGCCAAAGTTAAAAGCCTTAAAAATCATCACATATTCCTGGGCAGAAGCTTTGTATAGGTTCCAAAAGAAGGTAGCTTGAGTTGTTTTCAAAGACAGAATATTGAATTCTGCCCTCTGTGTGCCTGTGATGAATTCTACCTTCAAGGAGGGAATGGCTGTTTATTCATGTCAAGGCAACTAAAGAAAGTGTCATCTTTCCCTTTTGTTAGTAATACTTTTGTAAGTTATCCTGTGAAAGTCACGATGGGCATTAAATGACTTCTAATGTGTTACTGGGGCTACCAGATTAGTTTTTATGCAAGGATTCGGTCTTCTAAGGACCCTGTAATCTGGCCCTTATGTCTCCCCAGCAGTATTCCTCCTGCAGCTTCCTCTTCTAAAAAACTACTGCTTTTTGGCAACCACACAGGGAGCCCATACTGCTCCCTCAGCTGCCAAATCCTTCTCATCTCGTTTTTTTGATGCATTTTGAAGCTTCTTTATTATGTTTCTGTCCGACCTCCTGGCCATTCTTTAGCAGGGGTCAGCTCCCCTTTCTATCCCCAGGGATTATTTGTAGACCTCCATCCTTCCACTTCTCTGAAGAGCTATGTGCAATGGCATGAATCATGGTGAGAGAGATTTAATGCCACGGGAAGAGGAAATTCACGTAACACACCTCCCAATCAGGGCTCCAGGATCCAAGGGATGCTTGAATAATTTATGAACAAAAAGTGGCTAGTGAATGAATTTTTGAGAAAATTATCACACATACCAACACTTATCTCACGAGCTCATTCCCTTCCACACAGGTTTAGACATAGCATTTTAGTAGTTTAACAGTTCAACAGAGTTAACCATCTGTATCTATGCCCATTCTGGCACTGTTTCAGAATATAGGGTAAGATTGTCCTAACTTGAATTGCATCTTCTTTCAATCTCACAGATTTTCCCCTCTTAAAGAAAAATAAAACATTTTTTAAAAGCAACTTCTTGAGATGCAAATGGCTACAGACACTTGAAAATGTTTCACATCACTCATCACAGGGAAATGGAAATCAAAATGACAATGAGATACCACCTCACACTTGTCAGAATGGCTAAAATTAACAACTCAGGAAACAAAACAGATGTTGGTGAGGATGTGGAAAAAGGGGAACCCTCCTACACTGTTGGTGGGAATGCAAACTGGACCAGCCACTATGGGAAACAGTATGGAGGTTCCTCAAAAAGTTAAAAAATAGAACTACCTTATGACCCAACAGTTGCACTACTAGGTATTTATCCAAAGGATATAAATGTAGTCATATGAAGGGGCACATGCACCCTAGTGTTTATAGCAGTGATGTCCACAATAGCCCAAATATGGAAAAAACCCAGATATCTATCAACAGATAAATGGATAAGGAAGAAGTGGTATGTATGTATGTATGTTTATGTGCATACAAGCACACACACACACACGCACACGTATATTACTCAACCATCAAAAAGAATGAAATATTGTCATTTGCAATGACATAGATAGAACTAGATGGTATTATGAAAGTGAAATAAGTCAGTCAGAGAAAAAGAAATACCATATTATTTTATTCATATGTGGAATTTAAGAAACAAAACATAGGAGAAAATGAAAAATAAAATAAGATAAAAGCAGAAAGGGAGACAAACCATAAGAGACTCAACTCAGAGAACAAACTGAGTATCAATGGAAGGAGGTGGGTGGGGGATGGAGTAAATGCATGATGGACAATAAGGAGGGCACTTGTCGTAATGCCCACTGAATGTTATATGCAAGTGATGAATCATTAAATCTACCCCTAAAACTAATACTATACTATATGTGAACTAACTTGAATTTAAATAAAATCTTGAAAGAAGAAAAAAGGAAGGCAGAATAGTGTACGTTTCATCATTCATCCAAAGTCCCTATGAATTTATCAACAGATGACTAAAAACAAAACTAAGAAAGTCCTCAGGCAGAGCAAAATATTACCAGATGGAAAAATGGATCTATTCAAGGGAATAAAGAACACTGGAAATGGTAAATGCATGGATAAATACATAAGGTATTCTTAATTATTTAAATATCTTTGAAATATCGTTGACTATTTTAAAAATAATGCACATGCTGTTTATGACACAGGTATGACAACAAAGCACAGTAGAGGAGAAATAAAATATACTACTGTAAATATATAATATAAAAATAAAAAAATAATACAATTAAAAAAAAGTTTATTACACATAAGACTGCCCTGGATCAGAAATTTCTCTACCACCAACTTCAACTCTTTTACCCATTTTGTCTTTTAGTTTCCTCTTTTTCTTCTTTTCTTTCAAGGAAACAACAAAGAAAGAACATAATTTCCAAAATAGGTACCCCCAGGGAAGCAAATTCAGATGCCAATTTTTTTCAGGGACTCCTAAGAATGAAAAACAATCATGACAACTTAGCTCATCTCGTTAAAAATTTGGTACTTGGGAGGCAAGAGAGTCAGTGTGGCTCATGCACATGTCTGTCTGGTTCCTTCTCTCCCCTTCTAGTAGTCTGCACTCCTAGTTATCTTTTGAGGACGAAGAATCCAAAAGGACAAGGGGTGGTAGGCTTATTGAGTCAGAAGAGCAATCCAAATGTGCAAGCCTCATTGACAAATGTCAAGAAACTTAATTATGTAAAATATATAGGATCACACAAAATGGTTAAGGACGTTGAACACACTATTTCTTCACTGATTGCACACATAATTTCTTGAACTTGAAATATTTAATTTTTAGACAATTTAACAAAGATATTACCATCTGAAACACTAGACGCTATAAATTATACCTGTCTTTCAACTCTCCTAAATCAGTAAGACTTGCAAGAAAGTAATATGCATGAATTTGTTAAATATTACTGTGTTTTGTGTTGAGAGAATTTATAATAAATGTGGTAAGTTATAATGAAAGCCCAAAAGACTCTATAATTTTAGAAGCCCCTATTTTTGGATCGTCAAATCTTAAAATACAAGGAAATGAGTTTGTGTCATGTATTTATATTCCCTCTTTTTCAAAACATCTTCCAATAGCTACTGTTTTACCCCAAATACACTAACTTTTTGGAATTTAAAATGCTGTGCAATGAAAATTAGTACATAGGATGATCTCCTTTGAGAATTACAATGCGCTAAAACACGCAAATATTACAATGCTTGTAATACTTGCCTTCTGGTGATAAAGAAAATAAAGTTATTCTAGAACTGTAACAAACCTTCCCTTATTCACTTAACACATTCTTCTTACTAGCTGTTTGACCTTAGAGGAAATACTTATTCAATGTACTTAGGCTTAACTATCTAAATATGGAGAATGTAATAATATCTGCCATGAAGGGCTCTTATAAAAATCAAATATTTTAGGGGTGCCTGGGTGGCTCAGTGGGTTAAAGCCTCTGCCTTTGGCTCAGGTCATGATCCCAGGGTCCTGGAATAGAGCCCTGCATAAGGCTCTCTGCTCATCAGGGAGCCTGCTTCCTCCTCTCTCTCTCTCTGCCTGCCTCTCTGCTTACTTGTGATCTCTATCAAATAAATAAATAAATAATCTTAAAAAAAAATCAAATGTTTTAATCCATATAAAGCTATTAGCACAGTACCCGGTGGTAAATATTTGTAAAGTTTATTTATTGTTATTATTACTACATCTAGTCATGCATTCAACTATTATTCATTAGTACACTTTCCTGAGTTCAGTGAAAAAATAAATAAAAGAATACTAAATTAAACTGTTTACTTCCATGGAGCTCCCAATTCAGCATGGGAGGCAGCTGCATTTAAAACCAATTCTAGGGGCACCTGGGTGGCTCAGTGGGTTAAGGCCTCTGCCTTTGGCTCAGGTCATGATCCCAGGGTCCTGGGATCGAGCCCCGCATCGGGCTCTCTGCTCAGCAGGGAGCCTGCTTCCCTTCCTCTCTCTCTCTCTCTCTCTGCCTACTTGTGATCTCTGTCAAATAAATAAATAAATAAATCTTAAAAAAAAAAAAAAAAAAACAATTCCAGGGGCGCCTGGGTGGCTCAGTGGGTTAAAGCCTCTGCCTTCGGCTCAGGTCATGATCCCCGGGTCCTGGGATCGAGCCCTGCATTGGGCTCTCTGCTCAGCAGGGAGCCTGCTCCCTCCTCTCTCTCTGCCTGCCTCTCTGCCTACTTGTGATCTCTGTCAAATAAATAAATAAAATCTTTAAAAAAAAAAAAAAAACAATTCCAGCAGTATCATGGTAGTTGTATCCGTCAAGTGCCATGAAGTATTTATTTACCTGCCATGTGAGGAGGAAGGTTTGCCTAAGGAAACTTATGCTGGCTAGATCTTGGAGGGTTGAGTGGATTTCAGTGGATGAAGGGGAAGGAAAATAGAATGAAAGCAGGCATGGAGAGGGGAGCTCCTTTGAAATTATAAGTAGTCTCCTTTAGCTTGAATGTAGGATGCGTTGGATTTAGGTCTGGCACAGACACTAGGCCATCCTTATCCTTGTGTGGGATGCTAGAAGACTGTACCAGTTAATTCCATAGAAAATGAGAAACTTGGAGAAGTGATGGGTTTTGAGGAAGGGAGATTCAACACCTACATAAGTGTATGTAGGAGAGAGATTTCTGGCTTCACTGAGAAGGATAAATTGAAAAGATAAAAAGTGGAGACACTGAGGCTGTTTGAATAATTCCCATGAAATCCTTTTGGCTAAAAGAAGTTCAAAAGAAGTGGAGATGCAGAAAATGGTGTGGCAAGAGGGACCTCATGGAGAATAATAAAGACACAACTAACTTAGGGGAGTTCTGATATGAAGAGAAAGAGCAAAGGGAGTTATAAAGTACAGATGAAGAGCTTGAAGCTCAGATGGATTAAATGGTTTTTCCAAGGCCAAATGTCTTATAACAATTATAACTTATTCCCCTTAAGCTTTCTTACTCTTGAAGCTACAAGGTCCTTTCCCCACAGTGTCTTCTGCTTCTCTTTTGGCCATGAAGATCACATGTGAAATAAAATCCAATTATGTAAATGTTGCCCTCCTTGGTTCCTAGGATATATTGTTAGTATTTAAAATGAAGCTGGTTTCACTCTACTTCTGGTTTATAGCACATGCCACAAAGGAACAAGAGCATTGGTAAGCTCTGCTCTTCTCAACTCCACTGTGTCATGCACATTTAATTAGGAACAAAAATAGAAATGTATATTTAGCTCCTTATTCAGCAAGAACTGGAAAGCCACCAGATTATAGGCACAGCAGAATCCAAAGATTGACGTTTTGACAAAGCCTCCTTTCAGAAATGAACACTCAAGAATGATGAGTCAGGCAAATTACCCATTAATTGCTGACCAGTTTTTAACTGGGTCAGCCCCAAATAAGGACACAAATTGAACTGGATGGAACAAATTCTTGTTACTTGGTTTGGTTCGGATGGACTCAGTAGAATTGGGATTAGATGACAAGAAACATTTTGGGCTGGATAGTGACACAGGTTTAATGACTAAAGTTATTAAAGAAAGAAACATTTATAACACAAGGCATTATCCTAGGAAAATTAAATATTTTTCTCACTATGTGTACACTACTTTTCTACTGCTTCATAAAATTTACCACAAACTTTGCAGCTTAAAACAATTCAAATATATTATTTCATGGTTTCCATAGTCAAGATTCCAGGCTAATACCTGCTCAGAGCATGTCCTCCACTCAGTCTCACCAGGCTGAAATCAGAGTATTGGCTGGGGGTCTTTCAAGCTATGATTGTTGGCAAAATTCAGTTCCTTTGGACTGCATTACTGAGGTCCTTAGCTTCCTGAAACCAATTGCTATTTCCTGCCATTTAGTCCTCTCCACAATATGACAGTTCTAATCTTTAAAACCAATGAGGAGAATCCATGTTGCTTCAAATCTGACTTTTCCTCCCTCTAACTGCATGATCTTCCTATACAGGGCTCATCTTTTTAGGTCGGGTTCACCCATGATATCAGAATTTTAGATTAAATTAAAATGAACTCTTTAGCAGTCTTAATCACATCTGCAAAGCGTCTTTTACCTTTGTCATGTAAAATAACTAATCATAGGAGGGACATTAATCATATTCATAGTCCTCTCTCTTCTCAAGGAAATATTCAAAACTATATACCGGGGGGAGAAATATTGGAGTTCATTTAGAAACCTGCCTACCACAATGCATTTTTCAGTATATACCCCTAAAAGTTCTCAAACTAATGGGACTAGATGCAGTTGTGGATTAGTCCAAGCAACATTCGACTCTCAGGCAGGATGTGGATTCTAATCATTTCCACGCTACGGACAATATAAGTTCCCAAGTTCTTCCTCTAAGAAATGAAGTTGTTAACAATAAAAAAGTCTTAGGGTCATGGGATTTTAATGATTATATTTTTAAAAGGAAGAAAGAAAACTCTTGGCATATAGTGAATGTTCAAAAGAGTTGGTGAATAAATTACCCACTTGTAATCTCTGGCTGAAATCTCATCCAGGAAGCCAGAAATGAGATGTTTGAGGAGTATATGAATAAAAGATCAATTGAAATGTAGTCTAAATACAACAAACTAATAATAGATAATACTGACTGATAATTCACTATATGGCAAGAGGAATACATATTATTATGTGATTATATAAACATACATTATTAAAGAAATTGAGAATCAGCAAGTAAATGGTAGAGAGAAGTCTTGAACTGACACATTTGGTTCCAAAGTCCACACTTTTTCTCACTATAACAATTTTTGAATTAGGATTAGTCAAGATGTCTTAAGTGGCATAGAGTTTGGCAAATCTGAAGTGAATATTCAGAGACCCAGAAGAATAGGCAAAAAGTCATTATCTCAGTAGCTTGTCAAAATTAGCGTATCATGGGTTTTCTTTCTTACCTTGAGAAAGTACAGACAAGAGGAAGGGAGGCCCTATTGATGTGTCTGTATGCCCTAAGCATTATATCCACAGAAGGAACTACCCACAGAAAATAAAGTCCCACATAGTGTATAGGCAATGGACTAGTTACCTACTGCTATGCAGTGAATTAACACAAACAGTGGCTTAAAACAACACATGTTTATTATTTCACAGTGTCTGTGGGTCAGGAAAATGGACATGGCTTAGCTGGGTCTTCTGATTAAGAGCCGTTCTCAAGACTGTAATTAATATGTTGCTCAAGAGTAGGGTTTCATCTGAAAGTATGAATGGGGAAGGATCTGCTTATGAATACATGGGTTTTGGGAGCGTTCAGTTCTTCATGGGCTGTAAGACTAAGGCAGGTTTCTCATGGGCTACTGGAATTAAGTTCAAATTCTTCATTGACTATTGGTTGGAAACCATCTTCAGTTCCTTTCGTCACAGACCAATTGCATCCCAATCCTGAAAAGTCTGGCCTTATAAGAATTCACAAAAAGAAAGAATTCAAATTTAATACAATTTATCTTGGCATACTTTAAATCATAATTAGTAGGGGGAAAAACATGATTTGGGGGACAAAAAAATCTTTGATATTTACTAATCACATCACCTTGGGGGACTTACTCATCCTCTCTATGTTCCATTCTCTGGTCTGTAAGGTGGGACTAATGAAAGTGATGTTGGAAGACATCGAGGGATGCAATATGTTTAACTCCCAGTATAAAAGATCAAGAACTGGTGAGTATTGGTTATTACTGTTGTTATTTAAGACTCAGATAAATAAAATAAATTTGGGGTCTTCTCCAACCTCTTCAGATGGTTTGCTGCTTTCACAAAGTTCTATTATAGCACAGATTAAACTATGTTTATCTGTCTTTTTAATGAAACTACTACCATAAGGTAGATAGTTGTCAACTTTTCCTTCCATAATGCAATAAAGAGTTTGATACAAGCCAGAGATATTTAATCAATGTTTATTTAATTTTGACTGTGGTGAGAAGAAAGGCTTAGAACCAGGGAAACACTGGATCTCCTATAACATTTGATTTGAGATATTAAAATATTAAAAACAATTCTTTGTGGTAATTAGACACAGAAGAAACCAGATGGGGTGATCTTTCAAGGCCTTTCTAGACAAGATTTTCTTTTTCTTGAAGCTTTTTGTTCAGTTTTTCTTGCAGTGGAGACGTATTTTTTGCATCTTGCAAAACTGGCTTTACAGAAACCCTGTTCATGAAAATAGCAAGAGCTGATATTTATGTTATTCTAAGGATAATTTCCCCAATTGTTTTAGTGCATTTTTAAAATTATGGGCATTTTAGGAACGTTTTTTGATCTTTTTCTAGGCAATGTCTATCAGCTCTTTAAATTCCTGAAAATGCTTTCCATGTTCTGGATTGAGAGCAACTTATTTTCTCCCCATTCCTGTGTGAACACATTATAGATTCAATATGCAGTTTAAGTTAAAAGCACTCACCATTAAGTGCTCCTTGCTAATTTTATTCTAGACAGTAGTAAATTGCAAGGCCCCATGCAGACCCTTATAGAGCCAAAATGCATTTTACGATAATAGATGACATTTATTTTAAAAACAAGTGTTGAAAATGCAGTTGCGATAATAATATACTGAATTAAAAATTCCAACCATTTCCCCATTTCAAGAGGTTTAGGGTAAAACTTTCTAACATGTGACTAAATAAGCAAAATGCTAATTTTCAACAAATAAATAGGTCATGATGCATGAATAGAGATTAAAACATTTTGAAATATATCCTTGAGTCACACACTAACCAGTTATACATAGTAGACTGCTAAAACCCAATGGGGAAAAAAAATCTATATATGTAGCATATTAATGAAATAATTTCTTGTTTCCAGTGCTGTGGTCCTTCCAACTTGTTTCTAGATGTGAAATATCTTGGAGCATCTGGGTGACTCAGTCAGTAAAGTGTCTAACTTTGGCTCAGGTCATGATCTGGGGTCCTGGAATGGAGCCCAGTGTCTGGATCCCTGCTCAGCTTCTTCCTTTCCTTTGGCCCCTCCTCCCATTCTTGCTCTCTCTTTCTATCAAATAAATAAAATAAAAATATTTTTAAAAACATAAAATATCTCCCATCTGCTCTTCTGCTATGTATCCCGCATTCTGATTTCAGTCTTTCTTCTCAAACAAAACAAGAACATCTGTAACAAAACATAACCAGATAACCATATATAATCTCTTGATTTGCAGATTCCTTCACATATAAGCACTCCGTATTTTCAGCACTGTGAGGTTCATTAAAAGCTTAAAAAAAAAAGATGTTGGTATTTCTTTAAGTGTTTGCCTGGTTTTGTTTAAAGACAGTATTTGATACTTGAATGTTCTTGAAACTCATGATTTCCCCCTTTCCTTTCAAATGAAAACAGAAGTATCAATGACACAATGACCAATTCCTTAATTCAAAGCAAGATAAAAATTCCCATAAAGGTATATTTATCGGTGATTCAAATGATATTCTAGATATTTTAATCAAAATTGCAAAGAATTACAATTATGATAAGCTGTAAATATCTACATGTTGAAATGGTTGTGTCACTTTAAAAAATATCAAATCAAATAAAAGTTCTGTAGGTTTAATACTCACCATTATCAATTTTGCAAATACATGAAAAGCATCAGCTTCCTATAATTGGGTCAGAGGTGATTGGGACCAACCAGTTGTGAATAACCAAGAAAGACTGGATATTTCTGAAAATCTGCTTGAGAGCATCAGAAAGGAAACCAGGAGGTGAACATTTATGAGAAAGAGCAAACTTAAATGTGAAACTGGCTTTTACAGCTTCTTACACCCTAATGGCAATGGTGAATTCCAGAAAAGGAATTGAAATACTGAGAAGCCAGGAAGAAATTTTGATAGCCTGGTGGGACCACAGAGGAGGCAGGGAGAAACTGGGATACTCTGAACTGTGGTTTTGGACCCAGAGAGGCTGTATCTGGGGCTAACAAGTTACGTGCAGAGCAGCTCACACAGGAGTGAAATGCAACTATGAATCATGCCACCTCTAGGGTAGATTGTGTTAATACTGGACTTCTTAAGCCTGCAGCCAGCTGTCATAAAAAAGATAGACTTTCTCTAGAAGAAGGGAGCCACATGCTGGGCTTCAGATTATCTCTAAAATATCTATATACCAGGCACACCCTTTAACAACAATAATATGAAGAGACAGGGGGAGGGGAACATAGAAAAATCAAGAAAATCAAAAGACCATATATAGCCACAAGATAGTCTTAGAAGTTAAATCACAAACTCAAATAATTAGTTTCCTACCAGATTAGATGAGGGTTAGATAGAAATTAGACATACTGGGTATTATATACAGCTAGGGAATCATTGAACACTATATAAAAAACTAATGTTG
The DNA here is from genome assembly GCF_963455335.1 of Martes martes. Lineage (NCBI taxonomy): Eukaryota > Metazoa > Chordata > Mammalia > Carnivora > Mustelidae > Martes > Martes martes. Next base: position 147,505,508 of record NC_137889.1, read on the forward strand.
TATTATATAGTGGCTAGCTGAACATAACTTAAAAAAAAAGAAATTAGACATGGTTGAAAGTTAAATATATAGCAGAGAGTGGAATACAATTCAAATGAAAACATTTAGACTAAATTGTGGAGACAAAAATAAATACAAGAAAGATCATAAAAGATGCATGGAATGGAGAGGGGGGTTTCTGAGGTACTGTCTTCCAGATAAGATATTATCTTCCAGAAGGAGAAGCAAGAAGGGGAATAAGCAATATTAAGGAATTTCTGCTCTGAATTTTCTAAAACTGATGAACAACATCAAAATTATTTCACACTCCTGAAGCAGTAGCAAAATATTTGAACATAATATTGAAACAAAATAAATACAAGAACAAGAAATCCCCACTTAACCATGTCATAGTAAAATTGCCTTAAAAAAAATACATATTACCTTGAAAGGAACAAAAGTATGAAAGGCAATCACTCCTCAGGGACAAAAAAAAAAAAAAAAAAAGGCAGAGAACAATGAAATGTTATATATAATTAGCTGGTAATAAATAACCACTAACCTGGAAATCTATATTCGTGGAAAACATCTTAAAAGTAAATAAATAAATAAATATAAAATGAAAATATTTTCAGGCAAACAGGCACTAAAATAATTGGTTGCCATCTGGCCTAAACCATAAAAACAAAACAAACAAACAAACAAACAAAAAAAACAAAGGGTTCAGAGTCAAAATGGTCTTAAGGGGAAGGAGATGCAGGAAGATACTCAGTACAAGGAAAGAGGAAGCATGTGGGCACATCTAAATGAATAGGGAGGGACCTCACAGTAAATTTATAAGGATAATAAAAGCAATTGCAATCTTCCAAATTTCCCTGTAGAATTAAAATACAGATGCACATATAATTTAGGGGTTTCATGGAGTTCAAGTACTCTAAACGTCTTGTATTTCTTGCAAAGTGGTATTTTTATTAAACTAATAAGTACATGATGTATGTAGTAATTTTTCAGGTAATTACTAAAGGAAAACAGAAAGTACATTAATACATTTAGGAAAGAAGTGGAATAACAAAATCATTGAATGTAAAAATAGACCTACATTTAACGAAATTCAAGCTTGTGCAACAGCTAGAAAACAGACAGATGCAGTTTTAACTCAAATACCTCATACAGAAACTAAAATAAATGAATTAAGTGCTCCAATGTAAAACAAATGGTTTAATTCTAATACCCTCCCATACAAACCTATAGCTTACAAGAACAATGCATTCAATAGGAATACAGACAGCTTGAATCAAATGTAGTGCATGTACTTTCCTAGACCAGAAAAGACTTTATAAAGTTTTTTTTTTTCAGACAATTGGAAAAAATATTAATGTGGAATATATAGCAGAGGATTTAAAGAACTAGTTTTGTTAGATGTGTCTCATGGCACTCAGGTTATGTAAGAAAAGGCTTTCCTTTTTAAAGATACATCCTTGTATAGAGGATAAGATTTGAGGTCTGAATTTTAGTTTTTCAAATATAAGAATAGAGAGAAAATAAGTTAAGAAAAGTATTTAAAACCTTGATAATTATGAAAGCTGGATAATGCAAGTGATGGAATTCATTAAACTGGTATGTTATTATTGTTTATGCCTAAATTTGCCTAATATGCCTAATATGCCTAATTTTTTAGATGGTACACCATAATAAAAACATGAAAAAAAAAGAAAAAGAAAAAAAGTGAACATAGGGCAGGTGCCCAAATAACCTTCCAGTTAAAAAATACACATATAAAACACTCTAAGAAGGATCCATGAGTGTAAAAATTTTGTAAAATGCTAAAATTCAGGAACTTCCCAGATTCTCATTGAAGTAACTTCTAGAGAGTGTGCCTAAGGAAAAAGACAACTGAATCTAAAAGGAAAAACAAAATTTAAAAAGGAATATAACCACATAAATTGGTAAATTCAAAAAGCTAATAATAGAAAATATTTAAAAAGAGTAAAAAGGGAGAGAAAGTATAAAAATGTACAAAATGAAGAACAGAACAGAAAGTAATTAATAATTAAACAAAAATGTACTAGAGACCAGCATGGACAAAACTGTTACTTTAAATATTTGAACTGGTAATACAGGTACAAGGTATATTAAAAAGTATATCTACTGCCCATTCTCATTTTCAGGGAACTCACAAGCAAATACAGGCTTAATGTGTTATTTGCATAAATGATAGCATTCTTACTTTATCTGGTCTTGTCTTTTCTCTCTCTCTTCCTTCCTTCCTCCTTTCCTTCCGCTGCCCTCCCTACCTCCTCCCTCCCTCCCTTCCTTTCTCTCTTTCTCACTTCTTTCTTTAAGATTTATTTATCCCTCTGATAGGCGCAAGAGAACAAGCACCAGTGGGGGGAGGGGGAGAGGGAGAAGGAGAAAATCTCAAGTCAACTCCGTGTTGAGCAGGGTCCCCATGGGGCTCCATCTCAGGACCCTGAGATCAGGATGGGAAAATCAAGAATCACACACTTAACCAACTGAGACATCTAGGTGCTCCTGGTCTATGCTTTTCTTAAGTGAGAAAAATTACAAAGATTTTTCTTACCTAAACTTTAAAAAAAGTTTCCACCTTATTTTAAAGTTGTGTTCTATTACATCATGTATGTATGTTATATTTCATTTAACTAGCTCCCAATTGAAAAAAATAATTGTTTCTCCATCCACCTTGTTGCTCTTACAAGTATGTAGATATCTACAGGGTACATTCCTGGCATACAACTGTTCAGAGGAAAGATATCAGCATTTAGGATTTTGATTAGTTAGAACAATTTTCAGTACTTACACCACCATCAGCACTGCGAGTGTTCCTATCACCTCTCAACACCGTTAATGACAAACATTTCAATATTACCAACGTGATTATGAAAATTATATCAGCAGTGTACTCTTATGAGTCGGGATGCAAACATTTTCACATGTTTAGAAAGCACTTGTGTTTGGGTGCCTGGGTGGCTCAGTGGTTTAAAGCCTTTGCCTTCAGCTGGGGTCCCTTTGCCTTCAGCTGATCCCAGAGTCCTGGGATCGAGCCCCACATCGGGCTCTCTTCTCCATGGGGAGCCTGCTTCCTCCTCTCTCTGCCTGCCTCTCTGCCTCCTTGTGATCTCTGTCTATCAAATAAATAAAATCTTTAAGAAAAAAAAAAAAAAAGAAACCACTTGTGTTTTTCTGGGCACTGTTTGTACTTTTTGTCCATTTTTTTCTACTGGGTGTTGATCTTGTCTTATTTCTTTGTGAATGCTTATTACGTATTAAAGAAATTGGTCTGTAATTTAGCTCAACTCTTCAGGAGTGACTGTTCTTTCTTTTCTCAGTTTGTCATTTGAGTTTTAATATTTTATGTTTTTGTATGTAATGCATAACTTCCTGCTTTAGTTTATGTATAGTTCAATTCATACTTTTTTCTCTTACAAATTTAGGATTTATGTTAGGAAAATTTTGCCACTTCAAACACTTTTTTAATCTAATACTCTTTAGAACATTTATGACTTCTTTTTTTTATATAATTTAAATCTTTTCATGAGGTGTGAGGTAAAGAATCCAATTTAAAAACTTTTCAGATGGTTACCCAGTTGTTTTGACAACAATTTTCTAGTAATCTATCCTTTCACCACTGATTTGAAATGACACTATTTTTATATACTAAATTTTCATATTAGATCTGTGCCTGAACTTTTTCTACCATTTCATTGATCTGTGTCTATCTATATGACTGCAATACACCATTATTTCTGTAGCTTTATGGTAAGTTGTAAATACTAGATACTCCCTCATTACTCCTTAAATATTCTTCCTGACTATTCATAGTTGTTTAATTTTTCCACTTGAACTAGGAAAGAGATTTATTTCATTCCTACAAAATGTTGATAGTATTCCTATCAAGGTACAAAAATGTATAACTGTTGAATGAAAATTAACATCTTTAGGATGCTGTGTTCTTATATTCAAAAGCAGTTTGCCTTTTCATTCTGCTGAACAATTTTGTGTGTCCTTAAGAGACCCTTAAATATTTATTTACATAGACTATACACAACTCTTTGCTACTATTATAAGTGGAGACTTTTTAATATTCATATATTATATTTATTATATTATCAGAATTTATATTTACTATATTATATTGTGTTGATTTTTTTTTTTTTACTCTCTACAGCTAAGATGTAAAAAATAAGTTTAAAACTAAAAAAAAAGTCCTTATTTTATACTTTGATATTTAAAGTTTATATCACGGACTCTTGCAGTAACTTAGGTGTGATTTGATTACAGAACACATGTTCTAGTGATAGATCACTGTGTTTAGGCAAAATGGTCAAAGGAAGGAAGAAAGATGCAGATGAAGAAGATTTGCCAAGAAGGGAGGTTGCTGGGACTGGAGATAATGCACACTGGTGGGCCTGATAGTTAGCCTGATAAGGGCTATTAATGTTAACAATACACACCCATCCAATCCCATATACATACATACACAAACCCGTTACAGATTCTGGCATCATTTTCCTTGTAAGGAAAACTTAAGAAGAGCTATTCTAGAATGAATTGGGCTTGTTTTTTAGATGTAGTGGACACTGCTAGAACCCTACTTGTATTCACTATTTCACTATGCTCATGCTCACTTGCAACTGATGGTATTTGCATGTGCTCCTGAGACCTCCATTTTTTCATTTATATTGCAGGAAGCCAATCTGCATCCAGATGAGCATTTGGAGAAATTGATGACCGATAGCAGCAGTAATTAGCCAATGCCTGTTATGAGTTGATGTGCAGATATTTCGGCTTCTTCATCCCTTGGGAAGAAATAATTCTTAGGTACACCAATTTGCAAAGTTCCCTAGCAAAATTACATTTCATGGGCCAACTGTGATAGCTGGATTAATGATATACCTTTTATTAGTCACCTTAGGCTGACATAAGAAAATGCCACAGATGCGGTGGCTTGAACAATAGTTATTTGTTTTCTCCCAGTTCTGGAGACAAGAAGGGTTGGTTTCTGGTGGGATCTCATCCCCATGGCTTGCTGATGGCCAGTTTCTTGCTGTGTCCTTACATGGCCTTTTCTCTACACATGAACAGATTGAGAGAGAAATCTCTGGTGTCTGTTCCTCCTCTTGTAATGATGCCATCCTATCAGATCAGGGCCCTACACTTACAGCACTATTTAACCTTAATTACATCCTTAGAGGCCCTATCTTCAAGTACAGTCATGGTAGAGGTAAGACTTTGCCTTATGAATTTTGGAGATGCATGTTCAGTCCATAATTCACCCATTAATAGCTGTTTCCCTTTCCCTGTATTGCATCCTGATCTCCAAGACTCCTCACAAAAAACAAACAAATAGACAAACAAACAAAAAAACCCAAAAAACTACTTTCACTAAAAACATTCTCTAAGGAGGTTTATGGAAGAACTAAACTAAGACACTGGTCATAAATGATTAAAACGATTATTAGGGTCAAGGTGAGGTTCTGGTCATAGGAAAAATGTAAGAATCAAGAACTCACATGTGAGTTATTGGACACAAAATTTCTTGTTTTAATATGTCTTATTTTCTATCTGTAGGTATATCTGTCTATTTTTCTATCTATCATCTTTCTATCTTTACAGGGTTGCTTTTGCAAACATCAAAGCCACACAGAATTTTTCAGGATAGTTCTCTTCAAAAAGATTCTTTGTAAATAAATTATAGGCAGGAGGCTGAAGCTTCCAACTGTTATTAAGGCTCCATTCAGAGTAAAATTTGATTTTTTTTTTTTTTTTGGTTTTGATGACAGCACCTCAGCAGGGTTTCAAGGCACTGGTTATTGCAGAGCCAAATCATTATTCAGGAGTCAGATTGATTTCGAAGGCACACCAAGAATCCTCAACTCTGAGAAGTGGCATATCTCTCTCCAATTAGGGGAAGTAAGAAGTGCTTATTTCCCTCATGGCCATGCAGGAATGGAATTACTCCAGGAGTAGAAGAAGAGAGAAGTTGAAAGTCCAATGTACTGATGGTGAATTTCTGAGAAAACATTCTTCATGAATCTTACATATGAAACAGAACAGTGACACGTCTGATTAGTGCCTTATGACTAGAAGTGAAATGAAAGATGGAGTTCACATGAATCTTTTTAAGACACCCTGAGGTCATGAAGCTCCTAACTTTTCATGGTGAACTTGAATGGGAAAACTGTTGGTAAATCTCTGAAGACAAAAATTTAAGCCATGTATTTTTGCTAATTAGTGGCCTGATTCTGCATCCTACCATCTTCTTGGGCTTCAGTTTCCTTGTATGTGATTGGGACTAATTCTGCAAGCGACTGGAAGAGATAATCTATGAGGTACTCAGAAAAGAAGAGAATGATTTAAAACAAAACAAAACAAAACAAAAAACAAAACCTCTTTTAGTATGCCTTGGTGGCTCAGTTGGTTAAACAGCTGTCTTCAGCTCAGGTCATGATCCTGGGGTCCCGGGATCAAGTCCCACATGGGTCTCCTTGCTCAGGGGGGTGTCTGCTTCTCCCTGTAACACTCCCATGTCTCGTGCTCTCTCTCACATTCTCTCTCTTTCTCTTTCAAATAAATAAATAAATAAATCTCTAAAAAATTTAAAAAATTCTTTTAATGACAGCCACATGAAATGACATAGTGCTAAAATAATTAATGATGTTATCTATATGTATTACCATTTAATGTTTGAAAACTAGTTTTTGAGAAAGATAAATATTTTCTGTGGTAATGTTCCCAATAATTATCAACTTACTCATGAGAAAACTTCAGGCAAACCCATGATGAGGCACATTTTACAAAATAACTGAGCAGGGCTCTTCAAAACGCCTCAAGTTCATGAAAGACTGAGGAACTATGATAGGTAGAGGAAGCTCGGGAAATACAATAACTAAATCCCATTAAGATTCTGTATTAAATCCTCAAATAGAGGGGTATCTGGGTGGCTCAGTCAGTTAAGTGTCTGAGTCTTGATTTCAGCTCAGGTGATGATCTCAGGGTCCTGAGATCAAGCCCCCGGGGTCAGGCTTCATGCAAGGTATGGAGCTTGCTTAAGATTCTCTCTCTTCCTTTCCTTCTGCCCTTCCCTTTGCCCCTTCCCCTCTCTTTCTGTCTCAAATAAATAAATAAAAAACAGATTATCAAACAGAAAAAGAACATTAATGGAAAAGCTGATGAAATCAGAAAATGAAATATATATTTTAGATTTGTATTTTTTTTTAAAAGCAATATAAAGACAAAAGTGAACAGTTTTGACTATCAAAGGCAATCAAGGAGTCAGTTTAGCACTGTTCCCACAGTATTAGGATCCTGGAAGACTACTAATCGGCTACATACTTAACATATACTTCTGAGCAGTTTGTTTTCATTATTTGAACTCATGACTTCCTGGTTGATATATTTTCAGTACGGGAATTTATTCCTCAAAACTACTTGGAAATATCTTGGTTTCTAATAGTAATCTTTGAATAACTACCAACAAAAGCAAGAAAATAATTTATACCCTGCTTTATTTTCTCCATATGTATTTCACATTACACAATCCTAGACAGATACATGTACAAATCAAAAAAGTAATTCACTTGGGTATTCTTCATTGATTATCTTGCATCACACTTATGTGGGCATAACATCACCATCATTATCATCATAATCATCATCACACTCAATATCATTAGATCTCCAAAATTTCACAAGTTGGAGGTGCCACATGAAAATGCATTTTCCCTCTCTGGGCTTCAGTTTCCCCTTTCGGAAAATTAATGAATTTTATTGAAAGTTCTCTGTGTCATTTCTAACATTTCAAAATTATTTACTGTTAAAGAATGATTAGCATCTCCAAGCATGGGTGTAGAGATGTATTAATTTGAGCTACTGCTTTAATGAATCCATAAAATATGTAGTAGAAAAGAGAAATAAGGGCAGCAAGAAATGGATCACCTGCAAAATATTGATGATCTCTTTGAAAAGTCTTCATTTTAATTAGAATGTCCTGTTTCAATCTATAATAAATTTAACCTCAGAAATTCAAGCTTTAAAGTGTTCTTGGTTAAGATGGTCCTATTCAAGACTGTGAAAACAGATGAAAATCTCAACTTGTGTGAAGATTCTTTTGTAGGAATACAAATTAGAAAAAAGATAAGGGACAAAAATAACAAGTAAAGACAATTGTTTCACTGTTTTGCTTTTTTCTTAATTTTTAAGAAAATAGTAAACATAAGTAAAAAATACAGTTTTAGTTCTCCTTACATTTTCCATAGCCCATCACAGCCTTTTCACTGAATATCTAACAACTGAAGATGAAAAATTTTGAATTAACGTGTCAGGACCCACTTTTAAAGCAGTTATGTTTCTCTTCTATATTAGGAACACAGCTGCCTTTTTCTCATGGAAATGAGGTTTTCATGTTGTAAAAAAAAATGCCTGGCAACTTTAAAGGAAGAAATATAGAATATTTATGAGTGAATGTTGCTTTTAGAATGGAAATACTTTTATTAGAAGACAACACACTTTTCAGATATCTGTTCTAAAAATAAAAATTCTGATTTTCAAATCACAAAGATGTGTCTCCATGTGCTGGCCAGAGAGATAGAGACAAATTACCATTCATTCTGTTTACTGTCTATGTCTGAACCATGTAAACATGATCATGATTATAAATAGCTTAATTTGTGTTTGCACACAGGATATGCATGATTTTGAATATTCATTTCAGGCATGCTATAATAAACTATTAGTTTTGCTGAGTGGGTGTTTATCAAGATCATTCTGTTCAGCTGAAGAAAAGATTTTTCATAAAAACGAAAACTTGTCATTTAAGAAAGCACTGAAAAAGTTAGGAGATGTACAAAAGGATAAAAATAAATAAGGCAAATACTGATCTAAGTAAAGGAGAGAAAACAGGGAAGTGGGAAAAAGAGAATTATCCTGAAAGTTATATCCAAGCTGATTCCCAAATACACAAAATGCTAGTGGTTGATGCACATATTATTTCTTAAGTACACTGTTACTGAGTGAAATTTGGTTGGTGGAATAGGAGAAACATACATTGAAATCAAGGGACTGGTTTTGAACCAAGTTATGTTATTAATGAGCTTTGCACTTTGTGATTAATCAGAAGTTGAGTCTTTTGATATTCATTCATCCCCAAGAAAACTGAAATCCTCTCAATTTTCATGACACGAGGTTAGGGCTGGATAAAACATAATGATAACTTCAAATTAAGGCATACATATTGGTGTAAAGCAAGCATTCAAAAAGAGCCATGGACTTACAAAAAGTAGTGACATTTTTGCATTCAGCATGCAGTAACTGACCGTTTCCCCTATTCCAGGCACCAGGCTAAATGGTAATACAGCAGTACATACAACAGCCTTGTGTCTTCATACAGTGTGCATTCTGGCCAGGAGGTCACAGACAATGCACACACTAATAAACAGATGTGTCATCTTATAGCTTTCATGAAGTAAAATCAAATAGGGCAAGGTGAAACACCAACATAAGAAAATGGTCTCACCATTTACTGAATGCTTATGATGCAAAATCACTTCATACATATGTTGATCTAATCCCAATGGTCTCAAAAATTAGTGTAATTTCCATTTTACAGAAGACAGACTGGAATTACATAAGATGTTTTAACTTCATCAAAGTTTTACACTGCAGAGATGCTAAGTGGAAATTCATACTGGTATCCTGGTTACAGAGACTTTTTTTTTTTTTTTTCAACATTGCACAGTTCCATTGACCTCACAAGTACCAGGAATGATTTTCTTTCATAGAAAATAATTCCCTGACCCTTAGCCTCATTTGGCTTATCATGGCAGGAGACATTCTAGCAGATATGTGCCAGAAAGCTAAGATGTGTTGTTTTTTGTTTTTTTGTTTTTGTTTTTGTTTTTTTTTTAAGCTAAGATGTGTTTTTGAAAACACATTCATAAGTCAATACATCTATACAAGGAAAATAGCACATGTCCAGAATGGTCAATCTATGCTATAATCAACAAACATTTTGAACTTCCCTACCCCAGTACCAGGCACTGCTCCAGACAACTGAGGTGCCTTTGTGCATAAACTAACCACTGTTCCTGCTTTTACTCCCCACGCCATCTAGAAGTGGATAATCATAAAGTGGTAGTCAAGAAAAAAAATATAGCTTGATAGAAACTCAGATAGTGGAAATGTGTGTAATGGAACAATATGGGAGGCATACCTAACCTAAATTTGGGGATCAAGATCACAGGGGTGAAAGTCAACTCAATCTTTCTGTGTATTAATAGGTACCTTTACGTCCATCATTCTGTATTGATTAGCTACCCATAACTTTTAAGCAATTCTTATAAAATGTTCAAGATAATTTGACGAATACTGCGTCATGTCCAACAACTCTTAACTGGTTCTTTCTGGCTGTGGCTTTAGGTAAATAATTTATTTTCTCTAAATCACAGGTTCTTCCTGTGCTTAATGAGGCCAGTAATACATGCACATATTTCTTTTTAGCATTGCTGGGAGAACATAATGGGAAAACGGATGTTAAAAAACCTGGTAAGTCACGATATTTATGTATGAAAATAATTTATCACAAAGGCTATCAAGTACCATTTGATCAATTTAATATATCTATGAATGAAGAGCAAATTAGTGTTAAGTCATCACTTGATATATATCAAATGCATGGTATTGAGTCATTCCAGAATAGACATTCAGTGGATGGATTAGGGGGTTGGCTCCAAACATAGGAGGCACAAGTGGCCATGATCTGAGAACCACTGAAAACACTTATGAAGGCAAACAGGTTTTGTGTGCACCATGTGCCCTGGGTATTTCTTTTCTTCATGTAACTTTCCAGGGCCATCCCATTTTATTTCAGGGAAGTTCTGATGCCTCACTAATGACAATGTCATAGTTAATTAGAAATGTAAGCTTTTACTTTTTCCCATTTTCTATGTAATGTTTATTAAATTTCCACACTTACCTTCTTTTGAGGTAAGGATGCTTAATCACAGTTAAAAATATACTATGAATTATTAGTATAAATAGTGTAGAAGCATTACTCAGACAACCTAATATTTGCTGCATACTTATTAAATGTCATACTGTCTCAGTCAGTTTGGGCTGCTATAACAACTTATCCCAGACCAGGTGGCTCAAACAACAGAAATTTATTTCTCATAGTTCTGGGAGCTCCAACATCAAGGTGCTGGCAAAATATGCGTCTAATGAAAGCTCCTTCCTGGTTCATAAATGATCATCTTCTCTTGGGCATCCTCACATGGTGGACAAAGGTTGGAGATCTCTCTGTGGTCTCTCTTATGTGGACACTAATCCCATTAATGAGGCATCCACCTTCTTGACCTAATTACCTCCAAAGGCCCCACTTCCAAATATGATTATATCGGTGATGAGGATTTCAACATATGAAATTTGGGAGAACACAAACACTCCATCCATAATGCATAACCTCTGTTTTTTAGTTTAAGTTCCTCTGGAAGCATATCCCAAGGCAAGGATTTGAGTGCAAGAAGTTTATTTGGGTGGTGATCTTAGGAAACGTATCTATGGGAATGGAAAATCAAGACAAAGAAAGAGGAAAAAAAAATATATATATATATACACATACATATAGGTTATCTTGTCAGCAAATTACCTCTCTGTGGCCTAATTTTCCTGGCAAATATGGAAGGTAATACAAATAATGCACTTTATGATTATTTCAACCAAGGGAGAGAGCATTGAGGCATTTAAAAAACAGCTCCCAACTGTCACAGTTGAAGTTTGCTTTTGTGGAAAGAAACATGCAACATGCTTATTTCCAGGCAGAGACAGTCTTAGTAGTCAGTTAAACCATGGGGAGAAGGATAGCAGGTGATGGCAGTTGGAAGTTAGACCGTCGTTCCTGGAAATGTAAGGAAACTGAATTTATTGCTGAAATCCCTTTTATATATACTATATGATAACTTTTTGTAACTTCAAGAAGTCAGTATTATTATCACCCCTACTTTACAAATGAGGAAACTGAGATTCAGAGAAGTTAGTTGATTTTTTCAAAGTCACACAGCTGGTTGGCAGGGAGCCAAATTCCAAAGTCTCAACATCATCTTATGCCAGGACTCTGATTGTGATCTTTCATCTATACTAGTTACTTGGCGGGGGAGTGGAAAAGTTGACTCTCTCTGCAGAACTTCATTGGGCTAATTGGGAGAAGTTTTAAATCACAAACTGTTAATAGCCAGCACTAGTTTTAAAAAAAATGGTACTAGAAATAATTGGATCCCTGAAGTAAAATAATATATAGTTCTACTTGTTCTTTTTGTTCTATGTAACATTCTTTAATATTTGTTGCACTGTGTTGATGTTACAGTCATTTTTTTTTTTCTGCATGCATGTGTGGGACATTGTAGTGGGGCATGACTAATATGTAAACGTTGGGAAGATTTTATTGTTAGAGCGTGATTTAAAACTTCCCATCATCTATCCCTAGGATGCTCATGAATATTGTGAGTTCAATCTCTTTAGTTTCAAGAAGTTGGATTGGAACTCAATACCATATCTCAGGGAAGCCATTACATTTAAGAAGTTGGAAGAATCCAAATAGTAATAGAATATAGATCTACAAAATGTATGGAGGAAACAGAAAGTCATTCCAGGTAATAAAATTTAATGTGAGGATATTTGTGGGAACAGGACACTGCAAAGTACTTTCTAAGGATATGAGCAAAACAGTTTTATAGAAAGGAATTTATGAGAGATATGGGATTTAAGGTCAAAATGCTATATTGAGGCCAGGCTGTGAGGCCTTTTCAAAGCCAGGCTTAGAAGTTTGAATTTTACCTCATCTCTTAAGACCTAGAGAAGACCTTTGCTTCTATAAATAAAAGGGCAGTTTTTACTTTCCCACTGTCAACAAAGCAGAATTATTGCTTCTGTTTTGCTAGCCCTGATACTGTCTTTTTTGGTGTATTTTCCCTTATTTCATAAAATAATCCAATTCACTACAAACAAATAGAAATTAGAAAATGACCAAAATAAGAAAATAAAAGCCTTACATAAATCTACCTTCCATATAGTCACAGTTAAGTGGACCCTTCAGATAAAGACACATATGCATATAACACACAAGCACAAATGCACACATGCACAGGCTCACACTCACATATGTGCATGCACAGACATACAGAGTCTTAGTTTACAAGGCACTTCTTTATAATTCTCCATTTCTTCACTTGACATAACATGTATGTATTTATGTTCCAAGAGTTGTCAATTGAAATCATATATACACACACACACACACACACACACATATATATGTGTATACATATATATGTATATGTATGTATATGTATATGTATATATATGTATATGTATATGTATATATGTATATGTATATATATGTGTATATATACATATATACATATACATATATATACATATATACATATACATATATACATATATATGTATATATGTACATATGTATATATGCATATATATGTATATGTATATATATGTATATATGCATATATATACACATATATGTATATATGTAGAAAATGCTTAAAAACAACACAAACTTTATAACCTCACCATGGTTAGAAGTATAATATTTATATTCATGGTAGAAGTTAAAATTTCCCCAACACTTATTCCATCTCACTGCCAAAGAGTAAACTAGTATTTACAAAGTGATACAATCATGCCTCCTTATGAAAAATGTGTTTTATATATAAATAAAAAATTTTATATATATACATTAAAAACACATTACAAACACATTCAGGGTGCCTGGGTGGCTCAGTCAGTTAAGCATCTGATTTTGACTCAGGTCATGATCTCAGGGTCCTGGGACTGAGCCTCAGCTCGGGCTCCTTGTTCAGTGGGAATCCTGTTTCTCCCTCCTACTATCCCCCTGCTCTCTCTCTCTCTTAAATAAATAAACAAAATCTTTAAAAATAAGTAAGTAAGAAAATAAATAAATAAATAAATATGCATATTTACATTTTTATATACACATCCATTTATATGCTTATGCATTTTAATGAAATTGTAATCATTCCATACTATCAGGACTGAAACTTGCATCTTTCATTTAACACATCATGGAAAAGTTATACCAAATTTTTCTTGATGGATCAAAAGTATGGATGCACGCAACCACTTTCCTATTACTGAAACTTTCTTTAGTGTGGTTTTGAGTTGTAGTTATTTTATGTATTTATAACATCATTTAACTATAAATATAATGTGAATATATGTCTATTAAATTGCTCAAACTTCCAGTCTAAATTGTGTCTCTAACACTAAAATTTCTGGATAACATTACAATGGCCAAGTCCCCAGAAAAGTTCTATACCCCAACACTCATCTATTTATCCATTACTGCATTAAAAAAAAAAAAAAAAGAGTATCTAGTATATGCCCCAAATGGTGCATGTTGTTAAGGATTCAAGCATATTTTAAAAACTAATTTCTGCTCTCAAAGATTTGAGAGCAAGTTGAGGACAGCTTCAAATGCTTATAGAAAGACTTAGTTTCCTTGATGATTTTTTTTTTAAATTTCTAAAATGCACAAGCTTCACTATTATATGTTGGAGTGTTGATCATTTTTATTGGTGTTAAGAGGGGTCCTCTCTACCTCTTGGACTTGAATGCCTGTTTCTTTCCTCAGATTAGGTAAATTCTCAGCTATGATTTGATCAAATGGTTTGCTCAGTTATGATTTGTCTTCTGTTGCTCTTCTCTCTACTTCCTCAGGAAAAGGAAATAATTCTATTAGAAATTTCTATTAGCAATTTCTATTAGAACAAATAGAAAACAATTCTAATATTGTTTCACTTTATGGTATTGCTGATTTCTCAAACCCTCCCCTCCTGGTCCATTAGTTGTTCCTCCCTTTTTTGCTCAGTTTCCTTCCTTTCCATCAGCTTGTCTTCTATTTCACTTACTCTCTCTTCTGACTCATTTACCCTAGCTCTTAGAATATACAGTTTAGACTGCATCTCAGTTAAATAAAGAGAAAATCCTGAAAACAGCTCAAGATAAAAGGTTCTTAACTACAGGGGTAGAAACATTAGGCTAGCAGCAGACCTATCCACAAGTACCTGGTAGGCCAGAAAGTGGTGGCATGATATATTCAGGGAATTAATGGGAAAAATACACAGCCAAGAATAGTTTATCCAGCAAGGGTGTCACTCAAAATAAAAAGGAAGATAAAGAGCTTCCAGGACAAAGAGAAACTAAAAGAATTTGTGGTCACTAAACCAGCTCTGCAAGAAATATTAAAGGGGATCTTGTAAACAAAGAGATAGCTGAAAAGTAACATCTACCATGAAGAAATAGAGACAATCTACAGAAACGGGGACTTAACAGGTAATACAGTGGGACACAATTCATATTTTTTAATAGTTACTTAAATGTAAATAGGCTAAATTATTCAATGAAAAGTCACAGAGTCTCAGAATGGATAAAAAAAGCAAGACTCATCCATGTGCTATCTATAAGAGACTCATTTTAGACCTAAAGATACCTCCATATTGAAAGTAAAGGGGTAGAGAACCACTTACTATGCTTATAGACATCAAAAGAAGGAGGCATAACAATCTTCATATCAGACAAATTAGATTTTAAGCCAAAGACTGTAGTAAGGGATGGAGAAGGACACTGTATCATACTTAAAGTGTTTATCCAATAAGAAGATCTAACAGTTATTAATATTTATGCTCCTAACTTGGGAGCAGCCAATTATATAAACCAATTAATAACTTGGTATTAAAGAAACACATTAGTAATAAGACAATAATAACACTTCAACAGCCACTCACAGCACTGGACAGACCATCTAAGCAGAAGATCAAAAAGGAAACAAGATTATTGAATGACACAGTGGATCAGATGGACTTCATAGATATAGAAAGCGTTCCACCCCAAAGCAACAGAATACACATTCTCCTCAAGTACACATAGAACATTCTCCAAAATAGATGATTTACTGAGTCACAAATCAGGTCTCAACTGATACCAAAAGATTAGGATTATTCCCTGTATATTTTTATTTTAACCTCTTAGAGGTTCAAGAGCATCCTATTAAGGAATTAATGAGTTAGTCAGGATATTAAAGAAGAATTAAGTAAAAATTTCATGAAAACAAATGAAAATGAAAGCACAACTGTTCGAAACCTCTGTACTACAACAAAGATGCCCTAAGAGAGACCATACCAAGCCAAGTCTTTCTTAAAACATTAGAAAAGTCTCAAATACACAAGGTAAACTTACACCTAAAATATTTGGAGAAATAATAGCAAATCAATTCTAAACTGAGCAGAAGAAGAGAAATAAGAAAAATCAATGAGCTAGAAACCAAAAGAATGGTAGAACAGATCAATTAAAATAGAAGCTTGTTCTTTGAAATAAGATTGAAAAACCCATATCCAGACTTATCAAAAATAAAAGAAGAAGGATCCACATTAATAAAATTATGAATGAAAGAGGAGAGATCATTACCAACACCAGGAAAATACAATTTTAAGAACATATTTTGAGCAACCGTATGCTAACAAATTAGGCAATCTGGAAGAAATAGTTGCATTCCTGGAAATTTATAAAATACCAAAACTGAACCAGGAAGAAATAGAAAACTTTAACAGACCCAAAACCAGCAAGGAAATTAAAGAACTAATCAAAAATCTTCCAACAAAAAAGAGCCCATGAACAGATGGCTTTCAGGGGATTTTTACCAAACTTTTAAAGAGGAAGTAATACCTATAGTTCTGAAACTGTTTCAAAAAAAAATAGAAATGGAAGGAAAACTTCTAAACTTATTTTATGAGGCCGGCATTAACTCAACCCTAAACCAGATAAAGACTCCATCAAAAAGGAGAACTACATACCAATATACCTACTTAACATGGATGCCAAAATTCTCATCAAGATACTTACCAACAGGACCTGACAGTACATTAAAATGATTATTCACCACAACCAAGGGGGATTTATTCCTGGGTTTCAATTGTAGTTCAACATTCACAAATCAATCAATGTGATACAACACATTAATAAAAGAAAGGACAAGAACCATATGATCCTCTCAATAGATGCAGGAAAAGTATTTGACAAAGTACAACATCCTTTCTTGATTAAAACTCTCCACAATGTTGGGATAGAGGGAGCATACCTCAATATCATAAAAGCTATCTATGAAAAGCCCACAATGAGTGTCATTCTCAATGGGGAAAAACTGAGAGCTTTTCCCCTAAGGTCAGGAACATGACAGGAATGTCACTCTAACCACTGCTGTTCAACATAGTGGTCAAAATCCTAGGTCAGCAATCAGACAACAAAAAGAAATAAAAGGCATTCAAATTGGCAAGGAAGAAGTTAAACTCTCACTCTTTGTAGATGATATGATACCTATGTGGAAAATCCAAAAGACTCTACCTCCAAATTTGTAGAACTCATATAGGAACTCAGCAATGTGGCAGGATATAAAATCAAGGCACGGAAATCAGTTGGATTCCTGTATACCAACAATGAGACAGAAGAAAGAGAAATTAAGGGATCAAACCCATTTACGGTTGCATCCAAAACCATTAGATACCTAGGAATAAACCTAACCAAAGAGGTAAAGAATCTGTACTCTAAAACTATAGAACACTTATTAAAGAAATTGAGGAAGACACAAAGAAATGGAAAAACATTCAAACAAATATTGTTCAAATGCTTATGCTTCCCAGAGCCATCTATACATTCAATGCAATCCCTACCAAAATATCACCAACATTTTTCATAGAGCTGGAACAAATCATCCTAAAATTGATATGGAACCATAAAAGACCCAAGTAGCCAGAGAATGTTGAAAAAGAAAACCAAAGATGGTGCCATCACAATGCCATATTTCAAGCTCTATTAAAAAGCTATAATCATAAAGATAGTATGATACAGGCACAAAAACAGACACAGATTAATGGAACAGAATAGAGAACCCAGAAATGGACCTGCAACTCTGTGATCAGCCAATCTTTGACAAAGCAGGAAGGAATATCCAATGGGAAAAAAGTCTCTTCAACAAATAGTGTTGGGAAAATTGGACAGCCTCATGTAGGATAAGGAAACCAGATCATTTTCTTTCATCATACACAAAGATAAACTCATAATGGATGAAAGATCTAAATGTGAGACAGGAGTCCATCAAAATCCTAGAGAAAAACATAGGCAGTGACCTGTCCAACCTCGGCCACAACAAATTCTTTCTAGACATGTCTCCCAAGGCAAGGGAAACAAAAGCAAAAACGAGCTATTGGGACTTCATTAAGATAAAAAGCTTCTGCCCAGTAAAGGAAACATTCATTATAACTCAAGGCAACCTACTGAATGGAAGACGATATTTGAAATTACATATAAGATAAAGGGCTTGTATCCAAGATCTATAAAAGGCTTATCAAACTCAACACTCAAAAAAACATAAATAATCCAGTCAAGAAGTGGACAGAGGACATCATAGACATTTCTTCAAAAAAGACAGCCAAATGGCCAATAGACACATGAAAACATGTTCCACATCACCTGGAATCAGGGAAATAAAAATCAAAACCAGAATGAGATACACCTCACACTAGTTGGAATGGCTAAAATTAATGAGACAAGAAACAACAAATTTTGGTAAGGATATGGAGAAAGGGGAACCATCTTACACTGTTTTGGGGAATGCAATCAGGTAAAGCCACTCTGGAAAACAGTATGGAGGTTCCTCGAGATGTTTAAAATAAAGCTACCCTATGAACCAGCAAATGGACTACTAGGTATCTACTCCAAAGATACAAAAGTAGTGATTTGAAAGGGCAATTGTACCCCAATATTAATAGCAGCAATGTTTACAATAGCCAAACTGCGGAAAGAGCCCAGATGTCCATCAACAGATGAATGGATAAAGAAGATGTGACATATATATATATATATATCAGCTGTCAGGAAGGGTGAACACTTAGACCATTTTATCAACATGGATAGAACTGAAGGGTTATTGTGCCGAGTGAAATAAGTCAATCAGAGAAAGACAATTATCATATGGTTTCACTCATATATGGAATACGAGAAACAGCACAGAGGTTCATAAGGGAAGGGAAGGAAAATGGAATGGGAAGTCATCAGAGAGGGAGAAAAACCATGAAGAGAGGGAGAAAAACCATGAGAGACTCTTAACTATAGTAAATAAACTGAAGGTTGCTGGGAGGGAGTTAAGTGAGGGAATGGGGTAATTGGGTGATAGTCATCAAGGAGACCACTTCTAAATTATTGAAAGCTACATCTGAAACTAATGATGTACTATATGTTGGCTAATTGAATTTATTTATTCTTTAAATATTTTATTTATTCATTTGAAAGATAGAGGGTGAGTGAGGAAAAGACATTGAGAGCATGAGCAGGGGGTGGGGAGGGCCAGAGGGAGAGGGAGAAGCCGACTCCCTGCTAAGCAGGGAGCCCCACATGGGGCTTGATCCCAGGACTCTGGGATTATGATCTGAGCTAAAGGGAGAAGCTAAACTGACTGAGCCACCAAGGTACCCCACAGTTAACTGAATTAAATTAAAAATAAAAAATACTTAGTTTTGTCCTTGATGCAACTTAGACTCATTTCTCCCTATGTTTTAGACATGGTTTTTGGAGGACTGCTGGTGGGTACACATGTTATATATGTTCTGTATGATTGACAGAATCAGGGGTTCTTTGTGGAAAAAAAAATATCCCCAAACAGTGGTATGTAGGAGTATAAAAATTGGTTTAGGACAAATGAGGGTCTAAGTGGAAGGTAAATCTAAAGACAGGAAAAATCTATCCCATGTAGTGTTATCATGACTGATTTTACAAAACTCTTATTTTTTTAAATATATATATTTTTTATTTTTTATGAACATATAATGTATTATTAGCCCCAGGAGTACAGGTCTGTGAATCACCAGGTTTACACACTTCATAGCACTCACCATAGCACATACAAAACTCTTATTTTTAAATTCCACTATCACTACCTTTTTAGCTGTAGTTGTTTTTTTATTTTTTTATTTTTTTTTAGGATTTTATTTATTTGACAGACAGAGATCACAAGTAGGCAGAGAGGCAGGCAGAGAGAGGAGAAAGCAGGCTCCCTGCTGAGCAGAGAGCCAGATGCAGGGCTCAATCCCAGGACCCTGGGATCATGACCCTAGCCAAAGGCAGAGGCTTTAACCCACTGAGCCACCCAGGCGCCCCAGTTGTAGAACTTTTGACAAGGTATTTGACCTCCTTGTGTCTCAGTTTATCTATAAATGTATGGTTTTACAGTTACATGCCTCATGGAAATGTTATACAGATTAAATGAGAAAATATATGCCAAGTACCAATTGTAGTGCCTCACTAAAATGAAAAATAAATATGTAAATTGGCTCAATAAATTGTGGCTACTATTTTATCAGCATTTTATTAGCATTTTATTCATTTTGTCTTAAGGGCTCATACATGATTTTTAACTCAAATAAGAAAAAAAAAATAAAGAGAGTTTGAATTATGATAACATCCAGGGACCCTGAGGGTCAGACAGATTCTGTAGCGGTTAATATGATTCCTTCCTTGACAGCTGTATCAGGAGTTCTAAAGGATACCCCCAGGTTCACTGATTTGTTAGCAGGACTTACAGAAATCAGTACATAATTATACTCATGACTATAATCACATTCTTACAGCAAAAGGAATACAAGACATATTTAGTAAGGGGAAAGCCGCACGTGGAGCAAAGTCCAGAGGAAATGAGGTGCCATTTTCCAAGGGTCTTCTCCAGGTGGAGTCTCTTGACACGCAATTCCTCAAGCATTGAGTTATGACAACTCATGTGAAATATTGCCTACCAGGGAAGGGCATTATGGGCTCATTACCATCGTTTTTATCTGTGTCTTACCATGCAGATGCTCCCTGCCTCACAGATCCCCAAATGGAAAGCAGGTATTCAGCATAATACATAGTGTTTGTGCAAACAGTTTAGGCATGCTGAGTTTTATTTTTTTCAGTTTTGTGAGTGATAGAAAATCTAAGTTCCCAGACACCACCAGTCAAAGGTCAATTTTGTAAGAAGGACTTTCTAGGGATACCAGACTTTAATAAGCTGAGTTCCCTTGGTCCTGCATAGCAATGAAAAATCATATACTGACAGTAAAGATACCATTGCATGTGACAGGAAAGCCAGAATGAAGGTAGCAAAGTTTGTAACAGCCATGTGATATATGACATATTACATGTGAATTTATAATAAACTTACTCCCCGAACTTACTCCATACCACTGCCAGGGCATAACCTCTACATCAGGGAATTAACCCAGATGCTAGATATTAGAACTTCTATGCTTGGGTGTGTTTAAGCCCTAACAACAGTTTCTTCTTGGAGGTTGGCAGTAGCAGGGCATCTTCCTTGCTCTTTTCATTTTCTATTTAGCCTCTGAGACAGACAGCTTCAACCTAGAAATAATCACTAGAGATGGCATGTGTGTACCAAAGCAGTGGCAGTGATGTTTTTGATAGGCATTTATGCTGATCAGAGACAGTCACGCTTAAACAGAATAGGAAAGAAGGCAAATTGTGGTTACAGTTGGCCAGTCAAGAATAAGATTGATGTGAATCAACTCATTAGAAACTCTAAGACCAGGTAAAAGAGACTTAAAGAGGACTGGAGTTTCTGTAAAACTGGTGAAACTCATTTCTGTGTTTTTCTTTTTCTCTGGCTTTGTAAATTTACTTGCAAATTATATTGAGCATGTGGGTCAGAAAAACACATGTTGGAAACAAAACAGTGACTCAGACAGCAGAACTCCCTGCCTTCATGGAGTTCACATGCTAGTAGATGTAGATCTTGAACTTGTCCTAAGTTGCTAAATCATCTTTTCTGGTGTCATTCAAATCATAAAATTCTTAAGAGAACAAAGCTAAGGATGATAACTGAATCTTTCCTCTAGAGAATTCTTATCTATGTAAGTAGAAGGATTACTGAATCAAATCCAAATAAAATAAAATCAATATCCTGTTCTCATTTCACCATGTTAACTCCATGAAAAAATATTTATTTGTTCTCATCTAAAAACAGACACAGGAGGAGTTTAGCAAGACTTGGTCTCCAATCGTCCAACTGATCCCTCACTGATCCCTAATTCCAGTCACTCTAAGTCAATTCAGTTATTAGACATTACTCAAGTACCTTTATCAGAGACATTACATACCCCAACATTCAATATAAAACATTTATTTAATTGCCTACTCCAAGTATGCCCCAAATCCATAATTTCTGATATAAATTATGTTTATTTCCCCTGAAAAATTGGGACAGTTTCTCTTATAGCTCCTGGTATTTCTTCCCTCCATCTAGGACTTTTTCAGTGTGAAATGACAGCTGCTTAGATATCTCATTGTCAGGTTCCTTCAGCATACAGAGATGTGAATCTTGGCTGTGCTATATAAATCAGTGCATGTGTGCAGACTTCTTATAAGTGGCATTCAGAGTCATCACAACCAACGACACCCCCTATCAATGACTACCAATGAATTCAATCAGCATGAACTCTGTGATAATTTTGTTTCATCTCAGAGTGACGCTCTATCACTCGTGAGAGTCCTCTTATGTCACTAATTTACCATCATAGGCACGTGGTGTGTTTGGACCTAATATCTGTTGCTAGGGTGAGAGGACCAGGAAAGGAAAGTATAATTCACATGTGACAAGCTGAAATAGGTTGTCCATAGATTTTTGCAAGGACACTGTCAAACATAATTGGAAACAATGTGGCAGAGCTGTTGACTCTTAAGAAGTGACATCTGCAAAGAGGCTACTTGTCAATCTTAAGCAATGTGGATCTGCTAAAGAAAGAAAAGACAAACCTTCGTCTCAGAAAGCAGACAGAGTTTTAAAGGGGGAAGTCAATCTGTATAGGAACACAAAACAAAAAGGTCTCAAGGTCACATTTACAAACACATAGCCATTATCATTACTGCCATTTTGGGATTGATATAATGAGTATTTAGCAACTGACTTTCAAGTGACATACAACCATGGACCCATGCACAGACACACACACACACGCAAATTTGTGGTGTGTAATTTTGGACTGTCAAATCCACACTGTATTGAAAAGTCTCCACAAAAAACCTGAGTACTTATACTCGCTTCTCTAGTTACAGAAGGATCACGAGTGAGTCATTTCACTACTCTGCATCTTAGTTTTTTCACCTGTAAACTAATGGAATTGGATGCAATATATAAAGGCTACCCCAGGGGCCCCTGGGTGGCTCAGTGGGTTAAAGCCTCTGCCTTTGGCTCAGGTCATGATCTCAGGGTCCTGGGATCGAGTCCCACATTGGGCTCTCTGCTCAACGGGGAGCCTGCTTCCCTTCCTCTCTCTCTGCCTGCCTCTCTGCCTACTTGTGATTTCTGTCTGTCAAATGGATAAATAAAGTATTTAAAAAAAATAAATAAAGGTTACCCCAACTTTTTTTCCAGCCCAAATATTTATTTTGTAAATATTTTTAGGCAAGACATCTATAATCTATCTATCATCTATTGAGATTATAGATATAGATGTATGTCTGAATTATAGGATATCACATAACTCTTACCTATATTTGTAGTCTCTTTTTAATTTAAATTCAATTTAATTAATATACAGTGTTTTATTAGTTTCATAGGTACAATTTAGTGATTCATCAGTTGCATGTAACACCCAGTGCTCATTCCATCATGTGCTCTCCTTAATACCCATCACCCAGTAACCCCATCCCCCACCCACCTCCCCTCCAGCAATCATCAGTTTGTTTCCTATAGCTAAGAGTCCCTTATAGTTGTCTCTCTCTCTGATTTCATCTTATTTTTTTTCTTCATTTCCCCTATATTCATCTGTTTTGTTTCTTAAATTCCACATATAAATGAAATCATATATATTTGTCTTTCTCTGACTGACTTGTTTCACTTAACATTATACCCTCTGGTTCCATCTATGTTGTTCCAAGTGGCAAGATTTCATTTTTCTTTAATATTACTGAGCCATCAAAAGCAATGTCGTCTCTTTAAAAAAAAAAAAAAGTTTTTATTTTATTTATTAGATTGGAGAGACAGAGAGAAAGTGAGCACAAGCAGGGGAACAGCAGGCAGAGAAAGAAGCAGACTTCCTGCTGAGCAGGGACCCTGTTGTGGGACTCCATTCCAAGACCTTGGGATCATGACCTGAGCTGAAAGCAGACGAGTAACTCACTGAGCCACCCAGGTGTCCCGAATGTAGTCCCTTTTAAAAATAAGACATGATCATGAAATCTTCTTTGATCCAGAGAGGAGAAAAAGTGAAAGAGAGAAACAAGCAAAATAGAAGGAAAAATGTAACCGGTAAAAACAGAAAGAGATTAACTCAACATTTGAAAATTATTACCATGTAATTACCTGGCTCTGAATAAGAACTTCTTAAATATTTCATACATATTTGTTGATTTCAGATGATCTTGAGACCAACAGGAGATGTTAAATGTTCAAACAAAACAACAAGTTTGAAAGTTCATAAATGTGGGTTGTGTTAAATGCAGACTGGAACTTGCTTTAGTTGCAGATGCATTATTACCCTTAGAAAGAGTTTGAGGCGCCCATAAGTGGAATTAGCAAATAATGCCATCAAAACACATGCAACTCTCCATGAATGAGCTATCATTAATGGGATGATAAACAAAGATGGCAGACTGAGCCTATTTCTTTATCTCACTACTCAACAAGAAGCAGTCAAAATGTAAGCATATAATACCACTTTTAGATTTTCTTCTTCCTCTTCCTCCTCCCCTTCTTCTCTTCCTCCTTACTTTTCCCTCCTCTCCTCCTTTTCCCTTCTCTCCTCCTCCTTCTGGTTCTCTTCCTCCTCCTCTTCCTCTTCCTCCTTCTTCTTCTCCTCTTTCTCCACCACCGCCTCCTCTTCCTCCTCCCCCCCTCCTTCTTCTTCCCTTTCCTCCTCCTCTACCCCCCTCCCCCATCCCTACCCCTCCCCCTACCCCTCTTCCTCCTCCTCCTCTTCCTCCTCCTCCTCCTTCTTCTTCTCCTTCTTCTTCTTCCATTATTATTACTAGGAACCACCCAAGTCTGTATAGCTCTTATCCTTAACAAGTCTGAGGTTCATGGACACTTCCATGCTAATAGATTCTTCATTTGGTTTCAGATTTTCCATCTGTGGTAGTTATTTTGTAGACATAGATATTTACACAACTTTAAATAGTACTATGATGAAGAACCTTTAGAAAAAAGGTAAGCTTGTCTCACTAATGTGGTAATTGTGCCTGATTTAAACATCCAAGCTGGTAAAGTTCACCATTTGCTTCAAACTAACTACACTCCAAGCCCTTGTATACCAACCATGTCTCCATTAGCTATAACTGTTTAAGTTCACTTATCAGGTAACATTATGCTTCCTTCTCATCAGGGGATGAGGATGGATGGAGAAGAAGGAGTAGAGAGATAAGGGGAAAGAAAGGCTTAAAAGTGAAATGTGGGCCTATCTCCAAGAGGAGGTTTATCGTCAAATCAATGGTGAGATCAGATGGATTGTTTAAACAAAAGACTTTTCAACTGAAAACCCCATCATACAATACTTAATGTAATTTTATTTTATCTGTTTTATATATTTAACACTTATACAAAACTACTGTTTCTTGGTTATATTCATTTTGTGGACCTCTATCAGTTTTACACAATGTCCATTAGAAAAAAAAAAAAAGACAATTAAGTACACCAATTGTCCAATGTGTAACATGAAACCTGTACATTCTTTCCTGGTGTGTGAATGAGTGGAAAGAACAGCCTCATATACTCCACCCAACTTCCTAATTACTTTTCAGAAGGGCTACTTGCTCTCAATGACATCTTTTAGAGGAACAGAGTCAATGATCTCCAACTTGAGGGCAAACTTCAGATCTAAACAGATACACATTCTCCATTCCTTAAAGAAATAAATATGAATCACTAGAGATCTGAGTAAAAACAAGCATGAAAGGTAAGATAGAGGGGAACATGGGTGTCTCAGTCAGTTAAGCATCTGCTTTGGCTCAGGTCATGTTCCGGGGGTCCTGCGATTGAGCTCCAGGTCAGGTTTCCTGGTCAGCAGCAAGTTTGCTTCTCCCTCTATCCCTCCCCCTATTTGTGCTCTCTCTTTTTCTCTCTCAAATAAATAAAATATTTTTTTAAAAGGTAAGGTAGAAATGAAAAAAAATCATTAAAACCAAAAGAAATGCATAACTAATGGACAAAAACAATTGAGACACATACACTTCATTTTTAATATAAATGGATCATGCTATACATGGTTTGCAACTTTTTGTTTGTTTGCTTTTATTTAACACTTAGGAATGCAGAGCTAGACCATGCCATAGGCTCCAGGGATTGGCTAGTGCTTTCTTTGGCAGAAGGTTGTAGATCTTCTATGCTATTTATTCTCAGTCATTAATTCATGGGTTTCTGGACATCTTACGGATTGAATCCTTTCAGGTCAGGTGTCCAAATTTGATCCACCAACAGTCATCACTTGATTAAGGATCAGAATTAGACTGATTCCCTCACTGGAGGACTGGGTATATATCATAAAGAGAGAAGGATTTATAGTACTGTTTGTAAAGTCATATATTCTACTTTCTGTTTTAAAACATTCACTTAAAAATAATTCATAAATTATTTTTGTTTATATTTTCTATCTTTTCCCTTGCTCCATTATTTTGTCTGGGTAATAAACATTAGCAGCTTCTGTGTATCATTTTATGCCATGTTGTATGTTCATATAATCACAGACAAACACAAGTAAATGTACATGCTCAGTGAGGGTTTTTGTTAATAACTTTATAAAAATACTATATTACATATAAATTAATATTACCAAATATCGTGTATGATGTAAGGGAAACCTCCCTCCAGTGCTGAATGATTGTCAACTGAGGGGCTCCAGGTTGGCTCAGTAGGTTAAGTCCCCCTTCTGCTCAGGTCATGATCTGTGTCCTGAGATCAAGTCCCAAGACAGGAACCCTGCTCAGTGGGGAATCTGCTTCTCCCTCCTTCTTGCCCCTTCCCACCAACTGTGCTATCTCTCTCTCAAATAAATAAATAAAATCTTTTAAAAAATGATTGCCAATTGCTCCAGTCTATGGAGAAGGTAATTTGGGGAGTATTTATCATTTAAAAAAAATCCATATATCCATCAATAGAGCAACCCTCACTCTAGGTATGTGTTCTAGAAAAATACTTATGCATGGGTCTAAAAAGGAGAAAGAGTACAACTATGTCAATTGCAGCATCACTTCAATAGTAAAAATTGTTTTCACAGTAGAACTATCTTAAAAGTATTCAATTGAAAAGTGGTTAAATAAATTATTAATATTTATAATATAAAACTCTTGTTAGCTGGAGCCAAATTCTACATTAGGATCAGTAGGAACAATGCCTAGGGTCCACACAAATGTTTTAATTTTAATTTCTTTGAAAATCACTAAAAAGCAAATATAATAATAGTTATATAATAATTATTGAAGATTAGATTATATTCATCTTATTCCAATACAGTCATAAAAGATATTTTAATAATAATATTGCTATTATTATCATTATTTTAATGTACTGGGGACCCATAAAGACACAATTTGAGAAAGCTCATAAAAGGCATACTTCAGCTCTGAATTCAGTTGTTAAAAGCAATGATATTTATGTACATATGCTGCAATGTTAGGATTTCTAAGGTAACTTGTTAAGTTCACATAGTAATGTTTTGAACAATATGACTGATGTTTCATAAATTGTTTTTTTAAAGAACAAGTATTTTATGTGTAAGCTATATAAATATAGAAAACACCTTGGTGAATGCTTATCTAGTTTAAAATAGAGGATACTTATTTTAAGAGAAATGGCTTAAGAGTATATGTGAAAGGGCTTTTTAATTTTTCTCTTTATACAATTAGATATTTCTAGCATTATTTTACAATAGAAATGTGGGTTCAAAGTAACCTTTAATAACTTTTTCTCTAGAATGCACTGTTCTTATTACTTTTTTTGCATAACAAATTGAATCAAAACTTAGTGGCTTAAAGCAACTTTTTTTATGATGTTCTCAAATTTGAAGGTCAGGAACTTGGACAGAGTACAGCAGACATCTGGGGCTTCGGCTTGATGAAGACCAACTATACCTTGGTGGTGGGGACCTGGAAATTATCGGATGTGTCTTTTTCCCAGGCTGGGTTAGACTGAAGATTAGGTGTGTTGACTGCAGTACATACATATCACTTCACATGTCAGTTGGTTTTCTCACAGAACGGCCTTAGGGAAGTTGAACTATCTCAATAACAGCTAGGATTTTGAACAACAGAATTCCAATGGATAAGGCAAAAGCTCCATCACCTTATAGGATTAAGCCTTAAAGATTGCAGTGCATCACTTCTGCCATATCCAAAGCAGCCATAAACCCCTACCCCCTTCCCAAATCTTGCATTCACACTGTGAAAACCATGTGTGGTGTTGTCATGGCCATTTTTGTAAATACAACTTGCCACAGTCTGCCCACTGGTCATGAATATATACATCAGTACAACATACCAAATGTACTTATGCTCATTAAGATTTGCATATTTTTGTCCCATAATGACATCAACTGTAAGTCTAGGATCCCATCATCAAAATCAGATCTATATCCATGTGAATCCTCTTCTGTGTGACAGCTCTTGTACAGTTTCTATCAATTTAAAATGTGTAAATAGCAAAGGAAACAATTTAAAGAGTGAAAAGACAAACCACGGAATGGAAGAAAATATTTGCAAACCATGATTCTGATGAGAGGTTCATTTCCAAAACATATAAGGAACTTCTATAACTCAATAGCAAAAAGACAACCCAATTTATTTTTTAAACACTTAACAAGATAAATTTACTTAGCTTATTCAATGATTTCTTCTCTGAAAGCCCAATTAGGAGATGGTGGGCAGCCTGAGTCCTGACAGTCTATGATGGAACAAAAAAATATAACCTAGTGAAGATAACCCAATTTAAAAAAATTGACTTGAGGGGCACCTGGGTGGCTCAGTGGGTTAAAGCCTCTGCCTTCGGCTCAGGTCATGATCTCAGGGTCCTGGGATTGAGCCCTGCATCGCATCGGGCTCTCTGCTCAGCAGGGAGCCTGCTTCCCCCTCTCTCTCTGCCTGACTCTCTGCCTACTTGTGATCTCTGTCTGTCAAATAAATAAATAAAATCTTAAAAAAAAAATGGACTTGAATGCCATTTATCCAGAGAAGACATGCAAATGGCCAACAGGTATATGAGAAGGTGTTTAACCACTGATCAGCAAGGAAATGCAAATCACAACCATAATGAGATATCACCTTATGCCTGTTAAGATGTCTTTATTTATAAAAACAAGAGATAACAAGCACTGGTAAGAAATTGGAACACTTGTGCTCTGTTGGTGGAAATGAAAAATAGTGCAGGTACTATAGAAAATAATATGGAGGTCCCTCAAAAATTAAAATAAAACTATCATATGATCCAGAAGTCCCATATATCCAATATCCTCCACATATATCCAAAAGAAATAAAATCAGGATCTAGAAGAGATAGCTCACTCCCATATTTACCGAAGCACTTTTTACAATAGCCAAGATATAGAAACAACTAAAATGACCATCAACTGATGAATAAAGAACATGTATATGTGTACAATGGAATATTATTACCAATTTTAAAGAAAAAGAAGGAAATTCTACCATTTGCACCTGTGAATGTGAAGATACTACGCTAAGTGAAATAAGATAGTCACACAAGGACAAAACTTCATAATTCCACTTATACAAGGTATTGAAAATAGACTTACAAAAGCAGAAAATCAAATGGTGGTTTATAGGGGCTAGGCAAAAGGAGAAATGGGGATCCATTAATCAATGGGATAAAGTCACAGTTATATTAAGGTGACTGAGTTTAGAGGTTACTGTAAAACATAGAGCCTATAGCTAATGATACAGTGATATGAATTTATTTATTTTCTTTTTTTAAAGATTTTATTTATTTATTTGACAGAGATCGCAAGTAGGCAGAGAGGCAGGCAGAGAGAGAGGAGGAAGCAGGTTCCCCACTCAGCAGAGACCTCAATGCGGGGCTCGATCCCAGGACCCTGGGATCATGACCTGAGCCAAAGGCAGAGGCTTTAATCCACTGAGCCATCCAGGTGCCCCCCCACCCCCGTGATGTGAATTTAAAATTTTGTTTAGGTGGTAGGTCTCATGTTAAATGTTATTAACATACACACACAAAACAAAGGGACCCAAAGAAGATTTGGAAGTGACAGATGCACTTATTCCTTTGATTGTGGTGATTATATTGGTATGTGCACATGTCCATATTCATCAAATTGCATATATTAAACACATGCAGTTTTTATATATTCCTTATACTTCAATAGAGCTTTTTTTTTTTCAATAGAGCTTTAAAAGATAAATAAACGAAACTGCTGAAATACTAAAAAAAAAAAAAAAAAAAAAAAAAAAAAAAAAAAAAAATCTCTATGGGGCACCTGGGTGGCTTGGTTAAGCATTTGCCTTCAACCCAGGCCATGATCTTGGGTCCTGGGATTGAGCCCCGACTTGGTAGGCGGGGGTGGGGGGGGCGAATCTCTGCTTGGCAGGGAGCCTGCTTCTCCCTCTCCCTCTGTGTTCATTCTCTCTCTCTCTCTCAAATAATTAAATAAAATATTTAAAAAACTCTCCAAGCTAAAGAGACGGAAGATTGTCTTCCCCCTTGCCTACACATACACACACATTTTTACATAACTCAGCAATGGGGCAGGCACAAGACAACTACTATAGCCATTTACATTCAATGGGGCTCAAAATGGAAGTCTCTAGACAATCAGAAAAATTTTAAACTCCAAGCAAGCACATGTCACCAATTCTTGATCAGGGTCTGTGCTACTCTATCTTTGGCTTTTAGCTCTACTTACAGGGGCTTTGAATCAGCTTTCAGAAACAATTTTCTTTAAGATATGAGTCATGTTTGTAACTGAGTGGCCTTTACAGCCTGCTTCCTGCCTATAAAAAGGTGGGTTTTCAAAGAACTCTCTCTTCATACCGTTCAGCCCTTCTCGTCCCTTTCTCTTAAAATTTTGTTGGGCTTCTTGTGTATCCTTTTATAATTAATTATTTTAGAGAAAAAATATATACATCACAAATTTCCTTGGGATAAGTCCTTCTTTCCTTAGGTTCAGTTAAGTAGAGACCATCTGCAAGCACATGATTCAGGTCATTAGAAGGCTTTTGATTATTTGAAAAGGTCTGTAAGTCTCCAACTTAGGTACTTCTGAAATCTTAAAAAGGATTTTTATAATAAAAATCTTGGTTTCCTATTTAGCCTGAGACTATCCTTTATTTTAGTTTTGCCCAGGGTCTTTTATCACTTGATTTTTTGTTTTTGTTTTGTTTTCTTTTGTTGTGTTTTGCCTTGTTGTTTGTGGTTTTTGTTGTTGTTTGTTCTTGTTCTAACCCAGCAAATCCTGTTGCCTTCATAATCCTCATATTTTGCTTGAAAAATGCACAGTTTCTTGTTAGCTCATTTCTATAAAAAAATTAGCTATTGTGGACCAAATAAATCAGCTAGCTATTTCCTTATTCTGCCTGGAAGTTATTTTCAGCAAATCTGCTAGTTAGTTAAGAACATTTGGATTTCCCACATCACCAGAGCAAATAATGTTATCAAACTTTATGCCATCACAAAACATGAATTATCTTTCTTCTAGCCTTCCATGAGTATTCCCTCCCTGAACTCTAGCTTCCCTGAGTCTCTTCGAGACCCTTTCAAATTCTGCTATCTGGTTAATAGAAAATGCCACATATTTAGGCTTCTGTTATGGCAACATTTTCCTCTGAGGACCAAATTCTATTTTGATTATTTACTCCATAAAAATTTGACCCTAAATTTAGCAGCTTAGCATTTAATTTTGTGGATTTTGGGGGTCAGGAGTTCAGATTGCTGATGGGTGGTGGTCTGCCGACACTATAAAGTATGCAATGTTGGGGGCCAGAGCAGAAGGACTCAAAGGCTGGAGACCAGTGACTCCCAGCCAGAGAGAGTACCATCTGAAGGAAGGTTTGTTCACTTACGCCTAGTGGCTGGCTTGGGAATGTCAAAGGCCAACATTGCTGTCCAGAGTACCTGCACATGCCCACAAAGTGGTTTCACCTCCTCATAGCAGGGTGATTCAAGGGAGTGAACCCACTTCCACTCTCCACACAGTTGCTAAAATGAACAAGGTAAAGCTACATCATCTTTATTACCCAGGTGCAAAGTGATGAAGCATCATTTCTGGCATTCTCTTTGTTGAAGTGCTCAAAAGTTCACCCTAATTTAAAGAAAGAGGCAAAGACCCTACTTTTAAATTAAAGTGATGGCAGAGCCACTTGGCAGAATAGGATTCAAGATGGAAAATGTCACTGTGATCATCTTTGGAAAATACACATTGCCACAATTATCTCAGTAGAAATATCAATACTAATCCACAAAAGATGAAAAGTTTGAGAAAATCCATAAAAATCCTCGTAGAGACCAACCTTTTATTTATTTAAAAAAAATCACCAATTATATCAAACCACAATCAAATCTCTCATTATCTTCTGTGTTAAGAGTTTAATAAGTTATAAGGTAAAAGCAAAATAGAATGTATTATGTATAAAAATGTATTATATTGGTGTGGCTACATCCTGCTCATAGTCAACTCAGTTCTAGTGTCATCTCTGGGAACTTTCTGCTGACATCCTACCCATTCCCTGCTCATCCCCAGCAGGGTTTTGTGATTCTTTTATATGTTCCCACAGCATACCTGACAGACTATCCTGGGGCATGCGTCATTTGTAATTTGTGACCACGAATCATGTTGTCTCTTTCCCTCACTCTGTTGTCAGACTTTTGAGAACTGGATTGGGCTTTTATTTATTTATTTATTTATTTATTTTATTTTATTTTATTTTATTGAGGAGAGAGAAAGAGAGAGGGCACCTGGGGAGGGATAGAGGGAAAGAGAGAGAGAGAAACTTTGGCAGACTCCTTACAGGGTTCAGAGTCCATACAAGGCTTGATCTCAGGACCCTGAGATCATGACCTGAGCCCAAACCCAGAGTCAGTGTTTAACAGAGTACACCACACAGGTACCCCTGGGTTGTGCTTGTTTCTCATTGAATTCCCAGTGTTTATAATGTGCTTGGACTTCAACATAGGGTCATT
Organism: Martes martes; assembly: GCF_963455335.1. NCBI lineage: Eukaryota > Metazoa > Chordata > Mammalia > Carnivora > Mustelidae > Martes > Martes martes. The sequence continues at coordinate 147,538,764 of NC_137889.1, forward strand.
CTCCTCTTCAAGGAATAAAACAATACACTTCTACATTCACACATTCTTGTAGTTTACACATATGATTCATTGGATATTTACATGCCAACAATAGATATACTCTTTTCACAGATGAGCAAACTGAAGCCTGGTTCAGTTTTGTAGCTTGTCCAATACAACTAGACACACTGAGAGCTGAGGAGAGAATAAAATGCAAGATTCCTCAATTCTTACCAGGTTTTCTTCCCATTCCCCCCTTCTGCCACTCTGAATGATTGAAAAATTATGTCTTCTCATGAAGCTACCTAACAGAGTCTGATAAAATTTGATTCTGCTGTATTATGATTTGGAAAGAGCAATATTAATATATTTCCCTTGAAGAAACTGCATATAGAATGTCAAAATAAATATATATCAACATTAATTCCTTCCAATTTACAGTGGCCTGAATCCCATATGAAAATGAGGACATTTTGCTAAGATTCCATAAAGAATTAAGTTGCATTGGAAAGACTCCAATCTTATAAAATTGAAAACAAGATTATTTAAGTTCATATTTTAAACAAGATATATTTACTTTTATACAATTCTTCAAATATCTTAATGTTTTATATTAAGCTATGCATGGGAAAAATAATCACTGATACATAAATTATCCAAACACTTTATCCAAATATATGTTCAGTGAGTTTTAAGTTCAGCTGCTGAGTTCAGTTCCTAATTTCTTGAGAAATTAAATGAATGTTTTCATGATCATTGGTGCTTTCTCAGTGTTCCACTAATGATATGAAAACCCAGAAATTAAGAGGAATAACATTATAGTCTTCTGTTTTTTGGGTTTTTTTTTTGTTTGTTTTCTTTTGTTTTGTTTTTTTTTTCCTTCCCTTTCCTGATCAAACTCCCTTAAATGTTTGTCAGTGAAACAAAGGAAACTTTGGAGGGAGAAAAGAATGGCTTGGCTTTCTCATTCAGTCTCTTTCACTTTGTTTAGCTATTACTATGATAATTTTTGACCTTTCCAAACATCCATTGTCTCTTCTGGAAGATGAGCTAAGAAGACCTACCATCCAAATTTTGCATGAATGAATATTATGGGATGAAAATGTCCCCTTCTTCCTCTACACACACAAAAATTCACGTGTTGATTACTAACGTCCAAGCAACAAAGAATATAACTATTTAAAGATAAGGAATTTAAAGAGGTGAGTAAGGTTAAATTAAGTCATTTAACTGACTTCAGGGTGGGCCCCGATCCAACCTCACTGATACCCTTATAAGAAGAGGCGATTAGGACCCAGACACACACAGAGGGATGACCATTTGAGGACAGAGGGAGAAGATGGCCATCTGCAAGCCAAAGAGAGAGGCTATAGAAGAAAGTAACCCTGCTGACACCTTGAACTCAGACTTCTCCCCTTAGACTGTGAGATAATAGATTTCTGTTGTTTAAGGTGTCCCATCTAGGGCACTTTGCTCTAGCAAACTAACATAATGAGATTATGATTTATCTTAACTCAGGTTTAATGGCACATAGGTAATGTGGAAGGTAAGTTTTCGTCCATACATTGTCTTCCTGAGTTTTCAGTCTTGGAATCCTATGAAAAGAAAGGCTGTAAGCATTTTGTTCAGATTTGCATGCCAAGTTTTCTTCATCTTTTTAAGGTCACAATATGACTTTTATTTGTATTCTTAAAATATTTCTTAAATTAAAACGTATCAATTTCAGGTCCCTCTAGGATCTTTCCAGCCTAACAACACTCCTGCTTGCCTGTGTAAGATTGCTAATGAAATTGCAGATAAAATTTCTTACTCTAATGGGCAAATTTACCACTTGGTGAGTGTGCATCTATCCTCAAAATGTTAATGGGTCTTATGTGTCTCCCTTTCCAGGGACACTATTATCTCATACACTGGCTACAGATGCACAATGAAGGAAAAACTCCTTTCATGCTGGTCACTTCACTTAGTTTTCTCATTTCTAGTGCATCCAAATAGGCATTTCCAAAAGCCAGGTGGCTTGTGCTGCCCCACACCAGAAGTGATTGCTTTCCCACTGCCTTACTTGAGTAATGTGCTAATAGAAAACCAAGTTATGGATCTCCAGAACCAGGACTATAATAAAATCATAATGATATTGTTAGCAATCTGGCCCTAGTGCTGGTTCCTTCTCCTAGAGAAAAAGTGTCACAGAAATATAAAAACTCATCAATCACAAATATCACACAAGAACCAAGCCAACCAGCTTAAATTTACACACGGTGTTGCAGGTGATACTGAATTTCACTAGTGGGAAGCAGTTTCTCTTAGAAAAGCCTAATTAGCACACTAATTGATGTTGCTGTCCCTTTCTGAGTAGATCCTTGTAGGTATGTTCTATGTGATTTTTACAAGGTCACCCAAATAACAAAAGGTAAGACCAAGATTAAAAATCAGCTCTGATCTCAAACTCATACTGGCTTTCTGGAGCTTACATTTTAAACTCTGGGTGTTCAGTACATGGCTGGACCCATGTTTGCCATCTCAGAAGTTGTAAACAAACAAGAAAAACAGATGAAAAAATAAATGCATAAATAGAGCAGAAAAATAACCCAGTGAGTCAGCTGAAGTTAACTGGTAAGCTCTTGAGTCTTAAATATCATCTCAGCCGTTAGAGCTATTTCACTGATAACGACAGATGATGATAATGCAGCGTGAAGAACAAGGAGAGAGCAGGAGTCCAAGTTTCCAAGTAATAAATGACATTATTATTCTGACTTTTTTATTTGATAATTTGATTTGCACTCTTGGGAAATGCACACTCTATCACTAACAGTGTAATTATGTTTGTTGTTTCCAAACTCTTACATCTGATTTGTTATGTTAGTAGATTAGACTTCCTTAGACACTAGACTCGTAACTGAACCACTTCCAAAATGAAACCTCTTTCAACAAGACTACCAATAAAAACAAATCTTGCTATTATAATGTGGCTTTCTAAAAACATGGCAAGTTTTATTAAAAAAATATTGATACCCCTGTAGTAATTTTTTTTTTAAAGATTTTATTTATTTATTTGTCAGAGAGAGAGAGAGAGAAGAGCGAGAGTGAGCACAAGCAGAGTGGCAGGCAGAGGCAGAGGGAGAAGCAGGCTCCCCGCTGAGCAAGGAGCCCGATGTGGGACTCGATCCCAGGAAGCCGGGATCATGACCTGAGCCAAAGGCAGCGGCCCAACCAACTGAGCCACCCAGGCGTCCCCCCCTGTAGTAATTTTTATGAACAATTGCTAGCTCATGCTAGCTCACTGCATGAGCTAGCAAAATTTTTACTCATCAAATACTTTTTGAATGTCTGCTCTGTGCAATATTCTATCTTCTGAGGTATGAACAAAAATCCTATGCCCTCATGGTCTAATTGAAAAAGTTAGACAATTATAAAGAAAAAAAAATGCAGAATATTGTGGATCAACATGAATCAGGGTAGGGGAACAGGGACAACCATGCCAATAATGATGGGACAGTAGTTTGGTTACTTTAATTAGGGTGGTCAGGGAAAAGCTCACCAGTAAAATGGTATTTAGGCAGAGACCGAGGGAGTAAGAAATCAAGCTATATTGATACCGAGCCAAGAGTGTTGAAAGGATCACTCTGCTTCTTTGTTAAAAATAGACCACACAGTGGGCACCTGGGTGGCTCAGTGGGTTGAGCCTCTGCCTTCGGCTCGTGTCATGATCTCAGGGTCCTGGGATCGAGCCCCACCTCGGGCTCTCTGCTCAGCGGGGAGCATGCTTCCCCACCCCCTCTGCCTGCCTCTCTGCCTACTTGTGATCTCTCTGTCTCTCTCTGTTAAATAAGTCAATAAAATATATATATAAAAAAAAAATAGACCACATGGGGCAAATTGAGAGGAAGAGTTCTAGTGTCACCCAGACAAGTGGTAGTAGTGACTTGAACAAGGACAATAGTGAGTTGGCAAGAAGTGTTGGATTTTAAATAAATTGTGAAGGCAGAACCAGCAAGCTTTCTGACAGACTAACTAATGAGTATAAAAGAGAGGTGCTAAGGAGGATGCCAAGTTTTTGATCAACTGGAAAAATGAAGTCGTCATTAACTGAGACAGGAAAGACTGGGGAGGGGTGAGTTTGTTGAAGGAGAGGCCAGATAAAGAAACAAATGTTCTCACAGTGTATTTTGAATTAATAGATCTAGGTTTAGGAAGAGTTTTGTTGAAAATAGGATGGGATTAGTTTTAGAAAAGGTTACTTGGAACATGTTGAAGTTCTTCTGAAAAAAGCCTTTTTTTTTTTTTTTAATTTTATTTTTTCAGTGTTCCAAGATTCATTGTTTATGTACCACACCAAGTGCTCCATCCAATACATGCCCCCCTTAATATCCACCACCAGGTGAAAGAAGCCTTTTTTGCAGTAAACTGTGTTTAAGCTAAGATCTAAAGGATAAGTGGCATTTACAAAAGTGAAGAGAGGCAAGCAGTATTCTATGGAAAAGTCCAGTGCAGTACAGGCCCAGGAGCAGGATAAACCATGGCATATCACGACACAGTTGGCTGCACATCTTGTTTTGAAAACGTAACTGTATTTCAATTTTGTTAATATATTAAGGGATAGTTTGAGCCTGGATAAATTTTGCATTTGCATATGTGTGACTCTGAAAGACGCTGTTGAATGAAGAAAATCACACCTGGCTGAACCGAGTGGTGTAGGAACACACAAAATGAAACATGTCCACTGGTACTTCAGATGTCCTCTGAGTGTCACAGCCCCAACTTGCTTTCCACTCACTGTAATGTCTTTCCCTCTAATTTAAGGTAGCCTTCCTGCCACCACTTGCAACGGCTCACAATCTGCAACCTTCTGATTCTCACTTCCATGAACACACCCTTGGTCTTTTTCAAGGTCAGGGTCTATTTTTTCTGCAGAGTTTATGGGTGTCTTAACCACTTGGCAGGTGTAAAACTGTGTTCCCATTTTTACTAGGTTTCTGTCTTTTTTCTATGTATGTCACAAATAAAATTTTAGAGTCTGCTATGCCCTTGATCCTATAAGTCCTGTGGCTTATATTGCATAATTTTGTATAGCCCATGGCTTTTAGGAATGCACATACCACGTTCTGGCAGAATTGACTGTAATGAAGGAGGCCCAGAGGATTTGGGAGCATAGAGTGATATCAGACAAGGGTGGAGGGTGGCACAAGAGGAAAAGGTGGAAAGTGAGGTGGGGAACTGAGAAGAGAAGGGCTTCCACGTAAGACAACATGAATGGTTTAGACTTCACTATGGGGTCAGTTATAAACTATGAAGGATGGCACAGTTGTATTTGGGGAAGACCACATGGGGTGTGGAGATTAGATAGGAAGGAAGTGAGACTCTAGTCAAGAAACTCATTGAGGAGCTTATTTCTTTAATACAGGCTGGGCAAGATGGTGGCTTGGTCAGTGACTGCAGAGATGGACAGAAGTGGACAAAACTAAATCAAATTCTGCTTACTGGTACATTCCTAAGCCCATCAATCTGGAATATATCACAATGATGTATGAGCAAGCAAAGTAGCCAAATAAAAGGGAAAACTTCCAGAATGTTATGTACTTACTTCTATATATTTGGAATATTTCCCTTTTGTTCCTTCCTATTTTTGAACTTAATGCTGTTGAGAAATAATAAGACTGAAAATGAAAAATATGGTGATTATGGCAATAATAATAATAATAGTAATAACAACAGATGCACACTGTATAAATGTACACCATTTGAAAATAAACATTTTGGTACTTATTATTCATCTAGATAATAGGGACAATAACAATACACAGTTATAAGTTTATTACTTGCTAAAACACCTTTGGAGTGCTTATACAAGACTGGCATATGGTAAGTATTATTAGAAATATACTTACTATTATTTCAAAATGCTTCATATACATTGCATCAGTCCTTCTTCATAATAGCCTCAGAAAGGGGTATTATAATTTCAATGTTTTGAATGAGGAAGTGGAAGGTCAAAAAATTAATCAATTTGTTCAAAGCCACTGCTAAGTGACAAGGTAGGTCCTCTAGCAGTGTTCAGACTTCAACTCCACCTACCACACCTGCTCTATCCCAGGGTATAGAGGGATAAAAACATGAGCCATGCAGAGCAGGTGAAGTGCATCACTCACATGTCCTGACAACCACTCTGCATCCCTCCTAAATTCCCTCTCAGGCCTCCATCTCCCTGGGCAACCTGACTGCAAGTATCCAGTGAGATCTGCAGCCCCAAACTCCATTATACAAACTCTAGGCTTCATAAAGTTAAGACTTGTGAAGTTCTTCCAGGAAAGGGCCTTTATCCTTTAGCCAGAAACACTGTTCCATGTTAATTAGCACAAAGTGGAATCAGTTCTGGAATTAAGAAGCTGGAATGGTTGGATTTCAGCCCACATCTGATGAACTCCAATCACATCATTCTCACGAATCAAACCCCCACCTAGTTCAGAGAATCAAAGATAACCTCCTTTTTTTTTTCTTTCTTTCTTTCGTTCACATTCAATGAAGGAGTAAATGGGGAATGCTGACAATGCCATCACCTTTTCTTTTGTCTCTGAATCAAAAGTGTCCATAAACCTTAGAGAAAGGTCTCAAAGCAGAGATTCAGTATTCAATGCTTCAATCCGAAGGCGGTCTCATTCAAGGAGAAATTATCTTTTGGAAAACTCTCAAGCCTTCTCACCCATTTCGTATCCCAAATAATTTCCTCTCCTTTCTTCCTAGGGTGCAACAGAGTACGATGATTCTGTAGACCTTTTACATAAGCAAGTCTGAGTGTAGAAAATAGTTTCATAAGAGCCTAGAGATGGAACACTGGGAAAGTCACTCCAGCCAGTAATACGGTAAGGGGCGGTTCTCAGGCAAGATGGCTACATCTTTTTTTTTTTTTTTTTTTTTAAGATTTTATTTATTTACTTGACAGAGATCACAAGCAGGCAGAGAGGCAGGCAGAGAGAGAGAGGGGGGGAAGCAGGCTCCCCGCTGAGCAGAGAGCCCGAGGCGGGGCTCGATCCCAGGACGCTGAGATCATGACCTGAGCTGAAGGCAGAGGCTTAACCCACTGAGCCACCCAGGCGCCCCAAGATGACTACATCTTGAGTGCATCATTTGTCCCTGTGCTTCTCTCCATAATTCTAGGGAATGTTTGCAGACTAATTTCTTATTTTGCCACATTTTATTATTTGTTGATTATGCTCAGGTAAATTAATTACTAGTAAGAAGATAATGAAAAACCCAAAGCTTGCAGTTAAGTGGAGAGGAGCATTCAAGCATAGTAGAGGTTTTAAGTGTTTTCATTTCCTTCCATTTTTAAAGACCCTGAAGAGCTATCACCTTCCCCTCCACCTAATGCCTTTGAAATCAGGAATTAATGCAATGGAAAAATCATCAGGCTAAAAGATGCTTTTTGCCAGGGTGCCAAAGGACACTTTTTCAATGATTCAGGAATGAAGCTCAGCAAAGTTTTATTTCTTTGATGTGTTTGCTTGATTTATTACTGAAGTTTATGATACTAGGCCTGAGGGGATTCAAGCAGAATTTAACATATACAAATAACTATCTTTTCAGCCAGAAAAATCCTGAAATCATAGAAAAATAAGTTTGCTGTGCCCTGCATGACAAATGGAGAGCAGATGATTAGGGAAACGGGGCTGACCTCTCTGTGCCATTCAGGTCTTGGTCAAAGAATGGCAGACTTGAGTCTGCAGTGGGATCCAGAAAATAGGTCAGAGAGTCTGAGAAGCCCCTGCATTAATGCAGCTTAGATATGAGTATGATGTGGAACATGGGGGCACACATAGGGCCCTATCAGCCTCACTCCAATGGGTGACAGGAAGACATTCGGATATTTTAAAACATGAGGTTTAGGGGAGAGTGATTATATTTAATCCTTTAAAAATCACTTTGGGTCTTTAAAGATAAATGCCGGAAGAAGGAAATGAATCAATAGGGAGAACTAGTTAAAAAAAAAAAAAAAATAGCCTAAACAGATAAGCTTGTAAGGTGTGATGATTTCCTAGGGCTTCTGCAACACAGTACCTCAGACTGTGTGGCTTAAACAACAAATATTTATAGTCTCACAGTTCAGAGGCCAAACGTTTGAGATCAAGGCTACAGGAAAGCTATGCTCCCTCAGAAGTACAAGAGGAGAGTGTGTTCCTGGCTCTCCCCTGGTGGCCGGTGGTTGTCTACAATGCCTGCGCTCTTTGGCTTGTGGAGGCATCACTCTGACTTCTGCCTTCCTGTTGTCTTTCAGATGTGTCTTTGTCCAAACTTCCCCTTTGTGTAAGAACACTGGCCATGTTAGATAAAGGGCCTGCCCCACCCCAGTATGTCCTCACCTTAATGCATTACATTCGCAACAACCCTATTTCCAAATTAGGCCATATTCTAAGGGACTGGGGTTCAAACTTTGACACAGTCACTTTACAGAAATAATTCCTGTTACTTTTCTTGGTTTCACCCTCCCTCCCACCCTCCCCTTCCTGCTTCCTTTTTCCTTTATTAACTAGTTCTCTTTCCTTGCCAGGCACTGTTCTGGGTGGTCAGCAGTACAAAGCTCTGTCCTCATGGAGCTGAGGAGTGTAGGGATAATTAACCTTTTTTCCCTGGAAAGAAGAGGAGGATCACACAGTGAAGTCACCTTCTCCGAAGTCTTGCTTCTAAAAGATCCTGGAAGAGATTATGCTGAGTGAAATAAGTCAAGCAGAGAGAGTCAATTACCATATGGTTTCACTTATTGGTGGAGCATAACAAATAACATGGAGGACATGGGGAGATGGAGAGGAGAAGGGAGTTGAGGGAAATTGGAAGGGGAGGTGAACCATGAGAGACTATGGACTCTGAAAAACAAGCTGAGGGTTTTGAAGGGGCGGGGGGTGGGAGGTTGGGGGAACCAGGTGGTGGGGATTAGGGAGGGCACAGATTGCATGGAGCACTGGGTATGGTGAAAAAACAATGAATACTGTTACGCTGAAAATAAATTAAAAAATTTATTAAAAAAAAAAAAGGTGTCGTTTTCCCAAAGTCCCTTCTTGTCCCCTGCAAGTATACTACCAGATACCACCCCAGAGCCTCTCCTGGAAAAGCTGAGCTTCAAGTAAGAGGTTTGGTAGAGAAGGGCATGGGATGCACATTTAGGTTAGCAGGGACGTGTTACAGGCTTTGTGGGCTCCTTTAAACAGTTCTGTTTGGGGTGCCTGGGTCGCTCAGTCAGTTAAGCATCTGACTCTTGGTCTCAGCATAAGTCTTGATGTCAGAGTCATGAGTTCAAGTCCCACACTGGGCATGGGGACTACTTAAAATAAAAAAAAAAATAAAAAAAAAAAAGAGTTCTCCCTGTGTTCTTTCTCTTTCCCTTTCATTTGCAGAAGGAGATCCTTTGATTTCAGGGAGGTCAGGAGACCTGAGTTATTTTCTAAGGGGAAGAATATGAGGTTGGATGTTTACAGTTGGCTCCAGGCATAAGAAAGAGGATAAATAAGAACTTTGATTTCCCTTCCTGGTAGTCAGCTCCTCATCCTTGGAATGGAGAATCAGGGATTCTGTAGGCTTAAATTTCAAAAGGACTAGAAGGATCCACAACAATTTGTGGGGAGTAGGAATGTGGTATACCCAGGTAATTTGTAACTTTAATCTATAAGTGTAATTTGTAACTTTAATCTAAAGATGTGTCCCATTCATCCCATCTTTGCTCTTTTATTTTTAATTTTTAAATTTTTATTTATTTTTTTGTTGTGATATGTTAGTCGCCATACAGTACATCATTAGTTTTTGATGTAGCATTCCATGATTCATTGTTTGCATATAACACCCAGTGCTCCATGCAATCCATGCCCTCCTTAATACCCATCAACAGGCTCACCTAACCCCTCACGCTCTCTCTTCCAAAACCCTCTGTTTGTTTCCCAGAGTCCATAGTCTCTCATGGTTCCCCTCCCACTCTAATCCCCCCCCCTTCACTTTTCCTTTCTCCTAATATCCTTGCTCTTTTAGAGTTATTTTGCCTTTTGATGCACCGCCTCTCCCAATATGCCCACCCTATCCCTAGAATGAGATGCAGGCGCAAAAGAATGTTCTCATGCTCATCCCATCCCTCTGCCTCTGGTTTGTTGTATTTTAACTACATTCCAGCGTCTGGTCTCTCTTTTAGGATGAATTCTTAGTCACGAGGGTTTTACTCTTCTCATATGAATAGAAACCAAGTTATCTCAATGGCTCTCCAGCATGGTTTTAGATTATCTGAAAGCTAAATTTAGACTGAAACTGAAGAAGAAAAAAAGAAAAAAAAAAACACTGTATAATTTGAGAAATGAGCAGGTGTTTTAAAGTCAGACTAATTTGGGATTGAATCCTGGTCCATCTGCTTGTTAACTGTGAGCATGTTTTAAAATGGAGAAAATATCAGACAAAGGTATTTGTGGAAAAAAAAAAAGATGCAATCATATGTGTTAGGTGCCCAGGAAGGGGACTAGACTAGCCAATAATATTTAATATGATGTTGTTTTTATTATTTAGCCAAATTAATAAGTTTAGTGTATTTTTCTTGATGTGACACACATTGGTATTACCAGTGCTGGTTTCCAATTTACTTCCATACGGGGTGGGGGGTCCAGGAGAATGAGGATGCGATGGGAACTTCAGTGCATATAGGAACTTCCAGAAACTGACTTTCCCATAATAAACACAGTGTGGATGACTCTGAATATAGTCCACTAATTTTAATGTATAGGTCATACGCTTATAAAGAAATTCACATCCACATTTCATGAAAATAAAAATATATATATGTATATTATGTATTAGATAGATAGATAGATAGATAGAATTATCCAGGAGACTGATCAGAAAATTATGAAATAGTCCTGAAGAAAAATTGCAATTATGAACATAGATCTGACAATTCTAAACTAAATGAACATTAGGTTATAAAAAACCTTTACTCAATAATACATTATGTGTACAAAACTTGTCCTTATAAATAACATTTCACATGAAATGAACCCTTTATGCTCCTCAAGTACTCTTAAAAGTAGGCATGTAACTGCCACTATTTTACAGTGGAGAAAAATAAAGTTCACAAAATTTAAAGAGTTGGACCAAAATCATCCAAGTACTAGGTTAAGACAAGAACACAAGTCTTTTGGTTCAAGTTCTCTATTTGCAGTACTAAATTAATAAAACTTATTAAGCATATGTGATTAAAATGTTAAATCAATCATACTGGACTATTTAGACATTGAAGATTTGAACCATTTCCGGTTTGTCCAGTATTTTATTCCCAGCTCCCAACACAAGCACATAAATTTCTAATAAATATTTATTCAATTGATTAAATAAAAAGATTTTTTCTGAGTCGGCCTATGCTTCAAAAGTTATCAAAATTGCCTATAAGGAATGAGCACATTTAGAACACTGATTTTTAGGTGGCCACAATTCTAGAGATCATCAATTTGAACTCGTGAGGGAAGTGTGTATGTGTGTGTAAATGTGTGTGTATGTGTGTCTGTCAATGGAAACTGAAGGGGTTGTAGTACTGAGGAACTAGTGTGAGGGACTAGGCATCATGGAAAACATTACAAAATATAACTTTAATGCAAATCGAATATTATTACCACAACCTAATCTTAAAATTATTTGGAGAATTTTACTATTCCAGATATCACCTGTATTTGGGATCAGATAATATTAGAGCAGACATGTGTCACCTTTAGAGATAATTTATTCAAGGGGTCAGCAAACTATGTCTTATAGGTCAAATTTGCCCACTCCCTGCTTTTGTAAATTGGAATACAGCCGTGTTCCATTCTCTTATATGGTGTCTATGGCTCTTTTCACATTAAAATGGTAGAACTGAGTAGCTGCAACAGAAAATGTATGCCCACAAAGCCTGAAATATTTGTGACATTATGCATGGAACTGGAAGGTATTATGCTAAGTGAAATAAATCAGAAAAAGACAAATACCATATGATTTCACTAATATGTAGAATCTAAAACAAACAAGTAAAAAAAAAAAAAAACAAAATACAGAAATGGACCCATAGATACAGATAAAAACTTGGTGGTTGCCAGAAGAAGCCAGGGTGGAGATGGGCAGAATGGGTGGAGGGGTAGGAATTACAGGCCTCCAGTTATTAATGAATAAATCCCAGGGATGAAAGGTACAGGAAGGAAATATAGTCAGTGGTATTGTAATAACATTGTATGGCAGCTACTTTTGGGGTGAACACAACATAACATGTAGGGTTGCCCAGTCACTACGTTGTACACCTGAAAATAGTATGGCAATTACACTTCAATTAAAAAAAAAAAAAGTTTGCTAACATCTGGTTTAGTCTACACCTCTTATTTTGCAGATTGAAAACCCTGCAGTCCTGATGGATGACAGGACCTGTTCAAGATTCCACAGTCTTAAAGGCAGGTTGGGACTAGAGTTCAGTTCTCTTGACTGCCAGTCCTTAGCATCTTCCTTTATCACAGTGTATCCCAGTGTCCTATTCTGAAGAGCTACTCTGATTCACAAGCAATTTAATTCTATTTTGTTATAAAATACACTTATTTTATTTCATATATATATATATATATATATATATATATATAGTTTGTATTGTCTATGCAAAGCCCAACATCTTCCAGCTGCTTTGTAACAGCTGCCACCCAAGAGCACCTGGGACCAGTAAATGCCCAGGGGAAGTTGCAACATCATTAACAGGGCTTACAAAAGCTGAGTTGAAAACTATCATAAAACCATAGAAAATTTCATAGAAAATTGATCTTAAAAGTGATGCCTCACCAATAACTCAAAGGCCAATTTTATTAAGATCCCAGTTAGATATTCTCTTTCAGAGGGTCCTCCATAAACATAAACAATAGACATGCATTGTTCAATGGTAGGATTTAGAAAATGGAGAAAGGATGGATCTGGACACCCTACCAAAGTAGTAGATATGGTGGTATAAGGACACCAGCACGTTATAGCGAATATCTGAGCCGTGTTTCCCTTATGAAGTGGAGAGTGAGAATTGGCTTGGCAAATTAAGTTTAATGAGGCCAAGATGGCAGAATGCCTACTGAAACTCTGGGAAATGTACAAATCATGGAAGCATGCCATATTGCAAACAGGGTTAAAAAGAGCCCCAAAAAGCTGAAGAAAGAAGTATGTCATCCTAAATGTGGAAGAGAATCAAGGAAAACAATTCAATATTAATGGAAGAAGCCAGTATCCAAAGCCAGGGCAGGGCATGGTGGCAGCTTCAGGTGCCTGCCCCAGCATAGGGTTTGTGCTGGTTGACTGCACCTAAAGGGCCAGCCAAGTGGATGAAAGTAAGGAATAACTCTTTCACCAGAGGATGTTCCAGAGTTTCTTATTAATTAACAAATCAATGAATTGCTTCATAAATGAGTATTTCTGGTACATCACTACAAATCTGGGTGGGTGTCAGGGACTTTTTGATAATCCAGTCTTGCTTGTGTTGGAGAATTTACCTTCTCACAAACCATATCAAAATGCTATGGTTATCAAACTAGGACCTCCACTTCCCATCAACGGGGTGGGCAGCTATAATAGTCACAGTTATAAGTCGCAGGTATCTGGTTCAACCCTTTCCAATTTAGTGGGGAAAAATAATTTATTATTAGGTGGCACAAAAAATCAGAGTGTAACAGAGTCATTCATGCATGAGGATGAATGGCCGGAAACAAAGCCCAAAGATGGCAACAACACAACTCGGACACGTGTTGTGTCAACAGCTACCCTTGCCATGGATACATTCAAATGACACCTGCTCCCTACCATTGCTTTATTTCAGATGAATCTTCTACGGATGAGTCTGATGGAGTGAATGTAGTACTCATGCCTATTCTCTGGATGCAAGGGAGGCAGGAAAAAGCGATTACAGAGTATTATCTTGCAGAGGCTGTGTTCATTACCTGGTAAATTATTAGAAACATAGCAAAAGTCCTCAAAGAATTAGGGTATTCATAAAACAGAGCAATCATTCACTACCCTAAGCCAATGGCAGGGACAGGGTCCCATCTCCCTTGCACCTAACATTAGATGCAAGTCATAGCATATGGGCTGGACTGGGTCAATGAAACTTGGGGAAGTGGTATAGATGTTGAAAGGTGGTAAATCACTCGCTTAGATCAGGAATCATAAATACCACACATAGTCTTGTCCTGCTGACTGCATCACTTTGACATGTGACAGGATTACTGAAAGATCGAGCTCATACACAGGAAATACAAGCTAAGAGATATTGTAAGAGACAAGGGTGTAATGGCATTAAAAACACCTGTATTTTGTTGTGTCTGAAGTCATACAATCCCTGGATTTTACAATTTCCTCAACTGGCATTCTCATTTTCTTCCTTAAACTAAAAAACCTAATGCAATGCTCATTGTTTAGATCTGTGTCCTTACTAAGTGAAATGTTGGATTGGGAGTACCTGGATAAGGAATATTCTTTTCAGGAACAAAAAGAAGAGTGTTTTGATGTACATCTGACATGTGACTATTTCAAGGAGAAGAGAAACAAGATATATAAAATACTCACTCTTTTCTTACATGGACATTATATCACCTCCTGCCTGTCAGTTCTTCAAGAGTTTTAAAGTTGGTGGCTCAGAACTGTTTGACTGGGACATGCTTTCTAGTGAGTTTAGTTATGCACATACACACGCACAGCAGCACCTGGATGGTTTTCTCGGTCTATGTCCTTAGAACACATTGGATCTAATAAGACAAGATCCCGTGTAAGGTGGTTAGCAGCATATCTATGCCAACTTTTTTAACCTCTTTTCCTCTTTCTTCTACTCTACACTCATGCTTTCATATCCTCCATTATGCCTCTTTGTAACTAGTTAGGCTAATGCTACACTTTGCACATATAAAGAGAGAGAGAAGGAAATAGACAGACAGAAAGGGAGCTACCAGGAGGTCTGCACCCTATGGTACTTCCTCTGGCCCAAGTTATCAGAGAACTCTGCATTGGGATATTAGGCAAAGGCTCTGGAAATTAAAAAAAAAAAAAAAAAAAGTAATTTGCTTTTGTTTTCCTCTTCTCCCTTTGTGGATGTTGTTAAATTAAACCAGGGCTGGATGGAAGTTAAAGTGATTAAGGCAAATTTTACTCAGGCCTATTGTAGTAGGTTAAAAAAAAGAAAACCCATTATAGGACTGGGCTTCATTCTGAACAGAACAAGGACAGTGAGGATCTGTAGTGAAAAGCCGGTAAGGACAGTGCATGGAAAATTACCAAGAGGGGACATGAACTTGGGGTGGGGGTTGGTCTGGATTTCTTTTTGCAAAACCAACCTAATAGGATCCCTGCTGAGTTAGGCCAGGACATTCAGATACAAAGGGTGGGAGATTCATTGTAAACTGACTTAAAATTCTTGCTAAAATTGGATTTTACAAGGAAGTATACAGATGGACCTAGAAGAAGTTTAAGGGGACTGACTAAAGTTTGGTCAGGCAAATAATTTTGTCAATATTTTCCTTGGAAACTGACAGAGAAGAGCAGTGGCCATATTGATAGAGCAGAGTTTGGGGAATATTGATCCCCTTTACCACAGGAGCATTTTTATAATCTCACGAATGCAGTGGTAACTGGAAAAGTATGCCCTAGACATTGTGCAAAATATTTTCACCTTTATTATTCATTTAGTTCCTATGAAAATTCTATTAGGTAGATTGTTATTTCAAATCTACAACAGAGACAAATGTGAATCAAGACATTGTGCTACCTAATGCCAAAAAAAACTTATCAATGGGAACACCTGGTTTGAAATCAGGTTTGTCTGAATGAAAGTTTCCATTTGCTGCCTTACACCTGGTGCCTGGGCTGTGACTCGGATGCAAAGTGAATCAACTTTCCGCATTTATTTATTTATTTATTAGATTAAAAAAATATATTTATTTATTTGATAGAGAAAGAAATAGAGTGAGAGAGAGGGAGAGAGCATGCATAATCAGGGGGCACAGAAGAGGGAGAGGGAGCAGCAGACTCCTTACAGAGCAGGGCGCCCAGTGCTGGCTCCATCCCTGGACCCTCGGATCATGACCTGAGCTGAAGACAGATGCTTAACCAACTGAGTCACCAGGCACCCTTAAAGTGAATCCACTTTCACAAAGAAGCAAGATGTTGAAAATTCTCTGTTTAATCTGAAAGTGGCTAAACATACATAAGACTACCGGCAAAAATAGTAAGGCTATTGGGTGTAGGAAAGATTATACTAGGTCTGTGTCACTGTGGAAGGAAGATCTAGGGTCCAAATGGTAGAAGTTCTCCAATCTTCATGCTTCTGGGAGGAAAATATGAGTAAACCACCACTGACTGGCGTATCTGCCCACTGTGTCCTCTGGTTGCTGAGGCAGGAAGACGGATTCATCAAGCTGATGAGATAGTGAGTTTGGAAAGGGAACGAAGAGTGTGCAGTTAACATTTCCCACTAGGTCCCCCGAGTTAGTCAGTGTTCTTCAGAAAAACAGGGCCAGGTAGACGTGTGTATACAGAATTGGCTGTCATGACTATGACAGGTGGGAGGCTTGGTGAACCTAAAATCTGATGGTGGAGGATGGCGGCTGAAGACTCAAGAGGGAGTGCGGTGTAAGCCCAAAGGCAAGCGTGCTGGTTTACCAGAAGAGACCCTGCTGTAGATGAAGTCTAAAGGCAAGTCACTAGAAAATAATTCATTTTTTAAAATTTTATTTATTTATTTGAGAGAGAGAAAGAGAGAAAGATGGTAAGAAAAAAATTAGAGAGGGAAGATACAAGCAGAAAATAGAGGGAGAAATAGGCTCCAGGCTGAGCAGGGAGCCCAAAGCAGGGCTTGATCCCAGGACCTTGGGATCATGATCTGAGCCTAGGGCAGACGCTCAACCAACTGAGCCACCTAGGAGCCAAAATAGTTCCTTCTTGCTTAGGGAAGTCAATCTTCCCCCGCCCCCCCCCCATTGGAGTCTTCAACTAATTGGATGAAGTCCATTCATGTTATAGAGGGCAATCTGTTTTACTCAAAATCCATTCAAAATACTCTCACAGAAGCATCCAGAATAATGTTTGGTTAAATATCCGGGTACCATGGGCCAGCCAAGTAGGTACGTAAAATTAACAATCACACCCTTTCCTGCCTCTTTTTAAGGTAGGATCTCAAGCATGTAAGGTTCTGATTTTTCTAGCATTCCCAGGAACTGGGTGGGTAAGTTTAACTGAGAGATAGAGGATGTATTGAAAACATGTTGGCAGCAGGTCTAAGACTATGTTCCCATCAGCTTTGTTAGTAATAAAGATAACATTTTATACCTTTTGCTGATTCCTCATGATTGGGTCCTAATTTGAATAGAGCAACACAGGATGTTATTATAAATGGAGCCCGGGTTCAGGTTCTTAAGAATTAGAGACCAAAATTATGCACATAACATTATGCACATAAAATTCAGACAGATTGAGGTTTTTGACTTGGCCAGGATGAAATGCTTTAGGATCTAAGCTTTAGTAAGCTCAGATTGCTTTTTTTTTTTTTTTTTTTTTTTTTTTTAATGTGGATCACAGCTATCCCTAGTTGCTGTTAGTTACAGACAAGGAACTATTTTTAAAAAGGTGAGGGCCCGAGTGATGCCCCCTTGGCTCTTATTAAGCACATCCCAGGGGCCTTGGTATGCAGGCCATGGCAGCTAACCTTGACCTGACTTACATAGTGGGGCTAAATCAGGGAGCAGGTAATAGGGAAAAGAATTGGGCCCAATTAAGATTCCTCAGTGAAGAGATGCTTTAGGGATTAGTAGATGAGATGATTTTGCTCCCATCCTGCTTTTTTGCAAGAGCCCCAGGCAGTGACTTAACACTATGGTTGCAGTTAGGTTCAGCATAAGCTATAGAGCATGATGTCTGGTTTTTGTGTTCATAGAGAACCAGGACACATACTCAGAATAATGACATTAGATTACAAATATGCAATCTCAATTGTCATATGGTTTCACTTGTGGAACATAAGGAATAACACAGAGGACATTGGGAGATGGAGAGGAGAAGTGAGTTGGGGGAAATCAGAGTGGGGGATGAACCATGAGAGACTGTGGACTTTGAGAAACAAACCGGGTTTTGGAGGGGAGGGAGGTGGGGGTTTGGGTGAACCTGGTGGTGGGTACTAAGGAGGGCATGTGTTGCATGGAGCACTGAGTGTGGTGCATAAACAATGAATCTTGGAACACTGAAAAAATAAAACAAAGTCAAAATAAATTAAAAAAAAACAAATATGCAACCTCATGGACAAAAAATAGTGAATAAATAAAAAGGAATAAGCTCTTTACTATACATGGGCTTTGTCACATTATTGGACTGAGGAAAAGAGGAACTTGTTGAAACAATTGCCAACTCAAAAATTAAGAAAAAATAAAGAAAAAAGCATGTGCCTGTGGCATGTACTCCAACTCTAGGAATTGAGTTTTCTCATATAGAATTGGTTTAAAACTATGTTTTTGCCTTTCTATCCCAATAGAAGCAGTGGGGAATGGCAGACACTCTAGAGAAGGCAATGCATCTGTGGAGGAAGGGGTGTTTTCATAACGTAGAGCTGGATCAGGGAGGCCAGACTAGATGACATGACAGGGAAAAGGGGATCCACCTGGGTTGAATATCCTTGAAAGGAGTTTAAGAAACAGGCATATGTCTTTGTAGATCAGAGAGGGTGATATCTCCACCCCCAATCATACATAAGAAGGCGGCTTTATTCCAGAGTGAAGAGTGCAGAGACCTCCCCAAGGGAAACCAGATGCAGGACATATCTAAGGCCATTAAGAGCTATTTCATAATAAAAGGGAAAACTTCCATAAAAGATCAGAACAGCTGTGTAGAGTGGTAGCAGACAATTAGCACTGATTTGAGAAAAAAAAAAAGATCAAGGAAAAGGACATTGGCTACTCAAAGCCGATGTAGAGCGTATTATAAGCATCTCAGTTGTAGTTAGGGATGCAGCTATCCCACTGCCATGAGTGAGCATCGTAGGGATTGAAAGACTATGAGGAAGGTACAGGAAACAAACGCCTCTCCAAGGGAACCAAGCAGAACAATGATAAAGCAAGACCAGGTCTGGTTTCATTTTTTATGTGAAAGGAGAATACCACCGGGGTGGATTCATCCTACTTAGGAAGGTAAAAGAGGAGCAGATCGTTGCAGACAATGGATGCCTTTTGTCAAACCCACAAATCATTTACTTTGTACCTCTTTATGATGAAAAGCTACAGAGGATGTTGTGGGACCTACTACATCTTTCCTTTCATTTCTCTCTCTTTTGATAGAGATAGGAAAGATGGTGCTCAGATTCAGTAAATTGCATTAGCTTACCAGAGAAGGAAGACAACACTGAGAGTTAAGCTGGACTAAACTTCTGAACCTTCCTTAAAGAAGAATGGGAAAAGAAAATTACATGGAAATAGAACATCAGGGTCCTGTCTTATTCTGCTGAAAAAGATGTAGCAGAAATGTTGCTTGAAGTCAGGAATGCTCAAAAACTGAAGGAAGACAGGGTCTTGAGTTCATTGCAAAGGTATTGATCCTCACTGTGGTAAACTAAAAAATGACTGAAACTAATATGCTCACTTCAGTGCCTAGGCATAGGAATCATCCCTACAGAGAGTGATTCTCCAACACAAATAAATACAGCATCAAGGAGGAAATTGTTGCTAGAAGGCAGTTTATCCTAGCCCTAGGAGACTCCATGGCAAAAGGTCATGGCAGGAGGCATGGTGGGATGAGGCTAAAAATGGCTGCTCATGAGAGAGGCTGGACCATTAAGAAGCCCACACTTAGTGCAAAGCTATGGCACCATAACTCCAAGTCTCACAGGCAAATTGACTTTAGAAGTTTTAAATGTGAAGGGAAGGAAAGACAATGTGATAGTTGGTACTGCCAACAACCTTTGCAGGGACACAGGGAGTATCCGTGGTGCCACCCTTTGAGAGTGGGCATGGGTGGCAATTAACACTCCTCCCAATGGTTATTTCCCTTCATAGAGTTTAAGTTCACAGGCTTTACTTTCTGGCTTGGCACAGACAGGCTAACTGGTATCCTGGTGAGACAGAAAGCAAGATTTTTCCCATTTTCATAGCTCTGGAACACTGAGTCTCCAATGGGCTTCTTGACTGGTCAGTAACTTGGCTCTGTATTGCACCAAGTGCTGGGGAGTTACTTGAAACAACTGTTCATTGGGTCTGTGTTTCTGTGTTTTCCCCTTTTATATAGTAGATGCAAACAGTTGAGTTATTCATACTTCTTAGCTCATGTCACACTATCTTTATAGATACCAGGAATGACTCTAGCTTTTATTTTATTTCTATAACTTTCCTCTCTAGCTCTAAGCTCCACTTTTGTTTTCTGCTCCCCCAGACATCCACGAAAGTGCATTTAGTGTCTACCTCCAGTTATTCACTGGTCTTTCCTGCAAATATGAAGTAGAGAGGCTTGCCCTGGCTACTTTATTTAAAATGTGATTCTATACCCCACCCCAAACATATTTTCTAACTTTTTCTTGACTTTCTATGTTTTCTTTTCTTGGAATGGATTAACATTAAACCCACATATATTTTATTTATATATTTATGCATTTATGTACTTATTTGTGCCTCTCTTAATTGAAGGTAAGTTTTGTAAGGGAGGAATTTCTGTTTTCTTTGATGCTGTATCTCTGACTTCTGACATGGTACCTGTCACATGATAGGCACACAATAAATATTTGTGAATTGAGTGAATGAATAAATGAAAATGGTTTTAAGAATGGATATCATTCTGTTTTAGCTTGTGTTTGGTCAATGTAGAATAAATGGGGCTGGCCATGAGGAATTCTACTCTTAAATCTAAACTCTTAAAAGTGAGCTTCCGATAAATAAAATCTTTAAAAAAAAAGGGGGGGGGGCGCCTGGGTGGCTCAGTGGGTTAAAGCCTCTGCCTTCGGCTCAGGTCATGATCCCAGGGTCCTGGGATCGAGCCCCACATCAGGCTCTCTGCTCGGCGGGGAGCCTGCTTCCTCCTCTCTCTCTGCCTGCCTCTCTGCCTACTTATGATCTCTGTCTGTCCAATAAATAAATAAAATCTTAAAAAAAAAAAGTGAGGTTCTGGAGAGAGTAGTTATTGAATTAATTCACCTTTGGACCCAGGGAGGCAGCTATACCCATGTTGGATTAAAGTGTGATTGGACCAGAATAAAAATTATTAATTTAACCTAAAAGAGAAAGGGCATGAGATGTTCAAGCATTACATCTTCTCTGAGGATTTGATAGCTGAAAGGTGTTTACATGCTAACCTGGGGATACTTTATGCTGAGGAAACTGTATTAAATGAATACCTTTAAGCTGCCATATGAAGTTATTGCTTAACCACTGAAGCACTATATGTCAGGAAGAGTGGCTATGCATAATAGAACAAGGACTACATTTTAATCTTTAGGACTAACAGGGCTTTAGGATTAATTTAAATCACTTTTTTGTGCTATTTAGCTTTGGTGGAGGAAGTAAAAGATAAATTGTCTACAGTAGTATTTCCAGAGGAGAAAACAAAGGAATAATAGTTGGAATTGGGGGAAAGGACTCATGAATGAAGACCAAAGACTGTCCTAAAAACTATTGTTCTAATCTTTTGAGGAGGACAGATACATGTCTGGTCAGCCATAGAATTAATTGATGGGACCAACAGTTTACAGAGCAAAACCTGAAATATTAATAAGTTATAAAGGAGCATTTGGCCCCACTTCCTACTATTTCCACAGAACAAAGGAATTGTCTGCTCTGCAGGAAGTCTAACAGGCTTTTGTTTCTCCTCTTTAAGTCTTCTCTTGTCACTTTTCTTATAAGTGATTTATTGTCTTAGTATGGTTGGAAATAGAGATAGAACATTTGTAGCTCTGTTCATCTCTCTCACTTTCTTTTTGAGTATTTCATTCCTAAGTGACACATCCATGGGATAAACATGTCTGATAAATTGTAGTTTTATGGGCAAGATTATATTCCAGAAGGGAAACATATTAGGGGATTTTGTTGTGGCCATGCATCAAGCAGCATTCTCTAATTCTACTTAACAATCACAAAGCTAATAGCTTTATTTCCGTTTTTTTTCTCCTATTTCTCAGTTGGTTCCAAACTCCAGAAAGAAAGAGTAGTATTGATTGGCTTTCTAAAACCTTAGCATATACAAAAATAGATTTTGACCTAATATAAAAAAGCCTTTCTCTAATTATTTGGGAGAAAAGGAGAGAGTTGCTTCATAAGGTATTGAGATTCCCTATCACAAGAGGCTAAGCTACTACCCATCCAGACATTGTTAAATGAGTCTTTTCCTAGGAAAATATTTGACTTATTATAAGATTAATAATGGTTCCAGCATTGATGCAGAACTTTAGTGTTTACAAAGGGCTTTAAGATTCATCGTTTTCCTTAATATGAGATCATATGTATTTATTTTTATATTTATGTACCCAATTCACTTGAGATGATATATTATTCTAATTTAGATGTTCAAGTGAGTCATCTTCAAAGTAGACCCTTGGGAGTTTACATGATTTTATGAAGCAGTAAAAATGAAAAAGTTTTAAAACTGTAAATTAATATTAGGCATTAGTTATTATTATCAACAGTAGTAATCATACAAGGTTAAATATGCTATCATTACTCAAAACTTTGGAGTATCCTCATAGGGCCTATAGCATACTTTGATATGCTTCTTACATGAAAAATTACTAACTTGGGGAACTGACTCCATTTTTATTTTAATTTTAAGTCTTCTTGAAAAGTAATCTCTGGCCAAATGTTATAAATAAGGTGAGTGATCAAAGAAGGTAATATTATTTCTAATACATCAAGAAAGTTATTTTTTTTAATTTATTTGCTTGATTTTGTTATTTTAGGGGCCAGCACTCAGTCTCAAAAGGCTCTACTAGAAGCATTGTAAAGTGAATTTGAAATAGTTTTATAGGGTGCAATAGTGATAAAAAGCAAGACCTACTTTGAATTTTGGCTTCACTATTTATTGTATTTGGACCATTGCAAGTTATTTAAGATACATCTAAGCCTTGACTTCAAGATAAAATGAGTCTAATAATACCTATGATCCAGATTTTATAATAAAAACTGCATAAAATTATATACAGAAAGTACCTGGAACAGATTAATTGCTCAATAAATGGCACAAATTAATACATGCATAACCAGGCACTCTCTCTCCCTCCTAGGGGATCTCTCAGCAAATCACGCTTTATTTTGATGAATATATTCTAGTTTCTTGATTACTGAATCAAAATCCACACAAAAGAATGATTTCCTAGACACAGAAACAAATAACTTGCATTTAGGTAGCTGGCTTAGAATACTGTGTCCTTAAAAATCAAGCAGAGAATTCACTGGAGGATAGGTATCTAAATTTTTCAAAGGGGGTTGATTCTAGCATAATAATACAGGATCAACTTTCCCTGGAGCTATACTTATTGCTTACTGGTTCTCTCTTGTAGCCCTTCCCCATGGGATTCTCCTTTCAGTTTGCCTCCCAGCTTGATTTTAACTCTGGCCAGACTCCAAACTTGAAGCTAATAGTCCCTGGCAACACACCAAAGCTTTTCTCACCAGATGATTCTGGTCAACCCTTAACTTTGACTTTACTACTATTCTTTTGGGAGTAATGGTTTAGAGACTATCTTTCCTGTGCATTTCAAGTTTCTACACATAGTAGTAGAAGAATATGGCAATTGGGGCCTTGACCCTATCGTCCCATGGTCTTTAGTAGCATTCAGTGTCTAACTCTGCTTTTCACCATTTAGTACTGGAAACACATATAAGAAGAATGTATCTAGAAAAGAATGGAGCACTAGAATGGTTAGAGAAATATTTATTATCATAACTTTGTAGTAGAAAGTCCCTTATGAAAGATGGTGACATTTGGCATCAGAGAACCCATGGCTAATGGTGGGCCATCTTGCTGAGTAGGAAAATTGTAGTATCTATAGCAGGAGGATGCAAGTTTATTTCATTTTACACAAAAATAAATAAAAATAAAACAACTACTTAACCATTAAATCCTTCTATCCATGAAGACCTGCCTCCTGTATCAAGTCCTATTATACGAACTTGTTAATGAAGGAAAATCATTTATGATGTAAAGAATAAACCTTAAAAATATATTTATTTTTTGGGGGGGGTGTGCAGAGGGAGAGGGAGAAAGAGTCTGAAGTAGAATCTGTGAAGTACAGAACTCTACATGGGGCTCAATCTCATGACCCTGAGATCACTACCTGAGCTGAAATGAAGAGTCGAACACTTAACCAATTGTTCCACCGAGATGTCCCAAGAATAAGTTTCTACTGAATTTCTTGTTTAACTAAAATACTTATGTGATGATTCATTGCAAAAGGAACGTTTCATAGCTGGTAACAATAATAGTAATGTTTCCCCAGACAAAGTGTTCTATCCTGGGCATTAAAGTCCATTTTTGGCAACAGCTAATTAGCCAACTATAAAAGAATTTTACAAAAAAATAATAATATTTCATTTTTCAGTTTTCTACACTAGACTTGTGGGTTCTTTGGTGGCAATTACCAGCAGACAGAATGAACTTGATAATATTGTTTAGTTGGCTAGCTGATAGGTTGGATGGGTGAATAGATGGATAGATGAAAGTAAAAGAGTATGGTGTGGGGGCTAGAGAAATAATTTTACTGTTAGAGAAATCGAAGTTAGCATCTTGGCTGATCCATTTCTTAGCAGCCTGGATGTCAGGGTTCTCTTCTGTAAAATATAGGTAATAAATGCACTTACATCTAACATTGTTGTGAATATAAAATAAGATAATGCATATGAAATATTTATTATAGTGCTCTCACATGACAGTTGTTCAATGAATGTGGTCAACCTATCACTCTAATTTTCATAATCATCACCATCATCTTCATCACCACCATCATCATCCTTACCATCATCTTCATCATCAGCAGCAGCCTTATTATCATATCATATCATATCATAGCCTTATTATCATCCTCTTTCAGGTTTTCTTTCAGAATTAACAGTAGTACAGTAAAAATAATAATACTGGCTCTGCACTCCTGCATCTGTTTGCTACACAACCACAGTCAAGTAACTTAATTATTTTGGAGGTATAAGAGTTCTTGTCTTAATCTGTTTGGACTGATGGAACAAAAATATTATTGACTGAGTGTCTTAAATATTAAAAAAATAGTTTTCATGTTCTGGAGGCTGGAAAGCCCATGATCAAGGTGCCAACATATTCACTGCCTGGTGAGGACCAACTTCATGGTTCATAGAAAGCCATCTTATTGCTGGATCTCACATGGCAAAAGGGATGAGGGAGCTCTCTGGGGTTTCTTTTATAAGGATACTAATTCCATCATGGGGGCTCCACCCTCATGACCTAATCAGCTCCCAAATGCCATGCCTCCAAATGCCATTGCATTGGAGATTAAGCTTCAACTTGAATTTTGGAGAGACACAAACATTTAGCCCATTGCAATCCCCATTAAAAAAAAAAATAGGACTGATGTTAATGGTTCACACTCCACATACTATTTCAAACCACTCTTTGACATAACTGGTAACTGAATATAGATGAAGTCTACGTATTCATCTCTAGCTCTGATTTCTTCTTGAAGATTTAGCCTTTTCTAAATATAACTTTCTCTTTAATATTGTCATTTAAATAACCCTCTAAAAACTCAAATTTGACATGCTTAAAATGGGCATATACTCTCTCTAAATCATACACCATTTCCACACTTTTTCTTCCCCTTATTCCCTACTTTAGTTAATAGGATCCCTATTTACCAAGGAAATTAAGACAAAACCCCTCAAGATAGCATCTATTTCTCCCTTCCTCATGTCCCATACCCTATCAGTCATGAAATTATGCTTATATTACTTTTGGAACTTCTACATTTACACTATCAGTGCCCAAGGCTCTAGTCCAGAATGTACCTCTTTATAGATTAAAAAACTTAATATCACTTTCCTAAATATAGCTTTAGCATACAAGTGCCAGAAAAATGAGCTGCCACCACCATCGACATTCTGGGTTAAGAAATCACATACACTAGCCTTGATGTTCCATCATGAGTCCCTAATTCCAGGAAGGCTGAGCACTTGTCTCTGTTGCTTACCATAAACCACCAGTGATACGCTCAGTGCCCAGAAGTATATATACATGCTTAGGCTGGACAAAGAGTAGAGCTGGTAAAAGGGATGGACAGAACAAAACCTGGGAAATCCAGTAAAATAAGAAGGCTAGGCCTGAAGAAACCTCATAATTTGAAGGTGCTTGCTATAGAATCTTTCCTCTGACACTTGAGACATACAGTTTAGTAAAGAAGATGCTACTAATGTCATTCACTCATCTGAATACATCAAACCATGGGGTTTTTAGTACAAAGAGCTGTCTCTCCTTCCTCTTTGTGCAACACAGAAAGCAAAGTGTTGGGCACCAGGTAAATACTAAACAAATTTGATGTACTGAACAGAAATTATAAGTTATTTTTTTAAACAAAAAGTACATGGTAACTATAATTTAACTGAAACATCATGATTATATTTCATGGGGCATTCAATACTTCAAACTGGTAATTTATTTGTCATGCAAATCAGTGAATGCATATTGTTTCAATAATACACTTTAAAAAGTCAAATCACCAAGGTAACTTGAAGGAATGTGATTATCAGCAGAGGCCTGAAATATGATTCCTTTTAGCACCTTCAACCAAGTCAGGGACTAGAATGTGTCATATCAAATGGGGAGATAATACATATAAACACAGAGGTGAGAGAGAGAGAGGGGCAGGGGGAGAAAGAGGAAGGGAATGAGAGGGAGGGAGTAGGAGAGGGAGAGAGGGAGGGAAAACTAGGATTTCTTATGTTTTTAGGCAACATAAAAGA
The DNA here is from genome assembly GCF_963455335.1 of Martes martes. NCBI lineage: Eukaryota > Metazoa > Chordata > Mammalia > Carnivora > Mustelidae > Martes > Martes martes. The sequence continues at coordinate 147,565,676 of NC_137889.1, forward strand.
AAAGAAAATGTAAAAATGTATTTTTGGAGTTGGCGTTCTCCTTTGGGATAAAGAATTCCTTCTATAACAAGCTAACTCATTAAATAATTCCAATATATGTAGTTGTAGAGAAAGTTAAACAAAAGAGAATGAATTTTAGAAGATATCCTTTTAATTACTTTTTGATCAGCAAAAAAAGACTAACTCACACAAAACAACATCACTTCAGAGGCTAAGTGGCATTCTGCAGCCCTTGTGAGGTTGCTGAGGCTTGCTTTCTCCCATTCTACTGTGCCACCCAGAACAGGACCAGTGGGAACCAGAGACTCAGGTTAAAAGCCAGAATTAAAAAAAAAAAAAAGAAAAAAAAAAAAGGATAGTGAGTATATAAATTGAAAACTCTTGACTGAATCTGACCAGAAAATAAACTGGCCATGTCCTTCTTTTTATGGTCTGGGAATTAATTCATGGAAACACCAAACAGGAAGCCTAAAAGAAATGGAACTTCTTTCACACAGCTTCTCATTTAGAGAGAAGACATTGAATTGGATGAGAAACTCCCAGTGGGTTAGATATTTCCATGAGCTCCAATACGCCATGAACAATGGAGAACACAGTGTGCATGTTCCCATAAAAAGTCCAAGATGGGGGCGCCTGGGTGGCTCAGTGGTTAAGCCGCTGCCTTCGGCTCAGGTCATGATCTCAGGGTCCTGGGATCGAGTCCCGCATCGGGCTCTCTGCTCAGCAGGGAGCCTGCTTCCTCCTCTCTCTCTGCCTGCCTCTCTGCCTACTTGTGATCTCTGTCAAATAAATAAATAAAAACTTATATAAAAAAAAAAAAAGTCCAAGATGAACAAACTTCCAGGAGTTAAACTCAAGACCTCTTGTGTTGCCATTTTACTGACAGCAACAATAATGGTAAATTAAAACTGACTCTACTAGACTCAGTGAAATCACATAGTTTGTTGGACCTGACCATTCTGCAATCCTCTCTAATGTCCCCATAGGAAGTATAAGCAATAAAAGACCCATACCACAGATCCCCCAAGATCTAAAACAAGATTCATAGGCCATTCCATTAAACAAGCAAACACAAAGAAAAATACTTCAGTATATTTTGATAACAGTTAAAAACAAACCCGATGTTTTTAAAATGTAAATGAAAAACAAAGTACAAAGTGAACTACATTACAAAAAGTAAATTTGCTTAATTGATTTATTCAACAACCAGCAAATATTTATTGACTGTCTACCATGACCCTAGTACTTTTCTGGGCCATGGGTATATAGAGATAACTCAAATAGACAAATATCTCTCTTCTAATGGGGCTCATGGTCTATTGGAGAGGTAAACAAATAGGTAAAATATACGACTCACCAATGGGTGATAAGGGATGGGAAGGGAAATAAACTGGAGTAAATAAAAGTGAATATGGACAAGGTGGCATGCTCCAGTGAGCAATTAGAGTCAGATTCCAGGCACAACAGGGTGCCAAGGCACCCTGGGCTTCTTGTAAATACTGACTGGGTCTGGGAAAAGTGCAAGATATAAGCCTTGGGGACCCAGAGGTAGAAAGGGGAGGTGAGGCTTCAATGGGACCATAGATCTTACCAGGATGATGTAGGCTTCTAAGGTCACTTATTTCCTCACAGTTATGACACGGAACTGAAAAAAAAAAAAATGCTTTCTTCTGTTTTGTTTTCCTTTGAATACAGGGGGACTGAGCTTCCCTTTTGACCTCAGGGCAAGCCAAATCCTTGTATTAGTCTTGACTCTTCTTAATGGAAAGATGAATGGTATGGAGGGGTGGTTATAACTGGAGAACCAGACACCTTTCCATCTTTTTCTGCAGCAGGTAGAGGCAAGGAGACCAGGAGAGGGGAGGGATTTTTCTTCTTGCTTCTATTTGCAAATAGATTCAAGAACATTTATTTAAATTTTAGATTGAAAACTGATATAACATTGGAAAAAATCTACTTTGTGTTCTTCAGGAAATCAGAGTGCATTTATTTATAAGTTAAAATGATAGTAAGTAAAGAAGCACACAAATAAATATAAAGGCTAGGGGTCAGAGAAAATAAAGAGAATAGCTTTTATGTTAACACTACTCATATACTATTTGATCTTGAACACATTATTTAGTCTCTTTTCGCCTCTATTTACTGCTCTGTATAAGGGCAGAATGTATGTGTGTGTGTATATAGATAGATAGATAGATAGATATATAGATATAGATATAGATACAGATTTACTGTGCCCAAAAAACCCTCAGTAAATATAAGGTTTTGGTAGTTAGGATTAATTTTATCTACATATAACAAAATGGAATGTTGGAATAACAAGGCTTCTAAAAGACATTTTTTTTTTTTTTCTTTTCTATGAAAGAAATCTGAGGGATGGGCAGTTTAAGACTGGTGTGGTCACTTTGATCCTTTTCTTTGTTTTTCCTCACACAGGTTTCCATGCTCAAGATTACTTCACAATCCAAAATGCATATTAGGACTCCTGCTACCATGCCCACATCCATGCAGCAAGACAGAGGTAGGGGGAAAGACACAAAGGACCTCTTCTCAGGTAAATCGACTTCTTAAAATAGGGCTTTAATGCAAATTCTGCACATTATATTTGCATATATTTGATTGTCTAGGACTCAGTCACTTCCCTGGTTCCTGTCTCCCATTCCACATGCTATACCTCTCAGCCTTCCCAGTGGTAAAAGACTTTCTAAGTAGCTAATATGCAGGTAAACACCCTAGAGTAAAGCATATGTAGTGTTATTATAAAGGAACATATTTTTCACCTCCTTCCTTTTTCCAATTGTATGTCCTATTTCCTCTAAAAATAGCCTGATTGTGTTCTTAACTCACATGAACACTTTTCCTACCTCAGTGTGTGTGTGTGTGTGTGTGTGTGTGTGTGTGTGTGTGTCTGTGTGTATGTGTCTGTGTGTGTGTGCATGTGCTGTTGTTGAGACCAGGTACTTCCTGAGAATGCATCCCATTAAACCAACAAATCCTATTTTCCCTGATTCTAACCCCTAAATCTTGCCCAGGGCTTTGTCTGTGAAACAACTGTTTCCAGAACTGACTTTCCAGAATTGCATCAGTGGAAATGGTCCCCCTTATAAAAATGCTATCTCAAATTTCACTACGATCTCTGTTCCTGAGTCCACTTCTTAGAACAAATGTTTTCCTTCTTTGTACCCTCAAATGACTTGGTTCACATTGACCTTGTAGACTCCTGAAGAATTGACAACACTCTATATTTAATTGGGTTCACATCTGTATCCCCCTCCTGGTGTTGAGTGGTTGAGAAGAGAGATGGTGTCTCTAATATTTCTGCTTTCCCTATGTGTTTAGTACTCTGCTGAGTTGTTTATTCACAGCATGATATGTAAATTTGGGTTAACTAAAAAGCTTTGGCCTTCAAAATTTCCAAAATAACTTCATCCAAAAATATGTTTATTTTTATTTTACTATAAAAATCAATTCAGAGTCATCAAATAAAAATTTAAAACAGAAATATATGAGTGTAAGGGGAGAATTCTCCCACAGTCTCAATTCTACAGTGGTAACATATTTATTTAGATTCATTTTTTATGAACAATTTTAACATGATTATAATCATACTTTATATACAGTAGTTGCCCAGTAGTTTCCCTTAATAAGGGAGATGTTTATAATATAATTTATAACATTGTTTTCATAGAAATTCAGTTTAAATCCTGTATAATATCCTATTGAGTATGTATACTATACTTTGTTTAATTATTCTAATTTTGTTGGTCATATAAGTTGTTTCAACTTTGTTAGTATTATAAATAACTATGCTACATGTTTTTGAATGTAATGATATATCCATATTTAAGATTATTTCTTTCAGGTGGATTTTCAGATATGTAATTGCTGCATCTAAATTCAATAAGCTTTTATTATTTTATTAATACATATCTCCAAAAGGCTTTTCAAAAATGTTGTACCAATTTTCTCACCCGCACTTTATTTTACATCACCTTTGCCACTGTCAGGGATGATGATGAGGATAATGCTAAGGAGGAAGAGGGTGATGATGATAATTTATTGATTTTTTTAAGTGATTATTTACTGATTTTACTGATTATTCTTGATTTTACAACTAAATGTAAGATTGTTAGCACCAAAATATAAGACAATTGCCACAGAAAATTTGTTTTATTTACCAGTGTTTGGTTTATTTTAGCATTAGTAAAATCAGTTTGATTTATAAGAGGGACAGAATAGGAGGAAGAGAAGAAGGGAAAGAAAAAGTAGGAGAAAAAGAGAATAATAAATAAAAATAAGGAGAGTGTCTTTTGTTATCTTTCTCCATCTTTCCAAATATTGATTATTCTCAAGCGTCGTTACAAGTTTACCTTTTATCTATTATTTTTATTGGGAAATAATTGTTATTAAACAATCCCTTTAGTGTATTTTATTATGACCATGACATTTAGAAACTTGATGTAGTATAATCTATTAACTACACTAGAGAATATAAAGAATTCTTTAACAATAACTTTGTCTATAAAATGCTGCTAAATAGAACTTAAGAAAGCAATTTCATTGTTAAATAATACCTTTCACTCTCCCAAGTATCTAAACTATTACCTCACAGTTATTCTGATAATAACAGGTTGATTACCTGAAAATGAATGCTCTTAACATTACAGGCTCTAATGCCATTCACATCCAAGTCTAGCTGCTATAACTCTTATGAGGAAACGAGATTTACACTGTACTACTTTGCATCTAGATTCAGAGACTCAAGGACTCAAATGAACTCCCATAAATGATCTGGCTATGCCCTTCATCATTTTCTGTCCCAATCCTGACACATTCCCATTTTATAGATCTGAGTAGTAGAATAACTTGTCCAAATATGAGTATCCTTGCCTTTCATACTTGTACCTCTTTGATGTAAACTCTATTGACTGAGGAATTGTTATTCTCTATTTTTGTTTTGATCTTATTAGTTCACGCTTTCTTCTATTTTTTTAAATTTTTTTTATTATGTTATGTTAGTCACCACACAGTACATCATTAGTTTTTGATGTCATATTCCATGATCATTGTTTTCGTATAACACCCAGTGCTCAATGTAATCCATGCCCTCCTTAATATCCATCACCAGGCTCACCCATCCACCCACCCTCCCTTCTAAAACCCTCCATTTGTTTCCCAGAGTCCATAGTCTCTCATGGTTCATCTCCCACTCCAATTTTCCCCCCTTCATTTTTCCCTTCATTCTCCTAGGGTCCTCTATGCTGTTCCTTGTGTTCCACAAATAAATGCCACCATATGATAATTGACTTTCTCTTCTGACTTATTTCACTTAGCATAATCTCCTTCAGTCTCATCCACATTGATGCAAAAGTTGGGTATTCATCCTTTCTGATGGCTGAGTAATATCCTATTGTGTATATGGACCATATCTTCTTTATCCATTCATCTGTTGAAGGGCATCTGGACTCTTTCCACAATTTGGCTATTGTGGACATTGCTGCTGTGAATATTGGAGTACATATAGCCCTTCTTTTCACTACATCTGTATCTTTGGGCTCAATACACAGTAGTGCTATTGCCAGGTCATAAGGTAGCTCTTTTTTTAATTTTTTGAGGAACCTCCAAACTGTTTTCCAAAGTGGCTACACCAACTTGCATTCCCACCAATGGTGTAAGAGGGTTCCCCTTTCTCCAAAACTTCTCCAACATTGTTGTTTCTTGCCTTGTCAATTTTTGCCATTCTAACTAGTATAAAGTGTTATCTCAGTGTGGTTTTGATTTTAATTTCCCTGATAGTTAATGATGATAAACATTTTTTTCATGTGTCTCTTAGCCATTTGTATGTCTTTTTTTTTTTAAACTTAGTTTCATTTTTTTTTCAGTGTTCCAAGAGTTATTGTGTATGCACCATACCCAGTGCTCCATGCAATATGTGCCCTCCTTAATACCCACCACCAGGCTCACCCATTCCCCAACACCTTCCTTTCCCAAACCCTCAGTTTGTCTCTCAGAGTCCACAGTCTCTCATGCTTCGTCTCTCCCTCCACTTTCCCCCCAATTCACTTTTCCTTCCCTTCTCCTAATGTCCTCTATGCTATTCCTTGTGCTCCACAAATACATGAGACCATATGATAATTGACTTCTTTAAAGAAGTATCTGTTCATGTCTTCTGCCTATTTTTGGCCTTGATTATTTGTTTCTTTGTGTGTTGAGTTTGGGAAGTTCTTTATAGATCTTGGATATCAGCCCTTTGTTTAAAATGTCATTTGCAAATATCTTCTCCCATTCTGTGAGTTGCCTTGTTTTATATATATAGATATATAAATATATATATAAATATATATATCTTTTATATATCATCTAAGTCAATATCATATCTATATATCTATGTATCTATATATATATCTTTCTTCTCTTTAAATTAAATGGTGAATATCCTTGGAAAGTTCTAACTATCCTTTGAAATGTTACAAGAAATACATGAGAAGATAATTTAGAAGAGACCAAAAAATAGGGGAGAAATGGTGGAAAATATAAACATGTGTCATAATTTGTATGATCTTAAATTCCTGGCATGTTTGGTCCTGGATAACAATGGCCAAAATGAAACCGGAAAAATAAATACCAGGCCTGGGAAAACTGACTTGAAGAGGGGCTGAAATTTGAAGAAGATCACCTAAAAGGTAAATTGTGAAGACTAGGAGATGGGAGCACAAACTTTTTGTTTACTTTGACTTGATTTTGATTTGACTGTACAGCAGTTCCCAGGCTTTTCTTTGGAATGGGGCTCTAGTCTGTGGCTGGAAGATACGCAGGTGTGGTCTTGGATGGGAGGATTGGGAAGAATCATACGAAAGTTAAGTCCTCAAGTTTTCAGAGACTCAGGGTGGAATTCTCATTCCAAAGGGAGCTTGTTTGCTAACAAAAATATGACATGGAATTGGTCAGTGGAATTGGACAAGGTGAGTTAGTAAGGTAATATAGTAGCAGGGGTTGATTTTAGAAGTGAGGACAGAGTTGAGTATGTGTATAATCTCCAGTACTGTATGGCATAAACTGAGAGATTAACTCTCAACATGAAGGTTTGCAAATGCAAAATGGTGTATGAGAAGGAACAGTATTAGAGTATTGTAAAAACCTCCATTTTTTGTTATGTTTTAAGAATTAAATCACTGGATACTTTTAGAGTGCTGCAAGTAAAAGAGTTTAAGAGGCTAAAGTTTGTAGTTATTTTTACAACATGGTATTCGCTATGGACTGAAATATGTCCTTCAAAAATTCCTATATAGAAGCTCTAACCCCCAGTATGATGATATTTGGATAATGAGCCTTTGGGAGATAATTAGGTTTATACACATTCATGAGGGTGGGGGGCTGCCATGATGCGTTTAGTGTCCTTATAAAAGAGACACCAGAGAGCTTGCTTCCTCTCTCTCTTTACTACCTTCCACAGCACAAAAATACAAGAACAAACAATGTGGGCACATAGCAAGATGGCAGCTACCTACAGGAAAAAGAAGATTAAAAAAAAAAAAAAATCCTCCCATGTTGGTGGTAACTTGTCATCGGACTTTCCACTCTCTAGAGCTGTCAGAAACTTATTTCTGCTGCATAAACCACCCAATCTATGGTATTTTGTTATGGTATCCAAGCCAACTAATATAGTACTAAATTATAATATATATTTGACAAATCATATAACTCAATAATTTGGAGATTAATATTTTTCACAAGGTAAAAATAACCATATAGCTAGCTTTTTAATGTTTAAAATGTTTAAAAAATGTTTGTGTAAATTCTAGTTAGTTAGCATACAGTGAAATATTGGTCTCAAGAGTAGAATTCGGTGATTATTCACTTACATAGAACACCTGTTGCTCATTACAAGTGACCTTAATACCTATTACCCATCTAGCCCATCCAAATTTTATTACCACCATCACAGAAGCCCCTTTCATATTCTCTTTAAGTACCCCAATATTATTCTCCTGACTTCTACTTCCACTGATTACCTTTGACTGTTTTTTTTTTTTTTTTTTTTTTAAGTTCATGTAAAGGGAATTTAAATGTCTGGTTGATTTTGGTCAATATCGGTCTGTTAGATTCATCTAAGTCAACATATTTAGTTGTAGTTTTTGTTTGTCCACTCATTTGTTTGTTTCATTTTTGTGGCTGCATAGTTCTCCAAAGAATAATACATCACAATTATTTACACATTCTACTTCTGATGTGCATTTAAGTTGTTTCCAGAGTTACTATTATTTATTGCACTTTAATATTACCAATAGCAGTAAACATAAAAACACTATCTTATTGGATATATACCTACCAGCAGAACTGATGAGTAAAAGAGCATGACGTATGTTCAGCTTTAGTAGAACTGGCCAGATAGTTTTCACAAAGCTATTTCACCAGTAATTATGAAATTGGCTACAGATTTTTGTGCTTTTTTTTTTCTTTTTTGGAAAGAGCTTATATTATACTGAAGAAGTTGTATTTCAAAAAGACTGAAGAGAAAATGGAATAAAAGTATGAACATATATTAATCTCCTTGGCCCAGATATAACACACCACTTTTGCCCCATATTCGTCTGGGAGCTAGGATTTGGACAGGCATGATGCAGAAGAAAAAAAAAATCAAATAAAGGAAAGTTATCAACAAATTGAGTATTAGGGACTCATAAGGATTACAGTATAAGTAAAATGGAAGACTGTTGGGGTGGGAGGATGGGAAAACCTGCCAGGAAATGGCAGTGGACTGAATCAATGGTAGTTAATGAGGAAGCAGTGAATATTTTTGAGTAGGTGAGTTACATGATCATAGCTATTTTTTTAACTTAATTTGATGGGGCTGTTTATATGAATTGGGGCTGAGACAGAAAGAGACAAAGAAATCTGTGCTATCTGCTTAGTATTTCTTAGATGCTAACTCTGTTCCAGTCACTGTGATAGGAAATTTACACCTGCCATTTAAGATCTATAACAATGCCATGGGCAAATATTATCCTTTTTGTTTAGTAATCAGAGTCTTAACAAAGTAAAGTGTTCAGAGGACACAGCTAGTTTACATCACTGACAGAGTTAACTAGTTAAGATCTTATGAACAATGTCCAAAGGAGAGAGAATTAAGAACCTGCTCTCTGGGGTCATGTTGAGAAAGAATATGGATAAAGAAGTGATAGAGACAGAGCAGAAATGAAAAAGAGCAGGATTGTCAGAATGGATTAGAAAATGGTTTTCTAGGGGTGCCTGGGAGACTCAGTTGCTAAAGTGTCTGCCTTCAGCTCAGATCATGATTCCAGGACCTGGGATTGAGCCCTGCATCAGGCTCCTTGTGTTCTCCAGAGAGCCTTCTTCACTCTCTTCCTCTCCCTCTGCCTAACTCTAACTATCTCTCTGTCAAATAAATAAAATCTTAAAAAAAAAAAAAAAGAAAGAAAAAAAAAGGAAGACGGCAAGAAAGAAAATGGTTTCCTAGGCCCCCAGTCCGGAGATCTTTCCATTTTACCATCATACACTTGGCAACTCCTGGGTCAGTTCCAATTTTATCGCTTTCTGATTTTGGAGTTGCAATGGATTTATGTCAGTTGACTAGCAATTATTCAGGATGCATTTGGCCACTGAAATTTTCCTGTGGTCTTTGGGATTATGTTTTGCATATATAAGAAGCAATACATCAACACGGATGAACCAAGAAGGAACATAAAATCAGATTGAAAGTGGTCAATATAATAGCCAAGTTGTTCCATGAAAAAAATAATAATAAGTTTTATTTATTTTTTTAAAGGTTTTATTTATTTATTTGACAGACAGAGATCACAATTAGGCAGAGAGACAGGCAGAGAGATTGAGAGAGAGAGAGAGGAGGAAGCAGACTCCCTGCTAAGCAGAGAGCTTAATGCGGGGCTCAATCCCAGGACCCTGGGATCATGACCTGAGGCGAAGGTAGAGGCTTTAACCCACTGAGCCACCCAGGCACCCCAATAAGTTTTATTTCTAAGGGATTTTTAATTCAGTTTTTTTTCAATACTTATAAGGAAAGAGTATTTTTGATAGAATGTTCAAAAGGCCAAAATTTATTTCTTGCAGTCTAGTAATAAGGTTTGCTGGTAATACCTACAGCTTCAGATAAAAGTTAAAATTTAAGACGAATATTTAATACAATCCCTAGAAGATAAAGAATCAAGGGGTGATGTGTTTGTATCAGAAAAATGAAAATTTCACTTCCCTCATTGTTGTTTGGATAGAGTTTCAGAAACCCCCCAAATTGCGGCTGGCCATAGTGTTCACAATTCAAGTAGCACTTCTTCTTTCTTCATCCTCTAATCTTTCCAGTAAGCTTGTCAGGTTATTAGGCACATATAATTCTTCCTGTTTTGAAGATGAGGAAAGTGAGTCTCAGAGGAGTTAAAAAAGTTGTCTCTCACTGTATGTAAAATTGATGATGGAGATGTATTTCAGAACCTGTCATGAAGGGCTTTGCCATTAAATTTGCTCTCAACCAGTTATTGTGTGTCCCTTGATGAGCTCTGTAAACTCTGGCATGCTGTAATAGTAGGATTTGCTACAGGTGAGAATGTTGGTGCCCATCCTAGGATGAGGTCAATAGAGAAGTTGTGAATAAGGGAGAAAAAACATGAGCTAAAGGAAGATCTGAATTTTAATCCATGATCTACTTTCATGTAATTTTATCTAAAACACAGGGGGATATGGTTTTGGCAAGCAAACAATGGCCTCCAAACACTTGGGCCCTAATCCTGGAAACCAGTGAATGTTATATGACAAAATAAAGTTTGTAGTTACGACTAAGAATCTAGAGAAGGTGAGGTTATCATGAATTATCCATGAAGACTTTGATTCTAATGACAATTATCTTTATAGGAGGGAAAGAGATTTTGCTTCAAGAGAAAAGTGGGAGTAAGATGTGATCACAGAAGCAAGATGTTACACTGCAGTTTCTGAAGATGGAGTCAATGAATGCAAAGAATGAAGTCTTCAATCTGGAAAAGACAAACAGCTATAGGCTTAAGAGGGAGCGTGGCCCTACTAACATCTTCATTTCAACCTAGTGAAGCTGATTTTGAACTTCTGACCTCTGGAAGTACAAGAGAACATATGTGTATTGTTTTAAGCCACCAAGTTTATGACAATTTGTTATAGCAACCATAATTCAATGTCTTTGCAAGTTTATTAGTAGAATAAAATGATCTCCTGTAAGTAAGTCCCAAGCAGGGATCGGCACCAGTCATCATGGTAAACTAAGACCTCAAATTTCAGTCTAGTTGTCTCCTTCTCAGAGGTCTAGAACATAAAAGAAACTGAAGAGAAATAAATTCTTTTTATCATTATCTTCTCCCATAAAGTTTTCTCAATTGTCTACTCTTGAGAACTCAGAGATGTCATAAATAAACCTTAAGAGTTTTGTAAAATCTTTTTCAAGACATCTTAAATGAAACTCATTCTATCTTGCCCATCCCACACTTCCCTTCTTTTGACCTTACACTGAACCTATTAAACCTACCAAAGGAATAGAGTACCTCCCAGACCCTGTAGAACTCCCACAGAAGCCTGAGTTAGAGAAGACAGTGTTAGACTGGGAACAGAACTTGGGGTTATTATGTTCTTGCCTTATCCTGTCCCAGAACATTAGCCTACTCTATTGCCTTGTCTCTATCCTTGATCTGGATCAGATACAACTTTCCCAAGAATGGTATGGCAGAAGATAGGAAGGAAAGAAGTTGGGAGAAATTGTGTGGCCATCTAGAGAGTAGGAAACACCTAGCATAATGTAGATGTTCTATAAGTGATAATACTCATATATAATATTCCTCTTTCATATCTATTTTCAATGTAATACTCCTTGAGAACCAGATAGATATTGCAAAGTTTAATTACTATGAATTAGACTCTTTATGCTGCTGAAATTGTGCCTCCCCCATGCTAATGTGGCTAAAACTTGATTCCATAGCTCCAAAAATGATGTCTTTTCATGAGTGGATGCATTTCTTGGTACTACCATACTAATGTATGCCAGTTTTAGAACATAACTTGTCAAGAATATTAACCCTGCTACTAGACCCTACCAGATAAAATGAGCCACGCTGTTGCTTTCCAATCGAATTACCTGTGAGTTCAACCAGTCTTTGGCTACTGGACATTGAAAAACTTCCTTCCCTTGTCAGGATCAACCCCCACAACACAATCACATTTTCCAGCTCCTTTCTTGTTACAAAGCTTCCTAGACCTTCTATTTAAGTAGAACCACCAAGTTTCTTTGTGTTTCACAATGTATGTTCTTCATTTTGCCAATTTAAGTACAGATCTTCTACCTTAATTTGAAATTTAAAATTTGTATCTTAACAAAATTTGCCTTGGCATTGGATTTGAGGGAACATTGACTTTAATTTCAGTCTCTCTACTTGCTAGCTATGCAATACTGAACATATCCACCAATATTGCAAATTCAAAATTTACCCTTGGTGTAATGTGAATAATAACAGAAGCTTAATTTCTTTGGTGGATATGGTTAGAAACATATGGGACGTTGTCTATGTCAGTACTTCAAACAGTCTTACACACTATAATGGGTAACCATCTTCTTCCTCCTTCATTACCAGAGAAAAGCCCAAAGGAAGTTCTCTCCCTGCTAGATCTTATTTCTAGAATAACAACATGATAAAAATCGGTCAAGTGCACTTTTTCTAGCCTTTCCTTTGCCTCATGGAAGCATCTTTTTTTTTCTTTTCTTTTCTTTTCTTTTTTTTTTTTTTTTGGTAAGTTTCATCCATTGCTTAGCACTCAAACTAGAACTTTTTTTGGAATAAAATTTCTTGAAAATGATTAATCTTACAGGCAGTGTCAGTCATCTCACAATTGCAAATCTTAATTATCATGTGTTTGGTGCGAAAATATTTTAAAATGACCCCCAAAGACTTTGACATCCTTCTTTTTGAGACGTGAGTTCTATGTCCCCTTCCCTTGAATCTGACCTTTCTGACCTGGCCACTAGATCATAAACAATGGAGATGGACAGTTTGGGGTCCAGGCCTTAAGAAATAGTCAGTTTCCACTTACTAATTTTGGAGGACCCAGTCTTAGAAAACAGGTGTTTCACTAGCACTTGCAGTTAACATCATCAACCATCAGACACGTGAATGAGTGGCCTCCAGCCATAGAGTAATCCCTCACCTTGAGGTGTCCAAGCTCACAGTGAAGGAGTAAAGATGAACTGTTCTTTCCAAGCCCTGCTTAAACTGCAAATACACGAGAAAAATCAACGATTATAATTATTTTAAGCCATTACATTTTGGGTGTTTCTTTACATAGCAATAAAAATTTGGAGCAAAAAATTTTTTGAAAAAAGACTAAAATATCTGCCAACTCACTTTAGAAAAGAAGGTTTTCCTGCTACAGTAATTACCTATGCTGCTTTAGAAGACAGTGGAAGCACTATTTAACGATTGTGTATATTTATGGAAAACAACCCAAATCATGTTAAAAATATACTGTTGGGGTCAAATATGAGGAAGTTTCAAAGTAAGGGAAAACTTAAGAAAAGATAAAGGCAGAGTTCAGAACCAAGGGGTCAGCAAGTCAAAGGAAACCAGAAGACATGGAAGAAGGTTAATATGTTGGTTTCCAGCATCACCAGAGCAAATACCAGAAATTGTTGAATTTTGCCCATGGTATCTCTTTCATATGTTCCTAATGCCTAATGCTTTATGTTGGTAAGACAGGTCAGATTCATACAAAAAACATACTCAGAAAACTCTAATTTTCCAGGTTTATTATGTCATGCATACTCCAAGAATATCCATCGTGCTAGGCCCAACTCTGTGACTTTGCAGGAAGCAATTGCTCTTCACAACACAACCTACATTTTTCAATAACACAGCAGGAATCTTGACCTATGAAAGTGTGCCCTGGAGCAAAATAGATTTACAGTAAAAGGACAAGATGTTGCACTCAACAAAACAATGGCTACAGTTTCCAGAGTTATGAGCTGGACCATGGTGATAAAAATGGATTCACACGAAATATTCGTTGAGTAGATGAGGGATCAGAAGGCAGAGTTAAAAATGTTTTGAATGACTTGAGCCCCTTGTTAAAAATTCAGGTTTCTGAGACCCATTTTGAGAGGTTCCCAGTCTGGATTTACTATCTACATATATTTTTTTTGCCGATCACCCAAAGCAATGCTGACAGACAATAATGTTTGAGAGCCAATAATCTTAATTTTGAACTTTAGTGGATTGCAGGATTGAGATATTCAGTGTGTGTTTATGTTGATACTTAGTACTATCAAAGGTTAATAGAAATCCCTTCCCCTTCTTTTCCCATACCCTGCCTGTCTGTGACAGATTCAGAGATGCTCCTCTCAGATCCCTCTTCAAGAAAGAACTTGAATGGCCAAGACAAACACAGTACTCATTGGAAGGGCAATTTTTGCTCCAGAGCTCTGCACTGGACTGGCAGAGACTTCAATATACAGATTTCCCCATTATTCAAAAGCAGAGTGTTCTGATGAAAACTTTCCTAAGCTGAAATGGCATAAAGTGAAGAAACAAAACCCCATCATGCTCTAGAAGCTTGATACTGACATGCTGAGCATTGGTCCTGGGGAAGGAGCTGGGCAGCACCAATCTGGCTGCTGGGATGTGGACTGCCTCTATAAGGGCTCATCTCACTGCAAAAGCAATGCAGGATTTTCAACTTTTTTTTTTTTTCTTGGTAAAAGCAAATTCTTCTTCAGATTTCTTTCAGTTAGCAGAAATGAGTATGAATGCAGGTCTTCTCTAAAAGAAGAGGGTAGTGTGAACTTCTGAGAAGTGGCACACATTCATCTACCTCACAGTCTAACAGTTGCCATTGCCTGGCTTTCCCTGCCAGATGGTCCCATTTTCTCTCAGGTGTTACTTCAGTGACACTTTTGTGCTCCTAACTCCATTTCAGCATTTGCTTTCCAAAGAACCCAACCAACAGATCTTTCCCTTCAACTTCCTCAAAAACTTAATCTTAAATATCTTAGGTAAGGCCAAGCCAGATAGTCATGTACTGGAAGGACAGCTTTGTGTGGGATGTTGAGGAGGGTGTCTGCATGAGGTAGGCTATCATATGGAATTGGTCAGCTGGTGAGGATAGCATCCATGTCTGTATGTGGCAAAGCTTAAGGTTTCAGAACCCAAGCAGGATAATGAGAGTATCTACATGGAGAATTGTCTGTATTAGGTGTTGGAGTACCAGTAGGATAAGGAAGGTGTCCATGCAGAGTGAGAGAGTGAAGGGTAAAGAACCTGGTGAGGTAGAGCCAGAGCCCAGGGGAGTGAGAAGGACATCCATGTGCTCAGGCACACCAGCTCAGGAATACAGAGCCCAAGCAGGTTGAGAATAGAGTTCTAGCTGGTATAGCTGGTATGGAAATTCAGAGCCTGAGGAAGATAAGTAGAGCACCATAAAATGTCCATGCAGGCAAGGCAGTAGCAGTGGCAATGAGAGATGGGATGTGTGAGGGAAATTGATTAAACAAAATCATATAATAGAGAAAGGAGGAATTACACTATCAGAGAAGAAGTTTACAAATACGGAAAGAAAGAAAAGTAGAATAAGCACTATGTTGCTGGATAGTGATGACTGGATGGGAAATATTGGTGTCAGCTCTTGGATTTATGGATTTCCATATATTTCTGTATGTATGCAGGCATCTCATAGACCTATATAAGCATCTATCATATACACACACATGCAGACACTCAAATATCTATTTACCTATCATCTATCTATCTGAGGGAGAGAGAAAGACAAATGTAACTTAGCTTTGTCCACTGAAAAGTCTACAAAAATATTTCCAGTCCTACATGCTCTTCTAAAATTCTCTCCTTTCAACAAATGGAGTCTGTTTCTCCTCCCTTTTAAATTATGCAGGGCTTTATGGGTGCCTCAACAAAGAGAATGTCTGAGTTTAAATATCAGGACATAAACGGGATTACAGCTTCCACTTGGCATTCTGTTTCTTAAGACTTCACCCTTAGCACCCAGCTACCATGTTGTGAGAAGCCCAGACCCCATGGAGAGATCACTTGTAGGTGTTCTGCCTGACAGACTCAGCTAATGTCTCAGTCCATAGCCACCATCAGCCACCCTACATGTAAGTGAATAAACTTCAGATGACTTTGAACCTGCTTAACTGATACCTAGTGGAGCGGAGACACGCTGTACCTACCAAACCTTGTCCGTAGTGCATATGTGTTGACAAAATAAATATGATTTTCTTAAGCCACTAACTTTTAGGATAGTTTGTAATGAATGAATGAATGACTGGAAGAGTTGTGAAGGGTCTTGTTTTGAACAGTGTTTGTTTGTTTGTTTGTTTCTTTGAGATCTCTTTTAGATATCCAATATAATATTGACACAGGGAGAATGGCTTCAGGTGAGGTTAAAGACTGAAGGTTTCAGGCACATATGAAAAATTTGTTATGTATTTTAAAAACAATGAAACTATTAGAATACCATTTTTAAAACTTTACCTGTAGCTATAGAAAAAATAATGTATTAGAATGGTCAGAAAAACAGAACTTTGTTAGAAGGTCAGTGAAGTAGTCTCTTCAAAAGCTGACCGTGGCTTTAACCAAAGTGATGGAAATACATAAAAAAAAAAGTGTTCTGAATGGATTTAAGGGCTATTGTGAAATATAATGACTAGTATCATAATTAGACATTTTATTCATTCTCTTTTTTTCACTTACAGATATATGCTGCTCATCTACTGATCTATGGACAAAAGTTCACCTTTAACATAAGGGTATAATAGACTTGAAAATGTCATGATTAGCAGTACAAAGATCATAGCTATTAACTGGGAGTAATCATATCTGGCCTAATAGAAAGACCAATAGAATAAATGTCCAGAAAACTGAATTCTGCTCTGTTTTTTACCACTTAATCTCTCTAAGTCCCAATTACTGCACTGCAAAATAGTAGCAAAACTATTTGACTTTTAAATAAAGGTTAAGTAAATTATATAAACAGCTGATGATGGTGCCTGGAACAGATTCAGTCCTCATTATATGTCAACTGGATGTGAATTTTAGGAGTTCTGAGTATAAGTCAGAATATATGATTGGAAGGTATAGATGTTGGCTTCATATTCATGTCTGATGTTAATTCCAACAATGTTCTGCTAACCTTCCAATCAATAGTCCATTAGGACCCCAGTAGGACTACAGTAGGTTGATTGAGCTGATGTCATGGAGAAGCTTGAGGCCATTAAGCAATGATGATGGAGCTAGAGCTGATGTTAGTAGGAAAGAGACATACTTTGTCTTAATCTTTTCTGCAGGCACAGACTGATTTTATTTCAAGACGGAAACTTGGACTCCTGGTTAGTGTGACCCTCCCACACATACTGTCCCATCAGGTAATCAATGAGAAGCTAATCCACCACCATATTGGCTGCCTCTGGCCAAGATCCTCCTGAAAATCCTTGCCTGGTTGCTTTGCAGATATGTGGACACCTACGGAGATAAACTGCGCTATCTCTAAGAAAAATAAATAAATATTTAAGCCTACTCAGTGGAGGACAAACAAGACTGTATATAATCCACTTGTGTTCTTCAACCCTAGAATAAGCTATTTTGAAAATCTGGGAAAGAGGTAGCTATCTCTCCCTTATTATGCTGAGAACTTTACCATAAATCATAATACCTGAAACATACTTCTGAACTTACCTGGAAGATGAATGATGCCAGATTTGCCTTTTCCTCCAGGGCAAGTGAAAGGTTGAACAATTTTATCTAAAGGAATTGAAAAGAGTGCCCAAGCCATAACTCTATGTGAAGGTTAGCAAAAGCTTCCAAGGTGTCATTTGCTAGATTATTTCTAGGTTGAGTTATTAATTTATTTAATCATTTACTTATTTACTACTTTTCAGTACCTTGGCTAGAGATGAAGGATATAAAATAGAAATCCGTGCATCTCCTGAGATTGTATTCTAGTCAGGAAAGAGGGGGGATCAGGTAGATAAATATGCATACTAATAATTGTCATGCAATGTGGTATGTGCAAAAGTATTTCAAAATACTCTGGGTGGAGGTGTTTGTTTGTTTCTTTGTTTGTTTTTAATACAGGAGTTAGAAATTATGCTTTAGGGTTTCAAGAAGACATTTCACAGGATGCCATATTCAACCTGGCCATCTAGTATGACTAGAAAAATTTTCTCCCCAAGAAAGAGGTATGTATGGTATGGTTCCTTCTTTACTTGGTGAGTGTGTTTGTAGGCTCCAAGAGCAGGCTACCTGGGTCAAAAACCTGGTTCTCTTCCTAGTTAGCAGTGATGTCTTGGGCAACCTTCCGGCTTACTGAGCCTAAGTTTATCATCAATAATCAGCAGAGTTCCAATTTTATATGAGGTCAGGGAAAATAAGAATTTCTCCTATTCTTGCTTCTTCATGATCATTTTCAGATGGGATGTGTTTCTGTGAAAGGTCACAGTCTTATTTCACAATGGCTCTGTAGATTTTCCTCTGCCACTCTAACCCATACTTGAACCTCTTTTTTTTTTTTTTTTTTTTTAAAGATTTTATTTATTTATTTGACAGACAAATCACAAGTAGGCAGAGAGGCAGGCAGAGAGAGAAGGGAGGAAGCAGGCTCCCTGCTGAGCAGAGAGCCCGATGCGGGGCTCGATCCCAGGACGCTGGGATCATGACCTGAGCCGAAGGCAGCGGCTTTAACCCACTGAGCCACCCAGGCGCCCCCATACTTGAACCTCTTAAAAAACAACAACAAAAAGATATCATTTGTCTTTCTTAAAATCCTTCCAGGCGACAGAACACAAGAAACATTTCACTTGTCAATAGTGTTTACTACTTTGTGGAATAAATGTAAATCTGATGTTTTTTCAGGCAGTTGCTGATGGCTTTTCGTGGACAATGACATATCCCTGGACTCTTTGACATTTCATTTTATGCTCCTGGGACTTCCAGCTCTTTTCTGTAACTGCATGTCAAAATAACAAGATCGTGCCTGCTTATTTAGAATGACCTGCCTAATAAGTGACAATTTAAACCTGCTGGCCTCTGAGTTGCATGTGCTGGCTTTTGCAGCAACTCTGGGATATTTTATCCCTAGAACATAAGGTACACACCAAAAATATCCTCAAGGGTGGTGACCCAGAATTACAACTTAAGACATGGGGGTTCTTTGTGAAATCACGACGTTGATATTCTTAGAATTCCAGTGATATAAATAATGAACATCGAATCTTTAAGAATTATTACCAACCACAGTGAGAGCAAAGCACACACAAGAAACATTTGGTGGACAACATAAACTTTTATTTAATTCAACTAAAAATGCCATTGAATGATAAAGGTACATAATCTTCTGCTACAGATTTATTTCTTGGAAGGCAGTTGTAGCTAGTAGTTATGGTAAAGGAATTACACAGATGCAAACTCCTTCTCTAGCACTTATTTAGCTGTGTGATATTGAGATAGCTAACATCTCTGAGGTTTGAGTTCTTTTATGTAAAATTGGGATGACTCTCCTCTTACCAAGTTCTTGGAGAATAGTAAGAATGATGTATGCAAACCACTTGACAAAGTGCTGACATGTATCAGGTATACACATCTTTTTTTTTTTTTCTGGTAGATTTATAATCATGATTATCACCATCATCCAGATCATCATGACTGCCATTCCCTTCTTCTTCCCACCCATTACTCAGGTCTATGAAGTCTATTAATTGGCCCTTGCCTAGCTCTCAGACCTCTATTCTGCCATTCCATTTCCATCATTATATCCTACCCCTATCTGCCTTCTTTCTGCCCAAGCACATTCATGCCACAGGGCTTTTGTACTGTTCTCAATGTCTAAGATTCTATTCCTCCAGGTTTTTGTAGAGCTGCTATGTTTCATCATTTATGTATTAGCTTACAGATCACCTTCTTTGCAAAGACCCCTCTAACAATTCAATCTCTTTTTATCATGTTCTCATATTTTATGTTCTCAAAGTTCTTACCGAAATTAATTTGCTTCCTGGTTGTTTACCCATTCCCATGAGAATGCTATCCCCATGAGAGTATTGATTTTTCTTGACATTTTACTATTGTATTGTCTGCTTTTAAATGTGACCTTTGGTAGAAACAAACAAACAAACAAACAAAAAAATGAAAAAAAAATTGAGTACATGATACAATTTACCAATCAGTTAACCAGCCAATTAATTAATGAGAAGTTTGTATTTCAATTAATATATGGACCTTGGAATCAGCCATTCTCAGTTCGAATCTGGCCATGCACTAATAGAGAGATTTTGTGCTAACTTCTTATCACTAAAGCTTTGTTTTTTTTTTTCCTTTGTAAAATATGTTTTATAAATCATCACAGACTATTATGAGGATTTAGATGAAAACATGCAGGTAAAACACATAAGAAACATTCTGAAACATAATCTTAGTGTCCAATAGTGATCACCATAAAAAAACAAATACAAACTAACACCACATTCAGCCCCATATCAACATTTTTTACTTTGATGTTAGATATCTGTTTACATCTTTGTATATTTTTGTGCTTGCTTCTAGGAAACTTAAATTTTAGGATCAGTTATTCAGCATTGTAAACTCCAAGTTTTTTTTTTTTTTAAACGCAGGTGTACTTCACTATTTTAAAGTTAAAATATGCATCTTTTTTTAAGTATTAATGCAATGATTTTTATTATATTCCCCAAGTTGTGCAACCATCACCACTATATAATTCCGAACATTTTTATAGCCTCATTTGGACACCTCATAACCATTAACCCTCAAACTATATTCTTCTTTCCCCGCACCTTGCTGTTGACCATTAATCTATATTCTGTATCTATGGATTGTTAATTCTGGATATTTCATGGAAATGATATCACAATACAAGGGCTCATGTGTCTGGCTTCTAAACTGATTTTTTCAAGGCTCGTCCATGTTATAACATGAATTAGTACTTAATTCCTTCTTATTGCCAAGTAATAATGGCATATGCCATATGTTGCTTTCCATTTATAAGCTGGTGGGTATTTGGAACCCATCCACTAACTGGAGTTTGCACATTTTAGCTATAATGACTAATGCTGCTGTGGACATTAATGCATATTTGCATGTGGATCTATATTTTCATTCCTCTTGGGTATACACTTGGGAGTGGAAATAGTAAATCATATGGTAATTCTATATTTAGCTTTTTGAAGAATGGTGTAACCATTTCTCAAAGTTGCTGAACTATTTCATATTCAAAACCACAGTGTATGAGGATTCTAGTTTCTTCACATCTTCACCAAGACTGTCTGACTTTTTGATTATAGCCATCTTTGTTGGTATGAAATGGTATTTCACTGTGATTTTGATTTGTATGTCTTAGTGACTAATGATGTTAAGCATATTTCCATGTCCTTCTTGGCCATATGTATATCTTCTTTGGGGAAATGTTTATCTAAATTCTTTACCCATCATCTAGTTTAATAATTTATCCATTATTGAATTGCAAGAATTTTGTTAATATAGTGCATATAAAAATATTTTTCAGATATCTATTACTTCCAATTATTTCCCCCTATTCTGAGGGCTATATTTTCAGAGCAAAAGTTTTCTATTTTAAAAAGGTCAGCTTCTATATTTTTTCTTTTGTCACTTTTGTTTTTGGTGACATATGTAAAAAATCATTGCCTAATTCAAGGTCACATGATTTACTCCTGTTTTTTTTTATATATATATATATATATATATATATATATATATTTTTTTTTTTTTTTTTTTTTTTTTTTTTTTTAGTTTTAGCTCCTGTGTTAAGGTTTTTGATCCATTTGAGCTGGCTTTTTGTATATGATGTGAGGTTGGAGTAGAACCCCTTTTGCATGTGGATATCTAACTATCCCAACATCATTTACCGAAAAAAAAATTTAATCCATGTGGCATTGTCTTGGCACCTTGAACAAAAATCACTTAACCATAGATACATGGGTTTATTTATAGACTCTTAATTTTATTAGATTGATCTCTATTTTTACCCTTGTCTTGATGAATATAGTAGTCAAGTTGGAAATCAAGAAGTATGAGTCCCCCACAGTTTTGTTCTTCTTTAGAAATATTTTCAGTATTCTAATCCCTTGCATTTCCACATGAGCTTTATGATCTGTTTGTTGATTTTTGTCAAAAAGGCATTTAAGACTTTGATAGGGATTTTTATTGACTCTGTAAATCTATTTGGTGAGTACTGCATCTTAACAATATTGGATCAACCCAAGATTCTGGGATGTCTCCCAACTTATTTAGCTCTTTAATTTTTCTTAACAATTTTTGTGATTTTCAGTGTACAAGTCTAACATTTATGTTATTAAAGTTTAGTACATTTATTTTCTTAAATTATTTTATTATTTTGATGCTATTTAAAATAGCATATGAATTTGTTTCCAGATTGTTTATTGCTAGTATGAAGAAATACAATTGATTTTTTATATATTGACCTTGAATCCTACAAAACTGCTGAACTTCTTTATGGGTTTTAATGGATCATGCCATCTTTAAATAGTTTTATTTTTCTCTTGCAATCTGAATGTCTTTTATTTCTTTTTAATTGCATGAATACCAAAGCTAGATCTTCCAATACAATATGGAATAGAAGTGTTGAGAATAGACAGCTTTGTCTTGTTCTTGATCTTAGAAGGAAGACTATTACTTTTTTACCATTGAGTGCGATGTTAGCGGTATGTTTTTTATAAACACACTTTATCAATTTCAGCCAATCTTTTGCTTTTCTTAGTTGGATGTTCATATAATGCCATGATGTTGTATTTTGTCAAATGCTTTTTCTGTGCCTATGGTATCATCATGTGTTTTTTCCCCATTATTTTATTATTATGGTACATCACATTATTGATTTCGTATCTGTATTTTGGCATAAATCACACTTGGTTCCACTTTGACTCATGTGGTATAACCCTTTTATGTGTTTCTGTACTTATTTAGCAAGTATTTTGTTCAAGATTTTGTAAACTTTATGTTAATGAAGAATATTGATCTGGTCTGTAGTAAGTTTTTCTTATGATGTTTGTAGTTTTGGCATGATGGGAAAACTGGCCTCATAGAATAAGTTGGGAAATATTCTATTTCTATTCTATTTTTGGAAGAGTTGTAAAGAATTGATATTAGTTTTTTGAATGTTTGATTAATGTTTTTATTTACCAATAACATCCTATGTCCTAGGTTTTTCTTCATGGGGAAGTGTTTGTTTAATAATTTAATCTCTTTTCTTATTATAAGTTCATTCACATTTCCTATTTCTTTTGAGTCAGTTTTGGTAGTTTTTACCTTTTTAGAGATTTGTCATTTTCAGTAATTCAGTTTATTGTTGGTACATATTTGTTTATACTATTCTGTTATAATTTTTTTTTCTTTAAGATTGGTAAGAATGTCCCTTTTTTCATCCTTTAAAAAAAAATTGGTGTAAAGAACTCTAATTACAATTGTGTCAGTTTCGGGCGCCTGGGTGGCTCAGTGGGTTAAAGCCTCTGCTTTCAGCTCAGGTCATGTTCCCAGGGTCCTGGGATGGAGTCCCACATCAGGCTTTCTTCTCAGTGGGGAGCCTGCTTCCTCCTCTCTCTCTGCCTGCTTCTCTGCCTACTTGTGATTTCTCTGTCAAATAAATAAATAAAATCTTAAAAAAATGTGTTAGTTTTGTTAAAATGTAGGAAAATGTATTTCTACTTTGGAAATGAAAATAATATCTACATGCTTAATATGCAAACAAAATATGTCTATGTCAGCACAAACAAATCAAGTTGTCATAGATAAGTAAAACATATGGAGATACTATGACTTGTACATGCAGTAATTGCATCAAGAACAACTTAATAACCTAAATAAAAAATGCCAAAATTCTAGCCAGGTTTGTTTTTGAATGACAATAATTTAAATAATGCTGATGAAAAATGTAAGTGGAAAAATATATAAATAAAAAGACCTGAGTATTAAAATAATTACCATAGGCAAGTGTATAAAAGTTTCTTCTGAGTACTGCCAAAATTACAGTTCGTAACCCAAAACAAGCATTTGTAAAATGACTTCGTTAAGAAATGCAATTATTCATCATGTTGGAGGAAAAGGGAAAGCTCACAGGACATTAGTTATTTTTATTAAGGGCAATTTATATGTGACCTAGAAGCTCATATATATGGTACCCAAAATAAGTCCTAATTAGCTTCTTCTTGAGTGCTGAAAACTTGAAGATGGATATGTCTGAACTGGTTTGGAATCTGATGGTTGATGATATCCTTATACTAAACAAACAAACAAATCAAATTTGAAAGTTTTGAAAAGACCTAAAATTTAAATCCATTGATTACATCATTCACCCGTAATTGCCTATGCTGAAGAGTTTCGTATGCACTGGAAATGTTCCCATGGCTATATCCATAGACAGTTAAAGCTTTTCTTCAGGAATTAGATATACATTTTATCTTTCATATACCTTATAGCTGGACAACTAAGTAATGAAAATACAGGCGTTATATTTGGTCTGTTGAAAGAAATGTATGCTCACGTCAAGTCAGAAAATCTTTACCTTTGGCTCACTAATAAAAGTCAAATCAACAATTAGGCTTCTTTGTTTGGCATTACAGTCAAACAAACTCATTTAATATTTATCTTCAAGATAACTCAGTAATAATTAAACAAATACATTTTTCACTCTTTTCTAGTTAAACTGAGTTCTTTAGAAATTCACTAGAGAGAGTCCTCTGGCACACTAAGTCATTTCTTTTAAAAATCAAAGTAGTAGCCTGAGTTTATACCCAAAATTGTGAAGTTGAAAGTTAGTTTCCAAAATTTTTTTTTAAATTTTCAATTGTATGAAACTGAACTAATATTACCATTTGCCTTTGCCAGTTAACAATGGACAAATAATGAAGAGTTCCAAAATAAATTATTTAACTGCAGTGTAAGGTGGTCAGAAACAAATATGGCTATTTGGCCTAGCACAAAACTTAAATATATGTGGATTTTTTATCCCATTTTTGAAATAACCATTGATCAAACATCACTTTACACAGTCTATATATATTCAGAACATTCATATTATATATGAATGGTATTTTTTCATTACGCAATAGATACATGTCATTACCAGACACATAATCCAATGCTGAATTCTGTACTGAACATCCCAACCAACAACAATAAATACAAGAACTGACTCTGATATTTTGATGCAAAAAAAAAATAATAATAAGATTTTGTTCCAAATCAAAGAAAGAATACACTGTGGAAGAAAAAAATACCAACTAAATATTTCTATTATCCAACTCATATTTTCTGAATGTTGAATTGTAAAAATAATCTAAATTACTTGTTTATATTATATTACAGATCTATGACTTAATTTGGTAAAGTAAAAAAAAATGTTTACTTATATTTCTGAAACTGAATTTTACTGACCCTGTTATGTATGCAAACTTTTTGGCACTAAAGTAGAAAAGTCAAAATTTTTCATGTCATCTCTAATTTTTCAAACAGTTACTAGAATAGTAATTTAGAATGAAGACTTGTTAAATAAGTTAATAGGAGGAAAACAGAGAAATTTCCAGAAGATTTTGAAGATTTTAAAGGAAGGATCTGGAGTAAGGTATGGGTGCCATTAAAGAAAACCAGATAATAGAAATTCTAAGAAGGTGATGTTGAAATTGGTTATTTGTTAAAGTACAAGATCAAGTTTCATTTTTTAAAATGTATTTTCAGTTACTTTTTAATAGGGGAATGATAAAAGTGGGTTATAATCGCATAATCAATCTCATTGAGATTAATCAATTAAATTAAAAAAAATTAAATGTTGTCAAATGAAACCAGAATAGAAAATTCTGAAATGACTGATAGGTCAATAAGTAACAGATGGAGAAGAGCTAAGGGCTAGAGAAGTGGAAGGCCACTAATGGGGTCTCACAGGAGTACCGAGAAACTTGCCCCATAACTGAGAAGGGACACACAAACCAAACACAATGGACTGAAGACTTCATCACCTCTAATTCCTATTTAGTATAGGGAATGACTTGATGTCACCCATTTGCTAAATGGAAGAAGTATTCCAGGGCAAACGCCAATATTTTTAGGAGAAATGTTGAGAATTAGATGGCCATAAGCCTGATAAATGATAAGCACTTGGGACAATATTCCTACTCTCTAAAATGTTTCCAACACCTAAGATCAACCTGCCCTTTGTAGTCATCCAAAGTGAAAACTCTCAAATTGTTATAAAACAGAAGCATTAACATTAACTATATCTCAGTAATAGAGTAATATTTGATATTGAATTATACAGCTGGCTTTTATCCTCCTTTAATGATAATAAAATGATGTGGAATAATTACATGGGCAATTATCTGTTAACATTTCAATTATAGGCTTATGGAGTTTACTTAATTGTCTTTATTGGGATACCAAAAGACAAACTTGCAAGTGGAAACCCACCACATTAAGATTGAAACTACCATTGGCAACTAATTATCCTCAGGCTGGTGGGTACAAGTGAAAAGAATAAAACTATGGGGTGCTTCCAGGCAACATTCAATTTTAAAGCAAACCAAGGCTTTTGAATCACCTTTATTATAGATCTACAGGAAGGAAAGACAAGAGCCAGAGGATAGCTTACCTTAGTGAGCATCCTTAGCCAGAAATCTCAGAGTGCCCACATCTATGTAGCTGAGAATAAAAGAGCTACGTGGACATTTGAGATTTTTCTTTTTTAATTGTTTTGACCTTTACAGTAAAATTTTGGTAAGCATAATGGAAACTGCTGTTTGAAGGTACATACTTTCTCTTCACACAGTACTTAAAGCTATCTTTAAAAAAATTTAAAAATCCCAAACCAAAAACAAAACACTCCCTTAGTTCTCCCACACTATGTACAATGGTTGTGAATTTGCAGGTCATCCATAAAACACTTAAAGATTTAGAAGGTCACCGTCATACTCAAAGCTTAGCATATGATACAAGCTTTTCAATCCATTTAGAGCCTCTCTTGGGCAGGTATTCAGGATCCTTTCTCTCTCTTGTATCTTGTATTGTTCTCCGTTGCTAATAATCTTCATTCCCTGTACCTGCTTTACTTTGGCAAGGCAGCCTCCATCCTGTGGGTTCCCTGCCTTTGTGGGGAAAACTTTAGACCTTACAATGTCTTCAGGGGAACATCAACAAGATAGGGTCACTTCTTGTTTGAGTTATTATTGACTATTATGTATAGTCTTTCCCAATGTCTGTTCCATAATTCTTTTTCCAAGATATGACCTCTGGAGACATAGGGATTAGTGGGGATAAGCACAAATCTAAACTGATGTTGCACCTGCCAAAGTCAGGCTCACACATTTTCTATATTCTACCACAGACCTTAGTCTCAAATATTCAGATTATAGAGTTTGTTTTGTAATATTTACCAAAACTCTAAAGCATTCAAATAAACTGATTTAGTATGTG
The DNA here is from genome assembly GCF_963455335.1 of Martes martes. Lineage (NCBI taxonomy): Eukaryota > Metazoa > Chordata > Mammalia > Carnivora > Mustelidae > Martes > Martes martes. The sequence continues at coordinate 147,593,167 of NC_137889.1, forward strand.
AGAGAGCAGGTTTTTCTGGGTACATCTGGAGACAGATTTAAAATTGTGAGAGGAAAAATAAGAAACAAAATGACATTCTCCATTTATGGACCCTTACTATGTACCAGGCTCTGGATAACATTATATACAGAGAGAATTTGTGTAACTTAAATTAGATACGTTTTTTCCCTAATAAATAGTAAGAAGAGAAGTAGTGAAATGATCTCAGTTAATGAGAGCCAGCTTAACCCAAAAAAAGTGTGAAAAAGAATAAGCCCCAGAGCCTGATAGCTAGTGTCAATGCCAGCTTCACCACTACCAGACGTATAAACTTGAGTCAGATACTTAACTTCTCTGTGCACCAATTTCCTTCAGAAAATGAGAATAATAATTTTATCTGGATTCTGAGGTTATTTTAAGGAACAAATGAGTACCTATACACACACACACACACACACACATATACATACATACATTTGAATCAATGATAACTCACCACATACATAGTGTTAAGTAATAAGTTAAATAAAAAAAAATTAGCTTCTGTTAACTTGCTTACTGTACACAAACTACAAAAATTCAGGAGGATATTATAAGGTTTTGTGTTCTGTTCTGTGTTTGTTTGGATGTTAGGTCGCTAGGTTTTCTGTTTACTTTTGCTGTTGTTAGATTAGCATATGGAGAAAGTAAAACTTAGAATGAATAAAGCCAATCAAAGCCAAGTTTTCTAATGGTTCGATGGTTCAAATTAAGATTATAGTGAAGAGGCAGAAGATGCCCATCATTACTGTTTATCATATCTACCTTTGACCTTTGGAAATATAATTATATTTCCAATGGTGCAAATGTTTGATGTTTCAAAATGCATTAATGGATGATGGCTTTCTCTCCATTCTCTAGAGATTTCATTTTATAAGTTAGAAGCCGATTAAATATTTATAAATTATTACTACCATTTCCCATTTAAATATTGCCTTATTATATATTTATATGTCTTTAATTGTTTAATATTTGTTTTTCATTTGAAAAGAAGCAGTGTAAATTGTCGCATAGATTTTGCGGTTTACATTTTCCACTCTTGTAGCTTCCAAGATTCTCACGTCTAATTTGACAATGGCTTTCAACTTTTGGGGGCTCTGAATATGTTCTTGGGATTCCTGAGATGTCAAATACATTTATAAAAGAGCCAACAGAGCTAACTAATTCAACCAAGCTGAGCTTCCCACCAAACATAATGTTTATACTGAAGGAAAAAACAGAATTGCACATTCCCCCCTCACTTCCACCTAACCAGTTAATGTAGAGATCAAAATGACACCAGTTTGGATAGATACTATTCAACTCTTCCAGGAGAGAGATAATCATGAAAACATCATTCATTTTCTCTCTCATTTTCCTTTTCTATCCCAAATAAAAAGAAATAGTCAAGGAAAGCTGTCCAACATGCAGTCAGCAAGTAGTGTCATCTTGAACTCGATTAGGCATAAGATGACAAGTTAGATTTCCACACCACAACCTATATTTCACTTCCTCTTTAGGAAAAAGGAAACAAACACTGATTTAAAAGAAACATTGATAATATAATTAAACTGACTCTCATTATCTTGCTTTGTTAATTAGTCTAATATTTTTCAATTGTTCTCTGATTGGTTTCTTATTGCTCTATTTGATACTTGTAGAAAACATGATGTGGAGTTCATTTACATTGTGATAAATTATATTCAATGCTTTATCAAACTATACCTGCTCCCAATGCAGGACCTCAACCACATTCAGTCATTGACAATGCACTGATTTTCAGTAGTGTGATTTCCTCTAAATGACATTTTATTTAAATGAGAAAATCTGTGTGAAGTGGCTTTGTGCCTATGGGTAATTTGTTTAAGTTTCAAATGTCAAATATTGGCAAGAACTATGGTAATTCTGTAAGTTGGGAAAGTAAAACAAAATAGGTGTTGACTTTTCATTTCCCAGGGAGGACCTAATGCTATTTAGTAATCCCCAATTCTCTGACTCCTATTTCTTGAATGACACAAATGCCAGCTGGGGTAGAAAGTACGAAAGAATGCAACTATCACAGCATAGGAGGTCTTTTCATTACAGTTAAAACTAAAAATAGAAGTCCTACCTGTTTTCTCATCTAATCCTTTATGTGCACCTTAGGAGGAAAGGCGAAAGTTTCTAATTCCTCTGAAAGGACGTTCTGTTCCATTTTGGTGCACCTTTGAGCAACTACCCAAACACTGAATATGAATGCTGTTATAAAAACATGGTTCCTAGGAGTAGCTAAAAGTTCAAAATATGAATTCTAGTGGTAAACTAGCATTTTTTTCTACATGAAGAAGACAGTTTAAAAGGATTCTCCCAAATATGCCAGTTGTGGAATATTAATTCATTTAATATTGAGTCTGGAGACAAGAAGCATTTAGTAGAATAAATTGGTTGTCTTCAGATATATGAAGGGATGGCACATTACTAAGATAGTAATAATAGTAATAATAAACCAGTTTTCAATATTGTTCCAGAGGGCCAATTTGGGATCACTGTATAGAAATTATAATGAAGATAATTTATAATAATCAGAACAGTCTAGCAGTGAAATCATCTGCCTTATGAAAGGCATGCTCTTTATTCCCTAAAGATGTTCATGACAAGGCTGGAGGGCCAGCCTGGCCCCTATTCATTAAATTTCCTTCAACTAAGGCTGTTCTCTCCTGGAGCACAGGGGAAATGTGATATATGATGACTGCCTTTTTATTCATTTCCATGCCATCTACCTGTATGCAAAAATTTAACCCAAATATCTGAAATGAAGGGCAAAAGTCAAGTGAAATATAAATGTAGCAAATCTTTCCCATGCCAAAGAATCACCCTCAGATATGCAGAAAGATCCTAAATTGGGTCAGAGTTTGAACTAGCTTTGTATTCCCCAAACTTGTTCCAAGGCAAACTATAGCTTTGCGAAAGGTTTCCAGATATGGTATAAAACAGAGAAATGTGCAATTCAGATTTGGAAAACAGGGGAAGTGAAGATAAGCAGAACTTTTTTTTTTTTAAGATTTTATTTATTTATTTGACAGAGAGAGAGAGAGAGAGATCACAAGTAGGCAGAGCAGCAGGCAGAGAGAGGGGGGAAGCAGGCTCCCTGTTGAGCAGAGAGCCCGATGCGGGGCTCGATCCCAGGACCCTGAGATCATGACCCAAGCCAATGGCAGAGTCTTAACCCACTGAGTCACCCAGGCACCCCAGAACATTTTGGTTGTAAAAATTATGAAAGCCTTTAACATGTAAAAGAAATGTGAATTATTAAAATGGGGTTTAGAAAGACAATTTTACCAAATGACTTCTTTTTATTTTATTTTATTTTTCCCTTTCCTATCTTTAGGAATGCCTTTAACAAGTTATGAGATTCTAGTTCCCTGAATGATATTTGAGAAGTGATGGATGAATTCAAAGGGTAAGGTTTGTCCTGACATATGAGGATTTATGCAGTCAGACAGTGGTTGAAATCCTCTCTGACTTCTGGTTTCCCAGGAAGAAACCAGAGTAAAGAGAACTCACCTATGGCAACATAAATTATTTATCCCTATAAACGTGTACAAGCCAGGGCCAAGGATAGAATACAAGATTCAAGTGCCAAGAACATAGTAAGTGGTGCCATATATGAGAGAGGCCAAAGATTAAACTGAAAAGATTAAGCTAATGGAATGAAGTCCCAACACCAGAACCAAAGACAAGGAATGTGGATACATTGTGAAAATAGTTGAAAAGATCTGTGTGTATTGTTAGGAGCCAGTTGTGATATATTAGAAGGCTGCAGGTATTGAAAAGGCAAAGGTCAGAATGGTCAGAGAGCCCCAGTCACAGTCAGAATGACCCCAACTAAGTCCAGCCATCCTCAAAATGTTCTAGTGCCAGATCATGTTAAAGAAAGGAGCAAAGCAGGTCTCCACATTCTTGAAAACTTTTAGTCACGTTCTCCAAGAAACATATTCTAAGATAGAGATCTGTGTTTAGGGATTTTACAGGGGAGGAATCTCTGGATCCAGGCCTGTGGAGGAAATTATAAATTAGCAATAAATATTTATAATGGAATATGATGGAAGAGTGAATATTAAAAAAAAAAAAAACAGTGGATTAAAAGTCAACAGCTATAGGTTCCAGGTTTTTTATGTATCTTTTAGGGCAAATCAATCTGATATGATAATGTTCAGTTTTTCATCTGAAATTAGGACCAAGAGCATTTACATAACATGTATCATTGTTGCAGTGTTTGTTAAAAAAAAATGGCTACTAGGATATAATGAATCACAGTAATAACAGGAAACGTTTATTGAGTATAACATGTGCCATGCCTTTTCATGCATATTCTCATCAAATCCCATTTAAACATGGAGGAAACTGAGATTAGATGTTAATCTAGCATCATCATGGCTCAGAGTGTAAAACCTTGAGTCAGGCTTCTGGGTACAGATCCTGGCTCTGCTGCCTGGTTATTTAACTCTGGGTAAGTTATGTAGGCTCTCTGTGTACAAGTTTGCACCTCTGCAGAATGGAAATCTTAGGCCATCCACTAGGACTATTAAGAGTATTAAAGGCAGTAATGTGAACAAGTGCCTAGAACAGTATCTGTTACCTATGGGATTAATATATATGGGAGCTAAAAATAAGTTAAAAACAAACTGTAATTTGTCCAATGTAAAAGGTCATATAGATAAGGGACTTAATTCTGGAAGCCCAATTAAACAATTACGTATGCCTAAAACATCTTCAGCATCATGTGACTATGCATAATCATTAAATGTTAAGAGCTTCTACAGGAGGCTTATGCAAGAAATTCTATTTATAACACTAAAAATACGTCCCTGAACTCTCTGAAGATATTAAAGGGTTCTGGTTAAGACCACAGGTTCTCTAGTTATCCTTCCTGAGTCCAGTTTCTCATATGTGACTTCAGTTTGCAAACCACTTTATATAAATAATTATAAGACCTACCTCATACTGCAAGAATTAATTAAGTGAGATACTGAGTGCAAAGTTCTATTCATAGTTATTGATTAACTCATTATTATGAGATGCTTCCTTATTCTCTGAAAGGAACGGGTGCTAGAGCTACGTCTGGAAGGCTTTGAGGGTTCATGACTGAAGAGGAAAGATAATCAGTTGCACCAAATCATGTGTTCTCCCTGAGGTTGTTGGTTTATTCACTTATTCTCTCAGCAACACTGTGAACTTTTTGTTCAGTAAAATATGGTCAAATAACAGCTTCATATGGTTCAAACTAAACATAACTCCATGTGCAGATAAAGAAATAAGATGAGTGGATTTAAATGGCTTTTGTCCAGTCCCATTAACTAAGAGTGACAGAAACAGAAGTAACTTTCAGTTTTGGCTGTTCTGAAACACGTGCTCTTTCTAAATTCTTTCTCAAAAGTGCAATTAACACCTTTGCTTCTGGAGGCATAATAGGTAATGAGCCTTCTTGTTTCAGACACATCCGATATACAAATGCTAATCCTCAAAAAATAGTTACTAAAAAAAAATCCTATTACATTTAAATAGACCTATAATTATTTGATTCCTGTTATTCTAGCCTCAGTGCACTTGAGATCAGTACTTTACATTCATTCTCGAGTTAAATTATATTGTTTGACAGCTTATTGAGCATTCAAAGAAAGGCTGAGGCAAAGGCTAAACTTTGCCTTCCCACATACCTCCCAGTATGGTGAGAAATGGAAGCTTTGTTACTTGTTTTCTGTAGGCTCTGCCACATTACAAAACCACCATCCTTGACTTCATTTGGAATTCCTCAGTCTAAATTGTGCAAGCTACTGTATTGTGCATCATATTGTTTGTGGAAAAATCTCTCACCTTTATGATCTTCTTCATTTCTGCCTAATCGTCTAAGACAAGAATAGCATACTGTGCCTAAGGGGGAAAATTTCCATTACTACTGAAAAGAGAAATGATAGGAACCAAATGAACCAGGCTCATTATAACCTTACAAAAAAAAAAAAAAAAGCAAATTGGTCTTCAGAAATGATATAATAGTGCTGACATTTTTAATATTTTCCTATTCAATTGTGGCATTTTATATCAAGCCTTTCATAATGTGTAATACAAACACTTACAGATGTTTGAAATAATGTATGATGCTTAATATTTTTACCCACGTCTCCCCTGGAATCTGTACCCTTCCAAGAAAGGCAGCTATTTTTTTAGCCAATGATGACTAAACGTGAGCAGAACGATTACATTTAAAGAAGCATAGCAGTCATTCAATTATTTTGCTGTAACTGTGTTTTCAATCTGTGTAATAATGGCCCTAATGTCACTTGATAAACTGTGAAAATGCCCAAATTTCTAAGAATGGTTAAAGGCAGACAGCTCATTTGATGCTTTAAATATCTGATGAGCTGCTAGATGACAGAGTTGAAGGGAAGATTGATTTTTCAGAACAAAATACAGTCTATAATAATAAGCCAATTTCTTGCTAGTGACTCACTTAGAGAAGCGATTTCTTTTCTTTTTTTTAATATTTCATTTATTTATTTGATAGAGAGAGAAATCACAAGTAGGCAGAGAGGCGGGCAGAGAGAGAGGGGGAAGCAGGCTCCCCTCTGAGCAGAGAGCCTGATGTGGGGCTTGATCCCAGTATCCTGAGATCATGACATAAGCTGAAGGCAAAGGCTTAACCCACTGAGCCAACCAGGTGCCACAGAAAAGTGATTTCTAAACATATTTTCATTACTTGCAATGAATATTCTCAAGGTTTCATATCTTTCGCATTGCCTTGATGGGCCGCTAACTCAATAATCGAGATGGGTATTTTATGTGTGACAAAGTACAGTAGTTACTGTACATCATCAGGTGTGAGTCCTACATAGATAAAAATCTATTATTCACATGAAGCCTATGCACTTGAAGTGTACATTTGCAGGAAAAGCTGATTTTGGTTCTACCCCAAATGGGGCAGAGAAAAAGAATCTACATATAAGTCTTTAATTTCATAGAAGATATGTACAAGCTTTTGGCTTAGAGCATCACTTAACTAAGATACTTATATGTACTGAGAGTACCCTACATCTTAAAGGACACTGGTCTTTTCTTAAGGGAATTGAGCAAAGTAATAAAAAAATACACTTAAGACACTAGAAACTAATGATTGGCTTCATATATTCAAAGATAGCTTGGCAACTGGATCACAAATAGAAAGATACAACATATTTATATTTATGAATACATATAGTACAATAGAAATTCTCAATTTAAAATATTGGCTAGAAGTTGAGACTCTGAGATGAACAGGACTGTATGCTTAAGCTAGTCTTAACAGTTTTGGTAATTCATCCAGAATAGTTAGTTTGAAACTTGACCCACCTCCTGCTGCCATCTTTCTTGGTTTGGAAAGGCAAAAGAGAATGGATGGTCCAAGAAAATGTACAATCTTGGGGCGCCTGGGTGGCTCAGTGAGCTAAAGCCTCTGCCTTCGGCTCAGGTCATGATCCCGGGGTCCTAGGATCAAGCCCCACATCGGGCTCTCGGCTCAGCAGGTAGCCTGCTTCCTCCTCTCTCTCTGCCTGCCTCTCTGCCTATCTCTGTCTGTGAAATAAATAAATAAAATCTTTAAAAAAAAAAAAGAAAAAGAAAAAGAAAATGTACAATCTTGCTAGTAACAACTTCAGGTTCAAATTCCCATTAGCGCCACCATCCTGGTGACTGGGACTGGAAAGTGGAGAAGCATCAGCACCAACGTAGCCATAACATTCCTGGTCCCTTATGCCTCATGAGGCTAACAGAAATGAAGACTACTCTCAAGCAAGTGGTTCTATCATATAGTGAAGAAAAGAGAGGGAATCAAAAGGAAATATTATAAACCCTTTGCTCCCATTGTGTCTTTGATCTCTATATTCTTGATATTTCACTGAAATCTGATAATAGGTAGCTTATTACCTTACAGGACAGTCCATTTCAATAGCTAAGTTCAACTATTTTCCTGTAACCATCGCCCATTGGTCATAGATATCTGTAGAGACTTTAAAAAGTCAAATCTCTCTTTGTTAGAATGACTCTTTGAGTATCTACAGAACTCTTTAAGCCAGTCTTCTTCTTCAGGCTATGTCTTCAGTTTTCTCAATTCTTCCTCACATAACTTTGTGATGACTTATGTCTCTATTGTCTGCTTTTGTTCCATACTGTGTAAGTTCAGTTCTGATGTTAGAGGACTTCAATTTTTTGCCAAATGCTCCATCATTGACCATAAAGGCTTGTGTTTAAAGATATAAACTTCATAGCCAAGGTTTACCGACCCTATGCTGCAAAGTTACAGCAGTAATGGAAATAGGATGCGTGTTATTGAAGGACTTTAAGTACCTCTGGTTTGTAGTTTGAAAAAGTAATATATGGTAATAATAATAATAATAATAATGAAATAATAATAAAAACAGTAACATTTACTGAACCTTTATTCTGAAACTGTAATCTGAGATTAGGCAAATTAATGTTAAGAATTAACTAATTTAACTTTTATTATAATTCTATTATCTTCTCCATTTTATAGGTGAGAAGACTGAGTTTTGGAAAGATTACATATCTTGCAAGAGATCCCACAGTTGTAGGTGGCAGAGCTGACATCAGAACAGGTGTCTCTGAATCTCAAGTACTACTCAGTGTTTTCCCACTACACACACACACACACACACACACACTTATCCCCAAACATAATATATCTTTCTTTACTATTTTAACCCTTATTAAGGTGACCAATGGCCCCAGGTCAGTTGTGTGGTTAGCCTAGCTCCTAGTAGTACACCATGGGAGTGAGATAGACCAGCGTTCATATTGCTGCAATTCCGTGGCCCTAGGTATAAGATGAACCAAATTTGCTGATCTGGTGGTTTTGAATCTCAACTCTGCAATGTACTTGTTGTGTGTCCTCAGGCAAATGACTTAAACACCATTGAGCCTTCATGGCTCTGACTCAAACTAGATGGTGTCAGGTATATTGACAGAGATTGTTACTACATGGGAATTAAAAAAAAAAAAAATCAGAGAACACTCGTCACAGTCAAAAACAGAAATGATCCTGACCATGTGATAACCCTGAACTCCGGTTCATGTTCCTGGTAGACTTTCTTACATTAGCTTTTAAAAAAAAGAAAGTGTGTTTCTTTCCTTATTTGTCCACCTAACTTTGTGTTGAGGAACCCAAGGGTTCTGTCCCTCTATAGAGTCACCTACATTTCCTTGCAGAACTCCACCCCTTCCTCTCCTGGGCCCTGCTCACTGTCCCAGTTTGACTCAACACGAGTTCAGCCTCTCTCTCACCAGTGAGCCCTGTGGTACATGAGTCCCCACCAACCAGTGAATAATATTGAGCTAACTGAAACATTAGTTACATGCAGATGATCAGAGTGCCTCACTTACATGAAAGAAAGAGAAGAATCTAGTTTGACAGAAAGAGATAAATGAGGAAATAATGGAGACGTCTATTATCAGGCTGGTGAAGTTGGGAGGAGTACATGAGACATTATGGAAAGTATGAAAAAAAAGTAGACACAACCTACATTATAATTTTATTGAAGTAAAGGTTAAGTGCTAGTCAATAGATTAAAATGATAAAATACGTTTGTTTGCTTGAGATCTCAAGGTCACTAACTTTGAGTGAGGGCAGATTTACAAAGTGTCAGAGATAAAAGAAGAGGCCAAATACATGTGCATTTTTTTCCCCTTCATTGGCTCACTATTCTTATTAAATACAATCCACACTGTGGTACCACCTCAGTTTTTTATCTAGCTGCCAGCTGGTAGCTGACCCTTACTTAGGTTGTCATCAACTGCTTCAAAATTCTTAAGGAAATCTAGGTCATTCTGATATGTGGCTTTCTTTTTATAATAATAATAATAAAAAGTAACAATAAATCTTATAATTTTAAAGATTACAGAATTCCTTTGCTTATATTCTCTGTACCCTCTAGGACCATTGGTCTTTTGAAGTAAAGCACAAGCAGAAGACTAAGAAGACTTTAACTCATTTAACTCAGCCTTTTGACATATGTTTATTGAATATTTACTATTTTTCAGGAATTGGTAAGTATCTAAATAAGGACAAGTTGATCTCAAAAATTTAGGCAGAGAAAAAATCATGTAGTGATTCGTCCTATGATTTTGGTATTTTCAGATTCCTTTGAAAGAAAGATCACTACAAATTCTGGAAATAGAAAAGGGAAGAAAGCATTAGAGGACTGATTATATGAGCAAGAACAGAAAATGTGGGTGAATTTGGCTTACAGAGTATGATGGGCTGGATAGTGTTACCCTAAAGACAAAATATAAAGTTTGCCTTTACCATGCCTTCTTATTTTCTTTCAAGGAAAAGAAAATATTATAAGATTGGTGAAATGACAATAGACAGAAATTATGAGAAAATTCTATCTTTTTTTTTCTTTGCTAGAGCTTCCAACTCTATTTCTCAAGTATGAATGAACTCTACCTCTTCAAGAATTAAAGGGAGACTTCAATTTAAACTTTCCCAGTAGTGCAAAAATCACATAACAGACAATTATTTCTGAACACCACTAAATCTCACTGTCTGAGCCAAAATCTACCCATAAGTCTCCTATACAACATCAAAATCATATTCTGTCACCATGTTAAATTTAACTCCTAAACATGAATGCATTGAGTAGCTAAGGGCAAAGTTGGCTGTCTTCAATATGGAGAGTGCATGGTTTCTACTTTATGGTACAGGTTGATTTCAGAAGCATAGGCTATAACTGGAACCCCTCTTCCACCCAGTCTAGAACTCTGAAAAACCACAATGACAAATAGTAATGATGTTAATTTCTCCTGCTCACCTGTTCTTCCCCTACCATGTGTGATCTCTCTGGCCACCAAAACTAAAACATCAGTCCCTTTGTTTGCTAAATAAGGCCTTTGTAATCTTGACTCTGTCTCTCATACCACCTTCATCTCATCTGGCACTAGCCACCACTCCCACAGCTTAGGGCATGTGGACAGAGTCCTAGGATGGGCCAATCTTTCTTTCATCTGAGGACACTTGTGTTTGTTATTCCACATGCTTGCCACGTTCTTTCTCAAGGACCTCACATAGATGAGTTTCATTTTATTTCCTCCTGTCAATTTTACCTTCTTGGAAAAGCCTTCCCTTGAGACTTCTGAAGTAGTGTTCCCCTTTTTTCTCTATCACATCACCCTGACCATGTCCTTCATAGCAGGGCTAACATTTAAGATCATGTCACTTGTCAGTTTGCTTGTTTATTTTTGTCTTCTCTGGTAGAACACAATCTCTGTTAAGGGACTTTTCTGCCCCTTTTGTGACTTTATCTTGGTTCCTGGATCTAAACAGATGCTTCATAACTATGTGAATTGAATAAAGAAATTAATGAGCACACATGAGGAATGTGGGAAAGTGCCCCAGGTACATTTGGTATTTCCATTTTTTGTAACAAAGCTAGATGGATAGTCTATCCATTATGCAATTTTGATTGGATGTAAGTTAAAAATCCTTGTTTTCAACTTCTTCAGGACTGTTGGGCAACATAAATACCCCCATGATGATCCACCCACCCACTCTTCTACTTAATATTATTCTGAAATTGTAGTTTCCTTAAACATCTTGGGCAGCTCAGTCAGTTAAGCATCTGCCTTCAGCTCAGTTCATGATCCCAGTGTCCCAGGATCCAGTCCTGTATCGGGCTCCCCTCTCCCACTCCTCTTGCTCATGTTCTCTCTCAAATAAATAAATAAAATCTTTCAAAAATTCTTTATTATGGACAGAATGTACGTTTTGATTCTGAAGCTGTGGAATAAAGTGTGCAAGTGTTGAATTTATCTGAATGTTCTGGTTTTGATCTTTATGTCAATATAAAATGACAACGTAATTATCATTTTTTCTTTTGCTAATAAGATACCTTGGGGGCCACTACCCTTATCCTTAGGTCAAGCTCACAAAACAACCACAAATTATGAAAAGCTAACCATCAATAGTTGATTCACCTTCTAACATTCCTTATTAAAATATTTATAAAAGCACCAAAAATAATGAGAGCACCACACTTTCTGCTAATAAATTTAAAAATATATCAGTGATATATTGATAATTTTCTCATGGAAATGTAAATTACTTTAGTAAAATAAAGATGTAGTAGAAACTCTGAAGAGGCAAAAAGTTTGGAACAAAATAATCAGTAAATCAATTTTCCAAGTTATTTTCAAAAAGCCTCTGAGTATAGGGGTACCTGGGTGGCTCAGTCAGTTAAGCATACAAGTTTTGATTTCTGTTCAAGTCATGATCTCAGGGTCGTGAGATTGAGTCCTGTGTCAGGCTCCCCGGACCCTGCATAAGATGTTCTTTCTTCCTCTCTCCCTCTGTCCCTCCCCCCACATCTTTCTCTCTCTCCCTCTCTCCCTCTCTCTTAAAAAAAAAAAAAAAGTCTCTGAGTACAAGTAGTTGAAGAGGTTAATTTTTATACTTTTCCTAGACATACATAATGATCATGGTATAACATTTTTTTAGAACACAGAAAACCATTTCCCAATCCACTTTTTAAAATCGGTATAACCCTGATATCAAAAATTAATAAAGAGATCACACATACACAACTACAAACTAGACTCAAATATAAGCAGATGAATAAAGACTAAGTCATACAAGAGCACATGCAAACCAGCAGTATGTTGGGTTGTTTATCTTCTATGGGTTTTGTCTGCATCTGTAAAATTCAGATTATAATATTTGCCCCTAAGATGTAGCTAAAAGAAAAAGTCCTGCAATAAAAATGCTACTCAATACATATAAATAATTTAATCTACATTAACCTATGACCTATGTTTAGTCCTCTGCATGTGTTGCAATGCCCACTCCTAAAAGATCATCATGCAAGATGCTCTTTGGACAAACCAACTGACCTTGTGCATCAAGACTACAACCTGTCAACGTAGATTGAGGGTTAGTGTTGTTTTACACAAATTTTTTATTCTGTTGTTTCCTTTATTAAAGAGTAATTATCTTCAGGATATAAAAGTGTCTCTGTCAAGGAGGGCACAGCATTACATCTGCACAACAGCTCAAGTTGTTCTAGTTATGTACCTAAAAAAAAGTTCTTTGCTAAGAAAGGTCCAATCCATAGTATGACATTCAAAATAATATTAAGAAGACTTAACCTGACTTTATAGTTCTTTTCAACATCAAGCCTGAGCTCATTTTCAAAGGAAAAGCAGTCAAGGTGAGAGGTTCTAAAAACAAATGTGAATGTGGTCTCTTTTTATCCTCTGGTCTTCCCCAAATTTGAGATGGTAGTTTCAGGGGTTTTATTATACTACTCATCATGAAGAAATTCTGGATGCTAAATTATTTTATGAAAGTCCCTGGGTCATATCCCTATATAATATGCCATTTTTATAGCCTCTCCTAGCTTCTCCCAAAGTAGTTTTTTCATTTGTCTTTTCATTTATTTCATTTTGTACGAGAGAAGGGAGTGGGTGTAAATTGCATAACAGATAATATACAAAAATTATTGAGCACACGTAACAGGCAGGAGAGGTATCTTTTACAAAGAAAATAGTGTATTTACATGCTTACCAAAAATATTGCTGGAAGAGAAATGAATGCCAGGACTCCCCTCAGCATCTTCATCCTCTTGTTTAGTGCACAGGGTTTAGGATAGAGAGGAAAGATAACGTTAGGGTATGTGGACCGTGTGATGTGCCAGTCAACTCTCTACCACTTAAGTATGTGGTCCCTATGTAAGACTTTCAGGAACTCTGTGAAGTAAGCCATGCCATTACCCATAACTACAGATGCTTGCAGTGAGTCTAAGAAAGAATAAACAGTGCACCCACTTGTTAGGGGAGCTCATGGAAAGGACTTGACTGCTGCTAGATCCTTGAGCTAGGCTTGGGCAATGGAAGGTGTCTCATTCTCTCCCATGTCCTGGAGTGTGGGTTTGGCCCACTGTTCACATAACCAGAGCCATTCCAAGGATGTGTCTCAGAAAAAGAAAGTTCCTGTTGAGATCACCTGGACTGAATACATGACTGAACCAGTTAATGCCTCCATATAAACGTTTGAGGTTGGCCAGCTTGTGTGGAGCTCTACTCATCTTGCAGCCGCCCAAGACAAGTCTCATATTTACATTCTCTTGTTTATTATACCTGCCACCTACTCATCTGGAGTGGCCAACTTCTTTTTTCCATCTCCCCTTGTTCTACAAACAGGATGATTTCAATTATACTCAGTTATACTCAGGACACTCTAGAAGAGGCTGGGAGCCAACAATTGTCAGGGAGCTAGGAGACTAAGAAATGGGTCTTAGAAAAGAGACATCCATGGGGCAATCCTGAGCTGGCCCTAGACTTTTAGAGGGGAAGGATGCCCCTTATGCCATATGCTTGTGGCATACCACGTGAGTATCAGGGTACCCCAAAATGCTGGCTGCCTTAATGTGCTTGCTTGAGAAACTACACCGAGCACACTGTAGCAGAGAGAATCCCTGGAAAAGAGGAAGATATTGTGGTGACAGTGAAGCAGACAAAACAGCCTTGCCTTCTGACCCCTAATACAAAAGAAAGCAGAAGTACAGCACCAACAACCCCAGCCCTAGGAAAGTTTCCAGTGCAGGAAATATTCCTAATGAAATAAAATACCGCCCCCCCCACCGAACTTACTAATGTGCTGTCCAAGTTACAGCAAAAGGCTAGAGGAAATAACTAGGCTTTTCTCTGATGGGGTAGGAGGGAGAGGAAATGAGCAACATCACCACACACCTGGCCCTCTGGCAGCACTTGTATGGTACTCAGAGGTTTCAAGGTATTAGCCCCTTTATAGATTGGATTATTCTAGCCAGCAGAGAGGCATGGCTCAATGAGGAGAATCTTCCTGGATATGTGAGACGCTGGAAACCTGTGGAGGACATACAACAAAATCTTAGGGAGTTGGGGACGGGAAAGGTGACCTGCATCCCTATTTTTAAAGGTCTGGATCCAGTCACATTCACTGCAGGAATGAAGCAAAAATTCTCCAGTTCACCACTAGCGTCTGACATGGAACACTGATATCCATGCTAAGTCTGGAGACAATATTTTGAAGATGTTGGGCAATGTATCACTTCTTCGGTGGAAACTGACAAATCCCAGAAATGGTATGGACTGTGTGAAAGACCCAAGAGAGAAAGGGGGCTCAGAAAGCCAAAAGGTTATCTCAATCAGCTGTAAAGGGTCTTATAAAAACAATCCAAAGGTAAATGTAGTTTGACCTCATTGATGTGAGACCTCCCCTAAACAGATAGACCAGCAATCTAACTTTGTGTTTGTTGACCTATGGAAAACCATAAAACCTGGTAACAATTCAGAACAGCCTCATCTTCCCCTTCCATCCCTGATGCCCTGCTCCACCAGAGGCCTTAGGGGTACAGTCCTATTTGGGGTACGTGTCTCCCACTCCTGAGGATAAGATGTAGTATGAAAATGTCTGCTTCTATATTCCACTTCATGGATTGGGAATTACTTTGATCAAATACGATCTGAAATACACCAGGTTTCTTGTGTGAACTCAGCTTTCCCACAACCTTCAGGCTGTTCATCATGTCTCTCATCCAGGCCACCAACTCCTCTGAATGCTTTTTTGTCCTTGATCACCTCTCTTTATTATCACCTTATTGGCTAGTGTAAAATCTCACTACACTTTTGGGGTCTCTATCCACTCGTTCCCTACCTACCTACCACCAGGAGATCATGCTGCTCTGTATTTTACAGAAGGAGAACATTTCTCCACACAGACAAAATTAGCTGTGAAGGTGAGCCAGGTGCTGCAATTACCTCTTCACTGATCCCAGGTTTAATTAAATTATGTTGATTGGCAAACAGGTAACCCCTTCTTTTGTTTATTTCCCCCAACTCTGCCCTTTTTTATAATCTGAGCACTCAAACAAGGACGGTGATCCTCAAATGCAGAGAAATCATTTGTTTTCAAAGTTTTGGGGATAATTGTTAACCCCTGATAAAATTATAACTGTAGACTATAAGATTCAATAAATATTAACTATCTAGTATAAAAATGTACCATTTTAGGCAAATTCATAGGTGATATTTAGTGTTCACAACAGCTTATGTTAATCCTTTCTGACATCCTGCCTAGCACTAACTTCAGTAAATTATTTTTTCTCCAGCTTCTCACTTGATGACAAAATCTTACATATCACATACTAGGTCTTCAGTAAAATATTTGTTCACAGGATTACCTTATAATTATGTTATACACAATATCAGGAAGGCTGCATCAAAACCACTTGTCAAAACCACTTTTTTTAAAGATTTTATTTATTTATTTGACAGACAGAGATCACAAGTAGGCAGAGAGGCAGGCAAAGAGAGAGGGGGAAGCAGGCTCCCTGCTGAGCAGAGGGCCCGATGCAGGGCTTGATCCCAGGACCCTGGGATCATGACCTGAGCCGAAGGTAGAGGCTTAACCCACTGAGCCACTCAGGCGCCCCCCAAACCACTTTTAAGTGCTCTGTGCTTCATGTGTCTCTCCTTCAGGTCTGATATATCCATCTTCCAGTTCCTTGGGACGTTGGCTGTGAATAACTCACAGATGCATCCCTCACTGCTCCTATCATATATTACACCACCTCAAAGATCTTGGGAAAATACAGTAGTGGATTGACCTTTTAAATATATAACTGAGGTTTCCAGGTCGGAGATGGGTTATCATTCGTGAAAACAGAATGTATATTCTAAGTTAATGACTATTATGTAGTTCTTCTGTAGGTAGAATGCATCTGCTCAGTAACTAAAAGCGGAAGTAGGAGGGACACCCCTATCTCATCATTTACCTAGTCAGGAAATACACATTCCCTGTAATCCAGATTTAAGCTCTATGAATTTGGAGATCCTGGTTGTTATAAAGAGAATGTCTTCATGTGGTAACACTATAGAACCTCCATTGAACTCCAAGACTTGACTGTCTTTTGATCATACCAGGCTCCTCATACTCAGAGACTAATATGCAAGGAAAGATATGAGTGTACTGGGTGGGCTAAATGACCCCAATTATGAAGATGTTGGCTTCCTCCTACATCATGGAGAAAGGAGAATATATTTGGCACTCCAGTGGTAAACTGTAGTGTCTCTTGATGTTATGATAACCAGTTTTACTGTTAAATGGACAAACACATAAGCCAAGATATGAGATAGGTATGAAAACCGGGATAGGTCTGGATTACCCCACCAGGCAAGTCACCTAGAGCAGCGGAGGTGTTCATTGAGTTGGTAGAATGTGTTGCAGAGGAAAGAAAGGATGAGGCTCAGGTACAGCCTTCAGCAACTGTAGCATCAATAGTTGTAGGTAGGTACTTTTACTATCTGTTTTATTGCATGTTTCCCAGGAAAGAAGACCAATCAGAATCCTGAGTCCTATTTTCATATGAGGTGAATTTACTGTAAGAAGCAAGTGAACATCAGTTTAGTTGGGCACAATGCCCAACTATCCTTAGTTCAAGGAAAATACAATGTATCTCATAAGCAGAGTGCTAAAACCATTGTGGGAGTTTAGTCCAACATTGTTCTGTGTGGGCAACAAAAGAACAGCCTAATAATCCTCTTAAAACTCTCCAGGTTTCCTGATGGCCTGAAATTCCAAATTGAACTCTTATTAAAAAGAATTAAATAATGAACCTTGCCTAGCCTACAATAAAGAATGAATGCTAAATTTTAGCAATTGCCAGTTTAGCTCTTCCTCAGTTTTCTTATCAATAAAATGATGAACTGGATTATAGAATCTCTAAGAATTTTAACAGTGCTAGAATCTAATAATGATAAAATCATCAAGAACTTGAAGTTACTTTACGATGTAGAGAAGGAAGCAGATTACTTATGTCTTTACATGCCACATTAAAACAACCTTTATACCAGTTGCTATTGATCAAAATTTTTTTGTAAAAGATTTTTTTTTAAAGATTTTATTTATTTATTTGACAGAGATCACAAGCAGGCAGAGAGGCAGACAGAGAGAGAGTGGGGAAGTAGATTCCCTGCTTAGCAGAGAGCCAGATGCAGGGCTTCATCCCAGTACCCTAAGATCATCACCTGAACCCAAGGCAGAGGCTTAACCCACTGAGCCACCCAGGTGCCCCACTATAGATCAAATTTATTATGAAGTATAATCCAAAGGAATCACTTAATCTCTTCATGTTTGCTAATAGTAAATAGTCCAGGAAGATTATTTTTCTACTAATATAAGAATAACAATTCTCATAGGTAGTTTTTTTTTTAATATAAATTCTTATCACCTTCCCTTCAGTCATTGTCATTTGTGATTCAGTCACTGAACATTTTTTCACATATATTTTTGGATAAATTAAAGATGGAAATAATCAATCCTAAATTATTATGAGTGAAAAATGTCAACACATTTTTTTTCATATGGTTCTCTAATATCTGTGATACAAGAGTCTGATGATTTTTGGCATCAAAATGACAGCTAGTTGGCAGCAAATGACATTACTGTCATGTCATGTAAAGAAGAAATGGTGCAATTTGTAAAATTGGAAGAAGAAAATGGTGACCCCTTGATGCACATTACATGGGTATCATTTTCTGTTCAAACTTCCATTTATTTCAGATCTTTTCTCCCCAAGTCAGGAATGTGGAAAATGTTATAACTAAGCATAATCCCACCCCAGTAGACAAAATAAGATTAGGTAGGAAGAAACCTGATTTCACATAGCTCTCCTGCTCCTGTAGAATCTAACCACACACCACAGAATGATCATCCAATGGAGAGCTGGCCATCCTGCCAAGGGAAAAGGCTCCAAACTCTTGGGTTTTCCTTATGACACCCACTATTGCCTGCAGTTGTTTTGGCTCTGAATATTTTTGACCTCACATACCTTTGGCTTCATCTCATACTAGCACAATGTGCTTAGTGGCAGAATCACTATTCCTATTTCCAGTGCTTTACACAGGCATGGCTTTACACCTCAGTGCTTTCGGGTCATTGTCACTCTCTAAATATTCCTCTTACATCCTTGCCCAGTCTCCATCTCCAGGTCCTTTGAAGGTTGTACCACAGAATTATGCCCCTAGCTGCACTGTCTAGATGAGGTTATGCATGAAGTGGTCTGTGGTCATTTTCTTTCATTTGTCAAAGACATTGGCTTCTGGCTTCATGCCTCTTCTTCCATCCCACCACAACTCTTATCATAACTTCCAGACATGTCAGTATACAAATAGGTAACTCACAAATCACCTGGCCTCTCAATTCCTTTACCTCTTCCAAAGCCCTTTCCTTTGAACCTCTTCAGCCTCCTGCTCCTATTGTCACATACCTGTATCTTATACCATTAGTAAGGACATTGCTCTCATGCCATGATTCCACAGACCCCATTCTACCAGCCCAGATCACTATTTCAGAATGCCCATCATGGTCATTCTTCAAGTTCATTAACCCCAATTCTTTTTTTTTTTTTTTTTTTTAACTGTGGATCACTGTGTCATATTTTGACATCCTCCATGACCAGCATGCAATCCATTGTTACTAACCCTATACAAATATCTTCTTTCTTTTTCCTATTCTTCATTTATAACTTAAAGGAGTCAGATTTCCTCAGCCAAAACTTCTGGCCAGATTGAACCTCAACTGTTCTTTTGATTATCTTCAGATGGTAGGTACATTTTTAAGACTCTTTGCCAACTATATGATTATGGATGACTTTGTTAACCTATACAAGCTTCAGTACCTTGTAATGAAAAACTGGGAATCATATTATTCATTTGGTATTTATCTAAAAAAGTAAAGAAATTAAATAAGAAGTAAATGGCATGAAAATATACACGTTAATTCCTGACTTTAATTTTAAATACAAAAAGCACCAATTAAGGTAATAAGTGTTCAGTGTCTGTGTTTGTGTGACTGTGTCTCTGGATTCTTTTTCTTTGGTTTCATTTTGCTTTGTTTCTCATTTATTTTCCTTTGCCCTGGAATACTAAGGACTGAGTCTTATTTCAAGGTGTGATGGTTAAGTTTATGTGCCAAATTTGCTATGGCACCCAGTTGTTTGGTCAAACATCACTCTAAGTATCAGTGTGAATGGAATTTTTAGATATGATTAACATTTAAATCAGATTAACATTTAAAGTAGGGAACTTCAGTAAGGGAAATGAGTCTTTGTAATGTGGATAGGCCTTTTCCAATCAGTGAAAGGCATTAAAAGACAAATCTGAAGTTTCCTGAAAAAGGAACTTAGCCTCAAGAAGACTGAAACACAGAAACACTGCTTAAGTTTTCAGCCTGTCAACCCGCCCTCTACCATCTTGCCTGCCCCTACCACCACATGGGCTAATGCCTTACAATCAGTCTCTCTCTCTCTCTCTCTCATCTCTTTATCTATTTCTATCTCTACCTCTCTCTATCTGTATATCCCATTGGTTCTGTTCTCTGGAGAACTCTGACTAATATGTAAAGGCAAAAAGGACATGACTTGAAGACATTGAGAGCCTGTCTCATCTGGTTATGAGCTTCAGTGTGGGAAGCACAGTTATTCTGTTAACTGTGGTATTGGAGCAGAGGCTTTTGACTCTCAGGCTGGTGGTGGAACATCATACAGTAAGTGAACTCAGGTTTGAAATCTTAGGAAAACAAAGATAGGAAGAAGGAAAAAAAGGACTAAGAAGTGAGTAGTAAGATGCATAATTCAGCAAAAGAGGAGAGATATGGTGTTATATAGAATAGAGAGGGGGGAATGAGAGGGAGAGAGAGAAAAAGAAAGTGACAGAGTGGAAGTAGCAGAGGTGGCCAGGATTCCTGGCAAAAAAATCCCTGAAAAGATGGGATTTGATGTGACTGTATTTGTATATTCTATCAGGTATTTAGTTGCCCTTTATTTAAGATAGCTCCAAACTTTCCAGAAGTTAAATTAGTTTGAAAATTAAGGACAGTGCCATAAATTATATTTTGCAACCCATTGTCTCATCTCGTCTATTGGTTTCCAATAATAGCTCATTAAAATTTGCATTACACTTCTTGAGTTGTTAATTTCAGGGTCAAGTTTATATGTATATTTTATCTAAGAAAAATTCCATTTCTGTTGCAGCAAGAAAAGAATGAAAATTTAATTAAAGTCTCAGAAGTTGTTGGATAACTTTTAGACAGATGATATTATACTGTTTTAAGGAATAATAAGGCAAATGGTCTTGGATTCTGAATTTGGGGAACTGTGAAGATAATTAATATCATATAAAAAAAAGACAATTTTCTCAGAGGGAAAGCTGCCTAATATTTAAAATGAATAAACCCTCTCAATTGCCCTTGAATTAAGATATTTTTCAACTGAGCAGTGAATACAGCAAGGTTTAAAAATAAGAAATGTTTCATTTTTTTCCCGGAAATAGCAAAACAAAATATTGGAATATAAAATATATGTAAATACTGCAGAACTTTACTTCTAAACCTATTTACATGTTATTATATTATAGATGAACATTTATATTGAAATATTTTCTTTCAAACTTCATTAACAAAAATTGCTGCTCTGCCTACTTTATAGAATTGTTGTGAGGATGAAATGAGATTATAGATGTGAAAGCATTATATAAGTTGTAAAGTTTGTATGATGGCAATGAAATAAAAGAGAGAAAAGAAAATTCTGAAAAACAAATGCATCCCAATAAACATTTTAAAGAAGACATTAGCAGTAAATTTACAGGATAAAAATGGCAAAACACACTTGAACACAAGTGTTTCAGAGAGGATATAGGGAATGTGTTAGTCATATTCATTGCTGAAGAGTCTCAATTACCACAGCCACGCTGGAGGGCATGTGATAATAACAAGACTATTATTTTGACCCAGTAATTTCACTTTTTAGTACTTACCTAGATATACAGTTGCACCTCTGCAAAAGGAATCACATGCAAAGGTATTACTTTTGGTATTGTTGATAAATACATAAAAACTAGAACTAACCTGAGAGTCCATCAATAGAGCAATAGCTGACTAAACTGCCTTAGGTCAAGAGTATGTAAGTATGAACTAAAGCAGCATTTAAAATGATGAGGTAGGTCAATGTACAGGACTACATCTCCAACCATACTTCTGAAAAGAAAGGAAAAGATAATGAAGCTGCCCAGTGATATTACCTGCCGTATATTCTATATTAAAATAACAAAAACGATGCAGTCTTAGTCAATTCTGGCTGCTATAACAAATTAGCATAGACTGGAGGGCTTAAACAACAACATTTATTTCTCACAGTTCTGGAGGCCTTAGTCCAAGATCAAGGTGTCAACAGATTTGGTATCTGATGAGGGTCTTCTTCCTGGTTCACAGATGCTCATCTTCTCCTTGCATCTTCATAGGGAGAAGGAACAAGAGAGATCTCTGGGGTCTGTGTTGTTTTGTTTTGTTTTAACATTTTATTTATTTATTTGACAGAGAGAGACACACAGAGAAAGGGAACACAAGCAGGGGGAGTGGGAGAGGGATAAGCAGGCTTCCTACCAAGCAGGGAGCCCTATGTAGGGCTCTATCCCAGGACCCTGGGATCATGACCTGAGCAGAAGGCAGACAGTTCACGACTGAGCCACCCAAGTGCCCTTTGGGTCTGTTTTGTAAGACTCTAATCTCATTCAGGAGGGTTCTACTCTCCTGACCTAATCACTTCCTAAAATCCCTACCCCCTAATGCCATTACCCTGGAGGATTAGGATTTCAACTGAAGGTTGAAGGTTGGAGCTTGGAGGTGAGACACAAAGATTCAGACCAGAACAAATACCAGGGGTGTGGGCGTGTGTATGTGTCTGTGATAGTGATAAGAGTAGTTATCTCTGAGATTAGGGACTGTATTTTTACATGCATCTTTGTGTCTGTGAAAAAAGTCAAGATCAAGGTGACTGTGGTAGGTTAGGCTTCTTTGGAAGCAGATACTGAAAGTTTGGGCCCAAAAATGTGTAGGGGGCCTTCACCCAACCCATGAAGGAGTTCTGCAGTGAGGTCTACACCTTTGAATTGTGCCACATTGGGTCACATGCCTAGGTCTTCTATAGTATTCTCTTAGTCACTGGATTTGGGCAGCCCTGGGAAGTGCATGACCTCAGCCACAGCAACAATAAATGGAGAATTTAGTTTTATCATTAGTGTTGATATTTTTAAAAAATAATTTTCAAGTGGTTTATGCAGTAAGTAAATACAATAATATTTTCAAAATCAATATATGCAGAATTTTATGTATGTATATTGGTGTAACTTTATGTAAACTATAAACCATTGCAATAATAACACTATCTCTCTGAGTTGGGAGCTTATGGGTGAGTTTAATTATTTATTTCATTGTTTATGTTAGTGCTTTTAAAATGATATTCAATATATGTGCATTAATATTATCAGAGGCAGTGTATTTCCTTGATCCCTTGACTACTTGAAAAAATTTGGACAAGGTGAGCATCAATCTCAGCACAAGTACAAGTGGTACAGTGTGGAGGTTCCAACCATGGCAGGGGGTGGATTTAGAGAGATCTCAGCAAACAGGTGGTCAATACAAGGTATATATGGCAGCAGCAAACCGCCACAATGGTGCTTAGAAACAGGACTCCGATATTAAAAGGGAAATGTGTGTCTAATTAGAACCCGAGAGGTTCTAATACTTTAGTCACTGTGATAAAGTGAAGTGGGTGAAAACTTTGGCCCTAGAAAGAAGACAGGAAAAAGCTGGCTGCTCACCTGACCATAGGGAAGTCCTTAGGCTTTATTCCACTGCCCTCCCATCCCTCCCTCTGTGCTATGCCAAAAGACAAGCTCAGCAAAGTTAAAGATAAGATAGATTCTAGCACAACAAATTAAAGATAAAATTTCTACAGAAGAGAGAAACAGTTTTGTTTTTTTTTTTTAATATGGGGGGTGGGCAAATTTTCACTGACCTTCTCTTTGAATAGCTCAGTTCACCTTTTCTTTTTGATCTAGAACTTCAAAACCATGGTAACTGAAATCTGTGCATGTTTGTGGCAGGCAAAGCAAGGACTGCCTACGCTATATTCATGAATTAGAAACATAATATTTTAAGATGAGTTTTCACAAAATGGATTCATAGACTCAATAAAATCCCTATCAAAACTAAATCAACCCCTTTTGCAGGAATAGACAAGCTAAGTCTCAAATTTATATGGAAATGCAAAGGGCTGGCCATATCCAAGACAATTGTGAAAAAGAAGAAAGATGCGGGAGGACTTCCACTTCCTGACTTTAACACTTACTATAAAACCCCAGTCCTCGAGACACTGTGGTATCATCTTAATAATTAATCAATCAGTGGAGCAGCATAGCTTCTGACCAATCCACACATAAACAGTCAACTGATTTTTGACCAATCTACCAAGTTATTTCAGTGGGGAAAAAATAAATATTTTGTTAATTAATGTTTCTGGAATAAAAGGCTATCTGCATGGAAGAACAACAGAATTCTCAAATCCCACACAACATGATTCAGAAAATAATAATTTGAAGTGGTTTATTGAGCTGACTTAAAGCCCAAGTCAACAAAACAACCTCTAGAAGAAAATACAGGAAAATATCTTCATGACATTTCAACGGGTGAAGATTTGGGGGCAGATCACAAAGATCACTGTGCATCAAAGAAAAAAAATGTCATATTAATGTCTTCAAAATAAAAAATTTCTTTCTTTGAAATTTAAAAATGAATAGACAAACCACAGACTTGGAAAATGTTCACAAATGATATATAAAACAAAACTCCTGCATCCATAATATATGCCTTTCAGATCGTTAGTAAAAATACAAACAAGTGTAACAGAGTCCGAATCCATTTTTGATATTTGACTGCCGCAAGTTTTCAAACCTCACCCTGTCACTTCTTTGCTGCTGCCCCACAACTGGGCACGCAGATGAGAAACCCAGATGTTCCCTTTCTTGGTACCTACAGGTAGTTCAAATTGCAAGGAAACCGCCAATCCAGGCTTACCCACTAACTACCATAAAAACCCCAAACCAGCTTCCTTACCTTGCTTTCTCAAGCAATTTGGATCCTCCTCAGTCCTTCCTAGAAAGACCCATACGTCATAAATCTTCTTAGGCTCTCCTCGTGTATACATGGCACCATGGGTCATGGTGGCTGAGTGCTTATCCCCCACTATACAGTATGACAGTAATAACTGAATGAAAATAAAAAGCAGAATATTTGAAACAAGCACTTCTCAAAAGAATAATACACATAAAGTTTGTAAGCGTCTGAGTCATCTGGGGGAATGTAAATTTCAAACCACAATAAGAGAAATCTACATACTCACCTGAATGGCTGAAATTTTAAAAAGACCAATAACAGCAAATGTTAAAGATGTACGGCAACTAGAATACTCATATGTTGCTGGTTTAGACTTAAAATGTTATACCCACTTTGAGAATCTGCAGACAGAACTGCTAAGCCAAATGGATCCACATAGCATAAGGAGTGGACTGTGACAGGGTTGATATAGCCTTTAACTGCATAGCTTGTACTGCTCAGGTCATTCTTCCAGATTTCCACTCTGCTCAGGGTGATCCCAAGCAGTGCAAGCCCAACTGTGGAGCAATTGTCTACCATTGTCTGCTGAACACGGGAACCCTCTAACTGATAGTCTTTGTCTGGAGTTCCCTTTTAACTGACAGATTATCAGATCTGCATCTCAGTTGTTGGCTCCTTTTGCCTAATCTTATTTCTGTCCATTTTCTTTAATAGATGTTATTCTCCAGTAATCTTTTCCATTCTAATTCTCTCCACCACAGGGGTTTCAATTGAAAGATTATATATATATATATTTTTTTTTTATAGTCATAGATTTACTAGGACACAAAGCACCATCTTTCCATGCTCCTTCAAGGACTTTGTAAACAAATGAAAGATACATGAAAGACTGGTAAAGACTATTCACAAACATATATCTGATATAGAATTTGTACCCAGAATATATAAAGAGTTTCTACAATCAACAATAAAATGGGAAAAATAAAACTTCGCAAAGGAAGATATAAGAAAGTTGATAAGCTCTTGAGAACAGGCTTAACATCATCCATCTTCAAAGAGCTGCAATTTACCATATGATTTCACTCATTTGTAGAATTTAAGAAACAAAACAGAGGAGCATAGGGTAAGGGAAGCAAAAATAAAATAAGATGAAAATTGAGATGGATACAAACCACAGGAGACACTGAAGTCTAGGAAACAAACCGGGGGCAGGGGGATGGAGTAATTTGGGGATGGGTATTAAGGAGGGTACTGGATGTAATGAGCAGTGGGTGTTGAATGAAACTGATGAATCACTAAATTCTACCTCTGAAACTAATTCTAAAAAATGCTACTTAAAACCACAGTGAGATACCACACTGTGTGCCCAATGGAATGGCTAAAATGAAAAAGCCAGAAAACACCAAATGTGGCGATGATGTGGAGTAACTAGGACTCTCACATGTTGTTGGTAGGAGTGAAAATGTCATAGCCATTTTGGAAAATATTTTGGCAGTTTCTTACAACATTATTTATACATCTAGCCTCTAATTCATTAATTTCACCCCAAGGTATTTGTGCCCCCACCAAAAAAGTACAAGCATACATCCCAGATAAGATTTGAATAAGAGTGTCTGTGGAAGGGGCGCCTTGGTGGCTCGGTCATTAAGCCTCTGCCTTAGGCTCAGGGTATGATCCCAGGGACCTGGGATTGAGTCTTGCATTGGGATCCCTGCTTTGCGGGAAGCCTGCTTCTCCCTCTCTTATTCCCTTTGCTTGTATTTCCTCTCTCTCTCTCTCTCTCTCTCTCTGTCAAATAAATAAATAAAATCTTTTAAAAAAAGAATGTCCATGGAAGCATTATTCATAATTAACCCAAGCTGGAAACAACACAAATGTGCATCAATAAGAGAATACATAATCAAATTATGATATGCAGCAGTTATAAATAGTAAGCCACTGATAAAAGCAACACAACAAATAATCTCAAAACCATGTACACATTTGTCAGCATGCATCAAACTGTATGTCTAAGATCGATGTATTTACTTATATGCAAATTATATTGTAGTTACTGCCTCCAAACCTAAAGCAAAGCAGAAGCTAGAAAATATTCTCTAAAAAACAAATTAATAAAAGAAAAAAAAGGAGAAGAAACAGCTACAATTTAAGATAAAGGAGAAGAATGTGAAACCTAAGAGTTTGATGGAAATCTGAGGAGAATATGAAGAATGACATTATAATGAATTTGAAAAGGATATTGAGAAAAATAAGTGAAAAAAAAGAGTTAAGATGGCAAAGGATAGATGAAAATTTCAATACTAAGGTCTGGGAAAATGTTGATTTTATTTATTCTCAAGAGAGGACCATGAATATTAGGAGAAAATTAATGCCCTGCAGATAACCATTTTATTCCATCTATCCGTCACAGCATGTATATCAATCTTTGTTCCTGAGACTTTTAAAAGTCTATATTCTGATTCCTGAAGCATAAATACAGATGTTTGACTGTGTAATTTAAACCACAGTTCTGTGAAGGACTCCTGATGGAGATGGAAAAAATTTCTAACTTTTAGCCCTTGTATAGATCTTAAATCTATTAAATGGAGTCAAGCAATGTCTTCAGTAAACACGTGAAATAAAAAGGCACTGGTGTTTTCAGAAATTTGTTCTGCAAAAATAAAATTCTGTTAGGCAATTTACATGTGCTAAGTCAGTCGCTCCTGTCGAAGCTCACAGAAGTTGGTTGATAGGAAAATCCTTCCTATTGAACACTCAGTGGTGGTGGTAACCTGCTTACATTGGCCTTGGTGGGAGGGTTTATGCCATGAGAATCAGCAAACACTAGAAATCGGGATTTAATTTTCTGGCCAGAAAGCCATTACCTAGGCTATCAAGAGCACAGCACTGTTTTTGTTCTTGTTCCTTGTAACAACATTGTTTTATTTAATTATTATGATTGCCTCCTGAAATTATTCTCTCCATGAGAACTACAACCTGTATTTTACTTTATTTATTTTTATTTTTTTATCTTCTTTTGGACTCCAGTGTTTAACAGTGAAAGTGTATGAATGAATAGTAAACTTGCTATTTTGCCAATATTGAAACAAAGGGGTTGCATAATCTACCAAAGCTCACACAGCAAGTAAGTAAGCTATGAGACAAGTTTATCTTACAAAACTCTGCTCTGCCCATTGACTATACCACCCCTCCATGAGGACAGTAATCAATAATTTGGGATCAATTATACCAAAGAAGATCAAGCATACCCTTTGCTATAAGCATTTGAAGCAAATAACATACCATGGAAATGATTTCAAATTAATCTGGGTGATATGATATTATTTTTATCAGGAAGATATGATGACTATTTTGTATTTAACCCATAGTTCCAAACACTCTCAGACATATTATCAAATGATATTGAATTTTTATTATATTTAAATAACAGAGTTAAAACTCTGTCCTTAACTTAGAGGCAACTCTCATCTCTAACAATGTCCTGGCTTACTCACTATGTAACCTTGAAAAAAAATTATTCAGCTTCTCTAATATTCAGTTTTCTCTTCTTGAAATCTGTAAAAATGAAATAAGAAAATCTTGTAAAATACCTAAAATGGAATGGAGTGAATAGATTAAATAAATAATAGGAATACTAAAAATAGTAAGCCCAATTTAGTTGAGTGCTTATTTGTTTTAACGTAGTATGTCTCTGTGTAGCTTGAAATAAAATGAGTTTTCATTACATTACCCAAATTAATGAAAAGGTGAATCATCTATGTAGTTTGTTTGCTGAAGCAGGGGTGAATTAGAGAAAACTTTGTTTCAAGTAGGATGATGAAAAGTGGTAACAGGCATTTTCTAAGAAAATACCCTAAAGAAAGAGGGAAGTTCTGCCTGAAGCTTATGAAAAGGAGAAGGCAGAGAACAGGAACATGCATGCATGTCTTTAGTACTTTGTCTGAGATGGAATCAGCTTGACCCAAACATCCCAGCACCCTGAAATGAGTGTGTTTGCAATAGTTCATCAGGATGAAACATCCCTTGAGGCCCTCCTTTTGCACCAATTCTGGAATCGATATGTAGCTCTCTGATGATGTATGTGGCTTGTGAGCTATTTCAAAGTGGGGAGGCCTAATAATGACAATTGCTAAGAGGCTAACATTTATTATAAATTAAAATGTTCTCATGCTGGCTTATTCCTCAGTCTTCTGTATATGTGCTGCCAGTAGCTGCTGACAGAATAAATCCCGCCAAAGGAGCAAATTTCTGCACGTGCAAAGCAGACAGTAACATTTACCTGAAAAGTGGTCACTTGCTGCGTCCTTGCTCTAAGGGCCAGTCAGATTCCATTCTAGAAATTTCTGGTAGCCTTCCTTAAATACACAAAGACGAAAAATGTGAAGATTTTGGAGGTACATTAACAGAGGCCATGCTTCTACCCTTTGGTTCCTACATCAAAAGTATGAGGAAAATAGGGAAAGGATTGGTATTCCAAATTTACACTTGAAGAAATGAAGGCCATCAAAATGCAATGAATTGGTCAAGGTAACACAGCTAGTGTGAGTCAAGTGCTCCTTAATAAATTAGGCTCTTTTTCTCCTGAGTCAAACTTAAGCCCACAGCACATTTAACCTCCACTGATATCAATTAAGGAATGAAATAAAATAATGAAGTCTTCTGAGAAGAGTCTTAAAGGAATAAATGAGTTCATGGTCACTTTTCTAATGGAGTGTGATACATCCAATAGGGAAAAAGGCAAACATCTATTTCCCGTCTTTCTTAACGTACTGTTCTTATTTAAA
The DNA here is from genome assembly GCF_963455335.1 of Martes martes. Lineage (NCBI taxonomy): Eukaryota > Metazoa > Chordata > Mammalia > Carnivora > Mustelidae > Martes > Martes martes. The sequence continues at coordinate 147,622,957 of NC_137889.1, forward strand.
TTTTAAATTGCATCATATATTTGGAAAACACTTAGGCATTATTAAATAGTTAATGATTATCAACTTGGTTATTTACAATCTACAGTGCATTTGTTTGCTTACATTGTATTAATTAATATGATTCATTGATCCTAAAGTGAGATGTTCCAGGACTAGAAAAATAAGGGAAAAGAAAGATATTTGTTAAAGCTTACACTCTAAAAAGAGTACATTAAAGTAATCTTTTTGGACTAAATTAGATATGCTGGGTTATTTATTTATTGATTGATTTTTAAACATGGGCCGTTATATTCTCTAGTACATACAAATGCATTTAAACAGAAGCATATAAGAACAATGAACTAAAGCCCCTGAACTAAGAATTAATTTATTTAATGCCAAGTGCAGGTTTGCACTGTGTCCATTTCTTTCATGATAACTTACTTAATTATAGTGACAAATAATTTTTCTTTCATAACTACTTTAAAATCAATTATTTTTGAACATATACTAAATCTTCATATTTTTGGCAAAAATTATTTTAGCTAATGCTTTGAACAGGCTCTGAGAAAATGAAATTGAATCTTCTCCTAAGAGCACAGAGTATGAAACAACACTGCTAGTAAATCGCAATGGCTCAGCAGTAAAGATTAAGGCTGACCTTTGCCTGACTGATCTCTATTTGACACTGGGACAGCCAAACTGTCTCCGTAGGACTTTATGCACTTGTGTATGTTTAAAAAAGAAAAAAACCCTAAAATAATCATATAGTTTTCTTTTATTTTGTTATTTATTTATTTAATGGTATAGAGGACAATAGAGTGGGGGTGTGGAAATTGAATGGGAAGAAATGAGAGAGGGAGACAAACCATGTAAGACTCTTGACTTCAGTGGAAAGGGAGGTGGGTGGGGTGGGGGATGGGGTACCTGGGTGATGGGCCTTAAGGAGGACACGTGATGTGACCAGCACTGGGTGTTCTATGCAGCTGATGAATCATTGAACATTATATCAAAAACTAATGATGCACTATACTTTGGCTAATTGAATTTAAATAAATTTTTAAAATCATATAGTCTTAAAATGTAAAGACATATATTTAAGAATTTTTGGTGCAGAACTCTTTTTGATTTTTTTAATTATACATACACACACAGATCTGGCTACGGAATCATAAACTCTAGAGTTTTATTAATTTTAGACTGTAAATGATCTTATTACTCCCCTTACTTGTAAAATGGAGCTAGAAATGGAAACCCATCTCAGAGTATTTGGGGAGGCTTTAAGGGCACTGCAAATGACATGCCTGGCTCTGCATCTTGCACAATTACTCACTTGTTCATGAACCACAGTGTGCCAGTGTGGGAGCACTCACCAATGAAGAGAACTAAGCTCTGTTTTTGAAGAGCATGTAATAGTGTTGTATGACTCTTTCTTTGCATTGTTCTTTCTTTCTTTCTCTAAAAAATATTTGCAAACCCGCCTGGCTCTCAGATCAATTGCTAACAATTTCCAAATGTGTAGTCTAGCCCAGAAATTGCTCTGCACTGAAATACCATTGTTTCTGCCTTTTCACTTGTTAGACTCATGCCTTCCCCTATATACCCTTCAGATTCTGTGAGTACCAGACAATACTCACTTTTAAACCCTTAAAGAAACCATTTATTCATCTCACTGCTCCACTTTTGTCATACCAGAGGTAAGGTGTGCTTACCTATGGATGGTCATATCAACAACCATTCTATTTTCAACAACACAGTAATTCTAAATATGCCCATGTTCTTTGTATTAAATTAAGTTGAACACCTGTTTTTTCCAAAAGGTCGCAAATCTATCCCTTTGGTATTACATTTTTATTTCCATAGTTTATCCTCCTCATTTCATACCAGGATTTGTGATGTAATTACCTGGTAATGTATGTTCCCAGGCTTTTCCACTATGGTCTAGTAGATGGGACCCAAATGTACTCTGGGATAAAAGGAAGCTAACCATATATTTAGCTGTGAAGTCTAGGTGAGGAAAGTGTCCTAGGAATGGCTAGATCCAGAATGATGGCACAGGCCTTTGTCTCTGCACACTTTCAGTCTTAGGATCTATTCCTTGGCAGTTCTAGCTTCTTGTGGTCTCAACTTTGTGGTCGTAGTTAATAGAGCTTTATTCTCCCGGGAGCTATCTGCTACACTAGAGAAGGACGTGGATGGTCCATTGCTTGACCACTGGGCCCAGGGGGTTAGGGCACTACAAATGTCTCAAGTTGAGCCAGTTATCTATCCCTCTGGACAAAGTGAAGAAGGCATGATGACCATCAGAACCAGTTAAGAGTGAAGTCAGGCTTTTCCTCAAAGAGAGTGCTGAGCCAACAGAAATACTTTATTTACTCCTGAAATCAGCATTATTTTCCTCCCGGTTAAGTCTAACATGCTACTTTGGTTTGTAAGCTAAAGTTTCCCTATTGTGCTTACAGGTTACAGTGCAAACTCACTTGTATTAAAAAAAAAAAAAATCTGGAGTCATGTTTCTTTCAAGTCTTTTCCATGGCCACTGTTTTCTGCTCCTATTGTACAAATACTCCAGGGAGAAAACCTTAAAACACAGACACCACAAAACCTTAATACAATGTACTTTCTCCATGGTGATTTTGTTTGTTAAACTTCTGCTAGTTCTCTGCCTAGAATGCTTGACACTTCTTCTTGCCATTTCTGTCACTCTGAGGAATTCCTGGTTATTTGTTAGGTTTCAAGGAAAATTTGACCTTTTTTGTGTTATTTTAAGGAAATCCATTAATATTAATTTTCTCATTAGCATCTGCAAATACTTTGTATACATCTTGATTAGAGTATTATTACTAGTGATATTTGTATAGTTAACAAGAAGCATATATATATATATATGAATATATATACAAATATATGAACATATTTAGTACCTAAATATACTCTATTAATAATATGTTATGCTGTATAAACAAGGTATAATCTATTCATATGTACATCTTGCCTATATATTCATATACATATTTTATAAATTAAAGATAAAAGCATGTCTAAAAGGTGGATCATATCCCCCTATGTGTGACATTGGGCAAGCTTTAACCATGTAGAGCTTCCCTTTCTTTATCTATAAACTGTGAGTGATAAGAATACCCCCCTTGTCAAGGTGACCATTAGGACAGTGAAATGGTACATCTGTCCTTCTGGCTTCCCTTCTCTCTGCTTCCTTTGGTTTTCTCTGACATTTCTAGCCATCCTTTCTCCAGTCTCTTCTTCTGGCTCCACTCTATTTGATTCAATCCGTAAGTATTTCCAAACCTTGAGAGTTTGGCTCCCAATTGTCTTCTTTTTCTTTGTATTTTCTCACTATAAGCATTTACCTGATCTCATATTTTTAAACACAGTTATATGACAATACATTCATATTTGTATCACTAACCATTAACTTTTCACTATGTTCCCGACTTGTGTTTTCAAGTGGAATCTTGATACCCACGTCAAACTCTACAAATCTGAAAGAAAGCTCTTGTTTGCTATATCACCTGGGTCATTTTTCCACTGTGAGTCACAATACCACCTTCTGTGAAGCTGCTCAAAACAAAAATATAGTCAATTTGTTTCCTCTTTTCCTTCCACATTCAACCCGTCAGCAGGTTCTCTATATAACCATCCAAATGGATCCCACATCAACAAATTCTCCCTCTGTAACACCACTGTTATATTTCAGCTCTCATCACTGTCACCAGGACTTCTAAAATCATGTCTGAACTCTTTTCATTGTTCCTCACCACCTCTCCCTGAACAATCCTCCATTACCATTAGATTGAATTTATAAAACATAAGAATGTTTTCATCAGGCTCTTGCTTAAAACCTTCTAATAGCTTCCCATTACACTCTGAATAACATCCAATTGTTTGTGGTGAATGACAGGCATCTGTCAAATTCCCTACCAGTCTGTGCCACTAAACACCCAACCTAAATTCTTTCCATGTCCAAAGAAGCGGCAGTAAAAGACAGTGTTTGAAAAACTAACTGACGGTATTTGAACCCCAGCTCTGCCATATACCAATGTGGGAAGCTTATGGGATACTTCTCTACCTCAGAGATGGGAATAATAGTACCCATCTGCAGAAGGCTGTTTGCAGCATTCAATGAGTTAGTGCACATTAAATGTCTAGATCAATCCCTGGAACATGCTAATTACCATTAAAATATATACTGTTGATAATCAATCACTAGCTCATTATCCTGCACACTAGAATGTAAACTTGATGAAATTGGGGACATTTTATTGTTTGATGATATTTTCCCCATAACTAAATAATGGTCTAACATACAGAGGAGTTTCAAGAAATATTTGTTGGTAGGTAAGCAATGCATGGGTACGCATGAAGTGCAATGTATCTTCAGTAAGCCTACCACTTGGAAAATTTTCAAGTGTCACTACCTCTGTGCCAACACAGAGGAAGTAGATTACCCTAAAGGGCGTACATATATTATGCTCCAGGATCTGCCCCACGTGCTTTATATGGACTACCTTGAGAAATTTTCTTTTCTTTTCTTTTTTTTAAAGATTTTATTTATTTATTTGACAGAGAGAGATCACAGGTAGGCAGAGGAAGGCAGAGAGAGGGGAAGGGAAGCAGGCTCCCCGCTGAGCAGAGAGCCTGATGTGGGACTGGATCCCAGGACCCTGAGATCATGACCTGAGCCGAAGGCAGCGGCTTAACCCACTGAGCCACCCAGGTGCCCCGAGAAATTTTCATGATAGCCATGCAAGATAAATGATATGCCCGCTTTTACAGATGAAGAAATTTATATTGAGTAAATTTTCAGGAATTAGTAAGTGGCACAACCAAGACTTTAGCACTCTAAAACTATTATCCCCTTTTCTCATCATGCTAAAATTTCAGCTTATTCATCTTTCTGAAGCACAATGGATACCACAGATGAAACCTATAAATGTGTGTGAAGACAATTGCACATAGATGACCATAATCAATGGGTCTTGTTGAAAGAAACATTTAAGAATTAAAGTTGTGGAGGTAGTTTTTTTTTTTTTAATACAAAATAATTATTGTGTGAGACTGATAATTATTCTGATCTGTGCAAGTGCTAAAATTTCTTCTAGGCGTTCAGAGATAAATATCGAACATATTTTTACACTACGGAGATATCATAAGCTCCTATCAAAATTATTCTAATACTGCATTGCCCTTCTTCTACTTTCATGGTCCAATTATGGAAATTATTATTGCAAATTGAAGACAATTCTATTTTAACTGATCACGGAGTTTGTGGGGTTCTTTTATGATATCAAAATGCCTCAATCTTAGTCATTGGAATTCATTCTCTCTGGACAAATACGTTCAATTGCCCAATGTGATTAAGCATTGTCAAAGGTACTTCAGTTCTAGTAGAGTTTTCCTCTGATTATACTTATCATTACAGATCTTCTATTATGAAGCTTTAAGTATCAAAGACTTCTTTTTACTTACTATAAGAGTTTGGAAAAAGAATAATGAGACTGACACAAATCCCATGCAATAGACCTTTTTCTAATTTACAGATTTTTTTTTTTTGGCAAATCCTCTTTTAAAACTCATTGTCTGTAGTGTTATTTAATCTACAAAAATCAAAATGTATCCACCTAATAGTCAATGTGACAAATAGTGGAATAACTAAAATTTAAGTATGAAAATATCTTAATTGTCTTTTCTGTCAGAAATTTCAGATTATATGATGACTATTTTAATGCATGTACTGTAATTATTGCTATATATGTCATAATTGCTCTGTTATAATAAAAGTATTATTAATATTTCTGTTGATGAGAATTCTCATGCATAGTTGGGAAAAACCTCTATATCAGAGCCTTTGAAATGAAAAGTAAAGCTTATTTAAACATCAAAATTGAGCAATGAGGCAGTAGAGGGGCATGAATTTCTTAATTTAGTGTTAAGAAAACTTCTCTCCCAGCTCTGCTTCAGAACATCTCTGGGTCTTGATTTGTATGTGGAAATAATTCCTAACACACTGTGGTGTTTAGGAGGACTGATTGAAGAGCTTTTTAAATTTTAACTGCATTCTTTGATTCTCTTCCTCCTTTTAAATTTGTCCATTCCTTGATACTCTTCCTCCTCTTCTAAATTAGTTCCCCACATTCCAAGTACAGATTTTTTTTTTTTTCCTCAGGTTTTTAAAATTTTGGTAAAACATGCATAACATAAATTCACCATTTTAACCATTTTTAAATGTACAATTTTTTTTTATCATTGGTTGCATGCACAATATCAGGTAACTGTCACCACTACTTATTTCCAAAACTTCTTAAAAATGTAGGTCACGGTATTTCACAGTATGCTTGATTCTTCAATATATTCCAACTCCACTTAACATTCAATTCAATCTCTTCCACTTGACCCCTGGTGGCCTCTTGTCAGGCTCTCATTTGCCTTATGGCATGGATTGAATTATTATTGCAGCCTGCCCCTCATTCACTAGACTCTAGCCATGTTAGCCTATCCATAGTCCCGACACCTTTCAGGTTTGACACATGCTGCCACTTCTTCTGGAACATTGTTCCACCAACTCCACATACAACAGATCTCTTCTCAGCTTTCACATTTCAGCTTAAGTCCTGTACCTGCAGGGAGCCCTCTAGGAGATAGACTTATCCCATGTTTTAGATAAGGAGGCTGATGCTTAGTAAGGCTAAGAAATCTCTTCTAAGTCTTTAAGGTACATTATTAGCACCAAGAATCTAGCAGAAGTAGATGCTACCCAGGTAGCTACATCAACATTTGATGATTTTTTTATCCTACTGATGTATTTTAATTACACTCCAAGGAGACGTGTGTGTATGTACACACATGTGTAGCCTCATCTCGTTTTATTATACAAGCAAGATTTGTAAAATGGTCCTAATTTTATATTTAAAGCCAGGTTCTGGTGGTTTTAATTTCTGAGGGAAACCTAGGTACCTCTAAGGGCTCCTCAGGGAAGAAGAATATTGAGAAGATTAATTATTAGGATGGAAATAAAAAATAAGAAGCTATTTGATTTTTATTATGGTTATGAAAGGGGAAAGTGAAGACTCTTGAAATTTGAAGCATTTAAAATAGTCCAAGATGCCTGGGTGGCTCAGTCATTTGAGCATGCAACTCTTGATTTCAACACAGGTCATGATCTCAGAATCCTGAAATTGAACTCCATGTGGGGCTCCATACCCAGTGACTAGTCTGCTTGTACCTCTCCCTCTTCCCTTCCCCCAACTCTATCTCTCTCTCTCAGTTAAATAGATAAATCTTAAAAAAAAAAAGTTCAGAATTCATCCAAGACAATTGCATCTTTTTGTTAGATTTTACATGGTGGTTATTCCTGAAATTTTAGAAAGAAAAGGCTGAATCTCTAAAGCTAGTTTGAGTGCAGAGGTAAATGGTGGAGTTTTCCCTTTTTCTCATAGACCCAAAATTTAATACCATGTTTCTTTACACTAATCTTTGAGGCTAACTCGCTTTATTAGGGTACTTCAAACTGACACTGTATTAATAGAATATTGTTGAATATACTTACAGATACTTTGGGTGGATTCTATGGATTGAATGGATTCTATGCCTGATGTGCTGAAGTGAAACTGGTCTCACTCATTTCCAGGTTATTCACTGCAAAGTCAGAGCAAGCACACATTCTAAATTCTGAATCTGACAATATCATTTTCCAGCCTAAAATCATTCCAAGATCACCTAGGTCCTATAAAATGAAACTCAGACTTTATAATATAGCAGAAAATGGTTTCCACTATCTTCTCTTACCTGTTCACCAATAGAATCCACTACCACTGCCACCTTACACCATATTTTCAATTCATCTCAAACTTCTTACACTTTAGAAGCACATGCCTTGGTGTCTTGGGAAAGGTTGTCCTTTCCTCCAGGAATGGCTTTCTTCTTTTCCCTGATAGACCTGCTGATACCTGGCACTCTTCTTACACTCTAGAATACCCAGAACAAGCATCTCTGTTTAACAACTTCTCTGGCCACTAAAATTATGGATCACCTCCTCTGCTCTGCCAATACTAAAACTTAAACTCAAACTTTATCAAAGACACTCCCCGCTCATGTATTAACTCTGTGACCTTAGATAAATGGCTTGACCTCCTCCTTAAGGTTTACTTTCATTATCCATGAGTGAATGAGAAAAATAACAATACCTAGCATGCTTGAATGGCTTACTCATATAATGCAGGTAAATTTCTTAGCACTCACTGTGCCTGGAAAATGAACTCAGTAAATGTGGCATCATCATCATCATCATTATTATTATTATTTGTGATATTATCGTTGTTGTTCTACTCCTATATCCACCCTCCATTCCCAGAAAGTTTAAGGTCCTGGGCCAGGAGAAACATCTAAACAGATAGCTGCTAGTTTCCCCTGATATCTTATACAGATAACTGAGAGTACGAGTCTTTAAGGTGATCCAGTCCCAGGCTGCTTCCAGATCACTTTGCCGCCAAATGGCACAGGCAACAATGAATGTTTGGCAGTTGCATGACTTAATATTGACATGACTTTTAACCAAAGGAAGTGGGAGATACAAACTCTACACCGTATCCAGAAGCTCTTGGATATTTAAACTCACTGTCACCATTTTATTCTAAACTCAAACCCTTCTCAAGATCTCATTCTTTCATAACACAAATTTCTTTTTCCATGCCTTCCCACAATGTGGAGTTTTTGAGGCCACATGCTGTTCCTCTCCTATTATTTGTTTTCATGTCTATGTGGCTCTTTGCTTAATAAGATCTTTCTTTACTATAAAGTGGAGTTCTTGTACTGAGATATTTGAACAGTGCCTGAGATATCTGGGCATCTGTGTTCAACCGGTACCTAAATCTTCACTCTTCTTAGTGATACATACACAATATTTTTGGCTCATCTCGTTTTCATAGCTACAAGAAAGGACAATGTTTCACAGCTGTGAAGCTTTTTCTTTTTCAGTCCGATTTTGCTTGCCATTCCATAAGGTTTTATATCAATTGATTTTTGCAAAAATAGTGCTGCATAAGAGATAGCCACAAAAAATCTGTATCATAACAAAACATAATCTCTTTTGCTCAAGTATCTGGAAGGTCAGATGCCTCTGATCTTGGTTCAGCTCACTCATGTGTCTGATAATTTATTGTTTGTTGATAAAATCATATGGCAAATAGCATGATTACAGTAAAAAGAAAAGAAGTTGAGCTACTAATGAGATCAACCTATGATGGGACTGATTTACCTATAAAATGTACTCCTAATGTAAACTTTTAACTCATTTTGACTGACCTATGTTAATATATTTTCCTTTGACTACAGTATGTTTTCCTTCTGAATACACATATATTATGCTTAATATTATCTATCCACATTATCATACCTGTACTATTTTTCCAATGTCTTTGTTTGAAGGGGAATCCTATAAATCAGAAACATGGTCTAGAAAAAAGAGAGAAGTTCTCTCTCCTAGTATCCCATATAATGTTTCATGTCACTCTAGAACAATAGTTGGCCAACTGTGGCCCATGAACCAAACACTTCCTGCTGCCTAAAACTGTATGCCCTATGAGCTAATTATATATATATATATATATATATATATAATTTTAAAGGGATTAGAAAGGATCAAACCAAGAATAATATTGGAGACACATGACAATTATATGGAATTCAAATTTCAATGTCCATAAATAAAATGTTGTTAGAACACAGTTACACAGTTATGTGTTGTCTATGACTATTTTCACATTAGAATAATAGAGTTGAGTAGTTGTCACACAGATCTCATCATTCACAAAGCCTAAAATTTTATTATCTGGCCCTTTACAGAAAAAAAGAAGTTGCCATCTCCTGCTTTAGACATTTTGCTGACTGGATTTCTCTCTCTGTCTTTACCAACAACTTTCTCATTGGTTCCACCTAGTAGAGAACTTCATAACTGCAAAGTCCAGTAGTTGAGCTCGTTTCAAGGGTTTGGTCACTAACATCAGAATTTTGTCTTACATTCTTGTTTTTTTTTTTTTTTTTAATTGCTGTTGTTTTTTGTTTGTTTTGTTTTGTTTTGTTTTGCTTTAATCCATGAAGTTTCTTTCCATTCTTTTCAGGACAAGATACCTGCCAAGAGCTTTAGGTTTATAGTCAGTCCTCACAAAAACCTCATCACCATGAGTCAATTTTATTTTCTTAACATTTCAGCAAAAGCACTAACTATGTTGATTCTTATTGGCACTAAGTGAGTCATGCACTTTCTCTCTTCTTTTTTTAAATTCAATTAGCCAAGGTATAATACATCATTAGTTTTTGATATAATGTTCAATGATTCATTAATTGAGTATATTACTTGCTTATTCTTGAACCAATTACAGTAAGAAAGGGTATGCCATGACTTTATTGAACAGCCCCAGGTTACATACACACCTCTGAAGAGGGGTTTGGTTCATCCCATAAAAAGCAAAGACTGTGAGAAGCAAAGGGTATTCATCCAGTGCATATCGAGAGCTGCTACCAGAAAGGCGCAGGATGTGTGCTGCTTAAGAATAAAAACCAGTTAACACTAGATCATTTGAAAGTAGAATTTTTAAATCTTAAAAGCCAAAATATAATTAAATTAATATTGCAAAATACATTTGTGCTAAAAACAAATGTGATCCTTAAATTTTCTTTTTGTCTAAAACACAGAATGAGTAGTATAGTAGGAATGAGTTTATAAACAGCCTTTTATTTATTTATTTATCTATTTATTTATTTTTTAAAGATTATTTATTTATTTATTTATTTGACACAGAGAGATCTCAAGTAGGCAGAGAGGCAGGCAGAGAGAGACGAGGAAGCAGGCTCCCTGCCAAGCAGAGAGCCTGATGTGGGACTCGATCCCAGGACCCTGAGATCATGACCTGAGTCAAAGGCAGAGGCTTAACCCACTGAGCCACCCAGGCACCCTAAACAGCCTTTTATTTAAAAAAAATAAAGAAAGCTTTATCAAAAGTTATCCTCAGATTTAGAGTTTGGAATCATGTTAATTATTTTGTCATCACTAAAGGTGTTCATTTTTGTTAGTATTGAATCTCTTAGGTATTCATGAAATAACTGACTTGGACTGTGTTTGCAAAGAGGTTACTCTCAGGGGCGAGTGACAGAAAATTCCAATATAGAATGACGAAAATATGTACATGTTGCAGTTGTAGGATGAAGAAGAATAAACCTCATTTGTTCTTAGGAAAAGAGTATATTTGTCACATAGGAGTTGATATTTACCTATCTTAAGTGCCAATAACTTTTCCAAATGGATCCCTCACTAATCAGTGAAGAATCAGCTTGTGAAAATTCATTAGGCATGAAAGGAATGTGTGTGTTTGGAAGACTGTGTTATACTGTGGCTCAGTATGACTTTAGCTTAGAGTGTATGCAAGGAATATTCAAGAATTGAGATTGTGAAGGGTAGTGGCAAGTAATGAGGCCAGAAAATTAGCCAAAATATAAAGAGCTTTTATGTCAGGCTGATGAATTTGTATTTTATCTTGTGTGCCAGACAATCAATAAATATTTTAAAGAAATTACATAACTAATGTCAATGAACATTTTGGAAAAATACAACTTTTAACATTAAATATAATTCTACAGAGATTGTGAACCTATCACATGTAAGAGACTGACCAAGAACAATGATAAGAATCTCTCAGTAAACCATTTTCAGGTTTCTTAAGTAACTTTACTTCTAATATTTCAAAGGGCTTTTAAAAATATTAAGTAAAACAGTATATTCAGGTCCAAAGGATTGCTACATTATGGTCTCTTTCATGCAAAAAAATAAGAGGGCTTAAGAAAATATTCATGTATCTGTCCATTTATGTGAAAACAACCACAGGAAGGATAAAGCAGGAATCAATAAGATTGTTTATCTCCAGAAGTGAATGGAAACAGAGTGGGAAGAATGGGCAAATGGGTTGGGGATAGAAGGGCTGGGGGTAAAGAGTGATGCTTCTTTGAATACAGCTATTAGTATTCTACCTTTTTACATTTTTTTATGATATTTTTAAATGTCTAAAATGGGCAATAAAAAAGAGGGAAACCAAAGATAATGACAATAGAAACAAATGGATATAAAAATTGTCTTACAAATGAACAGTCTAACAGTAATGAGAAAAGGAAAATAATTAAAGGGAACATCAGAACAAAATATTCTTGTCATACAATCTAAGACCACAGACCAAAAAAAAAAAAAAAACTGTACACAGATATTTTCTATTAGCTAATAGGTGTGTTTTCACATTGGTGAGCATTAACGATGCTAACAATATTTATATTTTACGATAGGGCTAATCAGTGATTTTGGAAATAATGAAAGCCATATTTCTCACTGTCAGGGAAAAAAGCTACAAATACTTGAAAAGGATAGAACCTTGGAGTTGGGTTGAAATTGGAGGTATATGTATTAAACATATGTTTTTACACATACACACTGACAGATATAGAAATGTAAATGTGTATATGCATATCTATTTTTCCCACCTTTGTGTACTGAGAGGAATTAGAAGCAATAATACCCCAGTACTAGTGTGCACACTCACTGCCACACATTGATTTCCAAGCATTTTTCTAAAATAAAAGGGGCTAGGACTTCTTGGAGAAATGGATGATTCCAGAGTTGGGGCAGAGAACATGCAAGATGAGCCTGAAATATCTGGTAGTCTCAGAAATGAAGGAAGTTCTCAAAACTTGAAAACATTTCAAAAAGACTTAAAAGACAACTTGAAGTGGTTCTCAATGGCCAAATATAAAAACAACAACAATAGAGCAAAATAATAATAGTAACAATAATAATAAGTAGGATGATGATAATAGTAATGGAGTATAACTCTAAGAAAAAATAGAACATTTTGGGTCTATGTTGAAATCAATGAATAACTGAATAAGCAAATACATGGAGCACAAGGGAAACCTCTTTTTTACAAAAGAATTTGAACCAATAAATATATTTTTAAAAATAATGGAAATGAGAAAACACCATTGCTCAAATTCTAAAATAACAACCTTATTCTTTAGGTAAGAACCATTAACGAACACTAAAATTAATGGACAAATATAGGATGAGAGATGGGATATTTGCATAATCTGTAAGTGACCTTAATGGGATGCTTATTAATTACAAAGGGGAAAATAATAACATTATAATGCAGAAAGCTAGAAGACATCATCTTAATCAAGTGATCAAAGTTAACAACACCGCTAATGGAACAAATCTATGTCATCTGATTCTTGCTGTGATTCACTAACGTAGACACATCATTTCTGTGTATGCCCACCAAAATTACACAACCTGAATCATAAAATTTAAAAATTCTACAAAATTGAAGTTGACGTTACCCAATGTCCAGCCAATGCTCTTCGAAAATTTCAAGGTCATGAAAGATTAAAGTAGACTAAGGAGATGTTTTAACTAAATACAAGATCCTATGTTAGATTCTGAATTCAAAAAATATATATATTAGTATAATAATTGGAAAAATATAAATATGGTCATACATTAGATGGTGATAATGTGTCAATGTTAGTTTCCTATTTTTCCTATGTTTTATCACTGTGCTATGTCTATAAGAAGTTAACATTTAGGAAATTTGAATGAAGGACATATGGCAGGGATTAACCTCAGAACTACTGACATTTGGAGGCAGATATATCTTTACTGTAGGGTCTATTCTGTGCATTGTGGGATTTTGAGCAGTATTCTTAACCTCTACCCACTAGATTCCAGATGCAAGTGAATCCCTCCCCCATTCATTGTGATAATCAAAAATGAATCTAGATATCACCAAATATCTTTGAGGAAGAAGAAAAAAGATCACCCCCAGTCAAAAACTATTGCCATATGGGATTTCTTTGTACTGTTTTTATAATTCTTTCACAAGACTGAAATTATTTTAAGATTAAATATTGTGAAATGTGAGAAAATGCCTAGCATAGTGCCAGTAACATACTGAGCACTAAATAGGTAATAGTTATTTTTAAAATCTAGTGAGCAGATGTCCATGGACCTCCGTACAAATTTAAACCTCATCTTTCAATGAGAACTTCAATGGGTCTATTCAATTAATCATATATTTAGTGAGGGACTCTTTAAATGCAAAAATGAATGCATTTTGACACCTCCAACTCTAGATTTATCCTCTCAGCATCCAAATAATGTCTATCTCTGTAGCAGGTCAATCTGACTCTGCAATTTAATGCTTCTTATTCCTCCAGGCTTCTTCAGAATGCAAACCTTTTCTATTCAGGTTAATTTCACACTTATTTTCTTAGCAAAACCTCATTATTCATTTTTTTCCAGGGTTCATCTCTGCTGAATGCTAGGTGTGATGATAGCAAGAAAATCGGTAATATTGTTTCACAGAACTAAAACACAATGTGATCGCAGGAAAAGTAGAAACAGAATATGGATAAAAACAGGTCCTGTTACTCTTCAGTTTGACATTTTGGATTCTAATTTTTGACAGCCTGACCTTGCTACTCACATCACTCACAACTGCCAGTTATTCAGTGACAGAAAGGTGGTTTTATCTTGTTTAGGGACAGTAGAGGGACAAAGAAAGAGAGAGAGGAAGAAAAACAGAGAGAAAACACAAAGTTGTGAAATGTATAATGAAGGAGAAGACACATAGTCCTGATTCTGAGCTTTAATGGGTGACTTTGAGCTCATCCAGGGGAGTGTGCCCAGCGTAATGAGAAATCTGGAAATTTTAAGTAATGAAAAAAATTAAAGTAACTAGTAATATCTTCTTTGAAAATGAGAAGACCTAGTGGGAACATACAGTGGTCTTCAAATGTTCACAGAAATTCCATTTAGAGACAAGAAAAGAGGAAAATGGAATCCGTCTTTGCTTTTATGGATCTCGGAAATAACAGGTGGGTGAAGTAGGATTTTAATATATACGTCCTAGAATCTGAGCTGGTCAACAACAGATTGGGCCTTCCCATGACTTCCTGAGCTCCCAATCACATGACAGTGCTGGAGAAGGGCTTTCTCCTTCTGCAAAAGGCAACAGCACTAGAGTCTTATAATTTATTATCCAAACTCCAACATCCTTAAAAGTTTTGTAGCAACATGGATGGGACTGGAAGAGATTATGCTGAGTGAAATAAGTCAAGCAGAGAGTCAATTATCATATGGTTTCACTTATTTGTGGAGCATAACAAATAACATGGAGGACATGGGAAGATGAAGAGGAGAAGGGAGTTGAGGGAAATTGGAAGGGGAGGTGAACCATGAGAGACTATGGACAATGAAAAACAACCTGAGGGTTTTGAAGGGGCAGGGGTTGAGAGGTTGGGGGAACCAGGTGGTGGATATTGGGGAGGGCACGTATTGCATGGAGCAGTGGGTGTGGTGCAAAAACAATGAATACTGTTACGCTGAAAAGAAATTTAAAAAATTAAAAAAATTAAAATTAAAATTAAAAAAAAAAAGTAAAGGGGAGCTCACTTACAATTACTTCTGAAAAATAAGTTTATATCAGAAGTCTTCTGGGCAAACTAGAATATTTAGTATCCCTGAAGAGAGCTAATTTTACAGAATATTTTCAATGCTCTGGCCCCAGTCATTTTTCCCCCCTTTCTTGACTGGTGATTTCTCAACCATTCGAAAGTGGAGTGGAAATCAAGCCTCCCTATGAATTACTATCAATGAAACTTAATGCAATAATTAAAAGAGAGTATAAATTAGTTTTTAAATGCCAAGATATTAACCAAGTAATCCAAGGAATGGTAGTTAAATAGATTTTATATGCCACCAGTTGTGCTAAATACTGGGGAGTCAGTGGTGAAAAGGAGGGAAGACGTTCTTATTATATTGAAGTCTATGTTCAAGGAAATGCTCCTTCAGTATGTTCTTGCCAAGGCATTAGGCTGTCTGACAACCTGTCTTAATTGTAGTCACTTATGTACAATACAAAAAATTTTCAAGGTGAATATTATCAATTCCACTTTATCAATGGGCAAACTTAATTTTCCAGAAATTAAATGACCTGCTTAGGAACTAAAAAACGCTATGGAAGAGAACAGTTTCATAAATAAGTGTTCCTCTTCTTCCTCCAGTGTGAGCTCTATGACACTACAACTGTATCTTATAAAAGCAAGTGTACCTGTTTTATTCCCTAAATTACACATATGAGTGAGATTATATGGTATCTGTCTTTCCTTGACTGACTTAATTCACTTAGCATAATATACTTTAGTGCCATCCATATCATTAGGGAGAGGGACGTAAACCCATAGGAGACTCTTAATTATAGAGAACAAAGTGAAGGTTGCTGGAGGGGAGGAGGGCAGGGGGTGAGCTAAATGGGTGATGGGTATTGAGGAGGGCACTTGTAATAAGCACTGGGTGTCATATGGAAGGGATGAGTCACCAAATTCTACCTCTGAAACCAATGTTACACTACATGTTAACTAAATAGAATTTAAATAAAAATTTGAAACATAAAGAACAAAAGTATATCTACTTAGGTGTCTCTACTGATCAAAGCATAAGAGTAAAATAAAAATTGTGTTATCAAACTATATTTAAAATTATCATTTAAAATTTTTTCTGTAACTCTAGAGCAATCTTTTGAACTCTTGCTTATATAAACATATTTCTGGAGCAGTATAGGTGAAGATCACACAGCTGAATGAGGGGCAGAATTGGGATTTGAAGCAGTGTTCCATCTATACTGACTAGTACCTATAGATATACTTTTTTTTTTACTTTTATTTTTTATTTTTATTTTTGCTTAAGCAACAGAAATTTATTTTCTCACAGTCCTAGAGCCTGGAAGCTCAAGATCAAGGTGTCAGTAGCATCAATTTCTTCTGTGGTCCATAGACATTATACTACTAAGATAAATCAGACAGAGAAAGATGAATACTGCATGACATCACTTATACATCACTTATACATGAAATCTAAATTGGTGGGAATGCAAGCTGGTGCAACCACTCTGGAAAACAGTGTGGAGGTTCCTCAAAAAACTGAAAATAGAGCTACCCTATGACCCAGCGATTGCACTACTGGGTATATATCCTAAAGATACAAACGTGGTGCTTGGAAGGGGCACGTGCACCCGAATGTTTATAGCAGCAACGTACACAATAGCCAAACTATGGAAAGAACCTAGATGTCCATCAACAGATGAATGGATAAAGAAGAGGTGGTATATATACACAATGGAATACTATGCAGCCATCAAAAGAAATGAAATCTTGTCATTTGCGATGATGTGGATGGAACTAGAGGGTATTATGCTTAGCGAAATAAGTCAATCGGAGAAAGACAACTATCATATGATCTCCCTGATATGAGGAAGTGGAGATACAATGTTGGGGGGGTGGGGGGGTAGGAAAAGGAAAAATGAAAGAAGACGGGATTGGGAGGGAGACAAACCATAAAAGACTCAATAAAAAAAAAACAGACTGAGGGTTGCTGGGGGGAGGGGGGACGGGAGAGGGTGGTGGGGTTATGGACATTGGGGAGGGTATGTGCTATGATGAGTGCTGTGAAATGTGTAAACCTAGCGATTCACAGACCTGTACCCCTGGGGATAAAAATACATTATATGTTTATTAAAATAAATTAATTAATTAAAAAAAAGAAGAAGGTGAAGTTGCAGAATTCTTTATGGCAGAGAGTTGCAATTACTTGCATGTTAGAGTTGATGAGTTCTAGGGTTTGGGAAACAAAAGAAATGATGCAGGAATGACATGGTGAAAGAGCGCCCAAACAAAAGACATTCCCTCATGTTAATCGGTTATAAATGATGAAAAGCTTTCTGAAACCAGCATCATTTAAAATAAGCTTTTGGGTATTTATAAAATTCAAGTGTAGTCCTGGCTTCCCTCTTTGCTATATCCAAGAGCTCAAAGGAAGCTGAATTATTGACATTCTATTGTTTTCTTTTTAAGGTCTGCTTTCTTTTATGATATTTTTAGGATAATTCCATAATTCATTTCATAACTCCCCTACGTGAGGTCTCTATCAGCTCCAGGCTCATGTCCTCATAGCACTGTACCCAAAAATGGGTTAAAAAAAAAAAGGAAAAAAAAAAAGGAAAGGGAAGGAAAAAAAAAAAAAGAAAGGTAAGAAGGAGAGAAGGAAGGATGCCCTAAATTTACCATTTATTGCCCCAAATTAGATAGCAAACCCATTCTTGTGATCTGAGTGATGACACAACCATAGATATTTGCAAATAGGATCTGTTGTTTAAAAGTATGACCACCCATAAAACAGTGAGGAATCTAAACCACATAAACCACATCGGATGCAACGGAAGGAAAGAAGGATTCCTAGAGGGAATTGGAGAGGTTGATACCAGAAGAAAAGGGAACAGAAGTTGGACAGTGAAACCTAACAAATGTTCACCACATCCTCAGACATCCTAAGATCAAATGGTTTAGTAAGATGGGAAAACAAAAATTATATTTGGCAACTCTGTGCCTATAATGCGGTCTGTGAGTCTTTGGGACAGTCATAGTTTTTTGTTTGTTTGTTTGTTTGTTTTTTACACGTTTAATGAAAAAGTAATTAGAAGGTAAACTCATACTGAGTGCAATAGAATGTCTACAAACTGTCATCTCATGAACTCCAACTAAATTACTAGAAGCATGGAGTTTACTTGAAAGTTCCAACTCCTTGGTATACATCAGGTGCTTACTACATAGTAGTTTGTTTTTCCTCTTCCTTCTCCCTGTTTTCTCATCCTTTTACTTTTCATTAATCTCTGGCCCTAGCTCTGCCGTTCGGGGTCACAAAGATGCAGTGTTCCTCTTTCTTTATGACATTCAGCTTTACCCATATCCTCTTCAACTTAAACATTTAAAACTCCTTTAGGTATTGTTTCCATGGCTAGTTTCTAGACCTCTCAAAATCCTGATTGCCTACATCTAGATGAAGACTGATTTATTAATAACATAATAGGATCCAGAGCTACAGATGATACTTAACTATATATACTATTCAAATATCTTTTGTATACAACTATTCCTGAACATCTTAGTCTTCAGATTATCTCTTCTATTTCCTTGAGAAATAGGAATTGTCTTTTCTCTTTATTTTATTTTATTTTATTTATTTTGTAACAACTTTATTGAGGTATTACTGGTATGCAAAGAACTGTACATCTTCCATGTGTATAATTTGATGAATTTGGTCATAAGTATACAACAGTGATACCATCACCACAATCAAGGTAATTGACATAACCAAGACCTTTCAGTATGTCCTTGTATTTTTGTTGTTGTTGTTATTTTTTCATTTGTTTTGTTTTTGTGGTAGAAACACTTAACAGGAGATGCACCTTCTTGGATCAATTTGCAGTATATCTTTTGATAGTTCTGCTGGTAGAGCAGACTGTAGAATAGATCCTTTGTTTTTAAACCTGTTCTAGATTTCCCTAACATTCTTTATATCACTCCCTTGTATCCGTTCCTTGAAAATAACTATAGTTATTTGTGAGGGAAACCTATGATATTGATAAGGACAGCATGGTACAATGGAGAGAGAATAAGATTTGGGAGCAGAATCCTTATGTTCAGTATTAGTTCCTTCATTCGCAGGGGCAACCTATTGGGCAAATCACTTAGCCATCCTGAGCTTCAGTTTCCTACCTACAGTGATTGTGTAGTTGATCATGTCTGTCAGTATTATTAAACTATCAAAATATAATTGAGTTCATTTTATGAACATTTTTAACATTGTGTGGGTTGGGGACCCTGACATTATTCTGGCATATGGAGAAGTTTCTTGCCTTCTGACCAGCTATTTAGAATAGGACATCAAACATATATGGTAATCAAATATGATTCTTTCTCAAATAAGAAGTTCCCTTGAGGATAAGAAGAGGGAGAAGTAATTTTGCTGTTTTGTAGGCAACTGTAGCATTCAGAAATGTAATGCATCAAATATATTCAAGTGAATCAATATCCCCTCAGTGTGACTTGAGTATAAATAAAAATTTATGATCCAAAAATGGCATACTGTGACCAAAGTGAATGAATAAGAGAAAGTGGTTTTAGAGAAATAAACATTTCTATATCAGAATGGCTGACCATTAATTTTTATAAAAGGATTGAAAAAAAGCAGAAACAGAGGTACTTTTGCATGCAAATGGTAATTGCTCTTCCCTAAAAATCCAATATAGCAGTGAACTTGGTGAAATTATAGTAAATTTTGTCCATAGTAGCTAACAGTACAACAATAACAAGTAAATATATTCAAGAAAGTATATTCATAGTTGTATATTATCTTACAGCAGAAAAGGCTGAAGGAAATCAATTAATGGAGTCTACACATTACACAAATGTGAGGTGAGGTTAACTTGGCCAGGGTCAGGGAGCTGATTAGTTCAGAGCTTCCTTCATGAGCCATATGTAGATGATTGCTAGATTTATATTTCACACCTATAGCTCTCTCTCCTAGTTACAAACTACATCAAGTGTATACTTCTAGATTTATCAGATTTAGCAAATAATAATCCAAGATGCTCATTCTAAATGGAATTTCAGGTAAAAAATAAATGTTTAACTTAAGCTTGTTCTATGAAATATTTTGTACCTTGTTTTACACTGCGTCAACCTATTGACAAGCAATATTGTGTTTGGACCGACCCTGATGGTTCTTATTATTCATGAAAGATGGCCTTAAACAATGATCATCAGGAAACCCTGAAAAAGTCGTAACTTACAGAACCTGGAAACTACACAGCACACCTCGAGCCAAACAGCAGGGGAACAGGTAGAGAGAGAAATAGTACAGGGGTGTAGGGTTCAGTTCATTCTTATTTGTTCTGATTACTACAATGCCTTCCTAATTGGATTATCTCTCCCTACTTTACCTTCTTAATCTACTGAAAGAGGAAGGTCAAACAACAGTTCCTGATCTCCTTACCTTGCTTGTTATCTTCAGTGACCACTAATTAATGACAACGATGGTCCTAAGACATTCCCATTCAAGATTATTCATAATCTGTCCCCTGCTTGCTACAGCACCTCCAAATTTCTCAAAACCCTTGCCCCCTACAGTCTAGATTAGGGGTATTCAAACTAATGCCCATTGACTATTTTTGTAAGTAAAGTTGAATCAGGGCTTAGCCTTATCCATTTGCCTACATATTGTCTATGCCTGTTCTCCTGCTATAATTGCAGTAGTTGGGACAGAGATTGATCCCTGCAAAGCATGCAAAACTTAAAATATTTACTCTCTGACCCCCCTATAAAAATGTTTGAAGCCCCTGCTCTAAATGAACCTAATATTTTATAATGTTTTTGAACTTATTGTACTCTATCTCACTGCAAGACCAATATAACAATCTCTACTCAAGAATGTCCTTTTATTTTTTTCCTTTTTATCCACATAAACCACTACAATTCTCAAAAATCCTACTCCTCCTTTAAACTCCAAATATAAACACCTCTGCCTCCAGAAAGCTTCCTGATCTACCAAACCTGTATGAGCCCTTCAGCTCTGGGTTCCCTTGAACATTTTCCTCTCTCCCCCTTTTGCTCTATTTATCACAGTTGGTATTTATTTATATAATGTTCTCTTTTAAGACCATAAAATCTGTGTGTGCTTCATTCTCTACTCTGGTCTCAGTACTTACTAGTGAACTAGTATGAACAAGGTGCTCTTTTTTTTTTTTAAATTTTAAGATGAGTTTTAAGCAGAGAAATAACAGAATCCTAAATCCAGATGTCCACACTCTTAATCTAGAGATATTCTCATTTTTTTTAAGTTTCTTCATTTCTTCTGTACCAATAACTTTGTTTTAGGTTTTTGGACATGTGTCTAAAATATGTTCATTGTTGTTACTATAACTTCAATTCAAGTTCTAAAGTTAAGAATTTTGCCTAATAGTTTAGAATTAGAGTAAGTTCTGTGTTGCTAATATCCAGCATGAAGAAGCAAAGAAAAAAGTATTTCAGGATACACATTAAAACCATTAATTCAACAGAAGCTATAAAGTCAAGGAAAGGATGAAACCTCTCATAGCTGCCTGAGAATATTTGCTAGGTATGGATTAATTAATTTTCTATCTTTGCTTTTTGTTGTTGCCTATTCTATTTATTTTTGTTGCTGTTGTTTTATTTTAGTTTTTTCACCAATTCATTTGATACTATGTAGAAGGAAAGACTGGTTTGTCAATATACATGTTTATTAACCCTGAAAGTCAAATAATGCCATTGAAAGACTCAAATTAAACTTCTTTTCTCCAAGTGAAGGATAAGGGCACTATTATCTTCATCCTAAGAGACACTGTCTAAAATGTATACAGTATTAATAGATACCTATATCTGTATTTATGTCTATCTATATCTCTATGTGTAGATATTTAAAGTGCAAAGACAACTGAATATATGAAGTAAGCAATAATTTTACTGTTAAGAGGAATTGGAGATGAGAAGTGATAGAATACACATAGCTCACACTAAAACAATATTTGTAAAGGCAATGCACATTTGTCTAATAGCTTCCATAAGAATTAAGCATATAGATTGTTAATAGCAGATGATCCTGCATAGTAAGACCAGTAATGAGGGAGTGTAGAGTAGGGAGCATACTTTTCATCATAAGGTCTTTTATTTATTTTGTATGTTTTTTAATGTATTTTTTGACTAGATCTTATCTTGGGAATAACATTTGTGAGTATTTTAATTCCTTATTCATGGACTCATTTCAGTTATCCTTGTTATACTCAAAGTCTCAGATTGCTCCCTAAAAGATTAGGCATCTTATTTCCCGTTTTATTTACATTCTGCTCAATTTTTGTCACATGGCCTATGTCTAACAAAGAAATATTTCAGGGTTACCTGGGTGGATCAGTTGGTCAGGTTTCTGTCTTCAGCTCAGGTGGTGAGCTCAGGTTCTTGGGATCCAGCCCTCCATCAGGCTCTCTACTCAGTGGGGAGGCTTCTTCTCTCCCTCCCTTTGTGTGCTCTCTCTCCCCTCAAATAAATACATAAAAAGAAACATTTCATTCAGTTTTCCAGAGGTCACTAGTGGGATCACGTTGCAGTTGGCCTTATACATATTCATTAACAAACACTGTATTGAGACTCTACTCTTCCCTCATTTATATCCCAATGCCCTACTGGTGCAATCTGTGACCCCTCTCAAAGCAGACTATTATAATGAAAGACTTGTATCAGAATCTGTTCAAGGGAAACACAACCTGTGATAACTGGAGTCAAAAGCAGGATTATCAACCACAGGAACAGAATTCTGGGATTAGATTTCTAACAGCCAAATAACAACACGACACTGTAGTGTGTGCTAAATGAGGTCCATAAGACAGTCAACCATAGCTGAAGGGTGATTCAATAGATACAGGCATGGGAGGATGTACTGGGTGATGAGACAATTGGAAACTTAAGGATTTGAGTTGCTAACAAGTGTCACAGAGCTCTGAAAGAAGAACATACAGTCTCAGCTTAGTCAACTATTAATGGAGGGAATACTAAAATGAAGTAAGCCCCAATGGAAATGTTTTAAAACACCCTCAACTTCACATGGAGGATAGACTTTGCTGAATATCAGGCCTTAAATCTTACTCTAAGGGTTTCCAAGTTAGAATGAAGTCTGAATTCTCAGCCACTCTTCTACAGAAAAATTAAGTCCATGATTAAAAAAAAAAAATAGATACCTCCGTCAGAAAGGACGAATACCCAACTTTTGTAGCAACATGGACAGGACTGGAAGAGATTATGCTGAGTGAAATAAGTCAAGCAGAGAGAGTCAAGTATCATATGGTTTCACTTATTTGTGGAGCATAACAAATAATATAGAGGACAAGGGTAGATGGAGAGGAGAAGGGAGTGGAGGGAAATTGGAAGGGGAGGTGAACCATGAGAGACTATGGACTCTGAAAAACAACCTGAGGGTTTTGAAGGGGCGGGGGGTGGGAGGTTGGGGGAACCAGGTGGTGGGTATTAGGGAGGGTACAGATTGCATGGAGCACTGGGTGTAGTGAAAAAACAATGAATACTGTTACACTGAAAATAAATAAAAAATTTAAAAAAAAATAGAACTCTTAAATTGTGGGATGGGAACACTGGATATATATGTTTGAGAATCTTGAATCCTAAGATTTCCCTAAATCTTCTATGATTCAGAGTGACATTATACTCTTTATAAAGAACAATCTCTCATTGTATTAAGGCTATCCAAGGTTTTGCCCAAGGTAGATGCCAACCAATGTGATACTTGACCCTCTCAAAATCAGTTTCTCTCTCTATTTTTCTAAGCCAGTATTTAGCGTCTGTATGGTCCAAAGATGAAAGAGTATATTCTGAAAATATTCTCTAGATATTACACATCATCAGGAATCAGTAGGAACATAACTGAGGATAGATCTTTAGGGTCCAGTAGAATATATGGCTGGATGGGGGAGAATTTATTTAAAGGGGGAGAGGCACACTACAGTGACTCAGAATTAAATACATCTGTAAGGATGCTCTAATTCAATCTTAGTATACTTTTGGAATTGGACCTTGAGGCTTAGAAATAATAATGATCTATGAATAAATGAGAGATGTCAGTATGACCTTAATAGATAGGGATGAAAGAATTTCAAAATAGCTGAGACCAAGAGGTACACACATTTATTAGAGATAAGGTGGACAGGCAGCAAGTTTCAGAAGACAACCAGGGACTTTGTGATGGTGTTTCAAACGGCAAGGTAGATGAACAGCCAATAAGAATAATGTTTTATTTATATATATTTTTGAAAGATTAAAAAGAGGTAAGAAAAAAGGCCAATACTTACTGATCTATTAGAAAATCACTCTCCCTTACCCACTTTCCAGATCTAAGCCAATTGTTGGACCCCAGACTCTATGATTGAAAGGAAGATCATATGTGTTTAAGGAAGAAATTGTAATGCTCTAGCAAGAATATATAATTGCTATGTATTCCTAAAGCAACATACAGCTTCTGTAAAAGTAACTTTTCATTGAGGAAAAAAAAAATCTGGATGTTGAGGGGGCTATAGGATACAGAATCTGAAATATCACTGATAACAAAGAAATGAGTATAGTCTCTCCTCTTGGAGTGTGGATGTTCAGAGGTCACAAAATAATTAGACACCTGATCTAAATATGTTCCACATCAGTTTCTGAATGCATAATGACTTGGTGCTCCAGAGAGCATAAATCCATAGGGATATACTTAATACCTTGCAGAACCATCATCCTGTTCCCTCACTTGTGAATGAAGAGCTATCATGCTATAACAAGCCAAGTGGAAACTTGCAAAACTGTCCGCATTCCCCATTCACAGTAATCTATAAGTAGTTGTACATCTTGGATGAAGTAGTGGTGATGATGCCACTCAAAAACTTAAATGACATAGCAATGGTTGGATTCAACATATTTTCAATTAATTCACTGATGTGGTATCTAACAATGGAAAGAAAAAAAAAGATGTGTCTTGATAGATGATGGTAATCTTTTATAAATGTAGCAAATTGGTAGACTCAGTCATAATTTCTGTACTGGAGTTATATCTTTTCTAGGAGAAATCACCATTCATTGCTTACTATTGATCTATAACTATAGATTTGAGGAAACTACATTTTCCAATGCCTATCGGAAGGGAGAATCATATACTATTAGCATTCACTTGAAAAGACAGCAGTACACTTTCATAGTCAACTAAAACTATGTTAATATCCTGCTCTGTCTCAGTGTAGATTGAAGGGACCATAATCATCTGTTCTGTTCTACCAGAGTTCAACAAACTTTTACTGTGAAGAATCAAGCAGGAAGTATTTTAGATTTTGCAGACCCCATTGTCTTTGTCATAACTTCTAAACTCTGCCATTGAACAATCATAGGCATTACATAAATTAATGGGTATGGGAATCACACAGATTTCAAGATATACTACAAAGCTGTGGAAATCAAAACAGTAGGGTACTGGCACAAAAATAGGTAAATCTTTGGAACACAATAGACCAGAAATAAACCCCTACTTACATGTCCTATAAATCTATGATAAAGGAGGAAAGAATATGCAATGGGAAAAGACAATCGCTTCAATAACTAGATAGTCACATGCAAAAGAATGAAACTGGATCACTTTCTTACGCTATACACAAAATAAACTCAAAGTCGATGAAAGAACTAAATGTGAGACTTGAAACCATAAAACTCCTAGAAGAGAAGATGGCTATTAATTCCTTTGACATAGGCCATAACAGTATTTTTCTAGATATATCTCCTAAAGCAAGGGAAACACAGGCAAAAATTTAAACTGTTGGGACTACCTTGAAATAAAAAAGTTTTTACACAGCAAAGGAGACCATCAACAAAACAAAAAGACAACATACTGAATGGAAGAAGATACTTAAAAATTATGTAATTCAATAAAAAGTGGGCAAAGGACCCTGACGGACATTTTTCCAAAGAAGACATACAGATGGTCAACAGATACATGATGTTCAACATCACAATCGTCAGGGAAATGCAAATCAAAACCACAGTGAGATATCACTTTATATCAACAGAATGGCCAGAATAAAAAAGACAAGAAATAACAAGCCTTGTCAAAGTTGTGGCGAAAAAGGAACCCTCAGGCATTGTTGGTGGGAATGTAAATTGATACAGCTCCTATGGAAAACAATATGGAAGTTCTTCAAAAAAGTTAAAAATAGAAATACCAAATTATCTAGTAATTCCACTACTGGGTATTTCCCGCAGGAAACACAAACACTAATTTGAAAAGGCAGGTACCTATCTGTTTAGTACAGCATTAATTACAACAACAAGATATGAAAACAACCCAAGTGTCCAGTATCCATTGATAGATGAATGGATCGAGATGTGATACACAGACACACAGACACACAGACACAGACACAGACACACACACACAGGAATATTACTTGGTCAAAGAAAAAGGATGAGATCTTGCCATTTGTAACGGTATGGATGGACGTAGAGGGCATTATGCTAAGTGAAATAAGTCAGAGTGAGAGACAAATTCTGTGTGATTTAATTTATATGTGTAAAACACAAAATGAATTTAATTTATATGTGTAAAACACAAAATGATTTAATTTATATGTGTAAAACACAAAATGAATTAATAAACTATCAAGCAAAAAGCAAAAAACTACAAATACAGAGAACAAGCTGGTTTTTGCCAGAGCAGAGAGGAGTGGGAGTGAAGGGGATTTGGAGATACAGGCTTCCAGTTATGAACTCAGTAAGTCATGGGGTTAAAGGGTACAATCTAGAGAATATAGCCAATGGTATTGTAATAGTGTTGCATGATGACAGCTGGTAGCTGTACTTGTGGTGAGCACAGCATAGTGTAAAGTTGTTGAACCATGATATATACCTGAAATTAAGGTAACATTGTATGTCAATTATACTCAAATAAAAAATAATAATGGATGTGATTGTGACTCAGTAAGACTTCAGGTAGTATGAAAACAGGTGACAGTCTACATTTGAGTTAGATACTATAGTTTTTAAACCTCTGCACTCTACTGATAACATCACGTTAATTTGACCCAATGAGCATGAAATGGCAAGTGCTCTATAAATTCTGGAAAGACATTTATGTATCAGAAGGTAGAATATTAAAACCTATAAAGTTTCAGGGACCTGACATCTCTGTGAAGTTTTAGACATCTGAGAGTTTGAGTAATACTGAGACATTTCTTCCAAAATAAATTTCAGAATATTTCACTTTGTCCTTCCTATCGCTAAGAAACTGGACCTGTGTTTGGATGACCATTTTGAGTTTTGAAGGCAGCAAATACCACTTTTAGCAATATAGCTCTGACTCGTTGAGCTGTCAGTTTTGAATGAGGTTAGAACGTTATAGCTTCTGCATAAAGTTCAGGAAGCAGTTCTTCTTGGGTTCATTCAATGAAATAAAGTTATCTGTATGTTACCCATGGTGTTCTACAACATGTTGATTTTCTGACAAACGTCTGAAGCCAGGCTGTGTTCTTTTGTCAGAGCACTATTCACTTTTGAACAGAAAATTTTGACAAGCCACTAGACCTTAGCAGAAACTCTGTAAGAGAACATGAGATATCTAGTGAGCGTGCAATGTGTAAACTCATATGTGGACTCATATATGGTATCTTTAGACCATATAATGAGTCCTTCATGAGCTAAACATTATCAGAAAAGCACAGCATCAATCCATCATATTATGAAAATGGTACATTGGGAATCCAGATCCTTATAACATAAGGGTCTTCTGACCAACGTCTCTCCTCAGTTCATACTCATGGCTCTATAGGAGTCCTCTATGACCAGCTAACATTAGAAGGATAACATGAGACTAGTTCGTAAATGAGTCAACTTCATATGTTAGTGTGAGCAGAAAATAGACAATTTCTGTATACAACCTTAATCAATAATACATATGAGATATAGTGGTGATAACCACTCTTCCCTAGTCCACAGATCTTCAGCTATTTGGCTGTTCATCAGCTTCATAGGAAAAGTAGTTGTAGGTAAGAATATACACAGAGTAACCTGGGCAATAACAAATGACTTACCCTGAAAAGATTAGAAGTTGAGGATAATGAGATAAGAAAATTTTCAGAAAGATGCATGGGGATGGACCTATGACATGGCCCAAAATGCGTTAATCATTTTGTCTCAGGTCCATGAATACTAGAAAAGTATCCATCTCAGCTGAACCACTCCACAATCAGATAAACAAGATGATCTCATCCAGTGGAGGGTAAAGAGTATCCCTTCTTGTCCACTATAGCACCTGTTCAATGTGCCCATGCAGTGAACATTCATAGTGGTAGGAGTGGAGGCTACTCATGGGTCCAACATTATGGGCTTCTTTTATGAAAGCTGCTACAAATATTGTGTGGCTGATGTCAAACCTATCACAAGAAGTTAAAAACTGAGCTCTTTCTCTGATAAAGTATAATTAGAAGATTAATTAGCCAATTAAGGACAAATCACATGCAAACTCTATCATCTGCACATGTTTAGTAACTTATCCTTAAAAGAATTGACGTGTTTTCTGGATATGGATTGGCCACTTTTAAAGATGTTGTTGAGATGTTTACTAATTCCCTTTGTATTCAATGTTCCTGTGTGTCACTGACTTGATGACTTCCTGCTACAGATACTTATGAACTTTGGTGCAAGGGCTTTATCTAGTCACAAGAACTGACATAGCTCTCACAAAGATATACTGGAGGTACCAATGAATAAGCAGCGTAGAAGCAGCATTCAACAGATCACTAACAGGAGTTTATTACTTTAAAACTTCAGCTTCATTGTTTCTTGGGTAGAAGAATTCTGATTTGTTCTTTGCGGTTTTTCGGAGGTCTTTATCAAGATGGAGGCCCAGCAACCCTCAATGGCAACCAGTTAGCACAACTTTTACTGAATTTCTTCCCTTCCCTACTCACTTTTCTAACTCTTTCCCATGATTTCTAGAATTACATCACAAATAAACCACTTGCATTCAAATCCTTGTCTCCATTTCTTCTTCTCAAGACTTTTGACTTTACTACCTTCGGATTTAGAAAATTGTCCACAAAACCAAACTATTTAATTGCATCTATAAAATTTCTTTTAAAACATCTATTATTCATCCACTGAACAAAAAAGCATCAATTATTTATTTATCGGATGAAGATTTATTGGTAACCTCCTGTGTATATAATGTCTTTGATCTTGAGCAATGCATAGACTAGTGACTTGAGAGAAAATTGACAAAAATTAAAAGTCAGTCCTCTTAAATGTATAGAGTATTACAGAGGGACACATCAACAGAGAGAGAGGGAGGTAAGGAAAGACTAGAGAGAGACTACTTTGTACTTAGTTCAGAGGTCAGGGAAGATATCCCAGTGAGGCTGTGAGAGATTTCTATCAGTGAGTGAGAAGGTGGAGAAAGTTCTTTTAGCTTTGAGGACTTATAGCAGGCAAGATAAGGAAAAATATTATATGCAAAGAGGGAGTATGTGAAAAAAAAATGCATGGGGACATTGTCTAGAAGACTGAAGAGAAACCATGTCCATTGTTTGCATTTATTTATTTATTTATTTAGAGACAGAGAGGGGACATTGAAGGATTTATTATTGCAATACCTAATTTTCTGCCTTTGAATCATGTTCAGTCAACATTTCTATAAGAAGACATATGAATTTCAACACTGAACCAATAAATACACTTTTGAACCTGTTATAGTTTTTTTTTTTTGACAGTAAAAATTTCATAAAGGAGGAATGAGACCAGAAAGATAAATGTTCCAAGTGGCAGCTGCACATCGGCAGCTCCTCAATCTCAGTGACATCTTTTGATTCTAGGTTCTAAAGAATAACACATTTTTTTATCATTTCTATTAAAACCAACCTTACTGCATGCAATTTGTAGAACATATTGTGTGTGTGTGT
The DNA here is from genome assembly GCF_963455335.1 of Martes martes. Classification (NCBI taxonomy): domain Eukaryota; kingdom Metazoa; phylum Chordata; class Mammalia; order Carnivora; family Mustelidae; genus Martes; species Martes martes. Next base: position 147,653,373 of record NC_137889.1, read on the forward strand.
GTGTATGTGTGTGTTGGTGGTTGTGATGGTCTTCACCTTATGTTCCCCTCTGCCTAGAAATAGAAAGTCTTCTCAACCCTTCCACATCTCTAGGAAATATAGAGGTAGATTTTCCTATAATCTTGCTATCCATCACTCACTACTACAGCAAGCACTGAAGGAGGCACCGGCATGTGTGAAATCTGGATGTTTGTTGGTTACAGTACTGATCAAAGTTAAAGGTAGTAATATATGTTCCTATCCTTTGTCTTCCTCTAGAAGGAACTACCCACAACCCGAGAACATTTCCCCATCTACTTTTGATTTGGTGTACTAAGCTCCCTGCAGTCCTCTGGATGTCCATCTACAGCAGGGCTCAATTCATGGGGAAGGTGATAAGAACTCCTCTTCCGACTTCATGTTCAGGCTACATTCTCTGACTGATATCTGTAAGACATAAAGTGAATTGTGGGTTTTAATATTTACCCAGCTCCCATGTGTCTGTTGCTCTATAATCTGGTGAACAGGGAGGGTTAACTATTAGGTTCCTTCAAACTTCTACAGTTTTTATCTTCATTCTGATAGTCATACTGCAGCATGCTAGAACTGAAAGGAATCACGGGGAACATGCAACCAATGTCTCCATTCATAGCTAGGAAATTCATGTCTACAAAATTTAAATGTTTGTCTAAATTATAGGTCTACTTGGAGGAGGAAGTAAGACCAGAATGTAGGTCTATTGATATTCATCTCAGGATTTTTTCACATAGTTCATCTTCCTCTCTATAAACATGCACTTAATAAATGAATGAACTTCAGATTAAAATTACAGAAACAAAGCACATGTTGTTTTAAAGGAGATGATAGTATGAATACATTAGATTCTAAAGGGTTGGCATACCTTAGAACTAATTTCAAATTAGTTTTTCTGGTGCTCAGAGTCAGCAACTTTGTATCTGATAACTATAAGATTGCTCCTGTTGGTGATAAAATGAAGTAAAGTGGCTTACAAAAAAGGAGAAAAACATAGGACATGTCATCAAAACACTCACAGTTTACTTGGGGGAGACAGGCATGCAAACAAATACATTAGTCACCATACAGCACCTTTAACTATAAAGCTTTAGGGCAGCATCAGGCAAACATCGTGAGTGGGCAATGGAATCACTCTAGAGGACAAAAAAGGCATTACAAAGCATTGAGCTGATCTGTAAAGGTTGTGAGATGACTAAGGAAATCATAGTGGATGGAATAGAAGGAAACCAAAGAACAGGTTGGGGGTGTTTGGGGGAAGGGGAAAAGGAGAAGAATCTCCTGTGCAGATGAAGGCTGGGGAAGAAAAGTTGGGAGAGTCTTCGGACTGTCCCATTAGGGTGAGGAAGAGATCTATGTATGGTGGATCCAGGGGCAACAGCAACCAGAAGGTGGATAAAAATAGTTCTGTCACCATCTCACCTGGCTTTAAAATTTGCATGAGTTCTCCCATGTCTTCTGGATGGAGCCTAGCTTCCACAGTGGCCAGTTTTTAGTCCCATTCAATTTCCCGAAGATATAGGAGGTTCTCTTTACCTTTTAGACACTCCATTGCCTCCCTCTGACACTGCAATCATAGTTTTCTAAGAATGCTGCTTGTCTAACTTCTGTTTCCCACAAGACTCAACACAGCTGATCTCTGACACACAGTCCAAATGCCACAAAAACTCACAGAATGGGTTTTTCCTTCACTTCTCAGCATTTCTGACACCCAGCTTGTATGCATGTGTTCAGACTCACTTCTTCCAAAAGACTTTGCTCCTCAAGGAAGGATCCATGTAAGTCTTAACTCTGTGTTCTCCACAGCAGCTAACAGACAAATTGGCAAAAACTTGTGACTCCTGAATGGTGTCTTGGCTTTCTCTCAACAATAGAGTGGACGGTTTAAATGCAATTCTTCAGGGAGAAGCACCCTTCTGAATTCAGTGCATAAGAAAGAAAGCATGATGTCTCTACTTCTTTTTTAGACACAGGTAAAAGGAGGAAGCATGGCAATCCATTTGGTTCTTAGCAATTGTGATATTAAGTACTAATGTTAACAATACTTTTTTCCCATTCTTAAGAGTTATATGGTTGCATACACTACCTCATTTGGAGTCTCACACTGACCTAGATAAATGACAATTTTTAAAATAATTTTCCAAGATAGAAACAGCCTCTCCCAAATGGTCCAAACAGTTTGTTCACAGATAGAATCATTTTTTTCACCAAGACTTAAACACAGTTCTTCTGATTCTAATACACTAAACATACTGTCTCTTCCAAAAAGATAAAGCGAACTATTTTACCAGAACATGCCATACTCTTTTCTTATTTTTTATCAAATGTGACAACTATTAGGTGAGCTCATAATTGTATATTATTTTCCCAACCTTTAAAAGAGGTATCTCTGGGTCAGAAGGTTAAGAAGCTTAATAGCTTACTTTATTTTTTTTTTAACTAGCTTACTTTAAATGAGGATCTATTCTATATCATTTTTCTGAGCATTGCTCCTAAGTACTATTATTATCTCCTTCTTATAGATGAAAAACCTAATGCACAGGGAAGCTAAGTAACTTGTCCATAGCTTCAAAGCAAATAGATACCAGATCTGCAACTCCAGTAGAGTTTTCTGACTCTAAACCTATAGCAATTTTATGATATCACAGTGCCTGAAAAGAAGATAAAGCACAGAAAGCAAGCAAGACAGACAGAAATGAGAAAGGTGTATGGAAAGCATTTGTTACAAACATCAACTTCTCAAGTTTCTAAGATCTAAAGGTTCTCAATGAATGAATGATTTCCTGGAGGTAACATATGTACTGAGAGAACTTCATAAAAATCTTTAGGACACAAGAGAACTATTTAGAACAACATTCACTAGACAAAACATTTATGACTTCCCTGTTGGGAGCAAAAATGATTCTTTAAGAAATGCCAGCTGAAACATTAATGCCAATACCAAACTTCCATAGAAATTCTCCCCTGTGTAGATTCTTGTATTATTTCTATTTCATTCTTCTTCTTAAGACATCTAGGGTTATCCACAAATCTATTACCTTTCAGTAACAAACTATACTGTTATACAAATACTTTAGTAAATGTCTTTTGGGATCATGCAATTCCTTTAGGGGATGAATGGGGAAACCCTCTGTCTACTTGATTTACAAAATGCAGATGGTTAGTAATACTTGAATTGTTATTGATGCCTCCTAACATCTTTCTCAGCACCCTTAAAGAGAGTGGCATAATTCTTTAAGACATAATATTACACTTAGGAATTGCTCTAAAAGATCATCAATCTTTTGTGCACAACTCTGAGTGCTCAGCTAGTGTTAAATAAACCATGACTAGAAATGAAATTCAAAATACTTTGAGTGATTTCTGCAAAATGCTCTCCATTTGCCAATTATGTCTTACCATATTTCATTTTATCAGTTATTCATTATTCTTGGCTAAAAATACAGTTATGACAAATAGTATATCTCAGAGGAAATTTCATGATTTTCCAAAGAAATACGATCAATATGTTTCAGCCATGCCATCGTTTATATTTTGCACTTGGCGAAAATAATATTGTGAGTGATGATGATGGTGACTTTATTTGCAGTTGCTGATGAGTTTGACTTTTAGGAATATAAATATAACTAAAAGGAATATCAAATCCTATGGCATAGTTATCAAAAAGGTATCTACTAAATATAGAATGGACTTTCAGCAAAAAAAAAAAAAAAAGGCAATCAGTGAAGAATTTTCTTTTTTATATAATTCTGAATAAAGAAAACAAATTCAAAATCCAATCAGCAAGGATGGATGCCGCATTCCCCACCTCCTACCTCCCAGAAACAGACTGAAAAAAATACCCAAATCTATAAACTTGAAATTGTCTGCTTGTTATTTGAAAAGAAATACCATGACCTGTGGAGAAAGTAATGAAACAGTCATATATTCTAATCTGAAGTCTTCTTGGGTGCTGTGTAGCTTGAGAAAAATTACTTAACCTCTCTGACCCTCAATTTCTTAGTATTTTTAAGCAGTGTTTCAAGTATTAAATAAGATAATGACCTAAAGATATTTTTAAAATATAAACAGTTCTTCAAATATAAAAAAAAATAGTCTTATTATAATATATTCCCTGGAGAAAAAGAGTTTTCATCACTAAAATAAACTTAAAATTAAAATCATGTATTATTCATGTCTATAATCTATAAAACTATATAAACACAAATGCACTAATATAGTTTACACAGTAAAAACCTACATATGAGTTAATATATTTATGAAATTAATTAAAAGCAATTATATAACATCATATATCACCATTATAAACAATACACTGTAACTAACAACTGCAGCCCGGGGTATTCAAGAACATCATAAAATCCATTTACTCATCTTTTATCCTGTTGCATTTCTGTGGCATTTCCTGCAGTCTTTCTGGCATTCAAACTGACAGCCTTTTGAAGTCAAAAATTCTCTATCTCCCCAAGCTATGGCCACATGAGTCTTTAAGCTATCCTGGTCTTTTTTCTACAGAGAAGAACAAGGGTGTTTTGATTCAAAACTTGCAGAAGAGAGGCATGTGTTTCAAGGGTGGTAAGTGGGGAGATGCCACAAGCAAAAGCCTGGAGGAAGAGAGATGAGTCATAGGTCCTAGTGTTCAAACAGAGACTGTGGAGGTCTAGTCAGAGTAGAGTGGGCATTGGTGTTGGCATCATTGGAGAGAATTCTGGGATGGGGGTGAGTAAAGACCAGACTTGGAAGATGCTGAATGCTAATCTTCCTCTTAGGTAGTGGAGAACTTGTAGAGCAAGCTAGTGAGCTCAGATTTTTGCTGAAGTCTACTCGGGCTTGAAGTGCAGGACTTAATGCAGCAGAAAGAGATGCAAGGGAACCCAGGAAAGCCAGAAAGGTAAGAAATCACAGAGTTCTTGACTATCTCACTTAGCTAAGTGCTAATTCTCTTTTCCTACATGCTTTAGTAAATAATACAGCCTCCTCTCTACTGTTGCTCTGTACTAAGATTCTTACATTTAGTCACATGGACAAAAGGAGGAATATGACTTTTACGACTCAATAAAACCATGTGTAAATCTCAACTCTGCAAGATACTAGCTGTGCAAACCCAGAAATAAATAAATAAATAAATAAATAAATAAATAAATAATTTTTTTTTTTCTGAGCCTATTTCTTTACTCATAAAAAAAGAGATAATCATAGCTATCCTGCACAGCTGTGAGTATAGAGGCAGATATGAAGCTTGCATGGCACTTCATAGATCCTCAGAAAATCCTGATTATAATTTTCATTTGTTCACCCTAATCTAGTGACCTTTTTCTACAGATGTAGAAATAGATCCACTAAAGAAAAGTGGCTTGCCCTAGGTGCCCTAGTGAGTTCAGCAAGTGGAATCCATGGTTCCATGACCCCTAGGCTGAGGCCATTATCTTACTGCTCCATTACCTCTTTCCTTTATTCTCCATGTACTGCAGCATCCTGCTGATTTGCAAAAGCCCAGGTAAGCCACACTCCGCAGCTTCCTTTCTGCCAACACTGTTAAGGCCGTATGGCTTTACCCTAACCATTATCACCAGCTGTATCAGCCATGTGTGGAGGATTTGTTTGTATGTTGCTAACATCATACTACATATTAAATTTCATCTTATTTCAATCAGCTAACTTTGAAGCAAAGCTACATTTACACACTATCCAAAATAATTTTAAGCATAACTGTAATACATACTATCTCTTCATATATAGTCTTCATTCTAATGTTGCCCATTTGGATTTTTTATTTACTACTTAAATTTTATAAATTATATTTATTTTATAAAGAGCAGTGATAAAATAATGTTTGGGGATAAATATTTTCATTAGGTATAAAAATCACTTCATATAGATTTAAGAACAGAAAAAATAAAATTGGCATTCACTGAGCTTTTATTTTAAGTCTGTACTGAGCACTTCACATGCTTTGCCTGACTGTATCTATGTTCAATTTTATGAAACTATGCTATTATTCTTCTCATTTTTAACAGACTAAAAAATGGTGTTCAGAAAGGCTGGGTATCCCCTTATAACAGTGAGTGGAAGAGCCAGAATTGGGCTAGGGTCTCCCAGAATTCAGGGTCTGTGAGCAGACAACATCATGAAAGTGCCACCTGCATTTATGTCAAACACGTGACAATATAACCACCTCCTGAAAATGGCAAAAATAGTTGGAGACTTAGCTTCATTGTTATCAGGCTGGTCTCAAAGAGATTGCCTCCCAGGATGTCTGCTGAGTGAAAGAGACCTTGGTTTGATTTTTAACAGGAAGTGTCTAATAATGAGGATACAAGGCTTTGTGGCAAACCATGGGGGTGAAGTTCTTAGATGTGAGAATTTTTCTACCTTCCTAGCACTCATTAGGTGTTTAAGGAGACCACTACATGGGTATCACCAGCTGAGAAGAGTTCTACTGAGACCCTCTAAGTACTCTGGGGATGAAAAAAACAACAAAAACAAAAAAAAAAAAAAAACAAAAACAAATTCTAAAAAATCACAAGTTACAGATGACAGAGAAAATGAACGATGCAGCTGGAACCATGTATCCAGGTGCTGCTAACAAAGACAATCGGCTTAACAGGAGACTAACAACATTTTCACTTGAAATTTCACTTTATAACTGAAAGCTATATACAAGCATTTCTATTTGATCGATGAAGATGATATGTTAAAATATAAACTCCCTTGCCCTCTAGAGAAAGAGACAGGAGTCACTCCTATAAAGCAACAATGAATGATCAAATAAGATATAGAATTAACTATGTGGTATAATAATCCATGTACTGAAACATCAGTGAAGCCTCTACAGGGGAAATTTTATAGAAGGGGCAGAAATCAGTCATGGTGTTCTGCAGAAAGATGTGTAAGAAAGATGATTTGGATTCACCTAGTCTAGCCCACTCATTAGATTTGTGGGTTACCATGTGCTTTCATGTTTAGATGGAACAATAAGTAGGCAATTTCAACTAACACAGCCTGTCAAAACAGCAACCAAAGTTCCAGGGATTCAGGGATGAGGGTCTGGCTCAGTCTACCTAAGAAGTGACCCAGGCCAGCTGAAGTGTCGAGCAAGGGAGACACCTCTATAAATGAGTAGTCAAGGGATTTGAAGATTTATTTTTAAGGCAATTATAGAAAATAACACAAGACAGAAAGAACATAATGAATAATGTTACCTGTGAACCAGTTCAGTAGGTGGTGGGCATAGAAAGGCTGACATTAGAGAAGAGAAAGTCCATACATTTTAATAGGCTGGAAGGATGAGAGTAGGAGGACAGACGCAGTCAGGCCAGGATCTTAATGGTGAAAAGATAAAATCAAACTTAAATGGCAGGCTTCATGCAAGATTAGACATGGTCATTGGTTGCCCTTGTGTATATGTGAAATAATTTTCTGAGAGAGAAGAAAATACACTTATCTAAAAAGTATGGTTTCTTATTTAGAATAAGATGGTTGTTAGACAATGGGGCACTTGAAATAGACATTTTAGTGAGTGGTCAGTCATAGATAGGACAAGGTCCAGTGTAAGACTATGGGAATGGGTACCAGAAAATGGGTAGAGAGAGGGCCACAATCATTAGGGATCAAATGTCAAGAAAGTGGCAGACAAGGCTATTGGATACTATCATCAGAGTAGTGGTGAAGACCACCAATAATGGTAACAGGAGTTAGTGGTAAACAAGACCCTGTAAGCCACATGTTAAAGATATCAGAGGATAAAGGGCTACTGACTGGTGAGTAGTGGATGGAAGCAATAAAGGAGAGGGTAATAAAATTTAATTTAATAAAATATATATGTATATATGTGTATGTGTATGTATGTATGTATGTATGTGTGTATATGTATGTGTGTATATGTATGTATATGTGTGTGTGTGTGTGTGTGTATTTCCAAACTATTTCTACTGATATATATATATATCAGTAGAAATAGTTTGGAAATTGCAATGAGAACCAGCAGAAAACAAGAAATAGTTTGGAAATTGCAATGAGAACCAGCAGAAAACAAGAGCTAACTAACTAAAGCTGGTAGAAAACATAAGAGCAAGTTTTCTCTGTGTCTTACAATGTAACATGTATTGGGATTTTCCCACCATAGCCAATGACTAGTGATCACATGCCTGTGACAAGCAAAACAAGTGAAAGTGTTTCTGAGGATGCTTCCAGGAAAGATTCTCTCCCTTGAAAAAAAAACATGAGCCATTTGAGGGGATGGGACTACACTGTTTCTTTCTTTTTTTTTTTTTTATTTTTATATATTTATTTTTTTAAGTTTCTTTTCAGTGTTCCAGAATTCATTGTTTATGCCACACACCCAGTGTACACTGTTTCATTTTTGCTTTCAGATATAATAACTGGAGCCATGGTGGACACATTGGAACCATGGATAGATTCTATCTGGGAGAATAAGCATCACTACAAAGATTGAAGACAGTTAAAGGAATGAATTTTGATATATAAAGAATGAGGTTGAAATCTTAGAGTAATAATAACAACAACAAAAGCTTTTTAAATACCTTATTTAGCATAGCTACTTCCCATTGGCTGACCTTTCTCTTCTCTTTAATGCCAATAGATTATGTCTGTTATTAATACTGGATACAATGAATTGTCCAAATTTAAGAAGTAATATGTTTTTAAGTAAATATCTATCTTTAGGCTGGATATTAGATTGTTTTGGTTAAAACCCATTAATTTATAGGAGAATGAGCTGAGGAACGACATGGCATTTTGAAGCATGTGCACTTGTTATGACCAAAACAAAACAAAACAAAAAAGCACCCAGAATAATAATAAGGCTCCATGATGCATAGATAGCACTTTCTGGTCCCAGAGCACTTGTTCTTAAATCATTTCCTTTAACCTAGAAACAAGTCTTCTATCTCCCTATCTAATGTTCCTTCCAATACTGCCTTCTTCCCCTTATAAATCTCAACACCTCAGGAGACAGGAAGATTGATAGGACATGCAAATTTTTGTTTTCCTTCTGTTTCACTACAAACCATCTTTTTTAGAAACAGGTGGGAAGAAACTAAGTGTAAATAATAACAATGCTTTCAGTCTGTGAAACCACTGAGGACTGTGAATCTGTCTGTAGGAGATGATGAAAAATGGAGCAGTGATATAGAAAGCAGGGGCTTGGCATAGAGTCTCGTCTGTTGCCTTGTAGAGAGAGAACACATCATCTCGGATTTAGGGCAACAGCTGATGTGCCAGATCAAATTTACATTGACAGTGGCTGCAGAGCAATCTAAAAAAAAAGATTTCTAATGAAGGGTGCTGTTCTAACTCTTCCTTTTGGCCGGGGTAGAGTCCACATGTTGAGACTGTAGAGTTAAAATACAAGAAGACTCTGGATCAATGAGTCACCTAGAATTTCACTGAGTCAGAAATCATGTCGGCAAGAAATTAACTTATTTTGTTAAGTCACTGAGTTTTAGAGACTGTTGATTAGCAGACCATAATGTAGACTAGGTTAACTAATTAACTTTATTAACAGTCTTAGGGAGTTGATATAAGGATTTATTGGGTAAAATATACGGAAATTTTGGAAAAGGCTAAACATTATTGTGTCTTTAATCCTGCAGCTGTGTTTCAGTGAAATCAATGGCAGTTATAAACAAGACTGCATTGGAGCTGACTTTACTCACTGGAAATTATTTATTTCTATGAGAACTTTTACCAACTGAATATGTTACATTTCCATTTCAACTTTAATTTGGCAGAAAACTCAAGCTCTCACACCAGAGAAACACAGCTGGAATGGAATTTTCAGGCAGCAAATTATGATTTTTAAGACTTTATTTGGTTTCTTGTACTTTATTGCCCAGCTCAGGGTCAAACACTTGATAGTCCTCAATGCATTTTTATTTCTAAGATGCTAAACTATTCTTGGCACATCTTTTAAACAATATACTAGGACTAGTTATAACTACCAGTTTGCTCTGTCCTGCATGTAGCAGACTTCCAACAGTCACAAATGTGTCTGTTTAAGTCAGAAAGTTATTGTGAGAAAGAGGCTTTTTAGAAAATGCTGCCCATAGGGGCGCCTGAGTGGCTCAGTCATTAAGTGTCTGCCTTCGACTCAGGTCATGATCCCAGGGTCCTAGAATGAAGCCCCACATCAGGCTTCCTGCATTGGGAAGCCTGGTCTCCCACTCCCCCTGCTTGTGTTTCCTCTCTCACTGTGTCTATCTCTGGCAAATAAATAAATAAAATATTAAAAAAAAAAGAAAGAAAAAGAAAATGCTGCCCATATTCAGTGGGGGAGATTGGAACTAGTGATGTATATTCAGATGATGAGGAAGGTCTTCTAGAAGTCCTCAGCTTCTCTGAAGATGGAAAAGTCTATCTATTTCCCATATCCACCACTTCAGGAGGTACTTTGTTCAGAGCACATGAGTATCAGACCAGACCAAAATAGAGATAATACTTTAAGAACTATTATGTAACTTTTATTAATTAACAGAGAGATGATCTTTGTATGTAACATCAAAGTTATTGTATTTTATGCCCGGATGGTCTTTGTAACTTAATTATCATAATAATGACTCAAAACTTCATTTATTGAGATTCTACTATAATTCAGACAACATTCAGGGACAGTTACATATATTGCTTATTTAATTTTCACAAAAACCACATGAGAAGTGAATACTGTTATTCCTATTTTACAGATGAGGAAATTAAGGTCCCTAATAGCTGTGTGACTTGCTTAATGTTTCCTAACTACTAAGGCTTTGTATTTTATTTTATATTTTGTATTTTATAAAAATACAAAATATTTTATAAAAATATTTTATAAATAGTATTTTATAAAATGTCAAGTCCAAAATTTACATGAGATCTCTCAATTTATAACTTTCAGAAGCTAATACAAAAAAAAAAAAGAAATAAAAAAGTTTAAAGTGTATATGTGGGCCAGATTTTCCCCATACGCTGCCAGATTGTGGTCTTTGTTTTACGTGGTAGGAATAGGTGACCAGGGCACAATGAGTCTCTAGAGGTGGAAGGAAGATTTTCTTAGCCTGCCCCCACCCTTTTGTTCACTGAGGATGCTGACCCTATCAATACTGTGTAACTCCTTACTCAATCCAGAAAATCCGAAAGTTTCAAAATGCCTATCAGTTTGGCAGGAACCCCTCCACTTAGCCCCTGCATACACACACAAATATATCAGAAGGTAGTTCAGGTATAAAGGATTACTTTCAGACACTATGCTCAGGGTACAAAGAAGGGCCCAGGGAGTGTTTACTCCCCCAGAGAAAGCTCCCAGAAATGTTGGATAAGCAGTAAGTGGAAGGGTCAACGACACTCTAGCCTCTTCTCATTTATGCCTCTAAGTAACCCTTGGCATTGTGTAGGAAAGCTAGGGAATATTTTTCTTTAGCTTGTATCCATCTGTTGTCTGAATCAAGGTTTACCATTTTTTTTCCCCCAGTAACACATGGGATTTCATATGGGACCTAAGAATCTGTTGGAATTTAAAAGGGGCAAAGTAAAAAATCTGTCTTTTCCCTGTGTGTTCAGACCAATGAAGATACAGAGAGTAAAGTCATTTGAATGAAAATAAAAAATATTGGTTTTACTGCTAATACATACAAATTTGAGGTCATAATTCAGCTCTGTGTCTAAAATAGACTTAAGAATAATTTGTTTCTGGACTGTAACATGGTGCTTCTTAATCCAGCTTTATATTCATGTGAGGAACTTCTAAAATGTTGATGCTCAGGTCCCATCCAACAGGTTCTGATTTAATTGGTGAGACCTGAGTTTCAGTTTACTTTTTAAAATATCCTCATATAATTTCATTATAGAACCAGATGGAGAAAAGGGCGCTGGTTGAAAGCAGCAATTCTCAAAAACTTTCATATGTCGTACATCCACTGAGGACCTTTTAAAAATAAAGATTCTGATTCAGTGGTCCTGGGGTGGGGTTAGAGCATCTGCATTTCCAACAAGCTCCCAGCTGATGCTAAGGTAGCTGGCCCTGGGATGAAATTGAGTAGCAAGGTCCAACCCACTGAGATGCTCTGTCTTGGGCAGAGAATGACTGGTAGACCATACCCTGGCCAGCTGCTACAGGGGAAATTGCTATCTTCTAACTGGGGCCAAAAAGGTACAGACCTCCATATCTGTTCTCATAGAGAACTCAACCCTCATCCTTGTATTCTGTTGACGTGGAGCCAGAAGCAGCACATAATAACCTTGTTCTCTGAGCAGAAAAATCCATGAGAGGCCAGAAAGGCTGGAGCTCCTGAAGATTAACAGCAGTTTCCCCCTGTTGAACCAATTCTCTAAATCACTACATCAGGACAGACAAGTGACACAGAAGGGGGAAACACAGATGCCACACTGCCAATGTTTTCAGGAAGTGCGGCCCTGGAGAAAAGAGTGGGGAAGTGAGAAGAACCTCTCCTCTTCACCTAGCTCATAATGATGTTAATCTTGTCTTTGATGGAAAGATGACATCCAGGGCCTTGAATTCTGAATCCAAGGCTAGCATTCAGTACTGCAAGTCCCGAAGGGAGATAGGCAGGGGTGTGTCATTCCAGCAAAAGTATCTACATCTAAGCCCAAGTCCTCGACCAACTACGTTAGAATCCTTGGGAGTGCCTGGGCATTGGGGTTTTAAGAAAACTTTCCTAGATGGTCCTTAATGTGAAGTCACAGTTGACAGCCATGGACCCCAAGACTCTGGGGATCAAGTATCTAAAAGCCTATTTGGCCACAATTGTAAGTTACGTATCTTAATCCAGATGTAACAGCCTTCATGGCTGTTTCTGTAGTCCCTCATTCTGACTGTGAGCTATTGAGGTCTGGGTGTTCTGAAGGCAAAGGGAAGGAGAATGCTCTTTACTCAGTGTACAGTCTACACAACCTCCTTTGACCTGGGGTCCCCCATCAGGGAGCTCTATCATGTAGAACAGAAATTTGGGCCTGACTTTAATTCACCAGTTCCATGGGGCCATCACAGAAAAATCCCTAGAAGACCATAGACTGAGAGAGACATTTCAAGAAGGGGAAAAAAAAAAAAAAAAAAAGCCACAGTCATCAAAAGAGGTTCTAAAAATGTAATGTATTTGCTAGTTAAACTCTATGCAGGGAGGTCTTGGAACAATAATGCCATTAGGAGTGGGGAGGCTGTTTTGATCTCCTTCTCCAAGTTTACATATCCCATCAATACTTGGACGGTGTAGTTATATACCTCTTTTAAGTAACGTCCCATTTGAAACCACACCTTTTTTTGGAGATAAACACTTTCATCCTCAAAAGGTACTTATATTTTTATGTAGGTATGATCATTTTGGGAAACACTTTTCATGCATGCTTAAACTCACTTTTAATTATTCACACTAACTGTACCGCTGGCTCTAAGTCTGTGTATATGTACAGCAAGTTAGTCATTGGTGTATATTACATGAGTATTTTTGTAAACTATGAAATATATTTTGCCTTGTCATGTATGTTGTAAATTTGCATTTGCATCCTAATTATGAATTGCATGTGTATAAGTATACACAAGGTTTACTAAAGGTATTTACTTATAGCATCAATTGAGAAAAATGATGTTCAGTTAAAATCTATGTAATAGGTAAAAAGGGAATTAAAACTGTATTCTGGTAAGAGGTACTTTATATGCTACAGCAATATTTCCAGTTACCTATTGAGAGAGAAAACCATAGTATTTGTGTTTGGATTTCACATAAAAGAATGTGAACAGGAATTCAGGGAAGGAAATGATAGGCCATGAACAGCCCTACAGACCTTCTTCCTTTCCTTCCCTAACTAAACAACAGTTGCCTCACCCATGATTTGCTTGAATATTTTTTTAAACAAATAAATGTGATCGAGGTAAAAAAAAATATTAGAAAGAAATAAAAACCTGAATTCTATAATTCTCACATTTTGTTAATTTGGGTTGTAATCTGAAGTCTGTTTCTTATTCTGTCATAGAAGCAGTCTTCTCATACTGGGAATGTTTCCTAAAGCCTACACAAAGGATTGGTGTCTCACCTGGTTCTAGGATCCTACTCTTTGGGGAAAGAGCCCTGAAGTGGTTAACAACCATTCAGAGCCTGAGAAAATGCAATGAGAGACTGTCTCAGCTGGTCAGCTTGGGTGGCTGCTCTTTCCTCCCCTGCCCTCTACTCCACACTGGTCCTGAGAGCCGCTCCCCCAGCCCACCCCAGGTGTGTTACACATTGACCTGTCAAACTGGCCCTCTAGACGAAGTACTGCCAAAAATGTAATCTTTCTTTTTCCCCTAAATTCTCTATTTTCAATCACCTTGTAAACTCAGGACAGCTTCAGGGGGTCTGGACCTGTTTGGAAATTTCACTTTATCGCTTGAGTGCCAGACCCAACAGACACAGCTTTGACATCAATTAACAGCAGGACAAATCGGCAGCAGTCATTTCTGGAAACAGCTTCCACGTGGACAGTGAAGCATGACGGCGGAGAAATAGCCCCTCCAGCATCACTTTGTCATTCCTCGACACTGTCAACAGACCCTTTACCTTCCCCCAGACTCATACAACACAAATGTATGCACACGTTCTTATGAATGCAATTGCACACCTGGGCTTGCACAGGCGTGTCTACACACAAAAAGCTTGCACACAGAGACACTCGCGCCCTCCCCATGTAAGTTCTCACATGTGCAGATACCCATAAGTACTGAAATTTAGCCACACAGGCAACCCTCACAACCATGTGCACAGACACATGTCTGCAAACATACACATGCAACGGAGGAACCCAGGTGGGACCCTCAGACTGCCCACAGGTTCCTGCACCTGCATACAAACCCAGCAGTCACAAGGACATGGAGACAGTGTTCACGCAGACGTGACTTCTTAGACAGGAGTACTCAAATCTATGTGCTGGGCCGGTGAACCTGTACATTAGCTCACGAAGATACAGGCACATGGAAGTAACCGCACCCTTATCACCTGATGCAAGTGACTGAAAACAAGTTTCTGAAGGAAAGTTGAAAAGTGCAGTTGCTTTTGCTGTGAACAAAGACTATAAAATCCAGAGTAAACACACTGTACTTTCTGGTTTTATTAGGTTTAGCTGTGGACAGCTCCATCTACCACTTTTTTTTTTTTTTTTTGGTCTTTCAGGCTACTTGTTATGTTTATATAACAAGGTCTTGGAACATTTAATCAAATTAATATTTCTTTTATGTGAAAAGATACTGCCCTCAATGGCTGGTTTTAGCTGTTGTTTAGCACCATTTACTCAGTGGAGAAATTCTTCATGGTTGTTCAGTCTTTGACATGTTCTGCCACAAATTGCTTCTATTTACTTCCTTCAGCACCTACAATCTCCTCTCAAACTTTTCAGATCACTGGCTAGAAAAGAAGGAAAAACAAAACAAAACAAGAAACAACTTGCTGTTCCAAGTCTCCCTATTTTTTATGCCTTTCAGATGTTTGGAAAACTAAACAGCTTTATTAGTTAGCACTTACTTTGAGGCATGTGAGCAGAGGAAAGGGAAGAAGGAGCCTGCTGTTGTGCTCACCATAGGCAAGACCAGCTGGAGCTGGAGAACAGAAACAGAATAACAGAGCAGCTTTATTTATTCAGGCAAAAGCTATCCTCGTGAAATTGAGGTGGGCAGTAATTTAGTGGGTAATGGAGTGAGGTGGAGTAAGTCGCAGAAGCCTGGACAGAGCTCGAGTCCCTCCACTGAGCACCTGTGCGACGTGGGGCAAAGCACTTTAAGCTCTGACATTTGGGTGCCTTCAGTGTAAGATGAGAATGATTAACACCTCACTGACTTTTTTTCTAACAGAGAATGATCACTGTCATCTTTCTGGTACTCAAAAATCATCATACGGCTTTATCTTTCCTTTAATTATTGTCTGCAAAATAATTTACTCAGTCTCTGTATTAAAGTCTAGCCCAGTGATTCTTAGCCTATAAAAGGTTTCATGTGGTTTGCTCTCTCTACAGTTTTAAAAAGAATCGTCTTACAAGTGCTCACCCCACCGCCTTGGAGAGTATGGTGGGTTCCTGGACTCCATCCCAACATGTGTGTTATGGTGTGGGGGAGGGGGAGGCTTCCCCATATCAACAAGTGATTTTCTGACACCAGCCAAGTGTTTTGCAGTTCAACTCAATTCAGACACTCTCTACCCAGCAATAGATAGCATCAGAGCCCACAGGTGAAGAGCTCAATCCTACAGGAATACTCCCACCTTTACTTCAGATGCCAGGTGGGAGGCCAGGTTAGCACCAGTGTTTCTGACCAGCTGGCAATAGATTGGAATTTCAGGGGCCCCCTTCTTTGACTTCATAAGTCTGTCATGACCCACTGGTTTAAACCAAAGATTCCCAGGAACACCTCTTCATGTTTGGTTAATTTGCTAGCACAGCTTACAGGACTCAGACATTTACTTACTAGATCACCAGTTTATCGTAAAAGCTTCTAATTCAGGGACAACCAGATAGAAGAGATAGATAGGACAAGGTATGGGGGATGGGCGCAGAGTCTCCAAGTCTTCTCCAGGTGCACCATTTTCCCCATTTTCCTATGAGTAAGCAACCCAGAAGCTCTCTGAATGCTGTTCTTTGGGGATTTTATGGATGCTTCATTACATAGCCATGGTTAATTAAATCACTAGTGATTTTCCAACCTCTCTTTCCTCTCCAAAGGCTGGGGGACTGGGGAGGACTGAAAGTTCTAACCCTCTATTCGTGTGTTGGCTCTACTGGCAACCAGCTCCCATCTTTAGATGCTTTCCAAAAGTCACCTTATTAACTTAACATAAGGAGACATCTCTAAGCTCTCATCACTTAGGAAATTCCAACAATTTTGGAAATTCTGAGTTAGATACTCTGGAAGAAAACCAAATATATGTGAATCATCAAATGATATATGTATAATATGTATATATATGCATATTTCTTATAAAGCACAATATTGCAGAGAAAGAACCCCCACTTTCCAGTGAAATTCCATGAGGGTAGAGATTTTTGTCAGTCACTAGTTTATCCCTAGTACCTGAATAAGTACCTGAGTCTTATTATAAGTTTATGTAAGTACTTATTGAAATGATGGATTAGGTTCTCATCTATTCTTCCATCCCAAAGGAAAAAAAAATTACTCTTTATTCTTCCCATGAAGATACATAATTGCAATGCACTGAATGTGTCCCCTCCAAAATTCATATGTTGAAATCCTAATCCCCAGTGTGATAATACTAGGACATGTGGCCTTTGGGAGGTGATTTGATCACAAGGGTGAAGCCTCATGAATGGGATTTATGCCCTTATAAAAGGACCTCACTGAGCTCCCTTACCTTCCTTCTGCCCTGGGAGGATATAGCAAGAACCAGGGAGCAGGCCCTCAAAAGACACTGAATCTGCCAGCACCTTGATCTTAGACTTGAATTCCCCACAGTGTGAGAAATAAATGTCCGTATTTTTATAAGGCGCCTAATCTATGGCATTTTGCTATAGCAGCCTATGCTGACTAAGGCAATCATCAACGAGGTCTGTGACTTATCCACCCCCTTCTTTCCCCAGGGCTTGACATGGCATATAAAAGAAGCTTAAAATAACATATTATATGAATCAATAACATAAGAATTGTGGTAGGAACAACAAGACAAATTTTGAAACACCATTAAAATGACATTGTTAAAATAATCCAGCTCAACATTCCTTGCAGACAAGTGAAATTCTGTTTCTCCCTTAGTCTTACTTCTCTGCTTTCAGAAGGGGTCCTCTCCCTAAACCCAGAGCCCACAAAATATGACATACCACTCTTGGCTTTTCAGACCATACACACTTTATCTCAGTGATTTTATCATTTTTTTTTCTTTCTGTTTTAATTGCCATGTTTGGTAGTAACCTTCAAATTCCCATCTTAAACTCATTCTCCTCACCACCTTTATTGTTCACTATTCGGTGAGGGTTGGGAAGCTCCACGAGAATAGCCAGCAAGCGCTTCAGATACAAGCTGTGCAAATCACTGCTTATGGTCTTCTTTCCTAAATCTCCCTCTGCTCTATTTTGTATCCCAGCACATGGTCACCAGTGTTCACCCAGAAGGCATCCAGAGTCCTCCTCTACATAGCTCAGCCTGTAATGTCTCCTTTTCCATTCTTTCTCTTTAAAATCTTTTTTCTCTATGTCAAATATTGTTGTTTTCAAGTATCCACATCTACCTCTCTTTTCGTCCTGGGGCACAAATCCATGCCTTTAAAAAAAAAAAAAAAAGAAAATCTATGAGACTGATATAATGAAACTCCACAGGATTTAAATTTCTCTTTAAAAATCCCTATAACCCTAGGGGCGCCTGGGTGGCTCAGTGGGTTAAGCCTCTGCCTTCAGCTCAGGTCATGATCTTAGGGTCCTGGGATCAAGCCCAGCATCAGGCTCTCTGCTCAGCAGGGAGTCTGCTTCTTCCTCTCTCTCTGCCTGTCTCTCTGCCTACTTGTGATCTCTCTCTCTCTCTGTGTCAAATAAATAAATAAATAAAAATCTTTAAAAATCCCTATAATCTTGAATAACAAGAGAGGAGATAGAGCTGAGAAGTGCAGTGGAGGTCAAAGACACTTGTTCCAAAAGATGTTTGTAGTGGCAGACCTGTAAAACAAGTTTAGCAAAACCAGTTTCCAAAACAAAATGTAACCGAGAGAGGGCAAACTCAACTCTCATTTCTTTGAGCGACTACAATGCGGTAATGCGGGCTAGCCAGATGAACATCTCTGACACCCATCCCACAACCCTGGGTTGTGACTGAAGTCAATGGCTTCAGAAAATCTTGAAGCAGTGATTTAGAAAGGAGAGACCTTGACTTGGAAGCCAATCCGCTGTTGGTCACTGCTTCCTGGAATGAAGCAAAGGCTTGAATGACAGTCATATAACCCTGCCAAACAATCTCCCCACCCCACCACTCGAGAAAACTTTGTTGTTGCAGAGACCAGTTCTGGCACAGGCACAACCCAAACCTCCTGAAAAGAGCTTACCCTATTCAAATAGGAGATATAATTAAAAGGGAGGCAGCAGATGATCCAGACAAAGATACCACAAGAAGTAAGAAGAAAAGGAACAGCACACTGAGAAAGATGACTAAGCTCCACCAGAAAAAATATTGCCACAGAACAAGCGTAAAATATGAGCAAACAGCCATAAATAAGATTTTAAAAATAACTTTAAAAAAAGTGTACTAGTAAGCTATGTCAGGTTTACCAAAAGAGATGAAACATGCGCCAGCCGAATGTGGGAAATAAGCGGAAAGGGGAAAAAAAAGCATCGTCCTACAAAATCATGCCTGCATTGGAAACAAGACAAAGGAAAATAGAAGCTGCTGGAAACATAGCAAGGCCATGAAAGACTGGAGAGAGGAAAACGATAAAAGGAAAATGAGCAAAGAGTTCTAAAACTTTGCAGATAGCAACTAGGGAACATGGGAAAGAAAAGAAGACTTCACACGTACATGTGCATGCATACACACACACACACACACACACACACACACACCTATTACAGGTAGCTCTCCAAATTGACTATGTTTCTAAAGATATGTAATAAATATTTTCAGATATTAAAAAAACTAATTATATATGTTAAAGGGATATACTGAGACCCGTCTTTTTTTCCATGTTTTTAAGTATTACATTTATTTTTTTTAATTTAACTTAATTTAAATTCAATTAACTAACATATAGTGTATTATTAGTTTCAGAGGTAGAGCTCAATGATTCATCAGTTGTATATAACACCTGGTGCTCGTTATATCATTTACCTTCCTTTGGGCCCATCACACAGTTACCCTATCCTCCACCACTCCCTTCCAGCAACCTTCAGTTTGTTTCCTGTGGTTAAGTCTCTTAAAATTTGTCTCCTTCTGATTTCATTTTATTTTATTTTTCCCTCCCATCCCCTGTTTTGTTTCTTAAATTCCACATATCAGTGAAATCATATGATCTCTTTCTCTGATTAACTTATTTTGCTTGGCATAATATATTATGCTTATAAGAGCATATAATATTACGCTTAGCATAAAATCCTCTAGTTCCATCCATGCTGTTGCAAATGGCAAGATTCCATTTTTTGATGGATGAAAATATATATATATATATATACATATATATATATGTATATATATATATATCACATCTTCTTTATCCATTCAGCTGTTGATGGAAATCTGGGCTCTTTTCATAGTTTGACTGTTGTGGACATTGCTGCTATAAACATTGGGATGCAGGTGTCCCTTCAGATCACTACATTTGTATCTTTGGGGTAAATGCCCAGTAGTGCAATTGCTGGGTCATAGGGTAGTTCTACTTTTAACTTTTTGAGGAACCCCCATACTGTTTTCCAGAGTGGCTCCACCTGCTTGCATTTCCACCAGCAGTGTAAGAGGGTTCCCCTTTCTCCACATCTGTGCCAACATTTGTTGTTTCCTGACTTGTTAATTTTAGCTAGTCTGACTTGGTATGAGGTTTTGTGGTTTTGATTTGTATTTCCTTGATACCAAGTGATGGTGAGAATTTTTTCATGTGTCTGTTGGCCATTTGCTGAACTGTTAAAGTTACCAGTCTTTTAAAATAAAGAATATGGTAGGCATGTAAGCATATGTTTTAATCATATATGTGAGAAAAATTCCAGAGAAATTAAAAATGATCCATATTAACATTTGATGTTAGAAGACTAAGGAGCATGTGGATACAACATCTGAAGAGAAACAATAATTCTAGCCCAGCTGAATATTGGTCCAACTATAAAGTCAATGTCCCTTCATTTGTTCTGAAAATACTTATGATACCTATTATAGCCAAGCATTCTCAGTGCAGAAAGTATAATGGCAGAGACAACAACAACTAGTAGACAATAATCCCTCTTTCACGGAGCTTAATTATATTCTAGTTGGAAGAAAAATAGAGTTATAAATGAGATAGTCATGAAAGGTATAATATGTGAGATCATTTGTGATAAAATGCTCAAAAGAAAAATTAAGCATAGAAAGTAGATAGAGATTGTCAAAACCATTGCCATTTTAGAAAGGATGACCATGCAAGGTTAGTGAGGGACATGATAAAAAATATGAAGGTATGATGAGAAAAATAACCATTTTGAGATCTGCCCAGACATTTTATAGTATGACAACCTGTTTACGCCCAGAGCTGGACATTGAGATAAGGAACTGAGCTTGGGATCGCCACCGCAAGTTCCCATTTTGCTTTTCCCAGGACATCTTTTAAATAACTACTTAGAGTTAAAGCCATGAATGTTACTGACCTTCACTCCAACCACCTTTTAAGTAATAGGTGGTTATTCTCCTGCTTTCTCTTTCCTGGACTTATGACCTGAGACAGAGGACTACCCTGCCCTCAGCTAATTGTGCCCTCGTTCCAGGATTCTACCAAATAAACCTTGTACTTTACTTCCATGTGTGAATTCATTAAGACTGTGCTTGTAATAAAATGCCCCTGGGTCTGAGGGGGCTACCTGTTAACTCCATGTGAGTAGCTTAAGCCTCCTCAGTCAGCAGACCATAATCTGCATATCCTTAACTTACCACACCACCTTCAATATTTCTAACACACAAGTAAAATATAAAGCCTTGCATGTATCCAAGGAAAGAACATCTCAGGCAAAAAAGAATGGTTAATGCCAAGGCCCTGAAGCATGAATGCATCTGGAGTGTCCAGAGAACAAGGAGGTGAGTATGGCTGGAAGGAGCAGGAAGGAAACAACCAGAAGATGAAGTCAGAAAGAGAGTGTGGGAAGAGGTGCATTATGTTGGTTATTTTAAGGATTTGAAGTTTTACTATGATTGAGATGGAAGTCATTGGAGTATCTTAAGAAGGTGAGTGGCATGATCTCTTATACATTTTATGTCTTGTTCTGTCTTCTGAATTTAAAAAAAAAGTTTGAAAGATAACATAGGCAGTTTATTTAGGAGGATACTAAGTAATACAAGTTAAAGCTGATGGTAGCTCGAACCAGGATAGTAGCAATACAAGCAGTAAGACTCAAAAAAACTTTCTCTAAACTAGGCGTAGGATTGA
Organism: Martes martes; assembly: GCF_963455335.1. NCBI lineage: Eukaryota > Metazoa > Chordata > Mammalia > Carnivora > Mustelidae > Martes > Martes martes. Next base: position 147,675,449 of record NC_137889.1, read on the forward strand.
AGAATAAGAGAGAAGCTCTTATCCATTGTCAATGGGAATACAAAATGCTACAGTCACTTTGAAAGACAGTTTGGCATTCTTTTACATAAATGAACATGCTCTTTCTATACGATCCATCAATCTTGCTCTTTGATATTTACCAAAAAGAGTTGAAAATTTATGATCACATGAAAACCTGCATATGGATGTTTATAGCAGCTTTATTTGTAATTACCAAACCCCGGAAGCAACCAAGATGTCCTACAGTGAATGGATAAACAAACTTTGGTAAATCCAAACAGTGGAATATTACTTAGCCCTAAAAAATGAGCTATCAAACCATGAAAAGACATGGAGTAAACTTAAATGCATATTACTAAGTGAAAGAAGCTAATCTAAAAAAGGTTACATACACTGTGTTTCCAGTCATATGACGTTCTGGAAAAAGAAAAACTATGGAAATAGTAACAAGATCATTGATTATCAGGGGAGAGAAAGTGATGAGTAGACAGAACACAGAACATTTTTAGAGCAGGAAAACTAAAATGTATGATGCTATAATCATGAATACATGTCATGTACAATTCTCCAAACTCACAGAATGCACACCACCAAGAATGAACTCTAGTGTAAACTATAAACTGAGTGATAATGAAATGTCAGTGTACGTTGATAGATTGTAACAAACATACCATTCTGGTGGGATATTTTGGTAGCAGAGGAAGCTATACATGAGTAGGGGCAGGCTTTATGTGAAATCTGTGTACCTTCTGTTCAATTTCACCAGGAATCTAAAACTATTCTAAAAAATAAACTCTACTAAAAAAAAAAAAAAAAAAGATAGGAGGCAAAAATGACTCCATGTTTTTTGTTCTAAGCCACTGAATAATAATGGAATTGTCATTTACTGCAGAAATTGTGAGAGAAATAGATTTGAGGTTTGGTAGGGGGAAGATGAGAAGCCCACTTTGGAAATTGCACAATTTAGGATACCCATTGGAATTCCAAACAGGGAAGCTGAATAGGTGGCTGGACACCTAACAAAACATTTTTTGAGCATGCACACAATCACATAATTTGTATGATCCTTTTTTAAAAAACACTAAAAGGCAAATTTCAGCAAACATCAGATGAATAAAAAAAAAATCTTTGGGAAAGACATCCAGGGTGATCTTTGAATCCATACATGTAGGGGGCTAATGTTAAGACAACTGTAGTACAAATCACCAACTGAATAGAATGAAAATGTTATGAACCTAAAAATATAGAAATGGTAAATATACAAAAGAAGGAAGACAGGGGAAGAGAGTGTGGGAGACAATTTAGGAAGGTTCATTTCCTCATCTTTGTTACCAAGCTCCGAAAATTATATAATTTAAAGTGGACAAATCAAGTTGTAAAGATGTAATCCTATTACAACTTATAAACTTAAATGCTAGACTACTAAGAAAAAGCCATTACCTTATTAAGAAACAATAACCAATCATAGCAGACACTAAAAGTGCACTATCCAGTTCCTTTCACTCACTACTTCAGGGTATGTCCCCACACATTACAACTGCCAACATCTGATTTTTTTTTTTTTTTTAATAAGGAATTGGCTTTCTATGGCAAAGGAAACATTTTGTCCAACCCATATGGCAGCCTAGAAATGCCAGAAAAGTAATGCCCCTTTGGATCAGCCTTCAACCAAAGACTCTCTCCCTCAGGTTGGATAAAAATGAGACACAAACCTGTGTTCTAAATTGGCTGCTCAAGATTCTCCAGCGACACACAGTGGTAGCAGAAACTTTCTTTCCCCAGACTCCTACCTTTCTTTTCTGATAAAACATGGACTAGAATTCTTAAATCTGGGACTGATTCTGATGGAAAACAAACCAAGACAGCTGGTGTGAGAAGCAGTTCCGGGAGGCAGATACTCATGATGAGATTATGAGACTGCATCACTTACCAACCAGAAGACAACAAGGATGTTTGTTTGTTTGTTTGTTTGTTTTGTTTTGTTTTGTGGTAAGAGATGCTAACACCAGGTGGGCTTTAGCTGCATCAGTCTTACAATTGCACAAGTTAACTGTGGTAAATTTTGTATGACACAAACAGAGTGAATGGTCCACTAAACCAATATCTCCAGCCTTCAGTAGCTAAGAAGTCAATGCTTATAATAAGCACCAGGTAGGGACGCCTGGGTGGCTCAGTGGATTAAGCCTCTGCCTTCAGCTCAGGTCATGATCTCAGGGTCTTGGGATTGAGTCCCGCATGGGGCTCTCTGCTTGACAGGGAGCCTACTTCCTCCTCTCTGTCTCTCTGCCTGCCTCTCTGCCTGCTTGTGATCTCTGTCAAATAAATAAATAAAATCTTAAAAAAAAAAAAAATGTACCAGGGAGTCAGTTATTGTTAAGTGGAATTGAAACACTGAGGGAAGAAATGAAAGTTCACATCAGCCAATTACCAAATGAAGGGATATTGGAAAAGACAAAAGGCTTTGATAGCAGTGTTTAAGGAGTCTCTGATATTTTGCAGCTGAAGGGAAGTCTTGGCTGAAAATCAGACCCAAGTTCTGATTTAGAGTAACTGAATTATAATTATGTATAAATTCACAGCTCTGGAAATACTACCTATGTTAAAGTAAGGCCTGATAGGTCAGTGGGAATCTAAGACTTGGTTAGGAACAGCTAGGAAAATACCCATGAAAACTTGACTCCCCAGATTCTCCAGAACTTTCTAGTTCTGCAGAAGCTGTCTCATTCCCCCCAACCTCACTCATTTTTAGTTTCCCTCTGCTAGCAGATTTTCTTTACTTAGACACCATCCAAAGTTACAGAGTTTTCATTTGAGGTAAATATATCAAAAATTATCATTGTTATCCTCAAGATTTTTCCCCACCTCCCTATATGGCTGGGGGGCTAATAACAAATCATGTATTAGATGGCCTGAGAGAATTCTGCCTTTGCTTCAAAATGGTCAGGTTACCATTAAAATTGTGATAAGATCAGGCAAGTATTTATCAGTAGGAACCAGGAAAACATGATTAGAAATAGACCTTAAAGGTGCTGAACAAGTATCTAGTGAGAACATTGGGATAAAGGAGAGTTGATATAAGGACTCTTTCTTTCTCTTTCTCTTATTTTTTATTTTTATTATGCTATGTTAAACACCATATATTAATTCATCTTTTTTTCTTTTTAACAGTAAGAGACAGCAAGAGAGGGAGCACAAGCTGGAGGGGCAAGAGAGGGAGAAGCAGGCTTCCTGGTGAGCAGGGAGTCCAATGTAGGGCTCGGACCCAGGACCCTGGGATTATGACCTGAGCTGAAGGCAGAAGCTTAACAACTGGATGACCCAGGTGCCGCTACATCATTAGTTTTTGATGTAGTGCTCCATGATTCATTGTTTGCATATAACACCCAGTGCTCCATGTAATCTGTGCCCTCCTTAATACCCAACATCAGGCTCACTCATCTTCCCACCCCCCTCTTTGACTCAAGATTTACAATTCAGATAGGGACACACAGAGCCAAATCTGAAATTCATGGCAAGGATGATCCCTTGAAGCTTGAATCAAACAATGAGTTGAAGTTGCCAAACTGCCTTGGCAGGGTGTTTAGGAAATATCTAAAGACTAAAATGGTTAGATATTCTAACACTGATTTAATACATTAGAATAGAGAACAAAATAGTTGGCTATATTCTCAAGAGGGCCTAAAGGACATTCCTTTTACCAAAATAATGAAAGATTTGTTTGTGAGATCAGCATTGCTGGGAAACCCAATGATACATTTTCTCTATAAACAAATATTGGCAGATCTGAGGATGCTATGGAACTAGCTCCCTAGTTATGATGGGGATAATAGAATTCTAGAATAGGAGAAACCAGAAGGAAGCACTTACTCATCATTAGCAAGGTGGACATAATTACCACAAAGGACAGAAGAAATAGAATGGCAAATTGGTATTTTTAAGGACAAGATGAATACGTAGCCAAATAAGGTGTTTTTTGACTCACAAATAAAATAAATTTTAAAAAGCATGAGCCAAAGCCTGATGTCGGCCCTACGTACCATATGTAGCCTAGTTATATCTCAGTTCCAGAAATGAACATGTTTGAAGACCCAGAGACCATTGACTATAAAGGGAAGCAAATGATCTTGAGGAAGATCCTATATTTCTACAAATATATATTGTAGAATTTCTATAATTATTTCCCTAAAGGAACCAATGGTCATTTATATGAGTAATTGGACATTGGAGGAACAGAAACAGCTGCATGTGTGGAGGACTGTTAGAGACGGGGTCTGAACTGACAATGACCTCATTACTGAAGAAGGGGGCATACAGATGCCGGAATATAAATGAAGTCCTCACCCGATTCATCTCAGAATGGGTGGAATGGTTTGTGAACTCAACCTGTGTTTATTTCATTACTTAAAAGCTTAATAAGGATAGTTATTATACTTAACACTCAATTGAACTCTCATACTATTTTCCTGAACTATAGTATTAAAGACATCATACTGGGAGAGACTATGAGAAATTCCCAAAACCACCTCTTTCTTCATTGGCCAAAACAGTAAATCAGAAACAGTGCCATGTTTCAGGCATAATGGCAATGATGTAGTGTCATCCTCAAAGACTTAAAGGATGCAGGGTGGCAGTACACATTATCTATTTGGTTCACCAATTTTGTTTTTGCCAAAAATCCAACTGAATCATAATGAGCAAGGGTAAATACTATAAACTTAACAACCCTGGTTGCATCTGATGTGGTAGATCTTACTGTGGGTTAAACCATATATGATTGCCAATATTTGACCATTGTTAATAACTAAACTGACATGGCACATCGACACAGTATTTGGTAACTAGCACACAGTTATTTATCTGACAAATTCATTTCGTTTTCATTTCCTAACAACAAAAAGGGTCAGAAGCAGTTTGTATTCTCTTTGGTTGGATAGAACATATAGCCATGGCCTTATACCAGGACAACTACTATTACTACTAATACTACTACTAATACTTCTTCTTCTTCTTCTTTTTCTCCTTCTTCTTCTTCTTCTTCTTCTTCTTCTTCTTCTTCTTCTTCTTCTTCTTCTTACTTTATATAGTCTGCAGAATGCTTGATTATCTTTGGATATTACATAAAATTGTGCTGGTCCATTATATTTATACAGTCATGGTAAATAGACCTGGATAGCAAGAAATGCAATTACATTGGATTCTCTGGTTGGATTTATACACACTAGAGGGTGTGTGATAAATCCTACAATAAATTATTTAGACACCAGCCGTACTGGTAAAGTTCTTAGGGATTCAATGATCTGGAAAATGCCAGAGCACCATTTTCAAGAAAAAAAAGGAAAAGTGATTATATCTCCTACCATTAAAGAGGAAGCACAGTACTTGATTGGCTCTTTTGGATTTTAGAGATGGGATATACAACACTTAGGAATCCTAATTGGGTCCATATACTGGGTGACTCAGAAGACTATCAGACTGTGGTCCAAAAATCTTCTCAAGTGGCCTATATGACCTGTCAGATACTATATTACTACAAGTATCTGTGACAGATTATAAATACTGTGTGAAGTCTCTGGCAAACCTTAACAGAGTGAGAGCACAAATCTCTAAGATTCTGGAACAGAGACACACTTTCTGCTGCAGATAACTTTAAAACAATGTTTTTAAAGCAACGTCTGGCACAGTATTGGACTCTGGTAGAACTGAGTACATTACCACAAGATACCAAGTAATCATGCAAACAAAATTGTCCAGAGCTAGTATTGTCAGACTACCTATGTCAAAAAGTCAGCTGGGCACAGCATTAATCCATTGTGACACACACATGTCCAGAGGGGAAAGGAAACTTATACAAATATGTGGTACAGACTTCTATGTCACTTACTTTTGTTGTAATTACCTCCTTCACTCAGCTTGCTCCTATGGCTTTGTGGGGTGATTAAAGAGAAAAACTTGTACTTAGTTTATGGATGGGACATTTTGATATGTAGTTGTGAGTTCAGAATGGGCCTTATGCAAAAGTTGCCTTGAGAAAGACTGATGAGGAAAATCCCTGCTGGGTAGAGCTATAAGAATTGAAGCTTTCATAGTCAAATTGTTGTGTAGAAAGACTTAACCTGAGTAAGGAATGTACATGGACTCACAAACAGTGACCAACTGCTTGTTTGGTTGATCATGGTCCTGAAAAGATCAGAATTAGAAGGTCAAAGGCAAAAAAAAACGTTACAACAAGAAGTATATGGATTGTCCGTCAAGGGTGAATCCAAAGTGTGTGGGTCTTCCGTCCCCCAACCTGAGAGCAGTCACAGCAGTGGAGACACTGAATAATCAGTTGCTTTGTCCAGTAGATATCAGCCAGCCTCAGTTCTCAGCTACCCCAGTGCATGGAGAAGCTATGGTGGCATGGGTGGACATAATGCATGGACTCTACAGCATGGGATCCCCTGTCATCGCTGTTCATATCATTTCTGTTGCTACTGAATGTTCAACCTGACAGAGGTTGAGCTTATGATATGATATCATATTTTCAAGAAGAGTAATCACTTGGCAGCAAATTGATTTCACTAAGCCAATTTTGCCTGGTTGGAGTCTCTTTCATAATCCCTGGGAGTAACAATTATTCTGGGTATGGATTTGTACTGCTTATTCTGAGTGCCTTGGCCAGCATCACTATCCACAGGGTAATAAGTTACTGTCATGGGATTTTGCATAATATTATTTCAGACCAATATATTTAAAGCAGCAGGAAAGTGTAACACTTGGTACATGAGTAGAAGGTCCACTGGTTCTTCCATGCGCTTCATCACCTGCATGCTGACATCTGTCTGGAACACTGGGATGGATCCTTCAACCTGAGGCTAAGATGCCAGCTTATAGATTGCACCCTCTGGTTCTGAAGTGATGTCTCTCAATATTTTATGTATATTTTAACCAACAGTCATAACATAATAATGGTTCTGAAGTAGGTAAATAAGGACCAGAATCCAAGAAGTAGAAGTAGGAGGGATCTCAGTCAATATCACTCAGTGACTTTCTTGGGAAATGTGGTCTTCCAGTGCCTACAGGTTTAAGTTTTACTGGACTACAGATCTAGTTTCAAGGACAATAGGATGTTTTTGCCAGGAGAAGGAGAGGGATGCTCAGATACTGTAAGAATCCCACTCTGTCTCTCACCAAATGTCTCTTTATGTTACCATACTAGCAGGCAAAGAAAAGAGTTATAATTAGTAGGAGAAATCCACCTCGATACCTATAGAATAATATTGCTTTTAGATAGTGGTCATAAGGAGCTGGGACGTATGGGATTAAAGGAATCTCTGGGGACACCTTTTGATGCTCCCATGCCTTGTCCATGGAAAGGAATAATTGCCACAACCACAGCCTGAGAGAGGTCTTATAACTAGGGGAGAAACAGAAGTGCTGATGCAAAACTAGATACAAAACTAGAGCAGGTGGTAGAGATAGAAGGTTATGTATATCAACTAAGACTCTAGGACCAGCTTTAGCTGTAGGGACTAGAGCTTGTCGTAGTAAACCCTCTTTTATAAGTCTTGCTCTTTTTAGAAATTGGGATAAGCCACCATCTCAAATAACTGCCGACTGGTAATTGGTATTGGATATAAGTGGATCTGAAGAGTGTAGAGAAAACGCTCTAGCAGATGCTGTGAGCGCCCTACCCATATTTCCGTGTCTTTCCCCTGCAGGGCACAACAACTTAAATTCCAATTCTAGTGCTGGTATTTCTTTGTCCTAGGCTTTCCCAACTATTGATGTTTTTTCCTCTGACTATAAAAAGAGCCAAAAGTGCAGGGAAATTAACAACCCCAGGAGCAGCCCCAGGCAAGCTACTGATGTGGATTTGTGTATAATCACCCAGCATCCTTAACTTCAGATGAGATGATTCTAAATAGAGTGTTTTACACTGGTCCTAAGGGTTCCCTAGCAGGATTTCATCCCAGTCGTTCCTGGCGAAGCTGGTCAGGTAATGTCACCTCACTGCCTCTTTTCTGTGCTGCACTTTCCTGCCATCACTTCCAAAATAAATCAGCTGACACTTGAATCTTTCTCTCCAGATCTGCTTCTGAGAGAACCTAAGCAAAGACACTGGTCTCATCATCTTGTAATTGCTCATTGTGGGGATTCAATAGTTGCTGTGTAAATCAATGAAATAGCAAGAATTTATATAAAGTTGTGGTTATAAAAGTAATATTAAGAAGAGCAATTAATGGAACATAATTCTAAATTACCAAGGGACACACACACACATAAATAGCAAAGAAATATATTTCACATAAGTAAAAGATTTTTTTTAAAGGACAGTAAAGGCAGAAAACATCATCTAAACTATGAGACACAATTAAGACCAAATATATATTTCATACCAAGAAATGAAAATAAAATTACCTATTTAAATACAAAGAATGTCATATAGGATTACAAAAGCAAAGTATTGGACTATATCCAGAATTTAAAAGGTTGAACAATAGAAGGATGGGCAATTTTGTAACTGAAAAAAAAATGTAGATGAAGGAATGGACTAAATCTTAGTATTACTCAAGGATGAGGTAAAAAAGAAAGAAAAAGAAGACCAATTTATAGATGAAGCTTATTTGTTCTAATAGAGATGAAGAAGTTTTAAATACATACTTAGTTCAGAATATATTCTCATTGTCAACATAGAAAAACTGTGGGAGAAATAAATAGCAATATATCACTAATTTAATTCATTCTCCTTAGCGCTTGACATGGAAACATTCAAGAAGCAACACATTAAACTTAATACCTTATTTAGTTATTTTGATGTCACTGAATTCTAATTCCTGAAAAGATAGACTCTGCATTCTTTTCTCAAGTTTATGATGTACAGTTGAATGCATATGATGTTCTTTAGGAAATTAAAAAGGAAAAATATTCAAAATGAGTTTAGAATTTAAATGATTTAAAATAGATTAGAACTGGGGAGGCTTTTTACATAAATCTTCATAGAAAAGATGCTTTTAATATTGATGAAAGCCAGAAGCCAGAAGAATTTTTAATGACAATACAGAGGATAGAAAACATTTTATCAGGCAAAAATAAAGTAAAAATTCAAACAAAAGTTTGGATAAAATTTGTGGCACATATCTCAAGTGAAATCTTTTGCTTTCTTAAGATATAGTTAATCAAATACAATAAAAAAAAAATCAGCAAGCCAAAATTTCACAGAAGAGCAAAGACATACAGCCATAAAAATTAAAAAAAAAATACTTGATCCCACTCATAAGAGAAATAAAAAATAAAGCTACAATGATACATCATTTTTCACTTATGGGATTGAGAAAGAACAAAAATGTTTGGTAACATTATAATGGCAAGGAGTGTGCATTTTCCTTTATTGTTGGCTACAGTATAAACTCTTACATCTCAATTGGAGGGCAAAATGACAATATCAAACGGCCGTACTTTCTGACCCAGAAATTCAATTTTTTAGCAATTTATTTTATAAAAAGTCTCACATACGATTACAAAACGTTTAAAAATGAGATTCATTGCAACTTTTTTTTCCTAACAACAAAAGATTGTAAGACCTCTCCAAAGGGAAATAGTCATATTATGTTGCATTCCTATAATGGAGCACTCTATTACAGTAAACGAGAAATTACTATCAAAGCTAATAATGAGAAATCTCCAATTATTGTTGAATGAAACACAGAAGTAGCAGGTCAGGACAAAATACCCTACCATTGAAATAGTTACTATATGTTTACTCATTCAGTTTTTAAAAAATAGTCATTGACATATACTCTTTCTAGGTTCCGGGAATATAATGATAAATAAGACAATCTGAGTTCTGAGTTCATATCCGATGGGGGCAGAAGGAGAGGTGATTTAAAGCAAAAAAGAAAAGAATGATGACTTTATTTCATTTTAGCAGGATACGTGTTCTGAAGATTAATAACAAAGAGTGAATAAAAAAGGTGTAGGGACACCTGGGGGGGCTCAGTGGGTTAAAGCCTCTGCCTTCAGCTCAGGCCATGATCCCAGAGTCCTGGTATCGAGCCCGCATGGGGCTTTCTGCTCGGCGAGGAGCCTGCTTCCTCCTCTCTCTCTCTCTCTCTGCCTGCCTCTCTGCCTACTTGTGATCTCTGTCAAATAAATAAATAAAACCTTAAAAAAAAAAAAAAGATGAAGAAATGGGGAATGGAGGTGCTATTTTAAATAGTATGATCAGTGATATCCACTCTCAAGAGGTGACATTTCAGCAGACTGCTCAGTAAGTGGAGGAGCTGATCATACAGGTGCCTATCAATACATAAAAAAGGATAAAGAAGGGACTTTGGGCAGGTGAACTGGTCTTGCTGAGCCTTCATTCCCATAGCCATAGCACAGAAAACACCATACCAACCACATCTGCTCTGGTGTTTGCATCAGTCAGGACTTTCTTGGTTGCAAATGACAAAATAAAACAACAGCTTTAGGCAATGATGAGTTTCACAGGCTTATGTATTAACCTTACAGGGGAGCAGAAGAAATTAGCCCTGTGGACAACTCAAGTCAGGGTTCAGAAAGCCTTTAGGATTATCTGTATCCCACTATGGTTTCCCTCTAATGGTGATCACACACAAGCCTCTTTGACACTTGAGGAATGGGGGTTGGGACAAGCAACCAAGTGCTTCAGGTTCACAGTCTCTCACTTTATCCACCAAGGAGGGATAGTCACTCCTCCAAGAGCTGTAACTCAAAAATCCAAGGGGAGTTCTCTGGCCCAATTTGTCTTATGTCCTCACTCCCCACAGTTAGCGCAGTGGGACAAGCTGAAGTGGGGCTACAAGAATTTACCAAAAGTAGGGAACAGTCTTCTGAAGTGAAGGGAACTTGTCCAGAAGAAATAATAACTGGCCACAGCAGGAGAGTTATGATGACCAATGGATATAATTTGCGGGAATGATTTATAGGTCAAGGGTACTAGACCCTGAGACCACATGTAACACATGTTTAGTCACATCACCCTGAAGTCACCAGCACAGACCAATTAATCAGTAACTCTCTTCCAACTCTTGGAGACCCTCTTACCACATATATTCAATGCTGTACTACTAAGCAAGTTAGTCGTTATCAGTAAGTGTCATTCTATAACTTTACATTAGACGAACGTGCCTTTCTCTTCTTTTTTTTTAATATCAGCATATATATATATATATATATTTAATTTCTTTTCAGCACAACAGAATTCATTGTTTTTGCACCACACCTAGTGCTCCATGCAATACGTGCCCTCCTTAATACCCACCACCTGGCTCCCCCAACCTTCCACCCCCCGCCCCTTCAAAACCCTCAGGTTGTTTTTCAGAGTCCATAGTCTTTCATGGTTCACCTCCCCTTCCAATTTCCCTCAATTCCCTTCTCCTCTCCATCTCCCTATGTCCTCCATGTTATTTGTTATGCTCCACAAATAAGTGAAACCAGATGATAATTGACTCTCTCTGCTTGACTTATTTCACTCAGCATAATCTCTTCCAGTCCCGTCCATGTTGCTACAAAAGTTGGGTATTCATCCTTTCTGATGGAGGCATAATACTCCATAGTGTATATGGACCACATCTTTCTTATCCATTCATCCGTTGAAGGGCATCTTGGTTCTTTCCACAGTTTGGTGACTGTGGCCATTGCTGCTATAAACATTGGCATACAGATGGCTCTTCTTTTCAAGATATGTCTCCAAAGGCAAAGGAAACAAAAGTGAAAATGAACTTTTGGGACTTCATCAAGATCAAAAGCTTCTCGATAGCAAAGGAAACAGTCAACAAAACAAAGAGGCAACCCACGAAATGGGAGAAGATATTTGCAAATGACAGTACAGACAAAAGGATGATATCCAGGATCTATAAAGAACTTCTCAAACTCAACACACAAAACAGATAATCATATCAAAAAATGGGCAGAAGATATGAACAGACACGTCTCCAATGAAGACATACAAATGGCTATCAGACACATGAAAAGATGTTCATCATCACTAGCTATCAGGGAGATTCAAATTAAAACCACATTGAGATACCACCTTACACCAGTTAGAATGGCCAAAATTAGCAAGACAGGAAACAACATGTGTTGGAGAGGATGTGGAGAAAGGGGAACCCTCTTACACTGTTGGTGGAAATGCAAGTTGGTGCAGCCACTTTGGAGAACAGTGTGGAGATGCCTCAAGAAATTAAAAATAGAGCTTCCCTATGACCCTGCAATTGCCCTACTGGGTATTTACCCCAAAGATACAGATGTAGTGAAAAGAAGTGCCTTTCTCTTCTTTGTTGCTTTGTTTATTTATTCATTTTCTGAGGCCTAGGCTAGACAATCTGATTATTTGTAAGTTGTAGTTGTTCCACAAAATACTAGCAGGTAACAGATACTCAAAGACATGCTTTTATTAACTAACCTTTCACTTCTCCCTTAATGGGTCTTATCTGCCTATTGTTCCTGCTGCTCTTGCTCAAAATTACCGTGAGCTCATTAACAAAGGGTAAAAATGGTCCACAGTCTCCTCCCCCTGTTATGTCAGTTCTTCTTTGGGAAGCACCATTAGGTTAAATTCACCCCTCATTGACTTTCCTAATCAAACCCTAAATTCCCATGGCACACACTATCCTCTCCTATTTACCTAAACATGTGTAATTCTCTTTACCTTCTTCACACTAATGTAGCAGAGATATGGATGCTACCCTAACTGATCATTTGTCCTAATTAAATTTCCTAGAGTTTCTTCTTAAATGCTATTCAAGTATTCTTCTTTTCATATTTAACACTCAGGTTATTTATTTTCATTTGTTTGTTTTGTCAACAGTATCATGTGAAGTTGAAAGAAGCTTGAAGCTTGGGTGCAAAACCAGAAATGAAGCACAGTTTCTTCTTTGCTATTTAAGCCCTCTCTCTCTGACTCTGGGCATGCTCTTCCCATCTGTAGTGCATTCCTCATAAAGAGACCACAAAAATAATCGTGAAATTTCCTCCCAATCTTAGACTCTTAGGAAGTTATTTTTCATTTCCATTCTCTAGGTATTTCCCCCCACTAACTCATTAAACTATATTTTCCTCAGTGGAATACAGAGAGTGTGAGCCTAAGATATACCAGGTTTCATTCACTAATTGTGTGGGCTTTGTCATTTAATTATTCACTGAAAAATAAGTTTCAATGTTGCCATCTGTACCAATCTGTACCAATGTGGTGATAATACGTGATTCTGTTAGAAACCTTGACAGAAAATCTGATTTGAACAGACTTAAGTAAAAAAGGGAATTTATTAGCTTAGGCAGATAAAATGGTCAGAGCTGGAAAATTGAAAGTATAGCGGGATTCAGGGCTTACTGCTAACAGGAAGGCTCAGGCTCTTTCCATCTCTTGACTCTACCGTGGATGAACTTGGTGGCCTCTGTTAGCTCCAGGCTCTACTCAGACAAACATAAGATCATTGTACCAACTAGATATCACCACCCCTCAACAAGATTCAAATCCATTAGTAAGAGGGCATTTCTCCTCAAGCAGGTAAGCCAAAAAATGTGACTGTAACTCTCATTGGTTGATTATCTAATCACTGGGCAGGAAAAACAGACTGCATTAATTAGTTAAACTACATTTTTCCAGTGCTTCTGGTAAGTTGGCCCCACTTTCATCTCTATCAGCAGGAGTCAAAATACAACCAATGAGTTTCATGTGTAAGTTCAGAATAAGTCCCCCATCCACTCCCAAATCTTATCACCTCTGAGCAGGAGTCACAAAATAGCTCAGAAGTCCCTAACTCCTGGTAATGGTGCACTTTCCCAAGGGGCATATCATCCTTGAAAATAGTTTTGACTAAATAGTACCAAACTCAGTGTACCTGGAAAGGCCCCACAATGATCTCCACAAATCACAGGCTCATTTAAAACTCTGCCCGATATCACTTTTTTCCCTGTTACCTCTCACTCTATCCATGGAGATAATTCCTATAAATATTAGCAAGAACAGTCATGTTGCCAGAGCCATTGCTCGGTTCTCAGATCTTATGCTACTTGAACTCTGAGTTCCATTTGAAATAATTCACCACCTCCCCCCACTCCCTTTCTCTTTTGCAGGTTTTCTTCACTTGACTTCCAGGACATCATACTCTCCTGGGTTTTATCCTAACTCACTGGTCTTTGTTTTTCAGTCTCTTAGGCAGAACCCTCTGCTCTGCCGTGTCTGTTCAATGTTGTAGCACCTTGAGGGACATTTTCTTGTTCTCTTTTCTACCTACTTATTCATTTGGCAATTATCTCCAGACACATGGCTTTAAAATTATCTACATAGAAAAGACACAAAATATTTATTTTTAACCCAGACCTCTCTCCCAAATTTCAGACTTGTATATCCTACTTTTCACTCAATATCCCCTCTTAGGTACTAAAAATATCTCCAAACTCAATATGTTTAAATCTGATGCCTTGATCCCATCCCATCACCCCCACCACTACACAAAGCCCTCCAATATCATTTGATGATAACTACATCTTCTCCTTTGCTCAGGTTAAAATCTTGGAACCATCATTACTGTCTTCTTTACAAAAGTACCTCCATTTCATCAGGAAATCCCGTTGGCTCTCCCCTCTCCATGTATTCTGAATCTGACTACTGTCACCACCCACACTGTTGCTACCATGTTCTGAATTATTTGAACTAATCTTAACTGGTTTTCTTGCCTATACTTTATTCTCAGCCTAGCAACTAGAATGGTCTGAAGAACTATATGGGGATTCCTCAAAAAATTAAAAATAGTACTACCCTATAATCCATTGAACTACTAGGTACTTACTTAAATACATAACAAAACAACAACAACAACAACAACAACAAAAACACCAAACCTTATTTGAAGGGACACATGTACTCTGATGTTTATAGCAGTATTATCAACAATAGCCAAACTATAGAGAAAGCCCAAATGTCCATCAACTGATAAATGGATGAAGAAGATATGAGATTATATACACACACACACACATATGAATATTATTCAGCCATAAAAAAGACTGAAATCTTGCCATTTGCAATGATGTGGCGCTACAGTGTATTATGCTAAGTGAAATAAGTCAGTCAGAGAAAGACAAATATCATATGGTTTCATCATATGTGGACTATAAGAAACAAAACAGAAGATCATGGGGGAAGAAAAGAAAGAGAGGGAAGTAAACCATAAAACAGACTTATAGAGAACAAACTGAGGGCTGCAGAAGGCGGGTGGTCAGGGGAATGGGTTACCTGGGTGATGGGTATTAAGGACTGCACTTGCTGGGATGAGCACTAGGTGTTAAAAGTGATGAATCACCAAATTCTACGTCTGAAACTAATATTACACTATAGGTTAACTAAGTGGAATTTAAATTAAAATTGGGTATTATACACAACTAATAATTGAACACTACATCACAATGGATTAATTTAATTCAATTTAATTGAATAATTGAACACTACATCAAAAACTAATGATGACAGATGAATGGATAAAGAAGATGTGGTGTATATATATATATATAAAATGCAGCCATCAAAAGAAATGAAATCTTGCCATTTGCGATGACGTGGATGGAACTAGAGGGTATTTTGCTTAGTGAAATAAGTCAATCGGCGAAAGACAACTATCATATGATCTCCCTGATATGAGGAAGTGGAGATGCAGCGTGGGGGGTTTGGGGAATAGGAAAAGAATAAATGAAACAGGATGGGATCAGGAAGAAGACAAACTATAAGAGACTCTTAATCTCACAGAACAAACTGAGGGTTGCTGGAGGTGGGGGAGGTATGGAGAGGGTGGTGTGGTTATGGACATTGGGAAGGGTATGTGCTGTGGTGAATGCTATGAAGTGTGTAAACCTGGTGATTCACAGACCTGTACCCCTGGGGCTAATAATACATTATATGTTTATAATTTAATTTTTTTAAAGCTAATGATGTACTATATGCCAGCTAACTGAACACAATAAAAATAAACTAATTAAAACTTGAAAGTAAACAAATAATAAATAATAAACTAATAAATAACAAGATAATAAAATAAAATAGAGTCCGATAATGTCACTCTTGTGCTTAAAAATTTAAAATCCAAAGTCCCTCTAAGTAGTCTGTAAGACAAAGTCCCTGCCTCATCTACTAGTCTGGCCCTTGTCACTCATTGTGCTCCAAACAGATTGGCCTCCAGGCTGTCCTTCAACACAAATCAAGCATACTCCTGTTTTAGAGCTTTTATTCCAGGAGTCCTCATGCGTGGAAGACTCTTACCTGCTGCATCTAATTGTCTATGACTCCAGCCTTTTTAAAATCTTTGCTGAAATATCCCTTTGAAGTGAGGTCATTCTCGGCTTCCCTATTTATCACTGCACTGTACTCCCACTGCCTTCTGCAATCTGATTCTCTCTTACACTGCTGTACCTTCTTTTATTTACAGGTATTGATCACCTTCTAATGCACTTGTTACTTTACCATTTAGTACATTTACATTTACATGATAGGATACAATATACACACAGTGATATGCTTGAGCCTGCCCTGACTTTCCTACAGGAGCTGAGTGTGCACATCCACTTCCAACTCTGTATTCAAGTGATAGCTTCCAATTGATTATGGTAGATTATATAAATCACAAAAAACCCACAAATGTTCCAAATTAGGCCCTTCTTTCATTTTTTTGAACAAACAATTTTCAAATATTTTCAGAACTGTACCCATGAGATCAGAGATCTTTGTTTTATTAATTACTGTATCACAATGTCTAAACTGTGCTTGGCATGTGGTAGCTACTTAATAAATATTTACTGAATAAATATTTAAGAACCAATCTTATCATTTCAGTCTCTTCAAGAAGCTCAGAAGTCTGAGATCATCCTTTTTCCCTCTCCATAAGTTAATAAAGGCAATGAAGAAACTATGCCCCATCCCCAGCTTTCAATGCCCTCAACCCTGCTTTATTTTTTTCTCCAGCACCTTCTTCACCATCCTTTTTTTTTTTTTTTTTTTTTTTTAAATTTGAGAGAAAGAGAGAAGGACAGAGAGAGAGCATGAGAAGGGGGAGGGTCAGGGGAGAAGCAGACTCCCCGCTGAGCAGGGAACATGACTCAGACTTGATCCCAGGACTCCAGGATCATGACCTGAGCCAAAGGCAGTTGCTTAACCAACTGAGCCACCCAGGCATCCCTATCTTCTTTATATTTTGTTTATTTATTTATTTGTATGTACATTCTATCCCCTGTAATGATTTTTTTGTCTAATTTGTCTGAAGCTATACTTCAAGTATTCATAAAAGTAACTGGCAAGAGTTAAAGTTCTAAATGTTATGTTGATGGAACAAACAAATGAATGAAAGAATATATAAATGAGATATAAATGGGCTCATTTGTTCACACAGGGTTTGCCTCCAAAATAATGTTGGGGGTAGGGAAGAGTGGTATCTTTCCCCAAAGGAAAATCAAGGTATTGTTTGGCCAGGAAAAAGGTTTTGCTTAGCAAATATGAAATAACAGATACTCTCTGTAATAATGTGCAGATGTTGTAGAGTAACTAAGAAACATTTTTTTAAAAATATCTATTCCAATGTTCCTAAAAGTAAGGACAGTAGAACATCCCTTCTACAAAAACCTAATGTAGTTATGGAAAAATAGTTTTGGGTCAATAATTTTGAGTAACTCCCACTCTATATTAAATAACACTAAATAACACTAAAAGGATTTCTTTATTGTAGGATACCTCACAGCATTTGGCACATTAATGTAAATATAGAACTCCTTAGGGGTGTTGAAGGAAAAAAATAATTTGTGAATATATTTTAACATACATTGTATGTGTGGACACATGATTTCTATACAGTAGGTTGCTATTTATATATATTTTATATGTGATTCTTATGTACTAAGAATCTTTTTGAGGTTGGTTAACTATGCAAACATTCATTTCCTTACATCTTTATACATCTATATTCTTTTTTTTGTAATGTATGCAATTTTTTAAAATTTTATTTTATTTTTTCAGTGTTCCAAATTTCATTGTTTATGCACCACACCCAGTGCTCCATGCAACACGTGCCCTCCATAATACCCACCATCACACTCACCCATTCCCCCCCACACCCCTCCCTTCCAAAACCCTCAGTTTGTTTCTCATATACTTCTATATTTTACCTAGAGTTGACAATGATGTTGAATTAAAATGCATGTCCAGTAAACTAACAAACCAAACTTTTAAGTTAGGAGTCAGACAAATTTCATTCTTCCTAAGAACTTTGTACATAGGCACATACATAAAAGCATACACATCTACCCACATGTATATGAATCAAAATTTATGTTAACATATGCATGGGGGAAACACTGAAATGTTACATAATGATTAAAATATTTCCATTCCAAGGTAATTTTATTTTTCAAAACATACTTGAAGATTCATTTAGCCAATTAAAAAACAGACTTTTATGGGGCATCTGGGTGGCTCAGTTGTTAAAGCCTTTGCCTTCAGCTCAGGTCATGATCCCAGGGTCCTGGGATGGAGCCCCGAATTGGGTTCTCTGCTCAGCGGGGAGTCTGCTTCCCTCCTCTCTCTCTGCCTCCCTCTCTACTTGTCATCTCTGTAAAATAAATAAATAAAAATCTTTAAAATAAAAAAAATTAAAAAATAAAATAAATAAAAAAACAGACTTTTATTATGGGATCTAGTTGTTTATTTATAGTCATTAAACCAGACACATATCAGAGCTCCTTACACTTTTCTACTTAACCCTTTGTCTCAAAGAGACAGTCAGGATGCCAATAATATGAGATTATTTCCAGTTGATTCTGACATGAACAATGTCATAAAAGAATTCTAAGATTCCTTAGTTAAAGCCTAAACCTAGCTTCATAGTGGAAGACTAATGTTTCTCTCTACAGCCCCTGATGGGGTCACAGTGCAGTGAAGGTGGTAAGTGAACAGCAGATATAATATACTGATGATTCTCAGCAGGTACCCAGTATTATTAGAAGAAATCATAAGAGAAAAGAACTCCATGTGATAAAGTTATTTGAGATAGATTATTTAGAGTGAGACTAGCATTGTGATTACTGGACCATTGACTGAAGTCTCCAACATAGTTCAAATAATTTCCTCAACTAGCCAAGCGTGCTTTGTAACGACAATCCACTGGAGAGTGGCAGCTCAGAAACTAGACAGTGTAAGTTGTTCGTAGGCTTAAGATATTGCATTCAAACCAACAGCAATGCTAACACATGTTAGTAACCACCACAAGCCCTTCACCTTGCCAAAATTGTAAAGAATCAATTAAAAATGCAAATGTTAAAAAATAAGTGCACACACACACATACACACATAATGAGGAGGGCACAGAGGCATCTGCACAAAATCCTGCCAAATTGCAGATTATTTATAGAGAGAGTAATTTTAGTTCAGGGATAGTAGATCATCCATGCAATTGCTAAATATATTAAGGCATGATATTTCTGAAAATATGCACTTTGACAGAAAATTCCATTATAGAACATTTATCTTGTCAGTGAAGTTTCTACACTGTTTCTAATATGTAGGGCTTCCCGCCAAAGGTCCATGTGAGGTTGATATAAGATAATGAGTTTGAGGAGGCACTAAGGTAAACTTTCAAATACTATGTAAAAGTAACTTAATACTGTCGATTTGTATGATCTGCATCTCTACTTATCACTCCTTTCCCTCTCTCCTACATGTCAAAATGGCCCAATATTCTACAACAAAATTTTAAAAAGTAACACTAATCAGAAAAAAGGAGCTGAAAAAGACTTTGGGGTTTCTCTAATTCCCTTGTACACACACACACACGCATGCACAAACCCACAGTCTCTTGAATTCCATTTATGATATCCATTCATTGATTAGACAAATATAACTTGGGCATTGAGATGTAAGCCTGGCACTGGACTTCTACAAAGTAAATGTTGTCATTTTCATTTTATGGATATGTCTGGTGAGGCTTAGAGAGATTAGGTAATTTGCCAACTGGACATTGTGTGATCAGTGAAAGACTTGACACAGGACCCAGACATACATCCTCTGACCATTATACCTTATTGCCATGAAGTGGGAGATCATTCCAGGAGTTGATTAATAGGATTGCAAGGAAGATCACACCGGGCAAGGAATCCATCATACACTGCCAAATATCTCATTCAGCACAAGTGGAACTGTACCAATGTAATTTTCTCTCCCTTTCCCATCAAACCCTCAATCTGCAATATCCCTTTTTGTAATATAATTCTTCCACAAATAATTCCTTGATTTATCCCCTCCTTCACAAAAATCTGTAACTTTTTAAAACTATTCATATTTATCCACACTTCTCTCGAAACTCTTCTGTCTTTGTATCTTGGATTGTATATTTTTCTGTGTTAGAACTTAATATTTTTGAGGCAAGGACCATGTCACATATGTCCTTCCATCATGATGGCTTTCCTGGGCTGAGCAAACAACCAGTTTTGCAAGAAGGAAGGAAGGAGGGAGGAAAGGAAGGAAGGTAGGAAGGAAGGAAGGAAAAATAATTATGTTAATGTATGTGTGGGGGAAGGGGGAGGGAGGGTGGGACAGAGGAAAGGATGGGGAGAGGAAGAAAGGAAGGAAGGAGAGGAAGGGAGGGAGAGAGGAAGGAAGGAAAGAAGGAAGGAAGGAAGGAACAGAAGGAGGGGATGGAGAGGAGAGGAGAGAGGGAGGGAGGGAGGCACCATGGATTTAACTACTATGCTTGAGCCACTCTTCAAGTCATTCACTCAACAATCTTCCCATATTATCTAGCCAACCAGCCAACCATCCCTCCATCTTTCTAGTTACTTGCACATACCTAAATTCATTCATTCATTTTTTAAAATTTTTATTATGTTTAGTTAGCCAGCATATAATATCTCATTAGTTTTTGATGTAGTGTTCAAGGATTCATTAGTTGCATATAATACCCAGTGCTCATCACAACACACACCCCCCTTAATACCTAGCACCTGGTTTAAAAAAAAAAATCAAGAATATGCCATCTTGGGAGCTGGAGTACAACTGACCACTGACACTCTAGAGTTCTCCTAATCATACTTGTGTTTAAAGTTTGTCCTCTGACACTGGAAGTGAAAGGTGACTCTGTAGAAAAAAGCACACTGTAAGGAACACCTCAGAGGGAACAAAGTTTCAAAGTCATCTTGCTACAACATAGAATCCACTTTCTTCTTTCTAGGAAAGTTAACATAGTGTAAACAGAGAGGATATGTCCCTATCACCAATGAATCCTAACCATTAGATCAAATTGTTAATACTTTTTTTTTTAAAGATTTTATTTATTTGACAGATGGAGATCACAGAGAAGCAGGCAGAGAGAGCTGGAAGCAGGCTCCCTACTGAGCAGAGAGCCCGACGAGGGGCTCGATCCCAGGACCCTGGGATCACGACCTGAGCCGAAGGCAGAGGCTTTAACTCACTGAGCCACCCAGGTGCCCCTGAAATTGTTAATACTTAACAAAGACTTTTCACATAAGCTTAAATGTTTGCCAGTTTTTTCCATTCATTGTCTCACAGTTCTGTGTAATAGGTAGGGTTAGCTATACTACCTCTAGTTTACAAACAAGGAAGCACAAGTTCAGACAACATAAATTACATGCACAAGGCTAAACAGTGGGTAAATGTGAGGGAAAAAAAAAAACACAAGGTTTCCTAAATCTAGTCCCAGTATATATGTCTTATTTCCCCTAGTGATGGGACTACTTATAGAAAGATAAATAAAACCCTTACAAATAAATTCTATACAGCAAATTCCAGATCACTGTGATTCCCCTGGTGTCTTTGGACAAACAATACCTTTTATTATTTTCAGTGTGTTTTTGCCAGTCACAAGCTGGATTATAATGCCTCCTGTATTGTTGAATTAAACTATTCTTTAACATTTCGTTGTTTAATCTTCATGTATGAATGCCTTATCTCTAGGTCAGGAATGTCAGTCCCCAATCTTTGAGCCTTGCTTGGAATCTGGAGTCAGACCAACTCCAAGCTCTGACATATAATAAAGTGCCAACTGGAGGAACTTTCTTAAGCAATCTGAAGATGAACTTCATAAAAAATGCAAAGGATAATGATATTTTCTCATCATGCATTATGAGTGTTAATTGAAATACTGAGAGGAAAATTAATATCATTTAGAATACCTACTAGGTGTTTAAAGATGACTCCTGCCTTTATCATTATAACTAATCTCATTATCATATACTTGGTTTATCCAAAAGTCCAAAGGATGGTAATTTGCTTTATAAAAGCAATTATAAAAACTTTATAAAACTCTTCTTATGGACTAGCTAGTGTATGCATAGAGTAGGGGTCCAATACACACATGTTGATTGAGTTCAGATAGTATCCAGTATGACATGTGAAGGCTGGTATTACTTTACAAAACCAATTACGAATCAAAAAGAAGGACATGTCACAAAGCTGTGTAACAGAAAAAGTAGCAAAACTTACAGAGACTGCCTAAAAATTTTGGTCATTTGGAAAAAGAAAAAAAAATTGAAAAATAAAGAAACTTACTCAGGTTAGCTCAAAAACGTGGAAAAGCACTTAAAAGGAGCAGCTGACATCAGAATAATGAGACTTGGGCAAGCTGCACCAGAACACAGATTATAGCAAGGGAATATCAAAGAATGTTCTCTTTTTCTTTTTCTCTATGTCTCTTCTCCCCTCTCATGTTCACAGAAAACATAGCAGATTACAGATGATTAGAATGAGTTTCTAAATTACTTTCTAATTGTTAAGCTTTTGAATAATCTGCATCATAGTTTGGAGGTTTTTTGGTGTGGGAACACCATATCTGTGTCATAACAGCATATCTTCCTGATATTCATCTGAAGAAGTGAAATTCAAATGACTCTTAAAATGGCTAGCATCTGGGGTGCCTGGGTGGCTCAGTGGGTTAAACCTCTGCCTTCAGCTCAGGTCATGATCCCAGGGTCCTGGGATGGAGCCTCACATCGAGCCTTACACCGGGCTCTCTGCTCAGCAGGTAGCCTGCTTCCCCCTCTCTCTCTACCTGCCTCTCTGCCTACTTGTGATCTCTGTCTGCCAAATAAATAAATAAAATCTTTTAAAAAATAAGATAAAATGGCTAGCATCTTGTATCATTGTAACCTCAGGAAAAATCAACTATTATAGAGTCTTAACCTTTGTTCATTATTTGTTCCTCATGTTTTTATGTGAGCTTCCTATTAACATATGTGACAAAATGTATACAATTACAAAGTAAAAATTGCAAAGGGAAACAAATGATAAAATGCCAGCTGTTATAATCAACATTAAGCAGCTCTCATGATGGAGTCACTGATAGGAAAATGTTATCACAGTTGTAGGTCCTAATTAATCTGAGGGATGGGAATATGAACACGAGTTACTATTAAGTGCACAAGGTGGGAAAGAAAGTTTATCTGTCTCAAGATAAATATATAGGACTTCAAGTATAGAAGGTATCCTGTTCTTAACATTTTTTTCATCCCATAAAATATTTCAAGTCCTCAGTAAATGACATCTAATATGGAGTTCTATATGCTGCTTCCCAATTTTTCAATAATTCTGTTTACAATAGCACTACTGTCTCTTGCATTTCTAAGGTTCTTTACAATTTGCACTCCCTTTACATAGTTATTTCATTTAGTTCTCACAATACTCTGTGAGGATGGTAGGTCAGGGTGATAGTCATGAGGGCTGCTCATGGGTATTCTGGTTCTTCCTTCCTTTCTAGGCACAGGACAGTGTTCCATTTCTATGTCAACTTGAAGTTCAGTAAGATTCTATGGTTAGTTTTGGCCAAGAACCAAGAAGGGAAGTGTCACTTTGAGGCCATGCCATGTCTCTCCACATTCTCCTTTACTTCTGGCTGGTGACTGGTAATGTTCAGGACAGTAGCTGCTTTATCAGCCAGGAACTCTGAGAAAGTGCGGGGATGGGCTCCGTCACTGTGTGTACCATGATGGACATGCGGAGTGAGCAAGAGATACGTATTTACCATTGTAAGTCATTAAGACTTTGGGATCATTTGTTACCACAGTATCACTGGTCATCTCTGGCTGATACGGAAGATAATATTTTCCCCTGGTTTAAAAACTGTTTTTCTAATGCTTACAGAAGTGGCTTACTCACAAACACAAACCTAGAATCATTTGAATTAACATGATTTCTTCTTCTACAACATTAAGCAAAATAAGAAAACAGAAAAAAATATTAGGTACTGAAATAATGTGAATTTTTATTTGATATTCTCGTATGTATTTTTTTCTAAATGTTTTGTGTTAAATGTGGATTAGGAAGGGAAGAGATTTATGCAGCATAGAAATCCTTGTGTTACTATCTAATTTTCATCCCTACAGTCAGAGTATAAATACTTCTGTGACCTTATTAACTTTGCCATCTATGGAAGAAGCTGGAGGAGTGTCACGTGTTTTTTTGAATGCAAGGTGATAATAAGGCACTGGATATGCACATAGGTTGGGGGTCCTAAAACTACTAGGCTG
Source organism: Martes martes (assembly GCF_963455335.1). Taxonomy (NCBI): domain Eukaryota; kingdom Metazoa; phylum Chordata; class Mammalia; order Carnivora; family Mustelidae; genus Martes; species Martes martes. The sequence continues at coordinate 147,699,968 of NC_137889.1, forward strand.
CCTGCAGTGTTGCCTTTTTAAGGTTCTCAACAACGCAAGTTCAAGATGATGAAAATCAGTCTCCTGTATCAGCATATTACATTAGTTAATGCAAGAAATCTATCCTGAATAATATTATACAGAACATAATAATGAGTAAATATCGTGTACCTCATCTATCTACCCAACCTCACAGATGACAAAACCTTCCATTTGAACTGTTTTCAGATAACTAAAAAATACTTCTTTAATTGCAAATTTGTACATATTTTGCCATGTAAGTGGTACCATGCACTCAGCCTCCTTACATAGAATGGGAAGAACAGAAAGTATTACACAGTTATTAAATATTTGTTAAATATCAGTCTTTGAACTTATTCACCACCACTATACATAACATATACTTATGACCTTTTTACAGATGAATACACAGGCCTCCATGAGAATGAGAAAATTGTTTCAAGTTGACAGAATTAGTCAGGGATGCAGCAGGAGAACACAGGGAATCTCTGGTGAAGGTCGGTCCCAACTGCTCTTTGCTGTTATGCTCTGTGGCTTCCCTCTCCTCACGGTTTAGTGCATACTCACCGATATAGCAATACCAGTAATTTTAGTAATCCTAGAATGAGGATTGATCTTAAAGGCTGTCATATTCAACTGACTCAATTTACAGGTTAGGAAACTTAAGTGAAAGTAGGTGAAACATGCGATCCTGAGCCTATCCTGATTCATTCGGATAACACAATGAAGGTACGAAATTTCAGTCAGAGAAGCAGTTGCCAGTCTGTGCGTTCCAGCCATGAAGGACAATTAATACAGGAATTTAGAGTTTCAAACACAGCTGTTAGGGCTGGGGAGAAAAATTCAGGGGATAGATCCACTGTCGTCAATCTCAGCCTGTTCCGCCAAAAGCTGGGGACTGGGGGATTTCTCACAGGCTGACCTGGAAGTCCCTGAGAATCATAAAAACTTGGAAAGAGGAGCGTAGAGCCTGTAATCTCTCTTCTGTGATGTCAGATCAGCAACAGACAGGCCGTTCCCCTTGCTCATCTTGTGTCTGGTGCTTCTTGGACTATGCTGAGCCATGTCCTGGATTTTCTGGCTAGGCCAGCATGCTCAAAGGGGGTCAGCTATATGATGATACGTTGGTATGAATAAGATTAGTATTCCAAAGAGATTCCAATTATAAAAGAAAAAAACAGGAAAAATGTGTCTATTCCATTCACAATCAGAATCTGGTAGCCTTTAGTGGGGGCGGGGGAAGGTAACTGGAAAACCAAGGAAGCATCCACGTTCTGGCAATGTTGTGCTTGTTCAACACAAGAGTATTTAATTTGAGAAAATGTGTCATTTTGTACTGTTATTGAGTATATACTTGTTTTTAAGAATGAATGTCATCCTGCATCAAGAATATGTTCTTTTAAAAATAAGTATCAATTAGCATTGAGTTGATTGTTCATGTTGACATCTGCAAATCTTTGCATAAGAGGTGGCCCGTGTGTGGTGGCTCTGACTGCCTACAAGAACCACAGAAAAATACTCCATGGTGTGTGACACAGAGTTTGGTATTGAGGCCAAACAACCTGATTTCCATATGTGGCTTCACTCTTATTTCCTGAGAACAAGTGGGCACTGTGTAGTAAACATGCAGGTGGGCTCTGGGTGTGAGACTTCTCAGGTCTGACTCAAAGTCCTGACTATGTGTTCTTGAGCAATAGTGTATCGGCTCCCTAATCTCAGTTGCTCTGTGGTTGATTAGGACAGGGAAGAATCAAGTGATGTAATGCATCAGAGGAGTTTGGCACAGTGACCAACACTTAGCAGGTACACCATAAATGATAGTTCTTCATGCTTCTAAAAGAGAAGAGCTCCCAGTCTCAGTTTACTCCTCTGAACATTTAAAATATTAGTACCTCACTGGATCCATGTGAGAAATTCCGAGTTCTCATTGAATAAATGGCACCATGATGTTTACAGAAGGAGGAATGCAAGTATCCCTTCACTTTACATGTATAATGAGGATGTATATGTATGAGTTTCTAAAACATCATCACTTAGATCTTCAAACATAGAGTTTGGGGAGATGGATATATCAAGGACATGAAAATAGTTTTATAAATTTTATTTCTTATTTTGACCTTATATATTTCCAAAATTCAATACTATATTTATGGGAATGTCAGTGTAGGGATTTAATATAGTCCAACTGTGTTATATTCCGACAAGGGCAAAGTTCACAAAACTAAGAAACAGGAGGTCCCTATTTCCCTTAGATAGTGTTTCTCAACTCATTTTACTTTGAATCTATTTCAGCAGATGTTCATCGAGCTTCCCTAATATGCTAGGCCCCACACTGGCCTCTGGGAATTCAGAAGGAAAAAAACAAGGTCTTTGCCTCCCAGCCCTTGCAGATTCTTACAGACAGCTTGTCACAAGCAAATAATCAAAAGTCAACGTGATCATGCTTAAACTATGGTTATGTTGAGAACACCTCAGGACAGCAGACTATCACCCTCCTGTAGAGTCAGAGATGGTTTCCCAGAGATAAAATTTGACCTGGGTCTTAAAATGGTAAGCTGGCATTTCTACCTAGGTAGAAAGGGGAGGAAGCTTTCCGGAGAGAAATAATAGATTCAGGAAAGTATTCACGTTTTGTGGGTATTTCTCTGTGTGTGATCATAGAGGTAAGAGATGAGACTAGAAAGACACTATTTTAACCAGATGATAAGGGAATTTTGACTCATCTCTGACTTCAATCATCTAGAAAACATTCACACAATTTCAGAAACTTTCTGTTCCTGCTATGTTCTTCTTCTTTACACAATTCTACTTAAAAAAAAAAAAAAAAAAAAAAAAAACAACTCACTTATTGTCTATCAGCTCCTAAAAATTTAAATTCCACAAAGGGAGGGAGTTTTGTCATTTTTGTTCTTACATTTTTGGTATATAGTTCTACTACATTCCTAGCTCCTGAAATGGGGTTTGCATCATTGTTGGTTCTTAATCAATATATATTAGTTGCCCAGATGAGTTTTTGAGATCTTTTTATTTATCAAACTTGGAGGTTCTAGTTTGGGGGATACAAAGATATTTATGACCCTGTGGCTGCTCTCCAGAAGCACAAATTTCAGCAAGTAGACAGTTATGAAAACAGAAAGTACTGATATAAATATGAGAGGGGCTATAATAGTGAATTAAACAAAATGCTGTGCATCCCTACTATATGGAGAATTTTAAAACGCCTTTAAATCTATTTAAAGATATTTAACCTATTAGGAAAATGCAGGGCATAGACATTTCTAAGCAGGAGGCAGAGGTTTGATTTTTTAATTACAAAGCTACTGAGTTTAGGGCTCGCAGACCAGGACCATTCCCCAGGGAGTTAAGAACAGAAATTGAGAAATGTAGAAACTACCAGAGCAGTGCAGCATGTCAGGTCCACCAGACTTGATCAGCAACACCTGCATAAAACCAGCAGGCTTGCTTATGGTGAAAGGGGGCTGGAACTCCCTTGTGGTTTGACGGGTTATGCACCATAGGGCTGGAGATTAAAAGTAAGTAAAGGATTTCTTCAAATGGTAGTTAGCCATCTCTAGTCTGAAGCACATCACTTTAAAAATGACGATCCCGGCAGCCTCTTGGCAGTGCTTGATTAGAGTCCTCTGGTGGCTGAATTCTCTGACACGTGCCTGAAGTGCTGCTCTGTTATGCTGATTAAAGATAGATCCATATGCTTCCGTTGCCAGATGTGCTGGTGTCAGAGCTGCCATTCTGCTGCAAAGACACTTCTAATTTGGGACTTTCCAGGACCTACCCCAGGATGCACTGTGAGTCACTGGCCATACCAGAGCCAGAGCCCAACCCCGGGAACTCCCAGCACTTGAGGCCAAGAGATGTAAGTCCAGAGGTGGGCAGCCTTTGCTGTGCTCACTCTGCTGTGTGTATTCTGCCCCCAGGGCAAAGGCCAAGGTCACTGGAAGTTGCTCAACAGCCCTCTAGATCCAGGAACAGCCACTATGCAAGGCACATTCTGAAATTTTAGCGAGTGCTGTGGGTTAATGAAATGAACAGATGCCCAAAGATTCACAAGGCTAGGAAGATGCTTTGGATGTGTCACACTAATAAAAGTTGTCTTTTCAGAAATAATCTCTGTATATTCAAACACACATGCTAATATCATTATATTTGCATAGAAAAATGCATTGAGCTTTAGAGAGATGAGTAAATTTCCCAAAGTCAGATACCTGGAACCTTACATATCTGTGCATTGAACCAGACCTTCTAACCTCTGTGGCTTGTCTGTTATTGCTTATATTGAAGAGAGACTGGAGTTTTCCCTTTGGGGTTAATGAAAATATTCCTCATTTTTTTCTTACCAAACAAAGCGATTTTTTTTTTTTTTTCTGTCAAGTCCAGGGTGGCCAATGGCAAAGAGAGAGAGTGATGGCATAAACACTTCCATAAGAAATGCCCCCACTACCTAAATCAACTGAACAAGAAATCAGTCAAAATCAATGGTGCCTTGGGAACTAAGTCCATTTGTTGTTGTGTTGTTTTGTTTTCTTTTTTTCTCCTGGATTTTAAAATGTCGCAACTTACAGGATTTCCTCTACTTCAGTTGTGGACCCTTCTGTTTCCTTTGCTTCCTGCTCTTATTCTCTTCCACCCATACATGTCTGTGCCCTCCAGGATTTGATTTGGGGTCATGATTTTTTGGACTTAAAAAATAAAAATATGGGACTGGTGTTTAAACTTGAGTTACAGATAAAATGTATACATACATAGATGCACACACACATGCATGAACATGCACACACCGTTTTAAAAAAAAATTAGTGTGTCTCATGGACTACATGGGACACACTTATATGGAAAAGAAAATGTATCCTGAGTTTTCTTTCCTGACTCCACATGTCTTTTCCAGTTGATCTCACTTAGTCTTAATTTATTCTTCAGTGTATAATCCTCAATTTCCCCCTCACATCTTCTCTTCTCTATAGTCAACTCTCTTATTGATATCTGCACTTGGAAATCTCACATTTAGCATAACCCAAATCAAACATGTCTGGTCAAACCCTCTCATGTACTACCAGTTTCATTCTTTTATCAATTTTCCCAAAAAAGAGAGCACACACAGAGGGAGAAACAAGCTCCCCACTGAGCAGGGAACCCAACGCAGGACTTGATCCCAGGACCTTGGGATCAGGACCTGAGCTGAAGACAGATGCTTAACCGACTGAGCCACCCAGGCACTCCATTTATTCAGGCTTTTAAGCCAAAAAACCACTGGCCATTCTTGATTCTTCTCTTTCCATCAGCTTCCAATATCTAACTCATAATTAAGTTCTGTTGGCTTTAGCATCAAATCATGTCCTCAGTATTTCCATTTCTCACCACCTCCACTTCTCCATCCCCAGCTCCCATCATTACTCTCTCTTGCCCACCTGACTGCAATAGCTTCATAACTGCCCTTCATTCCACACTTGCCCTATAATAATCCATTTTCCACAAGTTAGTGAGAGTGATTTTCTAAAGCTTTTCATTGAAGCATAATGTGAAACAACAAATTCCTGTATCAAAAGCATACAGCTCAATGAATCTTCAAAAACTAAATATATCCCTATACCAGCACCCAGTTAATTTACCTCCCAAAATACTCACCACCCTACTTTTCCAGCACCATAGATGGGCTTTGCTCTGTGTTATTTACATAAACAGTCATACAGCAGAGACTCTTGTGTATTTGCTTTCTTCCATGCCATGTTATAATCCATGAGCCATCATAGTTCAGTTTCATAGATGCCTAAGAGCTAATATTAAATTAATATTCCACCATATCGTATTTTTCTTCATGGGATTGTTGTATAGACTGAAAAAAAATTACTATTATTGAGTGGGCACTCAATAAGCAGCAGGGATTATTATCATTTTTCTCATGTTATAGAAAAACAAAAATGTGATCAACAGAAATAATTTGAGAATTCAGCAAACACAATATTTCACCTGAATCTCATTCCATTTTGATTGGCATTAAACATAAACAAAAGTGGGCCAAGAGAATTCCATAGATACAGCAAATTTAAATTTCAAGATGTTTTTGACAGAACTGCTCCTGGCCTTACAGGAAAGCCGAGAAAATATGTATCAGGGAATCATACCAAGAACAGTTTTGTAGCCTTTTAAGCCTCATTCTTTGATACTGAATATTGGATCTATGTTTCTTATCATTTTCTTTCCCTCCAAATCTGATGAATTATGACTTATTCTCCAAGATTCAATTCTGTGATGCTCTCCTCCTTGAAACACGTTGGTATTTCTTTGATGCATACAGATTAAAATCCAAACACCTGGCATGGCTACCAGACCTTCATTAGCTTGATTCTTACCTTCTATTTCCAGTCCCACTGTTAATGGCACCATACTTTTTGGGATACCAACAGCTATACCAGCCTTCTTCCATTGCCTGAAAAGTAGTTCATGCTTTTTGATTTCACACATTTAGATCCCTTTGCTTATAAAAATCTTCCTCATCAACCACTCCAACCCATCTCATGCCACCTTAATTCCTATGTTCATCTCTCAAAACTCAGCTTAAGAGTCTCCTATTTACCTCCCACCACTGATACATATAGCTAGAACTGACCTCTTTTACCTTTGTTTCCTTGTTGTTGTTGTTGTTTTCTTTATGTACTATAATCATAGCATCTGTAGTGACCCTCTATGCCCTTGCTGACTTAAATGTATTTCTCTCAACTAATTTATGAGCTCTCTGTGGTGGCAGGTATGTCTTCATCATCTCTCTATAATGACTGCTAGCAAAAGGTCTCAGACATATCTGCTTATTAGTAAATGGCAAATGAGTGAATGAATGAAGATCAATGAAAAGGGAGACCCTAGAGGTTCATTTGTTTGGAAACTTATCTACTTTATTCCTTTTATTTATTTATTTATTTTGTGATGCCTTTAAAGAAGACAAAAAAAAGCGCATAATGTCAAATTTGGGACTGACAATAAATTTTCAATGGCAAAGAAGTTAATAGAAATGTGATTTGAGAGTCACTTAGTAGTCCTGGCCCTAGACAGAAAAACAAATAAGACTCAGGAAAAGTTTCACATGAGGTTCAAAGAACTATGTGCATATCTATGAGATCCAGAATGTTTAAGAACAGTACATATATAGACTCCTGAGGACTTCAAGGGACTACAAAATTGACATCAATAAGCAGTGGGATGTGAACTCCTTCCAAACCATGGATAGGTTATAATAAACAATAACAATATGGTCCAAAGAAGATAAATGATACTTGTATTCAGCTGATGAGGATTATTGAAATAATTTGTTTGTTAAAACTCACAGTTGTATCCTTTGATTAAAAATTATTTACTCTTACTACATGGCATACCAGCAGCATAAATTATTCAGCTTTAAATTTTCATTTTGTATCTTAGTCATTTTGAGACATCAGTGATCCATTTTTTCAATTAAGCTATATGCATAAAAAAGTTCATACTTTCTTATTCAGTGCAGAATTGTGTTATTTTTTCTAATGGTATGCATTCATACCACAATAAATTATGAGATGCCCTCACTCACCCCTTCCCTTTTTTTTTTTTCTTTTTGCAAACCTCCACCATGACTACCTCCATCAGTGTGATCAAGAAGACAAAACATCTACAAATTAACCTCTTTGTGAAATTAAGGAAAATAAAAGTAAGGGTCTTCTGATCCTCAGCAAGAAAAAACAAGTTCTAAGTGTTTATAGAAAAGTGTCTTAGATGCCCTTTCCTGACACGGGGATTTGTTATATTTGACTGAAGTTCCTGAATGTTCTCAGTGAATGCTATCATACATTCCTTTGAACACATGTCTGTCAGTGTTTCTCTGTGGAGGAGACTTACCAGTACTGAAAATTGGTAATAATCACACCCAAAATATATAAACATCTCAACCATTGGTCTTATTATTCCCCAGGCTTGATCTATTTAAAGTCGTATTGATGCAACCATAGAAATACTGTAATAAAGACTCAAGGATAGATGTCTGGAGGACTAAAAGCCTCTCCCTTACAGAACAGAACTAATATTGAAGATTCCAGTTACTCAAGGGAACCAGAAGTGCCAAATAGTAGGTCTTTCTTCTCCACCTGAAATGGAAAAGGATCACTGCATTGATACACAAATCTGTCTCATGACATGCGAATTAGAACTTGAGAGTCATAAGTAAATCATGGTTAACTTTGAATTATTTCACATAAATAAAGACACATCCTTCTCTTAATTTCAAAGGGTCAATAATCTCTTTTGGAACATAAATTCCTTAGGTTAGAATTCATGACAAATAAAGCCATTGATTATTTCTCTCTCTCTCTCTCTCTTTTTTTTTTTTTAATTTTATTTTTGTCCTTTAAAAATTGAGGTGGTCACATTGGCTTTTACCAAAAATTGTGTCCATTTGGTCTTGTTTTAAGGTGACCTACAAGTTCTGGTTGCTTGCAAAATTTTAAAGTGGTTGTGTGTTCCTAAAAAGCATGACCCACACCTGAGGCCACTTTGAGAAAACACATGTTAAACAGCTCTGTGAGAAGTCATCCCCAAAGCTCAGCAGGTGGTTTGCTAATGGGAGGAAGGGAAGCTTAAGAGCTGACCCCTTTGTTCTGCTACTGCCCTGCATTCATGGCTCCCTGGGGCTTGAGTTGAGTGAGCTAAGAAAGAACTCTCCTATTAAAGAGGCATTACACTGTTGCTAGATTCTCCCTAGCATACTTAGAAGTTGTCCTCTGGGGCCTTACCATGTAGTTATGTTGAATATGTTTGGAACACCTGCCTTCATTATAGAAGAGGAAAGCAACTAAAAGTATAGTGTCCAAAGGATCATGGAGAGCTCACACTTTCTTTGGTTGGCATTTACATCTTGAGGGTTGACTTGGGTGGGGGGCGAGACAGTGGGTTTATGGTGGCAACACATGCAGCTAGATGGTAGAGTTTGGGAGAATTTTCCACTGGAACTCCACTCAGCCAATCCTTAGAAATTCAGATCAGAGTTCAAGCCTTAGAGAAACTGGAGGTCTAGCAAAGGTCAAGTGAGTGAGGGAAGCCTACAAATCACTCAACTTCAGTCAGAGCAGACTTCTAGTCCAGATTGATGGTAAAATAAAGTTATAAATCTGTTGCATGGGCAAAGCACAGTAAGGGTTGGAGAGACCCTAAAATTTGGGAGGTACATAGTAAGGATTATTCCATAGATATATTGGGTTCTAGGTTTTACATAGCAAGAATATTCCTAGATACCTATTACTTAAAATATGGGATAATCTACTATAATTTCAGGTCAACAATTTCAGTTCAAAAATTATTTTAAACAGAGTAGGGTTGAGTTTTCAGGATCCTACAAGTCTCCTTTAGGATGGCAACTGGGAACAAAGAACTAGCAGGAGCTTCTAGGGTGGAAGAACAGTGAGGCTAACTCCAAGTTCCCACCAGAGAAGATCAGACTGTCCAAAGTCCAAATCTAACTTATGGCTGAGAAATTAAAAACAATGTTGAGCATTGTGTGCAGAAGGAGAACTGATCTGAAGGGGGCCACTTAACTGCATATATGAAATGGAGAATGGAAACATGGTCACCAAGTGGTGTCTTGGGAAGGGATGAGAGAAATGTTAGTACCTGCAGAAATTTCATCAAACCAGAGTGCAGCTGTTTGACTCTGTGTCCCACATTGAAGCTACGCAGACATGACTATCTATTATCTCCTCGCTGCATTCTGGACCATCTGGGATGGGCCTGGTGTACACAAGAACTAAATAGGTGATAAAAGCAGAACAGACAACTATGTTCTACATAGGATGGATTTGGCAGTATTTCATTATAACAAACCGACTTGGAAAATATGCCCTTAAGATCATTTCCTGCTTTTTGGGGTCCCTGCAATCCTGAGAACACTGTAGGTATTTTTGACCTAATAACTCTAAGAACACTGGGGTGCTTCTGACTTAATAACTGGCTGGAACAAATGAAACATACCCATAGGTGAAAATAAATTTCTCTAATCATGTATGTGTTGGGGAAAATCCTAATTAAAGAGCGCCTTCCATACCTTTGTTTAGTAGCAGAGTTTGAATATGTCTCATGACTCTGAGAAGTGAAAAATTGATTGTGGTAGCTCTATACTTCCTTAATATTCACTGAGGTGAAAATCAAAATATTATGTGCTTGGCTTTAATGAGCTGGGTACAAATTACAATTTCAGGACCTCACTGTGTGTAGAAATCATCTTTATTTTTCCTTTTTCTACTTTTTGGCAAGGTGTTGTCATCCCTGGATTTCTCTATCTATCTAGAGTCCATGTGGATCTCCATCTAGAAGTAAGCTCAGTCTTTCCATTTCATGAGCCAGTCTTCCCCAGAGCAGAGAACATATCATTAGGCTTGTTCCTCAGTTGGATGGATCTGTAATACATTTTGCTACCTGAGACATAACAACTCAGTATCTAAAAGTCATTCCATAAGAGACTCTAAATCAGGAAAAAAAAAAAAAAAAAAAAACATTGCTGGAGGGGTTGGGGCCATGGTGTAAATGGGTGATGGGCATGAAGGAGGGCACATAATGTGATGAGCACTGGGTATTATATAAGACTGATGAATCACTGAACTCTACCTCTGAAACTAATAATACACTATATGTTAATTAATTGACTTTAAATTAAAAAAATGAAATGGGGAGAAAAATTCATTCCTGCTATTGACCCCCATTTCCATTCCATAAACCACATAAAGGGAACACTTCAAGACCTTCTTACCATTGATGTTGGTAGTTCCGAATAGTTGCACTTCTGTTGTACTAGACCTTTATTCCATGCTTTCCAATTCTTCTAGTTGATGGGCTCATTGCTCTTCCATTAGTTTTGCTTATTGCTTCTTTTTGGAGATTTGAAGGTTAATATTCATTTTTTAGCTAAGATATTGGCTCTCTACAGATGAACATTCAGGTTTGTCACTTGATTACTCAATATTAAGATCTCTTGGGACTTTCCATGTTGACAAAATCTCCAGATTTACTACCTTGAGAATTTCCTTGATGGAGAGCACCCTTACCTAGTTCTATTTAGGGGATAAATAATGAATGAGATCTGGACTGAGTCTTGTGGCCAAAAAGACCTGGTCACCTTTGTTCATTAAACTGTTCCTTGGTCCCTGTCTGAGTTGAGTAAGATCAAGATCAAAGTAAATCCCTGGAGTCATCTTGAGTTTCCAAGTCTAGCACTTGACCTGTTAGAACAAGTTTCCTGCCACAAAATCACATTCTTACTGCTGAGGATGCTGGCATCTTATATATGTCTTATTCTCTTCTTCTGTCAAGAGATCAGACCTGGCTACCCATTAGCCAAGCCATTGGTGTCTGGAGTATTATAGAATCCAAAGATATTTCCTTAGTCAATTCGTTTTAATATAATTCAGTTAATGTAAACATATGCCACACAGCCATCTAAAAATAGCATCACTTCTATGTCCTTTTTTGTTTGTTTGTTTGTTTGTTTGTTTTGCTGAATGAAAAGTTAGCTGCAGTTTGGCACAAGATTGAAGCAACCTGGGGTCCCTGATAGTAAAATCATCTTGTTTCTCATTCTGAACTCTGGATTCTCACTACCCAACTCACATAAAAGACTTAAGGTGCCCATGTGGATACTGCAGTGGAAGAATTCAGGGATTCATGAGTTCATGTTGAAGAAGAATAGTTTTCCAGGACCTCTCTCAACTAAGCTATCCTCTTCCTCTTCTTCACCTGTGACGTTGTCTTGCGGGAACAAGTCAGTTTGATGGCAGAGTTTGCCCAAATTAAGGCAGTTCTATTGTTCTGGAGAAAGGAAAGTCCTCTCAGCTCAGAACTGGGTAATCTATAGGAAGAATACTAGTAGCCATCTTTTCGAATTGCTTCACTATTCCTTTAGACCAGAGCCATTTCATTAGGGCAGAGAAGCTGTTCCAAAGTGCTAGGCAATGGCGTTTTGCTCCCATGCGTAGATAGGAGAAGGGAGTAGCACAGCAGCAGAGGGCCTTCTCCTGGGGAAAAGTGTAATTGAGGACACATGTGATGAATCTCACCTCTTCTATTTTCAAGTTCTATGATCCTGTAACCATCTCTGAGACTAGCTTATTCAACACCAAAGCCAGGGGAATTTACACAAAGATATAATGGACAGAAGTGCTTTTTAACTATAGAGCACTAGATGAATATGAAATTTTTACTATCACATAAGCATTGTACAGGGTGCCATGATAGACTCAAAGGTTAAGATATATCCCCGAACAGAATATTTTATATCTAATGGGGAAAGGTGTGCAAGTTAAGGGTACACAGAGAACTGGGTTAAAGTCTGGCTTTATTCCCTGGGGCTAATTTCATCGGTCTCCAAGCTCTCTGTGTCAGTACAGTGCAATATATCTAACAAAGTTAGGTCAAGAACATAGAAGGCTCAATAGGTTATAAATAAATTGAAGATATAAAAATGCATAATTTTTACTGTCCAATGTTAAAAAATTAATAGATAAGCATAGGTAAGGTAACTTCAAAAAACAATCTATGACAGTTGTTTTATATATATTTGCAAAACTTACATGATGCCTTAAAATAAGAAAAGTTAATCAGTATTTTATTTATAATATATCTGTAATAGGTAATACAGGATGACTCCATGATCTGAAAGTAGAGGATTCCTATAAAACTTTCCATAAGCTAAAATGGTGTAAAGCAAAGAGTATCGCCCACTTTCCAAAAGTTCGAGTAATGCCACTTCACTTTGATGAGAGACCTACTTTAGTACCCGTTTTCACTGACTGAAGGAAATCTGAAAAAGATAACAGCTTTTAAGAGAAAAGCTGTTACTACATTAATGTAGGTCTTTCCTAAAAGTGAAGTGGGATAAGGCAAACTTTTGAAAAGCAGGGGGTTCTGTATTTCTTTAATATTTCAGTGTTAACCATTTTATTTTTCAAAATAAGTCTTTATTTCAGGGGACGTTATTATCCCCATTTACAGATGAGAAAGTAAACAACTACGAGACATAAATTGCTAGGAATGTATGGTAGCTAATTAGTAGGGACCATATTCAATTCCTGGCAAGATTAGCCTCATAGTTCAAGAAGTGCTGTCTCTCAGTTGGGACACAATAGTTCAACAGTTATCCAGGGGGTCTGTGGTGTTTCTGCATGTCTCGCCAGTGAAGCATTAAGAGTCCTTTTTTCCAGACTTTCTTTTCAAAGATGTTAGTATAGTAAGCATCCTTGGAAGATAAAAATACTATTTTCCCCCAGAGCAAAGGGCATTTGCTTGCAGTTTTGAAAAACAGGCATAGCATCTCCATCTGTAAGAGGAAGTATGCTTTCTACTCATAAGGAAAGATTGCTCTCCCTAAGCGGAGGATCCGTCTGCTTTAATGCCACTCACTCTATATGCAGGTGTCATCTGGCCTCTTTACAACACCTTATAGGAATTGGGTCTCAGGGAACAGATACAAAAAGGCTGATTTTCTGGCTACTGCTATTGCCATGAATAATAAATCATTCCTCTCTGGTGAGAAAGGAGACTCCTGTCTTCTGCTGGTACCATGAAATGGGGGCTGGCTAACTTAGAGGCTTCTTAGCTCCTGACATGCTTGGAATCATAGTAATAATTACAATATTGGTGCAATTGTATTTAGATGTTGGTACATAGATTTTAAAAGTGTTTTTGTATGTTAGGAGCTTGTTTGAAACATCATCAAGTAATTGCTGGATATGTCACCTTTTAAAAAAATCTATATACGTTAGCTTAGACAAAGATGCTTTTAAAGTTACTTTGCAATTATTTTGTCATGGATTACTATAGACCTGAAGCCTTGTCTTAATTAATCATCTAGTGGTATTTAATAGAAGGTCAGCACAGTTATTTTAGATTGGGAGAGATGACAAAAAGTTTCAGGCACAGGATGTGAACAAAGAATATTTTTAACAATGTGTCAAAAAATAACATCAAAAACATTTTATTGTCGTCGTCTCCGCCCTTAGATCTTCAGGCACTATTTAAAGAGTATCATGTGCCCTCCATCCAGGGGAGCAAGGGTTGGGGTGCAGGCCAAGGTTTAATTTGATTTGACAAGGCTGTTGACTTTTTTAGTCTATTAGAAGATAGCCAAAAGTAATGTAAAGAATGACCCTGGCTATTTTTTTTTTTTTTTACTGAAATTTTATTTTATTTTATTTTATTTTATTTTTTTTTAAAAGATTTTATTTATTTGATAGAGAGAGAGAGAGATCACAAGTAGGCAGAGAGAGCCAGAGAAAGAGGAGGAAGCAGGCTCCCCACTGAGCAGAGAGCCCGATGTGGGGCTCGATCCCAGGACCCTGAGATCATGACCTGAGCCAAAGGCAGAGGCTTAACCCACTGAGCCACCCAGGCACCCCTTTACTGAAATTTTAAAAAGTGATATACTGCCTTCAAATACAAGCACATCCCATGCATATGCTCAATAAAAAGAACTTTGTAACAAATCATGTGTCTAAGTTTGGGCAAATATTGTTGAGGGTTTACTAAAATCCTAGAAACTTCAACCAGATTAAATAAATTCAATCCCCCTATAAGAACCACAGTCCCCAGAGCAAGACAAAATTGAACTCATTTTGTAAAACCTGTTACGACACTCTGGAAGTAAGAAAAGTGGTATTTCCCATTTGTAGAGTGCCTTATAATTTTCTAACAGATTTGCACATGTTCATTATTTGCTTCTTATGATACCAATTATATAACCTCATATGGTGGTTAGGAGGCCAGAGTCACACAATTAATATACATTGATTAACCTTAGGACAAGCACTCAGGGATTCTGCCTCACCCTCTTTTCAATAGCCTATGCTATATTTTATACCAAAGTCATCATTGCAATTTTGCCATTCAAATATGCTCTAAATACTTTGCATGTATAGAGATCAGCTTATGTGAACCCATGGACCAATGAAGAAAAACAAAGAGGAGGAGACTGAGGAGGAAGGAAAGGTGTAGGAGAAGAAGGACAACGAAGATAGGAAAAGAAGATGGATGACAGCAGGAAAATAAGTTATCCCTCTTTATAAGCAGACAAAAGCATTAGATTTGACATAATGTTTCACTATGATCCCCTCACTAGATATTATGTGTTTTCAGTTCAACGTCCTAAGTCTCTTAGATTGACTGTTTCAGTGCCATCGTCTCTAATATTCATTCTTTAGACCATGCCTAACCTCCCAACCAGCATTCTGCCTCTAGCTTCCCCCCTTCCATTCAGACATTTCCCCTCCTGCCACAGAGTTCTCTTCTTTCGACTATGATTGAATCACTCTTCTCTTAGGCTTGTGTTTGCAGCTGGAAAACAGCAGCAAAACCCCCAAATTCAGCTCTGGAGACATCTTGGGGTGGTTGGCTAACACATAAACAGAGGTTTGCAACACCGTGTTATAAATGCTACAATCACAGTCTCAACACACTGCTATGGGAACACTCCCCTTGGTAGAGGGGAGACAAGGAAGGCATCATGCATATAGGATATGGGAATTGGCTCAAAAAGAATAAGAAAAGATTACCAAATAGAAAAAGAAAAATCATACCAGGGAGAGAGTGTTCTATTCATGGTTCTCAGCAGCCAGAAGAAGTGTGGTATATCCCAAGCACACAGATGTGCATATGGGATAAACTAATAATGAGAGAAAACACTGAGTACTAATTGTCGGTACCGATCTAAACACTCTATATGTGTTAACTCATTTAATCAAGTCAACAACTCTACTAGGGTATATACCATTATTATCACTTCAGAGGTGAGAAAACAGAAATTAAGAGGCCAAATAAATTATCTAAGTTCACAGACCCAACAAATGTCAGAGAAGTATTAGAACACATGAGGATTGACTCTAGGATCTGATAACTTAATCCTCAAGCTGTAAGGTAGTTTGAGAGCTGGCAGTAGAGAGTTTTTCATGATATAGTAAGGGTTCAAGGATTTAGCCACAAAAGTAAGAACCAGGTTGCTTTTATTTATTTTTTTTGAGAATTAATTTATTTTTATTATTTTTTTAGATTTGATTTTTTTCAAAGTTAGTTTCTTTGTTTTAATTTATTATTATGTCCAGTTAGCCATCATATAGGACATCTTTGTTTTTGATGTAGTATTCAATGACTCATTAGTTGCATATAAAACCCAGTGCTCATCACCACATGTGCCCTCCTTAATAACCACCACCTGGTTACCCCATCCCCCCACATTCCTCCCTTCTGTAACTCTCAGTTTGTTTCCTGGAGTCCAAAGTGTCTCATGGTTTTTCTCCCACTTAGTTTTCATCCCATTTCATCCCATTTAGTTTTCCTTCCCTTCCCCTGTGGTCCTCCACAGTATTCCTTTTGTTTCACAGATGAGTGAAACCATATGTTAATTGTCTTAGCAAGCTCCCTCTGGCAGGTGTGTAAGTGGTAGATGGGAAGAAACACTGAGTGGTGGAGGTCTTGTAAGGAGGTCGGAGACAAGTAATGATACGGGCTTCATGAGACTCATTGGTGGAAATGGAACTGAGGGAGTTGATTCAACACATAAGTAGGAAACAAAATCAGAAACATCTGGGCAGAACATGGATATGGATAATAACGAAAGGAAAATTAAGAATGGCTTCCAGGTTCTGGAATGTGTGACATCATGAGTGATGGCAGGCTTTACATATCATGAAAAAGAATTGAGCAAGTCAAGCTTGAGAAGAATAAATGTTGAGGTGTCAGCAGAAGTTCACATGGAAATTTCCAGGGTGGATGGGGTGCTCTATTCACTTATTAAGTAGGTGGGGATTTTGAAAATTATTGCTAGGGGAATATTATCCTGCTTGACGGACTTGTACTCCTCCAGGTCAAAACTGTATGTTTTTACCAACATGGTGGGGTCCTGCAGCAAGTGGCAAAAAGCAAATTCCTTGGAACCAGACTGTCTGTGAGTGGGAATACTGGCTCTACCACTTACCAGTTTCCTCATTCAATGGTACAATTGGCATTCGAAGAGCACAATCTTCAAATTAGCAGAGCAGGTTTTGAAAGCTAGACTTGTTACTTTTAGCTGCCATTTACTATTTTTGAGCCACACGGTCCTCTTTCATTGAGTAGACATAGTAACATATACCTGGTTCATCTGGAGATTAAATAAACTAAGATATATAAAGTTGACGGCATTTAACAATCACTCAATAGATGTCATTTATTTATAATGCTAGTGACTACAGGCATGCTAAGAAGTAAGGTTTGCAAAATATGTGGCACAATGTGGTTACTAAACTGCTCTTCCTAATTGCTAATCATAATGTGTGGGTTACATTACAATAAAAATATTTATATGGAGAATCCCTCTGTCCAGAATGTTCTGTCTTTCTCTATCCCTCTGATACTATGTGTCCTTCAAAGAGGAAGTACTTCCAGTGCAACATCTGCAAGTCCTTCTTCAATCTTCCTAGTTAGAAGAATTTGCTTTCTCTTCTGCAGTCCCAGAGCGATTTAATAACACTTTTGTTACCACAATAAGCTAACTTATAATTATGTATGTGCTTAGAAGAGTCCTCTAATTAATTCTGAGCTCCAAAAATACAAGGGTCATGCCTTATTCATCTTTGATTCTCCAACCACAGGGAGGACAGTGCTCAGTAAATGTTAAATTGGATGGGTTGCACTCCTCAGATATAACCAGCTGCTCTAACTTGATCTTACTGAGAAAACTGCTCACAGCATATTAAAAAACAACAGGAATATTGCAATGGCTTGATTTAGAACACCGTAACAGATGTGTGAGTGAGTCTCAGGATGTGCTAGCTGTGTGCATGGGGGGGTATTTTATTTTTTGTAATGCATGCATTTGCATACAGAAGAATTAAGAGTTCCTCTTGTTTATATCCATTCGAGAGAAACAAACGCCTTTTGTTTAGCTCAACTGGCAATATGTTGATGTTTTTCAAGTCTGCATTTATCATTAAACCAGCCCAAGGAAATTAAAGGTCAATGCCAGCTCTTGGCTATAAACATTTATAAAATCTAAGATGTTAATTAGCTACTGTATTGGGAATTTGTGTCATTCACCTATAGAAAAGAACAAAGCTGATATGTATTTTATTTTATGCTCTTATTTGCCACTTATATGTATGTAAGGGTACTAAGTGTGCTAATTATTTATGGAGGGTTATACTTTTTAATGGTGCACCTGGGTAGCTCAGTGGGTTAAGCCTCTGCCTTCGGCTCAGGCTCAGGTCATGATCTCAGGGTCCTGGGATGGAGCCCTGGATAGGGCTCTCTGCTCAGCAGGGAACCTGCTTCCATCCCCATTCTCTGCCTGCCTCTCTGCCTACTTGTGATCACTCTCTGTCAAATAAATAAATAAAATCTTTAAAAATAAATAAATAAATAAATAAATAAATAAAATAAAATAAAATTATGTTTGTCATCTCGTGTTTATATTCCAGGACATTTTCTTTTTATCAACTATAGAGGCACCTGGGTAGCTCAGTCAGTGGAGCATCCAACTCTTGGTTTCAGCTCAGGTCACAATCTCGGTCATGAGAGTCAATGCCATGATAGGCTCCATCCTCATTGAGGAATCTGCTTGAGATTCTCTCACTCTATGCCTGCCCCCACTTGCACGCGCACATGCATACACTCTCTCTCAAGTAAGTAGAACTTTTCTAAAATGATGAACTACAATATTACAGTTGGCATTATACTTCCTTTAGATGACCAGTTCCAGTCCTATTTTCCTCTTCCTTATCCATGGGCGTTCATTAAAAATTTCTAATTTACATGTTTGTTTGCACACACATTCATACACACACACAGTCAGGACCAACACAGTGTTGTTTGCACAATACTGGAAGAGTGGGTATCAGGACTCATTCTTATCCCAGCTGTGGGAACTTGAAAATGTTTCTTATTCTCTGAAGTTGTTTTTCTCATCTGCAAAGTGGGGCAATCATACTTCCAACTCACATATTAAGCACTTGGTAAATGTCAGTTCCCCCTTAAACACATTATTCAACAATTTTTTTTTTTTTTTCTTTTGAGAGAGAGAAAAAGAGTGTGACTGGAGGTGGGTGGGGGTGTGAAAAGGGAGAGGGAGAGAGAGAATCAAGTAGGCTTCATGCCCAGCACAGAACCAAGGTACAGCTTGAAGGCCCTATCTGGAGACCTTGACCTGAGCCAAAATCAAGAGTTGGATGTTTAAATGACTAAGCCGTTTAGGTACCTCTTGGTTTTTGTTTGTTTGTTTTTTAAATTCGATTTCAGTTGTAGAGTCCTTTCAATGACATCAAGGGAACAAAATAACTAATGCTTTCTTTTTAATTTATATATACTATTCTTTCAATACATCGTATTTTATTTATTTATGCTCACTTTCACGGGTATTTAAGAGTTACCATTTTAGAAAATATTTTTAGAAACAATGTTGCAACAACCATTACTTTATAGGCTATCTTGAGCAAATATGTAAGAGCTTCTCTTGGTTAACGATGAAGATGGGAAATCACCAAGATATAAGGAATACATATGTCCATCTAGGTTGTGCCAAATCATTCCCAAAGCAGTTCTAATTAGACTTCCATCAGCCATAAGTGAATTTCTATTTTCCTACATATTGTCATTGTATGATATTATTTTTAACTTTTGCCAGTCAGAATGCCTAACATCAGTGCATAATGGTATTCAGTTGTTTTAATTTGAATGTCCTGCTTATTCCTTAGGTTGGGTATGTTTTCATATGTTTATTGGTCCCTTGGATTTTCCTTTTGTGAATTTCCTGCACACCTTATTTTTTTATTCTATTGTAAAGTAATGAGGATGGTTCTGGAGGTTTTGTTTTTTGTTTTTTGTTTTTTGTTTTCCCCTGTGTATCTGCAATTTACAGAAGTCCTGTGAAATTTCACTTTGTAGTCCAAAAAAAAAAAAATTACTAATTTCAGTGCCTAAGCTAAGCTTTATATTTGTTTCCTGCTTTCAGAACCAATATGTAAATAAACTGTGGACTTATCTCTGACTACAAATTAGAATGGAAATATGCACACTAAGGTTGGAAAATAATAGTTCAAATGTTGGGAGATTCAAAGAGATGTGGTGGAATATGGGAAGTCTGGGGTTATCATATACTGTTGTCAGGATAGAACTGTAGGCATACGAATGTTGTTTGAATTTGCAAAGTTAACCAGCGAGGAAGTGAATATAGTGCAATATTAGGAGAAGGTGGAGCATACAAGAAAGTAAGAGGACATACATAAGAGAAATAGACATCCATCATAATAAAAATTTAATAGAAAGCATCAAATGTTAATAACTAAAATAGCATACTTATATTATTTTGAGATACATATTGGGAAAGTGGTAGGTTGGAGGAATGGATCTTGCTTTTCATTATTTGCTTTCTGTATATTGTTGGACATTACATGCATATAATACATGCATGGACAATACATGCTTGAATTGTATTATTCTTTTAATGTATCCTAAAATAAAATATGGAAGATAGAGGAGTCATGGTATTCCACCAGATTTAACATGGTAAATTAATTTTCGTACAAGTAAATGTAGAAAGGGCTTATATTAGCATGAGAGATAAGGGTCAGTTTGCAAAATGATCTTGTAATGAGTCTGTCTTCTACTGGATTTTGACTGAGTAGGGGGTTGTCTTGTTATAATGGGCAAACTTTGGGATATTGTTCATACAGGATTTGAGAGATGGATCCCCAAAGATCTGGGAGATGCAAGATCTGCAGACATTTTTGAGACAGCATCTGGTTTAGATGCTGTATAAGACCATGAAGGAATTTTCTTAAAAAACCATCACTGACTGTTTTGGGGGACCACCACCCCAGAATGTGAATTACTCTCATACACAGGCAGCGTGAATTGTATGGGTGCAGCAACCCTGT
Organism: Martes martes; assembly: GCF_963455335.1. Classification (NCBI taxonomy): domain Eukaryota; kingdom Metazoa; phylum Chordata; class Mammalia; order Carnivora; family Mustelidae; genus Martes; species Martes martes. Next base: position 147,720,886 of record NC_137889.1, read on the forward strand.
TTAAAAAAAAAAAAAAAACAAAACCCGAAAACAAAAACAAAACAAAATAAAACTAGGAAGCTCTATCGGAGTCCCTAATGAACTACAAACAAAACATTATACCCATGCTGAAATCCCTGTACATTTTCTGGTTCCCATCACCCTTATTTCCATTTATTTTACCAAAGAAAACAAGAAGAAAATAATATTTGTGAAGATTAAATGACGCATTATAAGGTGAGGGTTTGAAACAGTAAAAGTCAATATACATGCAGGATAGCAAGCTGAATTCTCCCGAATTCCTCTGAATAATCAAGTCACATCAAAGTTGATATGCCAGGCCTCTTGACAGGACATATTATTTGAAATAAATGAATATGATTTTGTGGCCCACATAATATCCCACCAAAGGCTTATGGAATTATTTGCTTGTAGCTTCCTCTCTTTCACCCACCAACATTTCAAAACAATTAGCATCTGGAAGAAAAACTCCTATTTCCTATAAAAATCCATGAGGGAGTTGAAGGGGGATGGATTAAGAAAAGGGAAAGGTGAATGAGCACTGTTCCCTGCTGTTTATAGGAAAGCTCTCTCTATTCAACCTAAATTCACTTTTTTAAGTGAAAACAAACACTCTTCAACACCAGTTGAAGCCATAAGTTCATGAATGCCACTGGCTTGTTTGGGAATGTTTGGCTTGTGAGCCTAACTGATGGCGAGATTGTCCAGCATCCAGCAAGCAGACCACCCAACTGGTCTTAACCGTCCCTGCCAGGGTATTAATATGGCTTCTAATTGCTCTCAGCTGGGAATTTCGTTCCCTCAGACAGATGGGATAGTCACAAGGGAAACCTGGCCATCTGCACTGTCGCCCAACAGAGCCATCAGAAGAAGCAGGACTGGATCACAGGCTAGGTCAAGGGGTTCTTGAATACATAACCTCATTAGCTCTTGGCGATTACATCCAAATTCCCACACACGCTGGGGAGAAATGTATTTTTTTTCCCTCGGGGGAAATGTATTTTAAACAACTCTTATTACTACACAATTTAAAATAGTGAGCCATTCTCAAGTGGGCTTCAAGATTTTAGAACATATTTATACTTTTAAAAATTAAGAAGAAAAATAGGATAGAATATTTCTAAGTTGGTTGAGATAGACCCTTTAAAAAGTTGTTAATCAAGTCCTTTGGTTCATAAGCTATATTTACTGAGACTTTTATTTTTAATATCTTCTCAGAGTGTAAGCTCTGAGAGGTTAGTTTTTTTGTTTTGTTGTTCTTTCTTTCTTTCTTTCTTTCTTTCTTTCTTTCTTTCTTTCTGTAATGCCAGTGTCTGATTCAAGCTTCGATTGCCAAGGCATCCTTTTCAGAGAGTTGTCCACTTCATATATGCTGACCTGCAAAAAACAAATTTCATCCAAAGGCTAGAAGAGAGTCAGGCCACCCCCTCCCACCAGGCTCCCTTATTTTAGAGATTTTAGTTGATTTCAGTAACTGACCACACTTGTCTATTCTCTTCCCACACTTTAAACTCCTGCTCTTAATATTTTGTTAAAAGAAGACAAATTTCTACTGAGTAAGTTTGAAGACCTAATTGGCTTTATTCAATGATTGATGAACTGGGCAGCATTCCATCCAGCAAGTAAAGAAGTGTTCTCAGGAGCTGTGCAAAGTGGAAGATCTTTATAGGCAGCAGCACCGGGGCAAGAGATTATGAGTAAAAGATAAGAAAAGATTGTTACAGTTCAGCATTCTTTTGGAAGGGAAAGGAACAACAACATGGTAGTTTTTGTTTGCTTGCTTGATGGTTTGTTTGCATTTTATTATTATTTGTTTAATCATGTATATTATGTCACTAGGGCTGATCCCAACATTTTAGTCTGAAAGAGGTTAAAACCAGAAAGAAATTGAAGAAGACACAAAAAGATGGAAGACCATTCCATGCTCTTGGATCGGAAGAATAAACATTGTTAAAATGTCTATACTGCCTAAGCAATCTATACTTTTAATGCCATTCCGATCAAAATTCCACCGGCATTTTTCAAAGAGCTGGAGTAAATAATCCTAAAATTTGTATGGAATCAGAAGAGACCCCGAATTGCTAAGGAAATGTTGAAAAACAAAACTATAACTGGCGGCATCATGTTACCTGATTTCAAGCTTTACTACAGAACTGTGGTCACCAAGACAGCATGGTACTGGCATAAAAACAGACACATAGACCAGTGGAACAGAGTAGAGAGCCCAGATATGGACCCTCAACTCTATGGTCCAATAATCTTCGACAAAGCAGGAAAAAATATCCAGTGGATAAAAGACAGTCTCTTCAATAAATGGTGCTGGGAAAATTGGACGGCTATATGTAGAAGAATGAAACTCAACCATTCTCTTACACCGTACACAAAGATAAACTCGAAATGGGTAAAAGACCTCAACGTGAGACAGGAATCTATCAGAATCCTAGAAGAGAATATAGGCAGTAACCTCTTCAATATCAGCCACAGCAACTTCTTTCAAGATATGTCTCCAAAGGCAAAGGAAACAAAAGCGAAAATGAACTTTTGGGACTTCATCAAGATCAAAAGCTTCTCGACAGCAAAGGAAACAGTCAACAAAACAAAGAGGTAACCCAGAAAATGGGAGAAGATATTTGCAAATGACAGTACAGACAAAAGGATGATATCCAGGATCTATAAAGAACTTCTCAAACTCAACACACACAAAACAGACAATCATATCAAAAAATGGGCAGAAGATGTGAACAGACACTTCTCCAATGAAGACATACAAATGGCTATCAGACACATGAAAAAATGTTCATCATCACTAGCCATCAGGGAGATTCAAATTAAAACCACATTGAGATACCACCTTACACCAGTTAGAATGGCCAAAATTAGCAAGACCGGAAACCATGTGTGTTGGAGAGGATGTGGAGAAAGGGGAACCCTCTTCCACTGTTGGTGGGAATGCAAGTTGGTGCAGCCACTTTGGAGAACAGTGTGGAGATTCCTCAAGAAATTAAAAATAGAGCTTCCCTATAACCCTGCAATTGCACTACTGGGTATTTACCCCAAAGATACAGATGTAGTGAAAAGAAGGGCCATCTGTACCCCAATGTTTGTAGCAGCAATGGCCACGGTTACCAAACTGTGGAAAGAACCAAGATGACCTTCAACGGACGAATGGATAAGGAAAATGTGGTCCATATACACTATGGAGTATTATGCCTCCTTCAGAAAGGATGAATACCCAACTTTTGTATCAACATGGATGGGACTGGAAGAGATTATGCTGAGTGAAATAAGTCAAGCAAAGTCAATTATCATATGGTTTCATTTATTTGTGGAGCATAACAAATAACATGGAGGACATGGGGAGATGGAGAGGAGAAGGGAGTTGAGGGAAATTGGAAGAGGATGTGAACCATGAGAGACTATGGACTCTGAAAAACAATCTGAGGGTTTTGAAGGGGCGGGAGTGGGAGGCTGGGAGAGCCAGGTGGTGGGTATTAAGGAGGGCATGTATTGCATGGAGCACTGGGTGTGGTGCAAAAACAATGAATTCTGTTACGCTGAAAAGAAATAAAAAATAATAATAGTAATAATAAAATAAAAATAAAAATAAATAAAAAATAAATAAAATAAAAATTGGAAACGCATTAAAAAAAAAAAGAGGTTAAAACCATAATTAAGTCTTAGTTTGCTGTCCTGGGGAGCAAATGACTCCACGCAGGACTTGTTGTTTCTTTTCTAACAGTGCTAAATCCTCAGATTAAGAGTGAGTCCACAAACTCTAGGCCCCCAGTTTCAACCCCAATAGAATCAGAATCCCACCCTACGCCCTCCCTTTCTCTCCTTCCCTCCCAGCTACCGTGCTATCTGACCCCGCACTTGCCCTGTGATTTCCAGACTTGTAAGTAGTCAACCTTGTCTCTTTTAGTTTCCTAATGGCTTTGCTGAAGAAGTCTTGCAATTGTAAGAACCATGAAGGCGGGTCCAGCCACAGCACTGGTTATCAGTAAGCTGAGACTGGCAAGGTACATTTCTATGGATATGCCATCTCTGATATAAGTTCCCTGTGGTTTGACCCAAGAGCAAGGCTGCACAGAGGAAATTAGGAGACTGTGTCCTGTCTCTCCTAAATTAACTATGAAATAGTTAAGCTTACTCACAAACCACATTTCTTGTTACCCAAATTAGAAGCAATTGGCCCATTAACTCTCTGCAATGGTTTTCTTTTACTTCATTTGATAAAGACGATACGGCACCCTCAAAACATGCTTATGATAGAATCACTCAATTGATTCAATACAACAAACGGTGAAAGGCAAAATACAAAATCGGCTATGCTTTAGTTTCAACTGTGCAAAACTATCTGTGCCCCCTACTAATGAAACTATTTAAATAATGTGTTAACTGTATATATTAATCAACTTCAGCTATACGAGGTAAGCAAGTGTACTGCTTGGAAAGCTTGGCAGTGGCTGCAATGGCAGAAGCAATAATCAGAGATCCCTATCTGAGGGTAGGACAAACACATACTTATAAATGTGTAAAGTAAATAATAAAGATGAGCCATGATTATTAATATTTAGAGTGAAAAGGAGAGCATATTATTTCAATGCATAATTTTCAGGAGAGAGGAAAAAAAAAAAAAGGAAAACCAAACCCACTGAACTGATTTACTTATAACTTTACATCTTTGCCAATCAAATTAGACTGATTACATTACTACTCTGATGATTTAACATGATGGAATAAAATGCATTATTTCATCCATCATTTCTCACCCTGTAAATAACACTCTAAAACATATAGACACAACGTTAATCACACTTGATATTGAAGGCAATTTGTATTCAGATATGCCTGAGTACACCACAATGAATTTATCTTTCATCCGGTGTCATGGATCAGACTGCAGACCCTGGTCTGTAACCTTGAAGGTACAAAATGTATCTTTCAGATACTCACTAGGACATGAGAAGTCACAGAAGCTTTTTACTAAACTTGTCTCTGAGTGAGATCACTTCTCACCACTGTACTCTGGCTACTTTGGCCCAGGCCATTGCTTAAATTATTGTGAAAGTCTCTACTTCTCTCCCTGTGTTCATCCTTGGTCTCTCATCTCACCCGGATGTCAAGAATGATCTTTTAAAAAGGGCTTAGGAAAGATTACATGAATTGACTCTTCCACTAAATACTGTTAAACATACAGATAAAACATTTGTTAATCACTGTAAAGTCTTAGAAGAGCTAAAAAGATAATAAAAAACTGCCAGGCTGAATTTTGGAGAACCCAGGTAGGTAACCAAACTTTTGGAACATCAAAGATACATAAAGGGCTTACACATGTCACATGCTTGAACTGAGAATTGCATGTTTTACTGGGATCATGAGAGAAGAATTCCAGGTACAGTGACTGTTCAACAGGACAATCTCAAAGCCTCTCTTCCCATATTAAGTGGAGAACAAATGCATCAGCTCTAACTACACAGGTTGTACAGGGCAAAACTTCGTGATGGAAAGAGGGCATTCCAGTACATTGCAAGCTAAATTGTGTCCCCTGAAACTGTGTGGTATGCAACAAGCCAAAACCATAGGAAACAGATTCACTGTGATTCCTAAAGTCTTCACCCTCAGGGTAAAGGCAAACCTGAATACAACAATCCTATCCTTAGTCCAGACTACTGTAGATAAGGTTGAGGTCATGACGAGCACAGCAAAGGAAGAAAAAGAAAATGAAAAGAACAATTATTGTCCCTAAGAAGCTGAGTCTACAGACCACCCTTCATGTCTTCTGCATGAGGATTTGGGTGGGTCTGGAAACATCAAGTCATGACCTCAGTTTGTCACAGTCTCCAAATGGTGTTGTCCCCTGGCACCTAGCAGAAGCAAAGACACCACAGGCACCGCAGAAGAGCAATGACCCCCAGGCTTCATGAAAACTCCAAAAATATTTTTTTGCAAGAACAATGGTAGCCAAGTATATGAAGAAGAACACAATAATAGCAACAGACAGTGGGGCCAACAGAACATGCATATACACTGTATGCATACATCCAGTACATATACATTGGAATGTATAGACATGCATAGTGAAGCAATAACGGCAAGGTCTATTGATTGCATCAATGGACTAAATGATTCTCACTTTGTATTTCCTTGGTTGTTTGGTTTTTTGTTTGTTGTTTGCTGCTTTTCAGTTCCTATCTTAAATAACGGAGTCTGTTGCCCTGTCACCTGAATCTGGGCTGGCTTCGAGGCTTTGCTTTGGCTTACAGAATGCATTAGAAGTGATGGTGTGCTGGTTTCAAAACTAAACTCAAATACTCTGTGTGTATCGGGTATTTTCTTTACTCTCTATTATCACCGTGAAAACAGACATTACTGAACCGGCTGGAAAATGAGTCACATGGAGACAACCAGACACACCACACTCAAGGCCATCTGAGATCATCCCCAAACTAGCCAAACCACGAAATACGAAAGCAAGCCCACGTCAGACAAGGAAAACACACACACACACACACACACACACGCACGCACCCCACACTGAGACATGAGAACTAAATAAACACTATTCCAGTTTTACATTTCTTGTCTCTCAGTTCCTAATCTACCCCTCCAAAACTACTCACAATCCTTTTAGGCAGTGGTATACCCTTCATAGTGAAAGTTCTCACTACAGAGGGCGTTCTGCAGAAATAGTAGAGAACGATTTTAAGATCTTCCAGTAGAGAGCGCTAGAGGGACACTTCAGGAAGAAGAGGCCCTGCTTCCTGATTCTGACGGATTGATTCATGGTTGATCACCAGCGTGGATGGGAGGAGGTGCCCAGTACACCACAGTCCGTCATCACCCTCGCAGCCCTGACCTGGCCCAGTGATCACTTCATGGGTCGCTTCCAACTAGGCACACTGGGTGCTCCAAGCCTGCTACACTCAACGGAGTCCCCCACTCTGTCTTAAGAAGTCGTTCCCTTTTCTGGTCTCTTAAAAGACATGCTATAATTTTCAAAATACGTGTGTAAATGAGTGTGTATGTGTTTAATGTATGTAGAATTTATTTTGGTATATAATATGAATTAATTATGTTGTCATTGCATAGGGAAAAGCACATTTATCCAAGCATATATATTAAATAAACGACAGACTGTCTTTTCCCCAGGGGTATGTCTAGCAGATTTGAAGTGATCATAAATGATGAGTTCCGTCTGTAGGCTCTGTATCTATCCACGTAGATCTGTCACTTTGCAAAGGCCACAACACTGCCCTAAATCATACAGCTTCAAAGATCTCTGTGTTTGGGAATGCAATTTCATTATTTCTGTATTTTCCCCTTTCCTCTAGAATTACCAAGGCAAATTTAAACCTTAGTTTTTAACATAAACTTTGATAAATTAGACGTCACAGCATATTGAGGCTTTTACTGAACCTCATTTTAAATGTATCGATTAATAGAAGGAGAATGACATTTTTGTAAAATTGAGTAATTCAACAACATTCTGTGTCACTTCATTTAAAGGTTAAGTTTCTGCAAGTGTGTGTGCTTGGCTTAGTTTAGATCCTGTGCCATCTCTGGGGTACAGCAGGCAAGGCCACATGGTTGGCAGCCCCACTCAAATCCAATTGCTTGTGGACGAACTGCACTTCCTTAAGAATTTCTTGTGGAAAAAGCAAAAAAAGTTGCTTCTAAAAATCTTTCTCCATCATTCCTTTATATATTTCCCCCATACTCCAATGCTTTTATTTCATTATAGTCTCTTTCATGTGAATTATGACAACAGGATTTATTAAATTTACCAATGCTACTATTATTATTTATCAACTTCTCAGCATGGTACAAGCAGTGTGTAAAATGTTCCACATGTATTCGCTCATTCTATCTCCCGAATTATGAAATTTCCCGTTATGAAGTAGGATTGATGGTAAGCCATCTGTAGTAGAGCAGACCAACTTTTGTTAAAATATTGCAATGCTTCCCTTACAAATAGGAAGTAGCTACTTCCTTAGTGTCTGTCCTTCCCTGCCCAGACATCTCCCTTGTGTTTTCCTGTTAGCACTCCTCAGAGCTCTCTGAAATTCAGGAAAAAGAGGAAATGGTTGGCCCAGCTGGGGCTCCAGTTACCTGCTCTGTGTTATAACCAGCATCCTTTCTGGGTGCTCAGTGCCTCTGCTGTACCAGTTATTAGTATTTTGAGTATCAACCATGGAAAAGGGTATTTCCTCTAAATTACAAACAAGAACGTTCAAATTTAGAATATAAATTGTACACCCATAGTCCGCAGTTGTTATGTATCAGATATAAAATTCAACCCAACCCCATGGAATGAGATTCCACAAATCATTTGATTAAAATTGCAATCAGTTATGAAAGCAGAGTTGGCAGCCCCATCTCACCCCTTTGAACAAATGCCCTCATCCTCAATCACAAACAATATCGGCAGAAATCTTAAGACTACTATTAGTTCTGGAGTTTCAAGCACTGGTTTCTTAGACCCTCCATTTTTCAGTGTGTATAGATACAGCCATAAAATCTAATACACAGTCAAATTATTTAGAAATTTCAGCCGCTTTCAAATCCATCTGTTTACTGATGTCTTTTGACACTATAAATCATTTTGCCCAACATAGGAAAACAGGATTCATCAGCTATGTGTCAGAATTCCATTATGTTTCCATATTTTTTTCCCTGAATGAAATCTATCACCTTTAAAGTCAAAGCTGGCTACAGGGAGATGAGGAAACAAATATTGTCTCATACCTAAGAGCACTATTTTCCAGTAATACCAAATGATGGTGAAACAAAAAGAAGTGGAAATTGCACAACACTTAAAGGTACTTGAAACAATTATTTTTGACTCTATTTTACTTCATGCAATTAATGCTTAATAATATTTTCTAGTAATCCAATGCATGTAAAAATGGTTATAGCAAGATAATTTATATTGGCTGTATTACCACAAACCAAACATACAATAATAGAATAATTATTCCACAAAAAGCAGTATAAACAGTAGATTAAGTATGCAGTTATTTGAAATTAAGATTGTAAAACTAAGTAGCAGCCTGTAAAACTCTTATAATGTTAAGCATAAAAAGTTGAATTAAAAAACATAGGTATATCCTTATTTTGGGAAGCTTAATTTTTTCCGCCCATTTTCTCTTATTTAATTAATGTGTCTATGACACAGTCATAACAAGATTATTTCTAACCACTGCCAATATTCAATTCCATTTGTGTTCTAATATCCTTTCCTTCTACAAATTATTCCGTATCCATTTAGGTAAAAGACTATGTATGACATTTGGAAACTGCAGTTAGTGATGGTTGCTAGGATATGTGAGCATAGTTGGTCTAAAGTGAAAGAAAATAAAGACATTATGTAGAGAGAAAGTGAGGTAATCCTGTAGCAGTTTTGTGTCTGATGCTCAAAATTGTCCCAAAGACCTAGGTAAGTCTTGATCCTTCTCCAAATTTGTTTATTAAAAACATATATAGATTCCATGAACTAATACTATGACCTTCCTGATGGAAGCTTAGTGGAAAGCAATGTGGGTACAGAAGACTGAGGAGGAAAGAAGTCATAGCAGGTGGGGCCAGGGTTACAGGGCAATCAAATTTGGGAAACTGTGAGGTCATGGTAATAAAATTTAAACACTTCCCTTTTCTTTATCATTATAAAATGTGTTAATAACACTGGCAGTTACTTACAAGTTGGTACTTCTATTTTAGAAAGTAACTAACGAAATATATATGTATTTTACAGAGGTATGTTTATGCCCTTTGAAGCATAATTGTTATTACCAGAAAATGTTTTTCCTTATGTTAGATTATCTTCTTAGGTAATATAGCCAAAGTAGAAAATTGTAACAATTCAGGTAAAAAAGGAAAGTAGCTGAGCTCAAAAGGGGCAGAAGAAGAGTGAAAATTCTTTTAATTCTGGATAGATGAAAATGATGGAGACCACAGAATGTATTGAGAGACTGAATGTGGGGATAAAGACAGGGGTCAGAAATGACACCAGGATGTTTGGTCTCAAACACTGAAAGAATGGTGTTGCCCTCTATTGAGACACAGAGTAGAAGGTGCTGGCTTGGAAGAGAATAGTGTAGTAGTATAGTTTCATCAATGTTACCTTTCGATGCCAACAAACCTGCATAACTGTTCTTATCTTCACTTATCCATTCATCTCTCCCTCCTGTAATAAAAAAGGGCAATCTAATGCTAATATCACCAGTTCTGTTTTGGGATATATTCCTATCAATTTCCTATAGTCACTACTTATTTTTTAATATTTTTTTTCCATTTTTTCAATTTAAATTCGATTAACATATAATGTATTATTGTTTTCACAGGTAGAGGTCAGTAATTCATTGGTCTTATATAACACTCAGTGCTCACTAAATCACCTGCCCTTATTAATGTCCATTACCCAGGTACCCTATTCCCCCACCCCTGTCACCTCCAGCAACATTCAGTTTGTTTCCTATGATTAAGAGTCTCTTACGGTTTGTCACCCTCTCTGATTTCATCTTGTTTTATTTTTCCTCTCTTCCCCTATGATCCTCTGTTTTGTTTATAAAGTTCCACATATCAGTGAGATCATATGATAATTGTCTTTCTGACTGACTTATTTCACTTAGCATAATACCCTCTAGTTCCACCCATATGGTTGCAAATGGCAAGATTTTGATTTTTGATGGCTGAGTAGTATTCCATTGTATAAATATACCTATTCTTCTTTATCCATTAATCTGTCGATGAACATCTGGGCTCATTCCATAGTTTGGCTATTGTGGATATGCTGCTATAAACGTTGGGATGAAGGTGTGCCTTCAGATCACTACCTTTTTATCTATCTTTGGTGCAAATACCCAGTAATGCAATTGCTGGGTCATAGCCTAGTTCTATTTTCAACTTTTGGAGTAACTGCCATACTGTTTTCCAGAGAGGCTGTTAACAGCTTGCCTTCCCAACAGTGTAAGAAGGTTTCCCTTTCTCCTCATCCTCTCCAACATCTGTCATTCCCTGACTTGTTAATTTTAGTCATTCTAACTGGTGAGAGGTGGTATCTCATAGTGGTTTTCATTATATTTCCCTGATGCCAAGTGATGTTGAGCATTTTTTCATGTGTCTCTTGGCCATTTGAATGTCTTCTTTGAAGAAATGTCTGTTCATGTCTTCTCTCCATTTCTTGATTGGATTATTTGTTCTTTGGGTGTTGAGTTTGGTAAGTTCCTTACAGATTTTGGATACTAGCCCTTTATCTGAATATGTCATTTGCAAATAAATATATCCTCCCATTCTGTAGGCTCTCTTTTGGCTTTGTCAACTATTGTCTTTGCTGTGCAAAAGCTTTTGATCTTGATGAAGTCCCGAAAGTTCATTTTTGCCTTCGCTTCCCTTAGCTTTGTCGATGTTTCTAGGAAGAAGTCGCTGTGGCTGAAGTTACAGAGGTTGCTGATTGTATTCTCCTCTAGGATTCTGATGGATTCCTCTCTCACATTTAGGTCTTTTACCCATTTTGAGTGTATTTTTGTGCATGGTATAAGGAAATGGTCCAGTTTCATTCTTCTGTATGTGACTGTCTAATTTTCCCAACACCATTTGTTGAAGAGACTTTTTTCCATTGGACATTCTTTCCTGCTTTATTGAAGATCAGTTGACCACAGAGTTGAGGGTCTATTTCTGGGCTCTCTATTCTATTCTATTGACCTATGTGTCTGTTTTTGTGCCAGTGCCATACTGTCTTGATGATTACAGCTTTGTAGTAAAGCTTGAAATCAGGCAACGTTATGCCCCAGTTTTGTTTTTCTTTTTCAACATTTCCTTATTCAGGGTCTTTGCTGGTTCCATACAAAATTTAGGATTGCTTGTTCCAGCACTTTGAAAAATGCCAGTAGAATTTTGATCGGGATGGCATTGAAAGTATAGATTGCTCTGGGCAGTATAGACATTTTCACAGATGACATGATACTTTATATGGAAAACCCAAAAGACTCCACCCCCAAACTACTAGAACTCATAAAGCAATTCAGTAATGTGGCAGGATACAAAATCAATCCACAGAAATCAGTGCTTTCTTATACACTAACAATGAAAATAAAGAAAGGGAAATTAGATAATCAATTCCATTTACTATAGCACCAGGAACTATAAGATACCTGGGAATAAACCTAACCATAGATGTAAAGGATCTGTACTAGAGGAACTACAGAACACTCATGAAAGAAACTGTAGAAGACACAAAAAGTATTGGGAAAGTATTCCATGCTCATGGATTGGAAGAATAAACATTGTTAAAACATCTATTATTTGGTTTAAAGTCTAATTTGTCTGAGGCAAGGACTACCACCTAGCTTCATTTTGATGTCCATCAGCAGGATATCAAACAGTCATTAATCCTCCAATATATACTTCATCTTCAGATAATCCCCAGTTTTACTTGTTCTTCTCTTTGTTCTTTTTCAGACATTTTTGGAAACATTTCTTCTTAAATCAGTGTCTCTAGGGTCTGCCCCAGGGATTCCCTCTGTGTGCTACGTTAGGAGTATCACCTGCTATCATGGCCAAGTCACTGTCTCCAGCCAAAATCTGAGTCTCATTCTAGTTTTGCCCTACACTAAAATCTCCACTGAGCTTCTCAAAATTGACTGACATCTCAAACATTCTCCAAAACGGAAACTCTCATTTCTCTCAATGTTCTGCCTTAAACAAACTTCTCCTTTCAGTTATCCACATTAGTAAAAGACATCACTCTCTAATCTAGTTGTTCAAGCCAAAAGAACCTAGGATCTCTCTTGGATGTTAATCATCTACTTATCCACCTATATCTATATCTTTAATCAATTAAACTTCATAATATGAGAAGGAAATTGGAAATGAATGAGAACACATAATAATGCGTTGATTCTTTTCTGATAGGAGCTCCACTCCCAACCCAAAGGAAGGGTTGGATTTCTTTTTTCTACCATTAAAATCATTAAAAAAAAAAAAACTGGATCATATTTTCTACATTTGACTTATTCCTCTTGATGACAGTCATCGTTTCATTTGAACATATATGTTATAGAGTTGCTGTTGGACATCATGAATCTCTTTATAAAATGACATTCATAAACTTTAGATAACAGCTGGAGTCAGACTACAGATGAATAGACATTTTCAGGGAGAAAAAAAAGTAAGATCAGTTGAGTACTTACCACATTTGCCCTTTCATTGTACCTCCGATTGGTAATGTGAAATGAGAACTAACATCCTTTTTTTGTACATGAGGGAATTTAGATGCTGAATTGTGAAGCCAATTGCTCAAAATCACACATTTGGAAAGTAATGGACTTAGGTTTAAATGTCATTTCTCTGAAATCTCTTAATTTATGCTATATCAAAATCCCATACTTATGTTTTTCTTCATGACTCAACAGTTTTTATTTCAAATTTATAATAAATGCATTAATTTGTTGTTACTGTCTCACATAAATTATTTAAGTAGAGAGTAGTTAAAGGAACTTGTCAACTGGTGAGCATTAGGTGTGATACCTGCTTCATGTGTTTTGTCAATTCATTCATTAATCATGATAATTTTACTATTGCCATGATATTTTGCAAAATGTATTAGAGACAAAGGCATTAAATATCAGGAATCCTTCTTTAACAAATGTCGGAAACAAAAATCAAATGATTTAAGTAAATATATAATTCCCTGGTTTATGTAATTAAACAAAACACAGATGACTTAGGAGGGTGAAAGGCCAAATAACATAAGGACCAGGAACATAGGTAGGCTTAAAAAAAACTAAACTCACTAGAACTAATTCTCTCTATTGCTGTGTATTGTTGTTCCTTGGCTTCATTCTTTTCACCAAAACAGCACTTTCTAAACCTAACTAACAGCTTTCCCCAACTCTATTTTTAAAAATCCCTGAAAAGTAATTCTAATTAGCATGTCTTGGTCACATTCTTGCGCTTTGGTGAATCAGGAAGAACCTGGTGTGCATAGAGAGGGTCACTGCTAACAGTGTTGTGACTGAGTGTGTGTGTGGGGGGTGGGTGAGGACATTCGAAGCAAGACTACTTCCTTATTAAAGTAATCTTTTCGAAGAGATTAAACAACCCATAAGTGGGGCTGAGATCTCAGATCTTTTTACTTTCAAAAATCATGTCTCAGAATGTTGAAAAAATAAGCCAAAGTTAGTGGCATCACAATTCCAGACTTCAAGCTCATTACAAAGCTGTCATCATCAAGACAGTATGGTACTGGCACAAAAACAGACACATAGATCAATGGAACAGAATAGAGAGCTCAGAAATAGACCCTCAACTCTATGGTCAACTGATCTTCGACAAAGCAGGAAAGAATGTCCAATGGAAAAAAGACAGTCTCTTCAACAAATGGTGTTGGGAATATTGGACAGCCACATGCAGAAAAATGAAACTGGACCATTTCCTTACACCACACACAAAAATAGATTCAAAATGGATGAAATACCTCAGTGTGAGACAGGAATCCATCAAAATCCTTGAGGAGAACACAGGCAGCAACCTCTGTAACCTCAGCCACAGCAACTTCTTCCTAGAAACATTGCCACAGGCAAGGGAGGCAAAGGCAAAAATGAACTACTGGGACTTCAGCAAGATCAAAAGTTTTTGCACAGCAAAGGATACAGTCAGCAAAACCAAAAGATAACTGACAGAATGGGAGAGATATTTGCAAATGACATATCAGATAAAGGGCTAGTATCCAAAATCCGTAAGGAACTTATCAAACTCAACACCCAAAGAAAAAATAATCCAATCATGAAATGGACAGAAGACATGAACAGACATTTCTCCAAAGAAGACATCCAAATGGCCAACAGACACATGAAAAATTGCTCCAAATCACTCAGCACCAGGGAAATACAAATCAAAACCACAATGAGATACCACCTCACACCAGTCAGAATGGCTAAAATTAACAAGTCAGGAAACAACGGATGTTGGCAAGGATGTGGAGAAAGGGGAACCCTCCTACAATATTTCTGGGAATGCGGGCTGGTGCAGCCACTCTGGAAAACAGCATGGAGGTTCCTCAAAAAGTTCAAAATACAGCTACCCTATGACCCTGCAATCACACTATTGGGTATTTACCATAAAGATACAAATGTAGTGATCCGAAAGGGCACATGCACCCGAATGTTTATAGCAGCAATGTCCAAAGTAGCCAAACTGTGGAAAGAACTTAGATGTCCATCAACAGATGACTGGATAAAGAAGATGTGGTATACACACACACACACACACACACACACACACACACACACACACACTGGAATACTATGCAGCCATCAAAAGAAATGAAATCTTGCCATTTGCAACGACGTGGATGGAACAAAAGGGTTTTACGTTGAGTGAAATAAGTCAATCACAGAAAGACAATTATCATATGGTCTCTCTGATATGAGGAATTTGAATGGTATGGTGGGGGGTTGTGGGGGGTAGGGAAGGAAAAAAATGAAACGAGATGGGATTGGGAGGGAGACAAACCATTAGAGACTCTTAACCTCACAAAACAAACTGAGGGTTGCTGGGGGGTGGGGGCGGTAGGGATAGGGTGGTTGGGTTATGGACATTGGGGAGGGTATGTGCTATGGTGAGTGCTGTGAAATGTGTAGCCTTGTGATTCACAGACCTGTACTCCTGGGGCAAATAATACACTATATATTAATAAAAATAATTTTAAAAAATCATGTCTCTTTAAACTTAAGACTAGTGCCTTTCAATAAGCATCTGGGTGGGAAAAATTATGAAAATGACAAGTCCCTGGTTTTTCCCATACTACAAATAAATACATTTTTTCTATCTTTTTCCCAATTTTTACATTAATAATTTGTTGAATCTTAATTAGATCTTTTCACATAAACTCAAAAGCAGAAAGAAAAAAAAAAAACTGGTCAGATCATATATTCAGATTTGAGTTTAGAAGTCTATGGTAATTAAGCTTGTCTAGTTAAGGAACAGATTATGTTACCCAATCAAATTTTAGTTTTAGAGTGTTCTACGCCTTTATTTACACAAGCAGTAGACTTACCGTCTTCAGAAAAAAATATGTATGCTGTAAAAGACAAAAAAGTTTAGGTCTGTTGTTTTTCTATTGACTTTTATAGTTTTTTGTTTTTTGTTTTTGTTCTTTTTTTCCTTCAGACACATACAGAGATAAATGCACTTGGTAAAAAATTCAAACTATTATGGATGTCTTTGACAAAATAATCCATAGAAGCTGGATTTTTTTTAAAGATTTTATTTATTTAACAGAGAGAGAGAGATCACAAGTAGGCAGAGAGGCAGGCAAAGAGAGAGGGGGAAGCAGGCTCCCTGTTGAGCCAAGAGCCCGATGTGGGGCTTGATCCCAGGACCCTGGGATCATGACCTGAGCCAAAGGCAGAGGCTTTAACCCACTGAGCCACCCTGGCGCCCTAGAAGCTGGATTTTATAAATGTTAATATCTGTGCAATATAATATATTCCTTCAAGACCATTTCCTTACTATTGGTGTTCCTACACACTTAAGAGTTGAACTATTTGATCACATGAGGAAATAGACTTAAAAATACTGTGGTTAAAAAAATGTTGACATATGTAGTAATATAAACCTACCATGAATTCGGTTATGTAAGACATCATAATTCATGTGTGATTTTTAGGTAAATTTAGAATCCACATGCTGTATATTATAAACCAATAATTGACTGAAAAAGATATTCAAAAGTCTTTCATTAAAGACAAACATTAATGGAGAATCTGGATGTAAGGTTGAGGAAACACTGCCCATTAACAGAAGGAAGTAGGACCTTACCACAGAGAATCACATTTGGTTTTGAGGCTACCCCTAAGTACTTCTAATACTCTCATACCTTCCCTCACAGTTTGGGGAATGTTAGCCTCATGCTCTCTAAAGACAACCTGCAGGTAACACTTTCCTTAGTGTTTATAGTGTCAGTGAGCCTGGATAAAGCAACAGTCACATCTCCATGAGCATCTGCAAACATGTCCAGGTCCAAGACTGGTCTGACATCCAATCTGAGACTGAGAGAGGCAACAGGATATGATTCCATCCCAAGGCATAAACATATGAACTAAGATTAAAGCTTGGTATTTCTGATTCCAAAATAAAAGTATTTCAGTGTGTCATTCTGTCCCATTTTATATGGGAAAAGACCCAATTCTGGTAACATTTTTCCAATATGATAACAAGAACTTTGAAGAACATGATCTTGTCATAATTCTCAAAAAATTAACTGTGGGTTAATACCACCTCTTCTCCAATAAGACTGTTCTTTCCATAAGTTGCTTTGTACTGTAGGTTCCTCCATCTATTCTTCATGAATGAAGTACTGTGAGCCCCTTACTAACGATAAGTAATAACCCTGTCTGCGCCACCCTGTCTGAGATGCATCACTCCAGATGCATCTCAGGGCTTATGTTTGATAGGCCTGGAGGTGCTAAGAATAAAGTTTAAACTGCTTTTCCCTTCATGGATAATGGTCATTGTTATGATTCCCAAGACAGATTATCTTGTGCTTATGTTCCTTATCTTCTTTAGATGAGCTCTCTATCTTACTTTTCACTGGTCTGGGATAGAAGAAAAAATTATTAAGACAAATTGTGAAAAGAATATAAGAGTAATGAAAAAGAAACAAATTATTAGGAAGAGCTATCCAAATCTCATTTTCTATTCTCTCCACATCATTTTGCTTATAAAATAAAAATAAGCGTTAAAACTAAACTCTCAAAATATGCTGGAAGGAAAGAAAAAAGAAACAACTTACAACTGGGCATAACCTCATGGGCTTTGGTGTCCTATCAACTTGTGTTTCAAGTCTGGGTTCTGCTCCTTATCAGCTGTGTGATACTTGATGAGTTACTTAACCTCTCTGTACCTGAGTTTTTTCATCTCTAGGCAAGTTGCATTATCATAACTGTAATGCAGTAAAAAGAATTAAACAATATAAAGTCATTATAACTGTGCATAGTATTGTAAGGATATGACAGATGGTGATACAGCTCTTTTGCTTCCTCTTCTTTCTATAGGAAAATTATTAAACACACCTGCCATTTCATTCTGGCACAAAAGATTAGGTGAAATACAGAAACTGTAAGTAAGTAACCAAAACCCCACTTTGTGTTGATCTGACACCTGACTGATCTTCCTTTTGAACAGAATTAGATCAATTTAATGCACTTATAAAATGTCACATTAAGAAGCACTGCCTTCCCCAACCTGGGTTGAAATTATCATTCCTTCCTGCTGTGTAAGCCACCCATTCCTGGGGGAACAGTGGTAAGAAGCAGAAATAGTTCATATCCATCTTCCCAGACAATTTTGGTATAAACAATGCCCACCCTGTTCAGAGGGCATCACTGCTCTGTCAACTACTCTGATTCCATTCTTTTCTGGAATAAGGTACCGTTCTATTCTAGAGAAATTGCTTGAGAAGAATACAAGATCTGTGTTGACTACACCTGGCTCTCTCAAGACAGCAATGGGCCTATCATATATAAACTGTTCATTTGTTTGCATTCTAGCCTAACGGAAAAATCATGGATGTTTCTGCTATCTGTGCAGCAAATCAAATGTTTGTGAAAAGCGAAACATGAAAGTCTCAATATCCTGCAGGTGGATGATCTTCTAGAAGATTTATTTTAGGGAAAGGAGAGAAGAAGATATACATACACCTCAGGAAAAGGCAGTTTTTCTGCATACCCCTCCTTTCACCTCATGTTTTCATGATAAGCAAAGAGGCCTCGAGTTTTGCCTTTTTTGAAGTCAGTTTCACAGGTGGCCGTGAAATCAGCAGGACACAGCAAGTAGATTCAAGTAAGGGCGCATGGGAAGGAGGACACAAGGAAGCTACTCCCAGCAAGGTCAATAAGCGGATGCTAAAAGTCTCACTCCTAAAGAGCATTTTTCCACTAGATCTCCAAAATTAAAAGACCCAGTGAAGATCTGGTTTGAGCTCATAATAAAGATTATATAAATGTGTGTGTGTGTGTGTGTGTGTGTGTGTGTGTAATTTCTCCAAGTTTATGTCCCTTAGAAAACTTAAAAGTTCATGGTAAGTGGCTGGTCAGAGATTTAGACTCTTGACCAAAAAACAAAACAAAACAAACAAAAACACCATGAGCCTTAAATAAGATTTGAACTTCTTTTATTTCTCCATCTACTGGATATTCTGTTCCCCATCCCTGTAAGGAAAACTAATTATGGATTTTTGAGAACACCATTTCTCCATTTTGTCCCTGATTCCTCTTAGAATCCCCTAAATAGAGAAACAGAAAAGCCATCAACTATTCTTCATAAACTGGAAAATGTGTGGTAGATCAAATTGTTGTCTAACTATGGCAGCTTAGACCTGCAAATGAGATCTGCCCTCATCTAAAACCCCACTAAAATGCCATTAAAAAAAAAAAGTTAAAAAAAACATAACCAAGGGGCGCCTGGTTGGTTCAGTGGGTTAAAGCCTCTGCCTTTGGCTCAGGTCATGATCCCAGTGTCCTGAGATTGAGCCCTGCATTGGGCTCTCTGCCTGCTTCCCTCCCTCTCTCTCTCTCTCTGCCTGCCTCTCTGCCTACGTGTGATCTCTGTCAAATAAATAAATAAAATCTTAAAAAAAAAGAATATTTTGTAATAAGAAAAGCTGATAGATACATCATAGCTGACTTTGAAGAGCAGAAAGGGCAATGCCAACCCTTAACTGCCTACAGACTTAAGTACAACAGGTAAAATGGAGGACAGAACAAGTCAAGAAACTAAAAATAAGGGAATTTTATAAAAAGGCTTTACAATGAATAATAAGACCATGCTGCCAATTTGACCCATGTGAGAGGGGGAGGGGAGAAAATAGGTTTGGGTATGAAGAGCTTTCAACCACAATGCAGACCTGACAAAGTCTAAGCTGCCACAGAATGGAACTCCCCCAAAAGATTGCCCGTGAGAAATCTCCCACACTGGGGAGAAAGAGTCAAGCCCTGATTTCATCCTGCTTGCTCACTAGCTGGAGCTCAATTTCCTTCTCTCCCAAATGTCAAAGATATACATCTTGGGGCGCCTGGGTGGCTCAGTGGGTTAAAGCCTCTGCCTTCGGATCAGGTCATGATCTCAGGGTCCTGGGATCGAGCCCTGCATCGGGCTCTCTGCTCAGCGGGGAGCCTGCTCTCCCCTCTCTCTCTGCCTGCCTCTCTGCCTACTTGTGATCTCTCTCTGTCAAATAAATAAATAAAATCTTTAAAAAAAAAAAAAAAGATACACATCTCCATGATCACCATGGAGATGAACCACGAATGAAGAAGAAAGGCGTCACCTTGTTTGTCCCTATTTTAAAAAGTTCAAATTTCTGTGAGATATTTGTAGGAACAATAGTTATGGATGAATACATAGAAAACAAAACTCCCAAAATCAAGGCAATTAATAAGTAATACACAAGGAAGGAAATGATTCATCATAATACAGAACCGTATATAGTAAGGCTTAGCTTTGAATAATATTTATGTAGTCATAATTTTTATATGTCAAGAAATTACTTAATATGTAATTGATTTTTTTAAAGATTTATTTATTTTAGAGAGGGGGAGGAGGAGAGGGAAAAGGAGAGAGAGTCCTTTTTTTTAAACTTTATTTTATTTTCTCAGTGTTCTAAGACTCATTGTTTATGTATCACACCCAGTGTTTCATGCAATACATGCCCTCCTTAATACCCATCAGCAGGCTCACCTAACTCCCCACCCCCTTAAGCAGACTCCACACTGAGTGTGGAGCTTGGCCCTGAGATCATCACCTAAGCTGAAACCAAGAGTCAAATACTTAACTGACTGTACCACCCAGGTGCCCCAATAGATAATTGTTAAATAACTACTTTGGGTACAAAATGTAAATAGAGAATGATGGGCAAAGGGAGCTAATGTTGTATATTTCATAGCAAATCAATAAATAATGTCTCAAACTAAAAAGAAACAGTCTAGATACATTACTTAGAGATACTAGAGGAATAACTATAATAATTGGAAGCAGTTGCCTTTGAGGAATGGGAGTTGGCAAGGCGGTTGTTTTAAGACTCTTACTGCTACTTGACTCTTTCAAATTAAGTGCATATATTAACTTTGATAAGAATGCAATTTAGCAAAACAACACAAGAAGAAAAGCTGTGAAGACCAGACCACTAACTACACCATTTGCTTTGGAGGGACCAGAGCTAAGTTCTCTCAAATAAGTTCTGTGTGGTTTTAACAATAATACCACCTTACCATGGAAACCACAACCGATGTCAGAGCCCTTGGCATCCATGTCTTTAAGTGCATGCTTCTCCCCATATACCTCTCCTCTGGGCAGCTTCTTGACTGATTGCTCTCCACCCTATACAATCTCCTTCAACTCTTCTCTCTCTCCACCCTATACAATCTCCTTCAACTCTTCTCTCCCTGGTAAACTCCTACTCATTTCTCAAGATGATGCTAAAAAGTCATTCTTTTTATAAAGTCTTCTCTCATACTCCTCCCTCTCACCAAAGAATTAATCATTCCCTCATTTAAGTCTCCCATAACATATAGCCTGTAGCTTTATCATGGCATCCCCACCCTCTGGCTCCATTAGTTACTTACTTGTTTATCTTTCCTGATAGACTATGAGCTACTACTCTTAGAATAGAAACATGTTTTATTCATGTTCATGCTCTTGCTTCCTTTTACTGAATTGGGCACCAACAAAACCGAGTCTTGATTCATATCAGCTAAATTAATTAGTTGGAGCATCACAGCATATCGGAGAAGAAGGTAGGGCAGCAATCATCAGCTTCCTTCGGCAGGTGAAGAAATTGAGTCTCAGAGTGACTGAGTACCCTGACCAAGGTCACAGTTAGCAGCTGTGAGGTACTTTTGGTCTTTGATGAAGTTTATCTCCCACACACACATAATTCAGAAGAAAGTTACTACTTATTACAAAGATAATCATGATCTTTCTTCCAAGTCCTTTGGTACACCTATTATGCACAGAGTCAAGGTTTGGTTAAGAAATGGGACTGGACCTGGGTGTCTTTGGTCTGTTCTTGGTGATGAAGCAGAATAAAACCCCAATGGAGAAGTGGCCCTTGAGGAGCCTTGAGGCACCTCAGAGTTAGTGACTCTCACTTTCCTACTCCCAGGTCCCACTGGGCTCATAGCCTAAGACAAGCTCTGCCTACTTTCAGAGGCCCCAGGCACAAGACTAACAAGTGAATGGTAATGCGATTCTCTGGCACTGAGTTCTCTGGAGAGGAAAACCACAAGAGCACAGAGTGGGAAATGTTAAGGAAAAAAATCACAGGTGTTAATATGGAACACATTATACATTATTATGTAGCAATAATGACTCTACTCACAGATGATCTGGGTTTTGCATGTTCTCTTTTTAAGTGCATAAAGCTTATTTATAAAATGCAGTGCTTTAAATAGAGCAAATACTTTGAAAAATAAAGTCTTCTAAGAGCAGGTGTGATTGCAGCTGCTCAAGCACTGGCACTCCATAAATGTTAATGGAATGATTAGATGCTTAATAAGAGCAGCAATAAAAAGATTTTTCCCAATACCCATTTAAGTCTTAAGCTAGGTAAAGTGTGCCAAATATCTCATGGCAATTAATCCCAAACAGCTTTATTTTTATTTTTATCAATACTTCTACCACTCCTCAAAAACAGTAACTCAACCATGTGTTTTCAGAACAATGTTTTCCAAAAAGAGCTTTCTCTTAAGTCAGTTCTCTATTGCCTGTCAACCCAACCAGAATGAAAAATTGTTAAGGTTCCATTGATATTGTTATTTCCCTGTCCATTAACAGTGAAAATGCTCGATACTTTTTTCTTCATACATTAAACACCCAGAAAATTCCTGGGACAGTTTAATTGGAGAGGAGAACACTGACATAATGAACAATATGCAAAATGCCATATTAGGTTACTTGCAAAATAAACTTAATTAAAGGCTTCTGTCCCTAGAGTATTCTGCAAGTGTGTGTGTGTGTGTGTGTGTGTGTACATTATAATGGTAATTTGCCTGTAAATTATTTAACATGTGTATCATATAACAATTACCCACATGTCTTCACAAAGTATATACAATTTCAGAGCTAAACAAAAAGTCAAGACCAGAGACATTAATGTAGGAGTCTTTGGAACATACAGATCTATTAGCTCAGGTCATGGTCTCGTGGTCATGAAATTGAGTCCTTCATCAGGCTGTGCACTAGAGGTGGAGCCTGCTTAAGATTCTCTCTCTCTGGGTCACCCAGGTGGCTCAGTGGGTTAAAGCCTCTGCCTTCAGCTCAGTTCATCATCCCAGGGTCCCGGGATCGAGACCCGCATCGGGCTCTCTGCTCAGTGGGGAGCCTGCTTCCCTCTCTCTCTGCTTTCCTCTCTGCCTACTTGTGATCTCTCTCTCTCTCTCTGTCAAATAAATAAATAAAATATTTAAAAAAAAGATTCTCTCTCTCCCTCTCCTGCCCCTCCCCCTGCCTCTCTATCTAATAAAAAAAATACATATCTACATATCAGATTAGCTTTTTAGCATTGACTTGAAATATTGGGGGGGTTACCTACAGAGAGAGCAGAGCTCTTCAGACAGGATGCACTATTTTTTTTTTTTAAGATTTCATTTATTTATTTGACAGAGAAAGACAGATCACAAGTAGGCAGAGAGGCAGGCAGAGAGAGAGAAGGGGGAAACAGGCTCCCTGCTGAGCAGAGAGCCCAATGTGAGGCTTGATCCCAGGACCCTGAGACCATGACCTGAGCTGAAGGTAGAAGCTTAACCCACTGAGCCACCCAGGCACCCCCAGGATGCACCAATTTATATTTCTATTAAAAGTTACGTAAGTGACCATTACCCTTATCTTTGTATCCATTGAATATCATCATTTTTATTTTTTAAATTTTTCAAAAGTTTTTATTTATTTATTTGTCAGAGAGAGAGAGTGTGTGCACAAGCAGGCAGAGTGGCAGGCAGAGGCAGAGAGAGAAGCAGGCTCCCCACTGAGCAAGGAGCCCGATGTGGGACTTGATTCCAGGACCCTGGGATCATGACCTGAGCCGAAGGCAGACGCTTAACCAACTGAGCCACCCAGGCATCCCGAATATCATCATTTTTAAATCCTTAATCAAATGATTAATAAAATAAATTGCTTTTGATAAAACATCATTTTCATTAACTTTATTAGTGCCAGCACTTAACATTTGGGGCATATTAACCATCTGAATTTTTTTTTTTAATTTTCCAAATTAAAATTGTTAATACAAGGTACCTATTTTCCTTCATGTACTTTGTAATTGACCAGTTCCTTCCTACTATACCTCCACTCACGTCTAGGAATCTAGTACACTGCTTTCTGTCACTACAGATTAGATTACATTTTCTTAGAATGACATAAAAAGAACCATACTGTATATTCTCTTTTGTTTTCATTGCTTCATTGACTTAGAGTTACTGAGATTCACCCATGTTGTAGCATATATCAGCAAGTCATTCATTTTTGTTACTAGTTTTCCCATGTATGGGTACTGAGGGACACCATTCACCTATCATCTGTTAATGGATACTTTGGGTTGTTTCTTGTTTGGGGTTATAATGAAAAAATTGCTAGGGACATTCATGTATAAATCTCACTTTGTATGTTTGATCTTTTTAATGTTAGCCACTCTATTATGTGTGTGCTTGTATCTCCTTGTAAGTTTAATTTGTATTTCCTAATAACTGATGATAGTAAACATTTTTTGGATGCTTATTTACTATCTTTTCACTGAAAAAGTAATATGTATAAAGATTTATTTTATTAACATATAATGTACTATTTGCTTCAGGGGTACAGGTTTGTGAATCATCAGTCTTACACAATTCACAGCAGTCACCATAGCACGTACCCTCCCCAATGTCCATAACCCAACCACCTTATCTCTACCCCCCACCCCCCAGCAACCCTCACTTTGTTTCCTGAGATTAAGAGTCTCTTATGATTTTTCCCCTCCCCGGTCCCATCTAGTTTCATTTTTTCCCTCCCTATCCCCTATGACCCCCACCCTGCCTCTCAAGTTCTTCATGTCAGAGAGATCATATGATAACTCTCTTTCCATGGATGACTTATTTTGCTTAGCATAATACCCTCTAGTTCCATCCATACGGTTGCAAATGGCAAGATTTTGGGTTTTTTTAAATGGCTGCATAGTATTCTATTGTATATATATACCACATCTTCTTTATCCAGTCATCTGTTGGTGGACATCTAGGTTCTTTCCATAGTTTGGCTGTTGTGGACATTACTGCTATAAACATTCAGGTGCATGTGCCCCTTTGGATCACTATATTTGTTTCTTTAGGGTAAATACCCAGTAGTGCAATTGCTGGGTCATAGGGCAGCTCTGTGAAAGACGTTATGGAGGTCCCTCAAAAAATATGTATAAATATCCCCCAGGTTTTTTTTTTTTTTTAAGATTTTAATTTACTTGAGAGAGAGTGAGAGAGCATGAGACAGGGGTAAGGGACAGAGGGAAAAGCCGGCTAACCACTGAGCAGGAAACCCAACATAGGACTAGATCCCAGAACTGCAGGATCATGACCTGAGCCAAAGGCAGATGCTTAACCAACTGAGCTACCTGGGTGCCCAAGATTTGCCCAGTTTTAATGGATTATTTAGTGGGTCATTTACTGAGTTTTAAGAATTATGTATACATTATGAATACTAGTCATTCAAAAGATGCACAGTTAACAAGTATGTTCTTCCAGTGTCTGGCTTGTCTTTCATCCTTTTAGCAATGTCTTTTGAAGTGCAGAATTTCATAATTTTGAAGAAATCTAACATCAGTTTGTTCTTTTGTTCTTTTACTGATCATGTTTTTGATGTTGAGATGGTAGCTTAATCCAAAGTCACAACAGTGTTCTCTTAGAAGATTAATAGCTCCAGGTTTTGCATTTGGGTATATGATACCTTGTATTTAATTTTTGTATATAATACAAAGCACACATTAAAATTCAATTTTTATATATGAATATATAACCATTATAGCACTATTTGTTGAAACAGTTGTTGAAAAATTCTCTACTGGATTACATTCATCTTTAACAAAAACCAGTAGCCCATGTATGTATGCTTCTATTTCTGAATTCTCTAATATTCCACTAAACACATACTACATTATCTTGATTGCTGTAACTTTATAATGCAATTTAAAATGGAATAGTATTAAGATTCCAACCTTTGTTTTCTTTTTCAAGGTTGTTTTGATCATTTGAGGACTTTTGCATTTCCATACACATGTAAGCATCATCTTGTCAATTTGTTAAAAAAAAAAAAAAGATAGAAAAAAGTCCACTAAGATTGACTATGGTTGCATTGAATCTATGCATCAATTTGGGGAGAACTGACGTCTTAACAATAATAAATCTTTTGACTAGTGAGCATGGTTCTTATTTATCTTTCCAGCTATCTAAGTCTTCTTCAGTTTATCTCAGTAGCATCCTATTGTGGAGTGTTCAATAAATATTAATTAGACCAAATTGTTTGATCATAATCTTCAAATATTTGATACACTTACTAATTTGCTGTCTAATTTTTCCATCAATAATTGAGAGACAGCATTGATATATCTGATTATAACAATGGATCTAATTATTTCTCCTTTAATTTTATTACCTTTTGCTTAGGTATTTTATGGTTCTATTATTAAGTAAGTAAATATTTAAGATTGCTATCTTCTCCTGTTGAACTGACCCTGTTATTATGAAATGTGCTTGTTTAAACCGGCATTATTCTTGGCTCTGCAATTCTCTTTCAGAGGAAAGAAAATCTTTTTTTTTTTTTTTAATTTATCCTTTGATTTTTAACTTGTCTGTTTCTTTATATTTAAAGTGTACTTTTGTGGATAGCATGTAGTTGGGCTATCCTCTCTTATCAAAACTGAAGTAAATTGAGCTAGTTGAAAAAATTATTTTGCTTAGACTGTTTACACTTAATGTGATTATTCTATCTGGTTAGCTTTAAAGATATTATTCTGGGGCACCTGAATGGCTCAGTCAGTTAAGTGTCTGCCTTTTGCTCAGGTTATGATCCCAGGGTCCCGGAATCAAGTCTCACATCAGGCTCCCTGCTCAGCAAGGAGTCTGCTTCTCCCTCTGCCCCTTCCCCAAGCTGTGCACTCTCTCTCTTTCTCAAAAATCAATAAATAAAATCTTCAAAAATTATTTTGCTGTTTGTTTTCTGTTTATCCCATATTATCTTTGTTCATTTTGTCCTATTTATGTTTATTAATTCAATAATTTTTAGAATTCAATTTATTAGTGTCTTATTAACTGTTATTTTTGTGCTTTATTTAGGTTTGCATCTTTAATTTATTACTCTCTACCGTCAAATGACATTATACTACTTCATATCTAGTATAAGAGGCTCAGAATAGTACATTTTAGTTCTTCTCAACATTCACCCTTTGTGTCATTACAACTATACAGTTTAGTATCACATATGGTATAAACACAATGCTACAAGATTATAGTTATTTGTTTTAAGTGTTTTAAATAAAAACTATGTATTCATCAATGCAGTTATAATTTCCTTTTCTCCTTTTCCTTAATGTTCATTTTCATTTCCCTTCCTCCTAAAGAACTTCCTTTTCTGTAGGGTGGGTCTGCTGGTAATGAACATTTTTTAGACATTGTTTATCTTTAAAAAGTATCTTTATTTTACTTCTATTTTTAAAGATATGTTATCAGGGCATAGAATTCTAGGTTGACAGATTCTGTTTTTCTTTCAGAATTTAAAAGATACTGCTCTCCTCTTCTGGCTTGCACTGTTTTGAACAAGAAATCTTTTGTGGTTCCCTGTATGTGCTTTGCTTACTCTCTCTTAATGGTTTTCAGTTTTTGGTTTTTTTTTTTTTAATCACTGATTTTGAGTGATTTATGTTTCTCATGCTGTAGTTTTATGTTGTGTGTGTGAACCTGTGTATACATGTATGTATTTGGGTTCATTGAGTTTCTTAGAATTCAATATTTTATAGACTTTATCAATTAAAACATTTTTCCATTCTTATTTTTTTAAAGAATTTTTTTCTTTTTCTTTTTGGAGACTCAAATTACATTATCTCAAGCAGTTACAGTTTTTCTCACAGTTCACCAATATTCAGCTAATTTTTTTCTCTTTTCTCATTGCAGTTTATTGTACTTTTTCTTGCTTTATTTCAATTTCACTATTTTTTTCTGTGTTTCTACTCTGTCAATCATCACAGTGTATTTTTTTTTCTTTCAAATATAGTAATTTTTACCTCTAGAAGTTCAGCCTAGGTCTTTTATATATTTTCTATGTCTAAACTTATCTTTTTATTTTTATTTTTTTAAAGATTTTTATTTATTTATTTATTTGACAGACAGAGATCACAAGTAGGCAGAGAGGTAAGGGGGGCAGGGGGAAGCAGGCTCCCCGCTGAGCAGAGAGCCCGATATGGGGTTTTATCCCAGGACCCTGGGATCATGACCTGAGCCGAAGGCAGAAGTTTTAACTCACTGAGCCACCCAGGCTCCCCATAGACTTATCTTTTTTAAACATATAAAATGCATTTATAATAATTGCTATTGTGCTCTTATATATTAATATTTGATTTCCTTCTGTGTCAGATCTGTATCAGTTTTTGATTGATTTTTGTCCTCATTGTAGTTTATATTTTCCATTTGTTTTTATGTTTGATACTTCGAATAGATGTCAGCCATTGTGAATTTTACCTTGTTTGGTGTTGAGTACTTTTTGAGTTTCTATGAAAACACTTGTGCATTGTTGTTGGACACAGTAAAGCTTGACTTAAGAGATTACACAACTTTTCCTTAACATTCTATCTTCTATAAAATAACAATCATTATAATCATCAACTTCCATTATGCATTTTTTAACTAGCAAAAAAAAAAATTAATAGAAGGCAGAAGATGAAGTTAAAAGACATGCATGGGATCTAGAAAGGAATAAGTATCTCTCCATAAATTCCACAAAGCAAATATCTTCATAAAGTACATTATATAGAAGATAGGTGCTCACCTTCCTTTAAGATAATTAGTTAAAAAAAATGAAAATCAACTTTTTAAAGTGCTTTCTATATGCCTGGCACTATTTTAAGATATTTGCTTGCCTTATACCATTTCATATTTACAATAAATTTACAAAGTGAAATAATATTATTACTATTTTGCAGATGATATCATTGAGGCTCAGTCTACTGAGAAGATGAGTTATGACTTAAAAATTTGGGGAACTCCAACAAGCATGCACTTACTCAATAGTCTACACAAATTTCAATAATAACAACAGTAACAACAAAAAATATCAAACATCATCATCATGTTGAATGGAAACCATACATTTTGTGTTTTCTATAAATATTTGATACATATATAATACACATAGTATACCAAACATCAGAATATCATCCATGTTTCCCTAGTATACTTTCAGATAAACCTTCAAATTAACTAATTACTATTAAAAATAATTAGACATTTTTCCAGTAAGGAAAACTGAACTCATTAATATGTTGAACTATGCTCACCTCATGATTTAAAAGACCTCTTTAGAATATTTCTGATAATATTCTTCGTAATGATTTCCCTTCCTTCTTTGTGTCTGACATAAAGAATCATAATTGTAAAAGAGGAGGAGTGGTTTGTACTTTTTTTTTTAAGATTTTATTTATTTATTTGACAGACAGAGATCACAAGTAGGCAGAGGCAGGCACAGAGAGGAAGAGAAGCAGTCTCCTGGCTGAGCAGAGATCCTGACTCAGGGCTTGATCCTGGGACCCTGGGATCATGACCTGAGCTGAAGGCAGAGGCTTCTGATCAAAGGGAAGAGGACACTAAATATATTGCAAAATATAGTCAAAGGAGCCTGCTGTAGACTGTAACAAATTCTTCAACAATTTTGGTAAAATCTAAACCTGAATAACATAAATTACAACGAGGTATACTATTAATTTTGTGTTTTTTGCAAAGTGAGTGTCAAAATGAGTAGGATGAAATCTAATTCTCATTTTAATCCAGACTATGATTTTAATTGGGACACTAAGCTATTATTGCCAGCCTGGTGCCTGCATTCACAGAAGATCTTTCCTATCAAGTAGATTTTGGCTGTTGCATCTTTCATGCATCTTTCACTCACACAAAGGTGTGAGTCCCTTGGGAGCGGAGATTATGCTTTAGTCAATCCAGTGTACCCAGTACCTGGCAGGGTTCTTGGCGTAGCGTGAGGACTCAGTGCATGTTTCATGAATAAATGACTGTGTCTGAGCTTGCATTTCACAATGCACATTATGTAATTGGTCTTCAAGCCACTAATCCAGTCTAAAGAACAAAAATCAGAAGTTCAATGTGAAAGTTATGATGCTGGATACAGGAAGCCACCCAAAAATATGAAGGGCGTATGGAAAATCTCATAATAAGAAAAACAATCACAAATGTAATAAAAAATAATTCAAGGCACAGTACATGTGATTCCATACAAATATTGACTAAATTTCCTTTCCCATCTGTTTTACATTATTTTAACATTTACTGTAACCTCTTTGTGTTTAGAGATAAAAGCAATACATAATTGAGTTCCAGAATTGTATTGTACACAATATGATTATCAACAAAAAGCTTAACACTGATGTTCTGAATTCCTTTAGAAATTCAACAGTTAGGGATTTATGGCCCAGACACTCCATAAATAAAAATGTATTTCATCACAGATCATAACAAGAACCTTAAGAAAAGAGAACATGAAATTCGCAATTATTCTGTTGATACCTTTGGGAGTGGTATTTCTATTCTTTTACAAATCTCAACAGAAATATTATTAGCTCAGCAGTTTAAAACTGAAGATGAAATCCAAGATCTATTTCTATTTGACCGTGTGAAATTGTCATAACCACTCTGAGTGTGAGTATCAGCTCCTATGTGTCCGTTTCTTTAACTTTAAAAGTCAATTAACCCCTGGCTTTATCCTAGGCTCATCACTTCCCAGGTCAGGTTGTATAATGGCTTGATCTGAATTATTGGTCTGTTGGCCAAGTGAGAAAGTAGAGGTAAATCCTAAGGGAGATACATGTTGTTTTGTAAAGCAGAGACCTCTACACTCTCTCTAAGCAAGTAGGGAGGGCTAACCATTAATAGGAAGAAGCAGGTCATTTCTACAGGCTCAGAAGGATCAGGAGAAAATTGGGTTTTAAAGTTCTTGAGTGGGTTGACTCAGAGTTCTCAACTCTGGTTCTCTCTGTCCCTAATCTTGGTAGTGCACTTTCTGGGCTTGACAATGTGATCTCTGGAACTCTGCAATTTTTATAATTCAGTCCTAGGTTGGATGCTCACTGATAGCTACCCTTTAGCTGCAGGAAATGGGTACTTATTAATGTGTCACCAACGAGATCTGTCACTTCCACGTTTTGTTTCAAGTTGGCTATTAACTCTCCTCAGCCTTCCGTTGTCTTTCTGCAGTGCATTGTTATATTCCACAAGGTACATTAGATCTCATTGTCTTTTAATTTCTCCAGAGCCTCTAGAAGGGATAAGACTCCGATGACCAGGCAGATGTGTTCCTTTCCCGTTTCTCACAAGGAGAATGAGAACTATGTCACATTCACAAGGGATAAGAAAGAATACACACATGTGTTCTTGCCCAACTATGTCAATTCTCCTTTGTTATGATAGCCTGAAGGGACCTGAAGAGACTGACATTCTGAAAAACAAGGCATCATTCTATTAAGTCAGTGACATCATGCTAACTGAACTGGGTGAGTATGTACTCAAGAAGGTAGAGGGTAACCCCAACAAATATTCCGGATACTATCATATCAGTAAAGACAAAGAACAAATTGTTAAATCTTACATGTCTCACTACCAGAAGAGAAGTCCAGTGCCTGAGAAGCTTCTTTGGGTTTCCGAGGCAGCATGTCCACACTTGGGAATGCTGTCCCCAAAACCCTGCCCTGTGACATGGAGGGCTGCCAGCTTTGTGTGGGACTCAGAACAGGAGAGACTCTGCAGGACGCTCACTTTACAATATTAACAGGCCTGTCACTTGGGCCATATGACCCAGTAGACCCTGTCCTATTAGAGGCAGTTGTGATCAGAAAAAATGCCCTACAGAGTTTTTAGCAAACCTCTATGGGAGAATCACAGTGGAGATCTCTAGGGTTTTAAGGCAAAGTTATGCCTTGTCAGAGAACTATCCACTACAGTCCGGCTACTGACATCCTACTACACACAATACCTGATTACAGAAGAGCATGTGACAGAGTGACTGGACCAGCTGACATCAGCCAGGCACTATAAGTCCACTCTTCCAATTCTGAGTGTTGTAATTAAAAATCAGGGCACCTGGGTGGCACAGTCAGTTGAGACTCTGTTTGTTTCAGTTCAGGTCATGATCTCTGTCACCATGGAGCCTGTTTGAG
Organism: Martes martes; assembly: GCF_963455335.1. NCBI lineage: Eukaryota > Metazoa > Chordata > Mammalia > Carnivora > Mustelidae > Martes > Martes martes. The sequence continues at coordinate 147,753,332 of NC_137889.1, forward strand.
ATTCTCTCTCCCTCTCTCTCTGTGCATTCCCCTCGCCCTCTTTCTCTAAAATCAATCAATCAATCAATCAATCAATCTTTTAAAAAATTAAATATGTATATATATATAAAATCAATCTTTTTAAAATTATATATAATTATGTATAATATAAAAATTTTATATATAAAATTATATATATATATAAATTGTATATATATATTTGCTAATTTGATCGGCAAATCATAGTAGCCATTTTTGTTTGGTAAAAATTTTTGTAATTTTTTTTTGAATTTTTGTAATTTTTATTGATCTTGAATATACACATATATATCTCTCTTATATAGCATACATATCTTATATAGGAATACTTGAGTTTCTTCTTTTGGAAACTTATGTTTAATCCTTTGTCTGTTTTGCTGGTTTGATATATTAAGAATGTTAATATAATATATAATATGTATATAATTATATGTTAATATAATTATATAGTTATGCATATATTTGTTATAATAATTTATAATTATGTATAAACACATAATAAAATCTTAGTATATAATATACAATTATGTGTTTTATATGTTGAGAATATTTGCTTAATATTTAAAAATGTTTCAATATTAACAAAATTAATATCTATGTTCCCTTTCCCACCTCCAGTTTGCCCTTTGACTTTTACTTTTATTTATAATGAAGCATAGGAAATTGCCCTTGTCAATGTCTAGAAGGTAAATTTATTATTATTTCCTTTGTGGTTTCTTCCTTTGATGTCAGTGTTTTAAAAAGTCAAGTCATTTAGTAAAATTTTCCATCTTAAGAATAATGCACAATTTTAAAGTTACAAGCTTTCAGTACGAAATAAATAAGTCCTGGGATGAATAGACAGCATGGTGATTACAATTCATTATACTGTATTATATATTTGAAAATTGCTAAAAGAGTAGAACTTAAAAGCTCTCACAAAAAAAAAAAATTATGTGCGGAGACAGATGTTAATGAGACTTCTTTTGGAGTTCATTTTACAATATATACAAATGTTGAATCATTATGTTGTACACCTAAATCTAATATCATGTTATATGACAATTATATCTCCATAAGTTATATATATTTAGAAAAAAGAATAATTCTAGTCATTATAATAAATTTGGAAAACACATAATGATAAGGGTAAAAATCCTTTGTAGTCCCAAAGCCTTAGACTGTCACTAGACATGTGTTAGTGTATTTATGTCCCACATTTATACTATGTATATTTTTCTGCATCTGAAATAATACCAAGTGTCCAAATTCCCTTTAACTTTTTTCTTTTAACATTTTCTCATGGCATACTGGCTGTGTACTACCCAACTTGAGATACTCAACCATTACTATTCCTTTTATTTTTTCCCTATTGTAAATAATGCTACAATAAGCAGTCTTGTATATATTCTGCCCTTCCTATAACCAAAATGGGTTATTTCCATCAGATAGACTCAGACAAAATGGAATTATGAGTCATAGAACATACTTGGGAACCCATGCTTATTGCCAAATTTCTAAGCAGTATTTCTTCCTACCACAATTATGAGTTGTCACATAGTTTCCAATGGAAGCATTTACTGCTCTTGGTGGTCACAGTTTGCCCTTTGAGCCATAGCACACATATATGCACACACACAATCAACTCTTGCCTATGTTTTAAGTGGAAATTATAGTGATGTTTGCCTCCTTTTGGTTATAGTTCAAGGTAAAGAAAAAGTAAATTGTGGCTTATGAGTTATTGATTGGAAGCAGAGTATCATTTGTCAAAGCAGTCATCGGCCTGATATATCAGCAACTGTACAAACACATATGCCCCCATCACAGATTTTCTGGTCATGTTCTGTTATAGAAACACAAAGGCTTATTGATTGCATTCTCAAATTAAAGCTCAGCTCAACGGTTGCAAACATACCATTGCCTATAATACATTTATTTTTGAGACTTGTTTAACTGTAGCAGCTAAGAAAATCAATGTGTGGGGCCCAGCTAGACTGACCTTTAACAAATAAAATAACCTTTTATTTCTTTTTTCCCCCCTCTACTCTTTTTCCCCCCTCTACTCTTCATGTAATTTTAGTCTTTCTCTTCTATGGTCTCATGACCTCATGGTACTTAGAAAATTCAGCAAAAATAGTATTGGATATTTTGGGTGAAGACGACTTTGGCTGAGACAGAGGGAGAAAGGGAGATTTGTACAGATTGTAATTTTTTTCATTTTTTTTTTCTTGAAGAGTTTTATTGAAGTCACTTCATGATAGCAGCAGTGTCATGGGTGTCTGCATTGTGTCCAAACTCACCAAATTGCAGGACTTGTAATTAATGACCCAGGGTAGGAAACCTCTATGAGCTGATGCATCTTGATGCATCTTTATTTTTCTTTATCTCTCTCTCTACTCCCTTTGATGGAGTTAAAAACGGTACCTTAGAAACTAATGTCAGATGAAAAATGAAAAGGCTCTCAGGTGACATAAAAATTTATGTACATAAAGCTCATCAAAGATGCTCAGTCTTCTTTAAGAAGAAACACATTCTGTATTGGTGACATAAACAGCTCTCCAACATGGGATCTATATCTTTTGTGCCTCTGGAAAACATTTTAATCTCAGTAAAACGCTTGCTCCTTGGCTGAGTCTCCCTAGTCAAGGCTGTTGAGAAGGGAGGCAGATGAAAGAAAAAAGAGGGAGCCAGGAGAAAATGCCATGCTGGAGTTAAGAGTACCAGTCTCGTGGGGATAAGGAATATGATGGCTAGAAAGAGCACACTTTGGCCTCATTCATTCATTATTTTTTTTTTATTTCTGACAGCTTTATTGAAGTATAATTGACATGCAAAAGACTGCACATATTTAATGTGTACCCTTTGATGAGTTTGGATGTATACAAACACTTAGGATTACATTCACCAGAATCAGGACAATAGACACATCGAATACCTTCCCTTCCCTGTATCAATTTCTGTGTGTGTGTGTGTGTGTGTGTGTGTGTGTGTGTGTTAAGAACACTTAACAAGACATGTACCCTTAGAACATGTAACCTTAGAGGGCACAGTGCCGTACTTTTAACTATAAGAACCACGCTGTACAGCAGATCTAGAACATATTCATTCATTCTCTCTTTCATTTATTTGTTTGCTTGTTTGTTTATTTTCTACATTGACACTGATCACTGACCTCAAGCCTGAGGCTCATTGTCATATGTTCAAAGCCCAGCTACAGCAGCAGACATAGGAATAAATAGGAACAATCACTGAACCAAGTCTTGGGTTGAGGGATGCCCACAGTGCTGCTGGAGCCCTTGGAAAAAAGTGACCAAGGCTAACAGTGCTAAAAAAGATCTTCTAGCAGAAGAGTCAGGATTCACTGAGGTGAATCTTGACAGCTGTGTAGACATTGGATTTACTGAGAAGATGAAGAAACTGGAGAGGGCAGAGGGAGCACCAGTTTGGCAGGGTCTCCTTGGGGGAGTTCATTGGTGTTGTGTTTGGGGAAAGGGCCACATGGAATGTATGGATGGAATCAGATGGTGGAAAGTCTGTTAGATCAGGTAGGAGTTTGGAACTTTTTGTTTTCCTTCCCCGGAACAGAACAGCATACCCTACATTTTTGCCTTAAGTTTCTTCTCAAATAGCAGCAAATTTGAGTCAAACCACTTGCTTTTGCAAAACTTGTAATGACTTCCATTTTACTCAGAATAAAATCTAACTAAAAATGGCTTCCAGGTCATTGCAAGCCTCCCCTGAATCGTTCTTTTCTCTAATTGGGCTACTCTCTCTTTCATTCTAATCCAGCCACATTTTCAAGCATTAGATGGCTGCCTGCCCCAGGGGCCTTTCTCCAACACTTCCCTGGCCTGGAAATCTCATTCCCTCAATCAGTGTCACCTGCTCACCCTTCCTTTGCTGAAGCACCTCCCTGCCTGTCCTATCATTCTGTTTAATTTTGAAAGGTACCTTTGACCCAGCAACTCCTTCGTCCTTCCCAGCTTTACTTTTTATCATAGAACTTCATCACTATCAGACATACTGCACATTTAATTCATTTACTTGTTAATTTCCTAGTCCCCCTGTTTAAAATGTAAGCTCCATAAAAACAGATGCTTTTGTTGGTTTTTGCTTATTCTCATGCTTCTGCCTTCTGGTTATCACCTGATATCTGTGACATGAATAAACATTATTCTTCTCTAAAACTTTGGTGCATAAAAATAAAGGTAAGGCTTCACCGGAAATGCCTTTAGCCATAAAAATTTACCCCATATGTAGCCTATTAACTCTCACATAAAACATATTAGAATAGTATAGTCGGTAAGTATCTATAAAGAATGGAATTTGAAATTGTACGCGTCCTCTACTGTGTGGCAGGTTAGTGACTTACTCAACCTTAGTTTCCACATCTCTGACATAAGGGAAGTTAGACTTCTGAATCTCCAGGCTTTCCACAGTTCTTATTTGCTGTTTACTCCCTCAGGGTTAGTTCTTGAGCAGACCAAGCCTGCTGATTCTTGGAACTCCACCAGTAGGGTGGAGAAAGTATGGGACAAAGATCCAATGGAATCCTTGAGGTCACTCAGTGGTATCCTCAAGGAAAACATTGACAATTTTGGTACATAAGGTAAAGGGGCAGGGGGGAGAAGAGATAGAAATTATAAAAATTGTGAAACATTTACTTCCTTGTTGTGGTTCATATTTATTACAGTCTTAATGCAGTCAAGCTACTAATAGTTGAAGAAAAAAAAAAGCTAATAATGTGTAACAAGGAGGTTGAGAAATGAAGCTACCCCTTAGGCATCATTCATTCTAAAATTTGGACAAGAAAGAACAAGGTAAGAAATAGAGAAAAATGTTTTTCAGACTGGCCTCACATGTGAACCGTGGATATTCTATCCTTAATGACCACACATAGTCTAAAACTGTTCCTAAAAGTGAGAAGCTAACAGAAAGAAAAGGTTGCATGTTAGATAATAATAAAGAACATTATTAGTGCATACACTTTAATGAGTTGTGGATTAAACACAAAGGTACAAAGGTATCAAGCTCTCTAAGATTAAGGATTTAGAATTTAAGCCAACTATTCATACAATAACATTTGCTTTTATCACCTGAGTAGAGTCTTTATCTATAGGTAATAATAGTAATAACAATATTAATAATTATGGGGATCCCTGGGAGACTCAATTGGTTAAACATCAGCTTTCAGTTCAGGTCATGGTCCCAGGATCCTAGTCCCTCATCAGGCTCCCTGCTCAGCAGGGCTCCTGCTTCTCCTTCTTCTTCTGGCCTTCCCCGTGCTTGTGCTTTCTCTCTCTCTCTCTCTTTCTCTCTGTGTCAAATAAATAAATAAAATATTTAAAATATGTATATATTAATAATTGTTCAAAAGTGAGTACTGTTAATGTACAAGGATAATGGGTATTTTATTTAGTTTAGTGTACATAGTCTAGCTCAAGTGCTGGCAAATATTTTTTGTGAAGAGCCAGAGAGTAAATATTTCAGTATTTGCAGGCTACAGGGTCAATCTCCTTCACAACTACCCAATTCGGTTGTCATAGCCATAGATGACATGTAAACAAGTGTGCATAGCTGTATTCTAATAAAACTTTATTTACAAAAAAGGCAGTGACTAGATTTGGCCATGGGCTGTATAACCTCTGGTTGAATTCATCTGATAGCTGTAACAACTCAAAGGTATTATTCTAAACCCCAATTTATTGATTAAGAAACTGGGGATCAGTTAGAACCAAAAATTTACTGGGATGTGGAAGGGCCAGTGTTCTAAGACTTGTCAATTTGATCACAATGTAAATGTTGTTTTCCTTGCATTTCATTTTTCCCTCATCTGTGACAGATGAAGGTGGCTTTCCTGACTTTTCTGGCCCCTTTCACAAGAGGAACCACTGGACCTAGAGAAGACATGTTGTTTCCTTTAGTTCCTGTTCAGTTCCAAATTTCAGTAGAGAATGTGTGTGTTGTTTCTGAAGGACAGTTTCTGTTCCAGTACCCAGGGGTGTTTGCTGACTCTGCATCTTCACCCCATCTCTATTGTTCTGCCTACACTGAAAGCCTGATAGATGAGCCTTATTTTAGTGTCAAACTCAATTTGTCAACCCTACCATCTTTCCTTGTGTAGCTCTGAAAAACAAGGGAGTGGGTTTGAAACCAAGGGCACACTCATTGAATACTAATCAACTATGATGACATTCCTTGTTGTTGGGAAGGAAAGAAAAATCATGCTGGAAAGTTGAACTTTGGCCAAGTGTGGCAAAGGAAATAATAGGAAAGGCAATATTTTCTGGAAGGAATAGTGATGGGCCAACAAGTCAAGATCTGCTGACTGAGTAGCTTTCACCTAAGCTGCATGGGCCTGAATATGCCACTTAAGTGTCATTATAATTGACTCTAAGCAACATAATTTCAAAGTATGACCTTTTGTAGTTCCCAGAGGTCACTTGCTATCTTCTGTAAATTTATGGGGATATTATCAGAATCAGGAATCCTGGTGGGTGGACATACTAGAGGGCAACTTCCCAACCTCGCATCTCTTCTTCAACTTTAGCTCCATCCTAACACCTGTCCTCATTGTCCTTTTCCTGGTCATCATGCTGGAAATCTCACCTGACATTGTGTCACATGACACAAATGTCACCCCTACCTAGAGCTCTTTGTTAGTTCTGGTTCCCATAATGAGAAACAAAGTCTCCTCCATGGACTGACATTAGGAGTGACTTATCATTCCTAGAAAACTCTGTACCCAACCAAGAGGAGAATAGCATTTTCCCACCTGCAATTTCAGTGGCATCTAACATAACATTCATAGCATCATATAACAGGAACCAGGTATAAGTTGCAACTGTTCCCTCAAAGAGTATCAAGGTCTCTTGTCAAGTTCTACTTATAAAACAACCTTATGGAAAACTACAAGAAACACTCCCATCAGGTCCCGCCTTAAATAGAAGAGCAATTTTCTAACATTAACTCCAAAGAATCACATTAACATGCAAGCCTCACCTCACTCAATTTTAACATCCTGTTTTCTTTAAAACCAGGCAATCAGAGCACATTCTGAGGTTGGCACTAATACAAAAAAAGCAAATCTACAGTTGCATTGAGATTAATGTGTTTATTTGTACAACTAAAGGTGTGTGGCCAAATGTCACAACCTTCAGCTTGGAATGCCATGATTTTTTATAAAGTAAAATATAAATTTCATTTTTAATGGCAGCAGTTTAAAGAAAGCAAGCATTTTACCTCCCTCCCCACCAAGGACTCTTTTGTAAATTTGGGGAATGACTTGTTCCACTGTCCCTTTCCACATTACTGTTTCAGTTTCCTGGAACTGCTTAGAGCCTGTTTTTCCACTGGCAGTCAAAACTGTTCGGCTTGGTGCTCCCTTGAGTATGTAAAACTCCCAGCTTTGCAGGAGGCTGAGTGCTGGCTCAGGTAATGTGACGGCATATACAAGAGCTTGCTTTTTAGGGCCAGTTAATGTGAAATGCTTTCTGAAAAATGCTATTATCTGCTGCTAATGAACGCCTCTTCCTTCACCAAATGGAGAAACCATCCTCCAAACACTTAGAGATTTTTTTTTAAGGGTTCATTTTTTACATTCCTCCTACCTTGTCATCAGGTCCTTCAGATGTAGAGGGAAAAAGAAAGAAGCATGAGGCATCCTAATTGAAATTTCAAATTTACAAAATAGTGTTAGTATACTGGGTAGCAGCATGCTCTTTCCAATTACAAAGAGTTAATTTATGCTTTTTAATGAGGAACCTGACATTTTTTAGTACGTACCATGTGTTCAGTGCTTTACATTTCACATTTGCTACCTTTCACAATCGGGTGATCCCCCCCCATTATCCCCTTACATGAGGACAAATCAGAGAAGCTAAGTTAGTTGCCTAGAGTCACATAGGGTTATAAGAAGGGAATTGAGGGCAAAAAGTCCATAATTGGAACACCGGGGTTCAAATTTCACCTCTTTCACTTGCTGATAGGATTGAAATTTCAGTCACAGAGGCTTCACAATGGGGTTGATCTTTCCACATTAAACCAAAACAAAGCAAACTACTAATATATTATGGTAAGCGATCATCAAATGAAAACATAGTGCTCAAAATTATTAAAAAATAATTTAACGTGTGATAGAAAAGTTTGATAAATAAGATGCAGAAGAGTTTAAAATCTAGAACAGAAACAAATTTAAAAACAATTAAAATAGAGGGTATAATTAGTCAATGGAATAATATAAATAAACAATGAGCATAATTGTTTTTTATCCCATTAGTTACCAATGTGAATTTTTAAAATGCAGTAAGAAGTTATCATGTTATTTTACTATAGTGGTGAAGAATAGTAAATTATATTTAACATTGGAAAAACAGATACTTTCATAAGCAAATGTATTAGAGTAACAGTTTAACTTTCTCATAGGGTAGATTTCCAATATTTTCTTACATATTTATACTAGTAAAACATGGAATGTCTAAGTATTTATACTGAAGAAATAACAGGTGTAATGGACTGAATTTTGTCCACCCAAAGTTCATAACTTGAAGTCTTAATCACCAATGTAATGGTATTTGGATGTGGGGCTTTTAGAAGATAAGTATGTTTAGATGAGGTCATGACCTGAAGGAACTCATGATGGGATTAGTGTCTTTACAAGAAAAGGAAGAGATGCCACAGCTCTTCTCCTGTCATGTGAGCACACACAAGAAGATGGCCATCTACAAGTCAGGAAGAGAGCTCTCTCCAGGAACCAAATCAGCTAGCACTTTGATCTTTGACTTCCAGCCTCCAGAGCTATAAAAAATAGATGCCTCCTGTTTAAACTATCCAGTGTCTGAGATGCCCAAAATAATTGGCTAAAAATATCAGAATATAAGAATATGGACATTTATAAAACATCATTCATATATTTTAAACTCTTAAAAACAACATAAATATATAATACAGAATTAATCAATTGATTTAGGTTAAATCCAAACAATGAACTTATCTTCATTCATGTGAAGATGTAGTTTGTTATTTTATTTATTGGCTTGACAAATGGTCTACATGTTCCTAAGTGGAAAAGAACGAGAGACTGTATCTTGTATTCAGTAGAAAAAGGTATATCACCACCATTGCCAATGAAAGGGAGCCAGAGAGTGTGCTAAGTAACATATTTACATAGTCTTAACTATGAGACTGTAACTTAACTATGAGACTATAACAATAAGTAATCTCTCTCTGTTCATGGTGTTTTATTATTCCTTATATAGAGATCAAATAAGCATAAAATTTTAAGGGTTGGCAAAACATTTCTCAATTAGTATGTGGCAGAATCTTGATTTGAACTCAGTGCTCTCTGTTCTCACAAGAATAATTGAAGCCGCTGGGTACCAACGTGTTTTAGTTGTAGACCCACCCAATACATATACGTGAAAAATATACATATACACAGATTGCATACAGATTCATAATCATTAGTTAACTCTTACCATGATTTAAACAATAAACAGAATTCCTTGTTTGGAAATATGGGTAGCAATCATACTTTACTTAGTCTTTTTTAACACTCAAAATTTTCTTCACTTTTTATATAAAATTATATCATGATTTTAAATGTCTTTCAGTTAAATATGAACTTGTGTTACAAAGAAGAGAAATGTTACCCCTACCAGTTTCTTGCTGAACTCTCTAAGACATTTGTGCATCATTTGACAATTGGTTTACAGAAACAAGATCACATAAACTGAAAATCTATTGAACTAGACCAGCACAACTTCCTAGGTGTGACAATAAGTAGTAGTATGAACATCAATAAGGAAGGAGACTTTTGCAAACTCTAGTTTTTAAAGTTTTTACTATTTCACTACTATGCCTAGCCTATTATACTGACATTTAAGTTAGTCAGATCCAAGTAGATTTAATAAATAGAGTCTCCTTTTCTAGTCTGAATCGGAAAGAGAAATAGGACAAAGAA